>NC_088171.1:2079556-2783306 GCF_028769735.1 Zonotrichia leucophrys gambelii
CTTCCTTCCTTCCTTCCTTCCTTCCTTCCTTCCTTCCTTCCTTCCTTCCTTCCTTCCTTCCTTCCTTCCTTCCTTCCTTCCTTCCTTCCTTCCTTCCTTCCTTCCTTCCTTCCTTCCTTCCTTCCGCCACTTCCTTCCTTCCGCCACTTCCTTCCTTCCTTCCTTCCTTTTTTTTCTGATGACCGAATGAAAAAAAATCTTTCCCCCAAAATTTCTCATTCCTGAACATTGCAAATTTAAAAATATAAATTTTTTTAATGTAAAATTGTCAGGGAGTTGTGCAGAGCCATAAGGTGCCCCCTGATCCCCCTTTTCTTTCCCAGCTCCCTCAGGAGTTTTCCAGCCATTTCCTCAGCTCCATTCCCTTCCCTGGACACGCTCCAGCTCTTTTGTGGCACATTAATTCCATGGGAAAAAAGTAAATTGAGTATAAAACAAATTAATTTTTAGCAATATTTTAATTTGCTGTTCGGTGTTTTCCCAAAATAGCCGTGACCCCCCAAAATTAATACCTGGTGCAGTTTGTGCATTGTGTGTTTGTACCCTTTGGAACGAGATCAAACAATTTTTTCCAACACAATAAGTCTCCTAAATAAATACATCCTTTCTTCCACCTGATTTCTTTGGGAAAAAAAAAAATAAATCCTGATCTATGGAATAAATATTTTGGCCCAAAAGGTTTTGCCATGGAAACTTGAAGTGTTCCCTGCAAGGTTTTGGCGCTGCAGGGACTGATGAGGCCACACCAACTCATTTTCTCTTTTTTTTAGGGAATAACTGAAGCTTTTCAGCAGGAAAACGGGGAAGGATTAAGGTTAATAACACACTTTGATAGAATTTTTGAAATATCCCCCTGAATGGTTGGTGCAGCTCACCCAGTTTTAAATATGGAATACGACAACATAATGAGGAGCAGTGAGGTATTTGCAGAAATAGGAACCCAAATCTGCTCTGGGTTGTGGTTTTGGGGTTGGATTTATAAAAATTTGTTTGGTTTTATACTTTATTTATATATTTACATATTATTTATTTATACATTGCTTAGATCGGTATATATTTATATAAATTTATAAAATAAATATATAAATATACTATAAATATAGAGATATTATTTAGTCATTATTTATATATTTTTATATTATTTTTTCTCTAATACTTATATATTTATATTCCAAGTTACTACTTGTGTATTTACCCCCTTTTATGCATCTTGGACCAGGTGACCCCGCTCTCATTTCTGTGATCTGGCCTGGTTTATTTGCTCAAATAATCTCTCTCCTCAATTAATGAAAAGCAGATTAATTATTTCTGTTATTAATTGTGATTTTAGTGGTATAACAACAACAGAAATGGTGCAATGACCTCACCCATTATGAAGTCATTGTGTAATTGTCTGGTAATTGTGTGGAGGAAAAGAGTGAGAACTTTATGGAGCAAAGAAATGTAAGTTTATGGAATAAAAAATCAGATTGAAAATCTGAATTTCTACACATTTATATTGAAAAATATTATATCTATCTATCTATCTATCTATCTATCTGTCTATTTAAATATTCTGTCTATTCTATTTAAATAAGCTTAATAAATCCTTCTTCAAGCTTACAAAGAGAGTAAAAAAAAGACCTGACACCCCAAAAATGGTCCCTGTACCCCCTCTCACCCTCCCCTTTTAACCTCTACATTATGAGCACAATGCAACCGCTGTAAGAATAACAAAAAGCAGGAAAATCCCAATTTTTCCCGGAGTTTTATTGCTTGAATTCCCATTTTGGTCTGTCTGCAGGGCTGTGTCAACACATGGTGAGTAAATCCTATATTAGAAGCAGCAGGGAGGGGCAAATTCCCTTATTTTATTATTCCTGCTATTATTTTTGACCACGGCCGTCAGAGGGAAATCATTAAAGGAAATCAATCCAGGATGTGACCAAAGCAAACCTTTTCAATTCCAGCCTTTTTCTGACTCATTGTTCTCTCTGGTTGCTCTGGCTGCCGGGGCTGTTTGTCCAAGGAAAAGTTCACCTGGAAATGTAAAAAAAATTCCAAAGTTTTGTTGATGTTCTGGAACATTCTTTGACTCCCAGAGCTCTCAGCTCTGCTCATCCAGCCCCACCATCCCAAGGCAGATCCCGAGCAGGGAAATCCCTGGAGTTGATTCCCTGCCCCACTGGGCTTTTCAGGGTGGAGAGGAGAAGGAAACAGAACCAGGGCCTGCCTGGTTTGGAGCTGAAAATGTTCCCACTCCTTCAGTGACATCCCAATTTTCACCTTTTTGTATTTCTTTCCCTTTTATTCTCTACCATCTATTGTAAATTCAGGCAAATCTGATGAGGGGAGAGAACGATGCATCTGACTGCATGTTCTCGGAGGCTAATTTATTACTTTATTATACTATATTATATTAAAGAATAATGAATATATTATTTTAAAGAATATATTATATTAAAGAATAATTATATTAAAGAATACTGTACTAAACTATACTAAAGAATACAGAAAAGATACTTACTGAATGCTAAAAAGATTAATGAAATCATGATAAA
Source organism: Zonotrichia leucophrys gambelii (assembly GCF_028769735.1). Taxonomy (NCBI): domain Eukaryota; kingdom Metazoa; phylum Chordata; class Aves; order Passeriformes; family Passerellidae; genus Zonotrichia; species Zonotrichia leucophrys. The sequence goes on from NC_088171.1 coordinate 2,082,097, forward strand.
TGAACTAATGCTAAAAAGATAATGAAAACTCGTGACTCTTTCCAGAATCCTGACACAGCTTGGCCCTGATTGGCCAAAGAGTGAAAACAACTCACAGCAGAATCCAATGGAACAATCACCTGTGGGTAAACAATCTCCAAACACATTCCACATGAGCACAACACAGGAGAAGCAAATGGGATAAGAATTGTTTTCCTTTTCTCTGAGGCCTCTTGCTGCCTTTCAACTTCCCGGGAGAAAAAACAAACCCTGGGTGAAAAAATCATGTTCAGAGAATGTGAACACCACAACCATCCATCATTCCACATCTCATCCATCAGCTTCCATGGTCTCCTCGGCATTCCCTGGTGAAGAAATCATGTTCAGAGAATGTGAACACCACAACCATCCATGATCTCCTCAGCATTCCCTGTCCTTCACTGACTGTCTGTGCTGCCGTGGTTTTGATTTTCCAGCTGTTCTTTGGACACTGGGACTCATCCCTGACCCCAAAACAGGAGTGGGAATAAACCAAACACTGGATTTGTCTCTCTGCTGGGATCTTTCTGCTCAGGGATGCTGGACTGTCCATTCCTCATCCCTTGCGAATGATCAGACTGATAAAGTTTATCAGGGAAGCCAGGATTCCTCGAGAGTCCTCTGAGAACGATAAAGAGGAAGCCAGGAGGAAATTCAGAAATTCTGGAGGAGCCTTCCTGAGCGCACAGAGAAAGAGCCAAGGCTGAATTTTTAGGATTTATGAACAACAAATGAAGAGAGGCTGCCAGGGGATGGTTTTGCCAGGAGATCTTCCCTGGATATGCTTTGAATCCGATACGGGATTGGAAGGGAGCCGCTGCTGCTCCCTTTGGTGCCGTGCAGGCTGTAAATATCCCTGGAAATCTGTTTTATTCCCTTATTCCAAGCAGCTGAAGGCTGAGGAGCACAGCATGGAAGGAGCAGATTGATGGGGCCTGGAATGCAAAGCTTTCCTGATTAATGTGGGAAGGGATTCCTGAGGAAACACCTCTGCTGGTGCTGTTTCTGAATCCACTTTGGATAGACCAAGGTGGTTGTGTTTACCTGAATCTTCACAGGATTCCTGAGGGGAGGGAATCTGAAGGGGAGTAAAATTTCCCTGGATCTGGCACAGGCAGAAATGTGGAAATAAAAAGGAAAAGGAAAGGAAAAGAAAAAGGAAAAAAAAAAAAGAAAAAGGAAAAGGAAAAGAAAAAGAAAACGAAAATGAAAAAGAAAAAAGAAAAAAAAAGAAAAAGAAAAAAAAGAAAAAGAAAAAGAAAAAGAAAAAGAAAAAGAAAAAGAAAAAGAAAAAGAAAAAGAAAAAGAAAAAGGAAAAGAAAAAGAAAAAGGAAAAGAAAAAGAAAAAGAAAAAGAAAAAGAAAAAGAAAAAGAAAAAAAAAGAAAAAGAAAAAGAAAAAGAAAAAGAAAAAGAAAAAGAAAAAGAAAAAGAAAAAGAAAAAGAAAAAGAAAAAAAAAAGAAAAAGGAAAAAGAAAAAGAAAAAGAAAAAGAAAAAGAAAAGAAAAAGAAAAAAAAAAGAAAAAAGAAAAAGAAAAAGAAAAAGAAAAAGAAAAAGAAAAAGAAAAAGAAAAAGAAAAAGAAAAAGAAAAAGAAAAAGAAAAAGACATGTAGTCCCTTTATTTTTCCCTTCTCTTTCCCTTTTTTCTCTTTTCATTCTTCTTTTTCTTTTAATTCTCCTGGTTTTTTATTAATTTCTCTTTTTTTTTCTTGCTCTCCTTCTCCCTTCCTCATTTCCATCTTTCCTTCTTTCTTATCATATGGAGCAAACCTTAATAATTTTTTCCCTCTTTAAATTTTATTGAATATCCAGATGCCTGAAAACAATTTTTACATTTTATATTTCAAATATATATGATTTTTTTCATATTAAGTTTCACTAGTAGAACAGGGGGAGAAACTCAAATGATGTTTTTTGGGCAGGGACACCTTTCACAATCCCAGTTTGCTCCAAGCCCTGTCCAGCCTAGCCTTGAACACTTCCAGGGATGAGGTATCTACAACATCTCTGGGGTAATTAACTCCCTGTTCGTCGTTAACAAACTGTGGCTCATTACCAGAGTGCTGACAGCTAAATAATCCCACATAATGCCATAAATATCTATTTTAAGGCCAATTTTCGTATTCCAAACAACATGAAAATGGGAAACTGGGCAGTCTTTAGCTGAAAGAGCTAAAAATCCCCTACAATGACCCCAGCCCAAGGCACTGTGATGCAAATTAATTAATATTATTGTTATTTTTATTACTCCATCACCAGCTCAGTGCCTCTGTACTCCAAGCATGCTTTGGCACACGTGGAATACAGTAGCACTTCGGAGCTTGACAGGTTCCTCCCTTTTTTCCACAGCAATTCCATGATGGAGCACAACTGGGCTCTGACCAGCAGGACAGATTTAATTGGAGCTTAATTTGTTCTCCTGACAAGCTCTTAGATACAGAGCTGGAAACAGAAAAGAAAATAGAATTTCTCTGGACCTGACCTCCACCCTCCCAGGAGATAGAAGGAAAAAAAAAGAAACCTCCTGGCTTTTCTGTCTGCTGGAGATCCAAACCTTCAGGGAACAATTGGGTGGAAAATAACAGGAATAAATGAGAATAAAGGAGGTGGTGCCAAAGCCCAGTCATCCACTTCTGCCTGGTTTCCATGGGAGGGAATTCGAGCGGAGAGCACTTCCCTGCCTCCCCACCCTCCTCATAAAGCAGCCAACAAGCCAAGAGGGAGCAGTTAAGGGACTCAAATCCCAGCCCATCAACTTTTCCAGGTTAATTCTTTGCCACTTAAGCCTCGGGGAGTGACCCAGTGAAACCCAAACCACAGCAAAGGAATCCGTGGAACAATCATTCCTTACACGGCACCTTCCGTCCCCAGGGACTTCAGGGCACTTTATGGAGTGGGGAAAGTGAAGTTCTGCCACCTGTTCTGCAGGACCCAGAGGTCGTTAAATGTGCAGGAATTTTCTTCTCTGTACGGGGACATGAAACGGGGTCTGGCTGAACCTGATAATCTTGGGCTGTCAGCTCCTTTCCTGAGATTTATTTGCCTGGGAGAGGTCGCCTCCAGTTTGGAGAAACCTTAAGAATCAGTGTCTGTACAGTGAAATAAACAGAAGAAGGAGATCTTTCTCCTTTTTAATGCCTTTATTAAAAGTGATCGGCGCGGGTGGGGAGAACCGAAGGGTCTGCGCTTACACCGGGTTTGCGCTTACACCGGGTTTGCGCTTACACCGGGTTTGTGCTTACACCGGGTTTGCGCTTACACCGGGTTTGCGCTTACACCGGGTTTGCGCTTACACCGGGTTTGCGCTTACACGGGGTTTGCGCTTACACCAGGTCTGCGCTTACACCGGGTTTGTGCTTACACCGGGTTTGCGCTTACACCGGGTTTGTGCTTACACCGGGTTTGCGCTTACACCGGGTTTGCGCTTACACCGGGTCTGCGCTTACACCGGGTTTGTGCTTACACCGGGTTTGCGCTTACACCGGGTTTGCACTTACACCGGGTTTGTGCTTACACCGGGTTTGCGCTTACACCGGGTTTGCGCTTACACCGGGTTTGCGCTTACACCGGGTCTGCGCTTACACCGGGTTTGCGCTTACACCGGGTTTGCGCTTACACGGGGTTTGCGCTTACACCGGGTCTGCGCTTACACCGGGTTTGCGCTTACACCGCCGCTGCTGCTCCCAGGAGTAGGAGGAGGAGGAAGAAGAGTGCAGCTTTGCCCACTGGTCTGTGGGCAGAGCTGGGGATTCTGCCTTCATGAGAGCATCAGGAGATTCCCTTAATTTGTGATCCAACATTCAAGGTCCTCTGTCTAGCCGGCATCTTTTTTAGGTGAGGGTGAGGGATAAAAAGGGTCTTGGTGGCTACTGGATTCTGCTCTTCATGTCTAGAAATTTCTTTGATTCATCAGTTCTGTGTTGGCTCGTTGTTTTAGGGGTTTTTGGCTAGGTTTGGTGAGGGGCTTCTCTATTGCATGCTGGCTCAGATGTCATTTTAATGAAATCATGATAAATGAATTAATGCTACAAAGATAATGAAAACTCGAGACTCTTTCCAGAATCCTGACACAGCTTGGCCCTGATTGGCCAAGGAGTGAAAACAACTCACAGCAGAATCCAATGGAACAATCACCTGTGGGTAAACAATCTCCAAACACATTCCACATGTGAGCACAACACAGGAGAAGCAAATGGGATAAGAATTGTTTTCCTTTTCTCTGAGGCCTCTTGCTGCCTTTCAACTTCCCGGGAGAAAAAAACCCCAACACTGGGTGAAAAAATCATGTTCAGAGAATGTGAACACCACAACCATCCATCATTCCACATCTCATCCGTCAGCTTCCATGGTCTCCTCGGCATTCCCTGGTGAAAAAATCACGTTCAGAGAATGTGAACACCACAACCATCCATCATTCCACATCTCATCCGTCAGCTTCCATGGTCTCCTCGGCATTCCCTGGTGAAAAAATCATGTTCAGAGAATGTGAACACCACAACCATCCATCATTCCACATCTCATCCGTCAGCTTCCATGGTCTCCTCGGCATTCCCTGGTGAAAAAATCACGTTCAGAGAATGTGAACACCACAACCATCCATCATTCCTCGGTCCTGGTGTCATCCTGCAGGAAGCAGCAGGGTGTCACTGGACAAAAGGAGGAATTCTAAACCATCAAGGACAGGTAGTTAATGAAAACGACAGGTGATTACAACAACAAAGAGTTAGAACTCCACTCTGGCAGCAACTGGCCCAACCTGTGAACTCTGCAACCTTTTTAAAAAAATGGGCAACTTTTTCTACTCATAACATCCAGACAGAAATTGCTAACACAGCCTGGATAAACCCCTCTTTCTCCATCCCTTTTTTTCCATGTCTGGTCCAAACCCTGCTTATCTGAAAGGCTCTGCTTCCAGGATTATGGAAACAGATAAGGAACGGCTTTCCCTGAGTTAGTGCAGAAATCAGGATGCCTTTGGAGTCTCCCACCAAACCAGTGGTTGGATCCAACCAGGTTTGGCTGGAAAGGAGCAGAAGAATGACATCACTGAGCAGCAGAGCTCCAGTTTTCCTCGTCATTCCCGGGCTCCATCCAGACTTTTACAGGAAGAGCCCCTGGCCCGCCAGTGACCTTCACGCTGTTCCAGAAGATAAACCTTTCCTAGGGGTGAGGAATCCTGACGTAGCCAATTTAGGTCAGCCCTGGAAACTGCCAAATGTCTGCTCTGGAGTAATTAATGAGGCTGGGGGTCCTGCCAAAGCCAGCACTTGCTCTCCTGAGAGGGATAACTCAGAGCTGAGCACCAGCCACGGGCTCCAGAACCTACCGAGCAAAAAGATGGGCTTGGGAATGAGCAAAAACCCCATTCCAGCCCAAATCCAGGCTGAGGTGAGCAAAAACCCCATTCCAGCCCAAATCCAGGCTGAGGGGAGCAAAAACCCCATTCCAGCCCAAATCCAGGCTGAGGGGAGCAAAAACCCCATTCCAGCCCAAATCCAGGCTGAGGTGAGCAAAAACCCCATTCCAGCCCAAATCCAGGCTGAGGGGAGCAAAAACCCCATTCCAGCCCAAATCCAGGCTGAGGTGAGCAAAAACCCCATTCCAGCCCAAATCCAGGCTGAGGTGAGCAAAAACCCCATTCCAGCCCAAATCCAGGCTGAGGGGAGCAAAAACCCCATTCCAGCCCAAATCCAGGCTGAGGTGAGCAAAAACCCCATTCCAGCCCAAATCCAGGCTGAGGGGAGCAAAAACCCCATTCCAGCCCAAATCCAGGCTGAGGTGAGCCTCACACGTTACCTTTTTATCTGATTATTCATTTGGAAAAGAAAACTGGATGGAAAAGCCCTTAAGATCATCAAGGAGTAACAGCATTCCCGCAACGTGTTCTTTGGTCTCCGTCACATGAATTGAACCTTTCCACTGCAAACACAGGAAAACGACTTCATTTGGCCCACAAAAGTGTTTTGTCTGCTGGGAGCCCTAAAGTGACACCGTGAAGCTCACTTTTCAATTCCCAGAAAGAAAAGAGAGAAAGAAAGAAAGAAAGGAAGAAAAAAAAAATTTAAAAAAAAAAAAGGAAAAAAAAAAAAAAAAGGGAAAGGGATGTGTCTTTGCCAGACAGGAAAGTATAAAAGTCAACATTTCCATGAAGACTAAACAGGTGGGAAGAAATCAGGGGAGCAGGAGAAGGGAAGGGAGGGCTGAGGCTCGGGGCTGATCCTGCTCAGTTCCAGGCAGTGCAGCTGCCTCAGTAGTGGGGTTTACGAGCGAGGTCAAGCCGCTCGTTCCGTCTGCCTTGGATCCCAAACAGCCCCGTAATGAAGGGCCGTGTGTGAGAGGAATAAAGTCGTCATAAAACACAAGTGAAACCTGACAGCGCTGAAGATTAATTCTGTTAATCGACTTGGCCTGCAGCTCTCCTTCTGTTCAGCCTCAAGTCCAGCCTAACTCCTGCTTTCCCCTGGCTTGCAGGGTGTGTGGAATTCTGTGCACATGGAATTCTCTCTCCTCATTCCCTCCTTCTCTTACTTGGATTAAAATCCAGCTGAAACGAATCTTGCAGCAAAGTGGCTGCTTCAAATCACGCTGGGGGTTTAATTCTTGAATTAATTCAGTGATGGGGTGCGGAGTCCTGTGCACATGGAATTCTCTCTCCTCATTCCCTCCTTCTCTTACTTGGATTAAAATCCAGCTGAAACGAATCTTGCAGCAAAGATGCTGCTTCAAATCATGTTGGGGGTTCAATTCCTGAATTAATTCAATGATGGGGTGTGGAGTCCTGTGCACATGGAATTCTCTCTCCTCATTCCCTTCTTTTCTTATTTGGATTAAAATCCAGCTGAAATGAGTCTTGCAGCAAAGTGGCTGCCTCAAATGAAACTAGAACAGGCTGGGGGTTTAATTCCTGAATTAATTCAGAGATGGGGATATGTTAATAAATAAGGCGGTGGATTGTTATTGTTATTGTTATTGTTATTGTTATTGTTATTGTTATTGTTATTGTTATTGTTATTGTTATTGTCATTGTTATTGATTGTTATTGTTATTGTTATTGTTATTGTTATTGTTATTGTTATTGTTATTGTTATTCTTATTCTTATTCTTATTCTTATTCTTATTCTTATTCTTATTCTTATTCTTATTCTTATTCTTATTCTTATTCTTAACTGGTATTTAAAGAAGGGATAAAGAGGTCACAAACCCCGAGAGATTTGAGGACAATTAATGAATAAGTGATTTGATGGAGACCAAGGTTAGTTAGTGAGGAGAAAAATGCATCCCCAATGTCCAAGTGTGGCAGCAAAGGCTGTTCTTGAGAAAAGAAGGAATTCCAATTAAAGAAGCCATGGATAATATGTGGGAAAGGAAAGGAAAGGGAAAGGGAACGGGAAAAGGGAAGGAACGGAAAGGAAAGGGAAGGGGAAGGAAAGGAAAGGAAAGGAAGGGGAGGAAAGGAAAGGAAAGGAAAGGAAAGGAAAGGAAAGGAAAGGAAAGGAAAGAAAAGGGAAAAGGAAGGAAAGGAAAGGAAAGGAAAGGAAAGGAAAGGAAAGGAAGGAAGGAAAGGAAAGGAAAGGAAGAAAGGAAAGGAAAGGAAAGGAAAGGAAAGGAAAGGAAAGGAAAGGAAAGGAAAGGAAAGGGAAGGAAGAAGGAAAGGAAAGGAAAGGAAAGGAAAGGTAAAGGAAAGGGGGAAAGGAAAGGAAAGGTCGGAAAGGAAAGGAAAGGAAAGGAAAGGAAAGGAAAGGAAAGGAAGGAAAGGAAAGGAAAGGAAAGGAAAGGTGCGAAAGGAAAGGAAGGAAAGGAAAGGAAAGGAGGAAAGGAAAGGAAAGGAAAGGAAAGGAAAGGAAAGGAAAGGAAAGGATAGGAAAGGAAAGGAAAGGAAAGGAAAGCAAAGGAAAGGAAAGGAAAGGAAAGGAAAGGAAAGGAAGGAAAGGAAAGGAAAGGAAAGTGGAAAGGAAAGGAAAGGAAAGGAGGAAAGGAAGGCAAAGGAAAGGAAGAAGGAAAGGAAAGGAAAGGAAAGGAAAGGAAAGGAAAGAAGGAAAGGAAAGGAAAGGAAAGGAAAGGAAAGGAAAGGAAGGAAAGGAAAGGAAAGGAAAGGAGAAGGTCGGAAAGGAAAGGAAAGGAAAGGAAAGAAAGGAAAGGCGGAAAGGAAAGGAAAGGGCAAAGGAAAGGAAAGGTGCGGAAAGGAAAGGAAAGGTGCGGAAAGGAAAGGAAAGGAAAGGAAAGGAAAGGAAAGGAAAGGAAAGGAAAGGAAAGAAAGGAAAGGAAAGGAAAGGAAAGGAAAGGAAAGGAAAGGAAAGAGAAAGGAAAGGAAAGGAAAGGAAGGAAGGAAAGGAAAAAGGAAAGGAAAGGAAAGGAAAGGAAAGGAAATTTAGGAAAGGAAAGGAAAGGAAAGGAAATTTCAGGAAAGAAAGGAAAGGAAAAGGAAATTTCAGGAAAGGAAAGGAAAGGTGCGGAAAGGAAAGGAAAGGAAAGGTGCGGAAGGAAAGAGAAAGAGAAAGGAAAGGAAAGGAAAGGAAAGGAAAGGAAAGGAAAGGAAGGAAGGAAAGGAAAAAAGAAAGGAAAGGAAAGAAAAAAGAAAGAAAAAAGAAAGGAAAGGAAAGGAAAAGGAAAGGAAAGGAAAGGAAAGGAAAGTGCGGAAGAAGGAAAGGAAAGGAAAAGGAAAGGAAAGGAAAGGAAAAGGAAAGGAAAGGAAAGGAAAGGAAAGGAAAGGAAAGGAAGAAGGAGAGGAAAGGAAGGAAAGGAAAGGAAAGGAAAGGAAAGGAAAGGAAAGGAAAGGAAAGGAAAGGAAGAAAGGAAAGGGAAGGAAGGAAAGGAAAGGAAAGGAAAGGAAGGAAAGGAAAGGAAAGGAAGGAAAGGAAAGGAAGGAAAGGGAAGGAAGGAAAGGAAGGAAAGGAAGGAAGGAAAGGAAGGAAAGGAAAGGAAGGAAGTGCGGAAAGGAAAGGAAAGGAAAGGAAAGGAAGGAAAGGAAAGGAAAGGAAAGGAAAGGAAAGGAAAGGAAAGGAAAGGAAAGGAAAGGAAAGGAAAGGAAAGGAAGGAAAGGAAAGGAAAGGAAAGGAAGAAAGGAAAGGAAAGGAAAGGTGCGGAAAGGAAGGAAAGGAAGGAAAGGAAGGAAAGGAAGGAAAGGAAAGGAAAGGAAAGGAAAAGGAAAAGGAAAAGGAAAAGGAAAAGGAAAAGGAAAAGGAAAAGGAAAAGGAAAAGGAAAAGGAAAAGGAAAAGGAAAAGGAAAAGGAAAAGGAAAAGGAAAAGGAAAAGGAAAAGGAAAAAAAAGGAAAAGCATGGCTGGTTTGAATCTGCTTTTAAATAAAATCAGTCTCAGGGTATTAATCAGGGTAACAACAGGAGCATATTTGTAGCAGCATCTTCCTTTTCCTGTGGTGATGTGGAGATCGTGTCCATACACCAAAACTCACAACAAACAAAAAGAATTGAAAATCATGGAAACCAAGGGACAGAAAGCCTGGCAACCACAGGAAGAGGGATAAGGATTAAATTCTTTCAGCAAATCATTTTGGAGATGTCCCCAGAAAGATTAAATACCTTCTGTCAAACAGCAAAGCTGAGATGGGGGAACGTTGAACAAGTCTGGGAAGGAGGAAGAAATGGAATAGCTCTGTTTTTATTGGGAGCCACGTGGTAAGAACTTCACAGTCCTGGCAAAAAAAAAAGAACCAGATTATAAAACTTTAAACTCCACGGGCTTGGAGCCTGAGTTTTGAGCGGCTCCTGAGAGACACTTGGGGGCTTTGACTCCAGAGCGACCTCGGAGTGGCTCCTCAAGCCAACGGAGAAGGACTGGGCTGAGCTGAACCAGGTTTATCTTTGGCACCGTTTCCAGTCTCGGAGCAGTCAAGATTTAATCACTGATAGTGAATGTTGATAGCTGAAGTGGCAGGTTAAGGACTTCCAGACTGAAAGCTCTTGTAAAACAATCCATAACGTGTTGGCCAGGGGACAAGTCCTCGTTATGTCTGGGCTCTCTGCTTAGTTTTACTGTGACTTTTCAGAAAGGAGCTGAAAACTCACCTTTATGAGCTGCTGGGTAACACTTCTGGTAGCTTGGTTGTCAGTCTGATAAAAAAAATAGAATAAAAAACAATTTTTATGTGTGCAATCCATTCTGCGCCTTAAAAGCAAGACAGGAATGCCCCCAAGATGTCTCAGTTGCATTTCTTGGTGGGTAAGGATGAGTTCCTTAAAGCAGAATTGGTGAGAGAAGAATCACAGAAGACAAAAAAATGTTCAAAGGGTTTAAAATACAGAGCTGTGAGTTTGAATAACCAGAGTCTTCCAAAATTGCTCCGTGGCCTTGTTTCTAGGTGAGTTTCTTGTTCTAACTCCTTAAATTTCATAGAATAACAGAATTATAACTGGGTTGGGTTGGAAGGACCTTAAAGATCATCCAGTGCCACCCCTGCCATGGGCAGGGACACCTCCCACCATCCCAGGTGGCTCCAAGCCCTGTCCAACCTGGCCTTGGGCACTGCCAGGGATGGGAAATCCACAAATTCTTCCAGGGATGGGAAATCCACAAATTCTTCCAGGGATGGGAAATCCACAAGTTCTCCAGGCAACCTGAGAAATTTGCTGGGAGATGATTAAATACAACTCCAGTTTTACCTAAACTTAACTCCCCTGCCTTGGTTTCTTGTCCTGCAACTACCCTGATTTTACACCACATCCTAAATAACTTTTTTTTTTTTTGTGTTTCTCTACCTTTACCAATGCTCCCAATTCCACCCCTATATTTGGGAGAGCAAGAACTTGTTTCCCACCTGCTGCATCCTTTTTCTGGGACACTTTTACTGCCAGGAGGATTTCATTTGGTGCCCTATCACCCAACATTCCTTGACAATCCATAGAAAAGGAGGGAGAGGGACTTTTTCTTCAGAAGACTGTTACAAACTGATAGAGAGAGGGGGTGGATGGGATATTGGAAGGAATTCTTTATTCAGGGGGTGGGGAGACCTTGGAATAGAATTCCCATGAAAGCTGTGGCTGCCCCTGGGTCCTTGGAAATGTCCAAGGCTGTGTTGGACGGGGCTTGGAGCCACCTGGGACAATGGATGATTTTTAAGTTTCCATTCCAACCAAATTCACCATATGCAAAAAACCCCCAAAAAAAACCACAACCCAAAAGGACAGATGAGATAAAGCACCCACAGATATTTGTGTGATCTATTTTGGCTGCCCCACTGATTCCCTTTGTATTTCTTATTCTCTCAGCCAAAGTTTATTGAGGAAAAAAATCAATATAATTTTTATTTTCTCTTCATTTCCTGCTTGTTAACTGCCCCAAGACAGGCACCAGCACCTTCTTTGTCACCTTCTTTGTCACCTCCTGTCCTCCTCAGCCCAGCTACATTTAACAAACCACGGTGCTCAACTTCTCCTGCCTGGTACAAACCCCAGCATGAGAATTCCCAAACATCTGCCAAGGTCAAATCTCTATCCTCTCCATCATCTTGGTGACCTCACTCAAAACTTTCCAAGGAAAACCCTCTCCCAGATTGTGGTGGTTCCAGGTGTGGGTTTCTCTGGGTCTGGATTGAAGGCACTGGAGATGTTATTTCATGTTCACACTCAGCTGTTTATTATTTCTTATCTCAGTCTCACTGCTGGGAGTTCAGCAGCTTTTCATCAGAAGGCACAAAATGGCAACAATCTCTTGTTCCAAGGGATTTTCAGACTAAACTATCCCATTAAGAGCTGACACCTGGATTATTTTCCCTTTTAACCCAATCACTGATCCCACAGAGCTGCAATGGGCACTTTTCTGCCCAATCACAAAATGCCACCCAAACCCATGGAGAAGGAGGAAGAAGCAGCATGAAGAAGAAACCCAGGATGACACCCTGTGCCCTCCATCTTGCTGCCATCCACAACACACTAAAAACCCCAAAACCTCAATTTCTCACCCAGTGACACACCTACACTGCTCTCTATAATCTATTGCACACTTTTGTGGATTCCAGTCTATCTTGTAGTCTGGGAAACTTTCTCCATGGATGAGGGTCAGAGTCAGTGCTGCCCTGGGGGTCAGGGCACCCAGAGCAGACACAGAAATATTCCCAGTGCCCTGGGTTTCCACACCAGGTCACACCTGCCAATGAAATCTCTGATGCTGTAATTTCAGGTTGTTTATCGCTTGGCTGGATTGCCGGGAATCTCCGGCTCCGGGCAATTTTATCCCAAGGAGATGCTGATCCTGCTGATCCAATTGGGTCAAGGTGCATGAAAAATTCATCTGCCATTCCCTGTGGATGTTCCTCGTGCAATTCCCCCCTCCAGCACCAGCTGTCAGCCTGGCTGGCACATGGACAGGCCAAAGGAACTCGTGTCACTCAGGGAACTTCCTGCTGGTGTGTGTGACACATGGAACGCCATGGGCATGGACATTAATCACTCCCCACTGGAAGGATCCAAATATTTTGGCAGTTCAGGAACAAGGCTCAGCGTTTGGGAGAGGTGAGGGAAATTTGTGGCATCCACGGCCAAGGATTCCAGAGTGGGAGGCTGAAAAAGCAAACAAGTCGTGTACTAGCACATGGGATATCTGTGGAAAACACATGCTGAGAATGAGAAACTGGGGAGAAATGCTTCCTGTGAGGGTGGGGAAAAGCTTGTCCAGAGAATCTGTGGATGTCCCATCCCTGGAAGTGTCCAAGGCCAGGCTGGATGGGGCTTGGAGCCACCTGGGATAATGGAAGGTGTCCCTGCCCTGGGAACTGGATGGGATTTAAGGTCTTTTCCAACCCAAAATCATTTGGGAATTCCGTGATTCCATATCAGGTGGGATGCTCCCCTCAGCCAAGGGGCTCAGCCAGGACACTGCAGAGCCAAAACTTGAATTCTCTATTTATGGTTTCTGGCTGATTTAGACTGAAAAGAAAATGTGGAGAAGAATACTCTTTTTAGTGCCTCAGGATTTTAATTTTAGGATTTTATTTTTAACCATTCCTCTAAAACCAGACACTCTCCCTCAGCACTGTGGCTTCCAGGAGGTTCTGTTCCCGTTGGGAATGATGAAATCGGGCTCAGAGCTCAATCCCTGCACCTTAAAACTGCTCTGGATGGATTTAGGGACTGATCAGATTCCAGGAGGGACAGGATGTATCTCATACAACAAAAATCACCTCAGAACGAGACATTTCAGGCCACTCCAGCCAGCCCAAGGTCCCTTTACAGCAACAGAAGGGAAACAGAAGATCCAGAAAGACCAAACTAAAATGTCAGCTCTGTTGCTGGAATCACCTGTTGGTCATCCTGCCTTTAAGTGAAATTCTGATCTGGAGTCAATATTTCACATTCCTCGGGTTATCTGTGATGATTCCTGTCCAAAGCGCTCGCCTGCTCCAGCCAAGGACCTCAGGGTGTGTCCAGAAAGGGAATTTTAAGGATTTTAGGGTCTAAACAGGAGGTGCCCAGCAGTTGTTTAGTTAGGACAAGAAGAGACACTTGGATTACTTGGAAATTACTTGGAATTACTTTGGTCATTCATACCTAAAATAATTGTAAATCTTTCTTCCAGCTCCTAAGCCTGTCTTATTTTTTAGTCAGATGTCAAGAGTAATTCCAGATTTATAATCCAACTTTTCCAACGCTTACATCTTGCACCAGTCTAAAAATAAAGGCCAGGCTGTCCAAACTGCACCTGAGCTGAATCCGCGGCCTTCTCCGTGACTGGATGGGTTTAAATCAGCACCACAATCAATCTGTGGGATTTGCTGCAGAAATTCCTGTCCTGAAGCAGGAATTCCTGCATGAAATTCCCTGGCATGTGTAATGGAACAGGTCAGAGCACACGATCCTAATGGTTCCTCCTGGAGCTCGAGCTCCAGACTGAGGAATTGCTGCCAAGAGCGCTGAAGGGATGGGAATTGTGCGAGGTTTTATTTATCATCCTCACCAGCACCGGTGTCACTCAGAGCCACCCGAGGTTTGTGGTGTAGGAATCAAATTATTTCCCTTTGATTGATCTATTGGTTTGTTTTAGGAGCAATAAATCCAGATTTAGAATCAATTAAACTCATTTTTCACCTCACTCCCACACACCCTCCCTGTCAAACTCAAGGTAAACTTTAACGCCTCCCCCTCCCATTTTATATCTGGGCTTTGTGATTTATTTTCAGGAGCGAGACACTGGAGGCAGAGTCAGTTTTTCCAAAGAAATAAACCTCTGGAATCTTAGGAAAGAGCAGTCATACAATACCCAGGGTGGACAGGACACAAAATTAATCACCCACAAATAAATCAGGAGTGTGAGGGAGGGCAAACGAGCGCTTTGCTCCTGGGGCTGGGGTTTGTCAGGGAGGGATTTGCTCATTTTTCCCTCATTTGAGGCCCTTCCTGGACCTCTTTGGGTGTATCCATCCTGTTATGGGGCAGGTCAGCCTGGGGGAACGTAATGCTCCCTCCTGACAAAAATCCATGGATTTTATTTATGAACCTTTCCTTTTTCCTTTCCTTTCCTTTCCTTTCCTTTCCTTTCCTTTCCTTTCCTTTCCTTTCCTTTCCTTTCCTTTCCTTTCCTTTCCTTTCCTTCTTTCCTTTCCTTTCCTTTCCTTTCCTTTCCTTTCCTTTCCTTTCCTTTCCTTTCCTTTCCTTTCCTTTCCTTTCCTTTCCTTTCCTTTCCTTTCCTTTCCTTTCCTTTCCTTTCCTTTCCTTTCCTTTCCTTTCCTTTCCTTTCCTTTCCTTTCCTTTCCTTTCCTTTCCTTTCCTTTCCTTTCCTTTCCTTTCCTTTCTTTCCTTTCCTTTCCTTTCCTTTCCTTTCCTTCCTTTCCTTTCCTGTCCTTTCTTTGCTTTATATTTTTTTCTGAAAAGTTTTAAAGCTGAAATAAAAGAGTTCCCTGGGATGAGAAAGAGTTCTGTGCAGTGAAAAGAGAAAAAAAAAAATCATGAAATGGAGAAAAAAAAGGAATTCCTGAGGGTAAAAGCTGTCAACCCTCATGATCTAAAAAATATTTGATGTGTAATCACTTAATATTAAAATAAAAAGAGGAATTGCAAATTCCAATGTGATAATGGGAACCATATTGGATGTGCAGGCAGAATTTACTCTGTGGTTAATTCTCCAGCAAGAGAAAAAAAATCCAGAAGATCCAATATCTCTAAATTCCATGGAATATTTTTATTCCTTATTCCTTGAAAGGATTGTCCTGCCCAGGACAGAGGTGAAGACCCCAAAACTGGAGGGATTTAAAAGTGGAAGTGACACTTGGGGACATTGATTAGGGTGAACCTTGGCAGTGCCAAGAGAACAGGAATTGAGAGTTTTCCTTGCTTGGAGATATCTGGAAAATTAGAGGACAGCAGCTAAAATGAGAATTTAAGGGTTTTTAGTTGATTTAGTATTAAAAGACAACTGGAGCTCGCTTTATTTTCCAAAGCTGTTCAAGAGGCACTGAGAATAAACACAAAAATCACCTTTTTAAAAATAGATAAAAAATTTTAAAAACCCTATTTTTTTTTCTCAGCACGGGGAAAAATGATCCAGGGAAATCCAGTTTTGTCTGAAAGGGAAGAGAAGATGGCATCACCTAAATACATTCAGAGATTAAACCTTCTCTGAAATTCCAGCAGAGCAAACCCACAGGGCGTTTGCTCTTTCTCTCCCATGCTCCCGGCAAGAGAGGCTTTTCCCAGACTTTCCATTTATTAGATGGATTGAATCCTGCTTCTTCCATCAGAACTGGGAAAATCAGGCAGGGTGGGACATCCCATCTCATTTAACAGCACAATTTGAGGCTCGGCAGCCTGGGAAATTTGATTTAAAGCAAAACCCACCCTGAACCACAGCAGGATTTGAGCTCTGGCTTTGACAGGGTTCTTTATTAGCGGGATTATTTTAATATCCCTGTCCTTGACATTCCCACAAAACAGAGCTTTCCAGGGAAAATGGAGCTGGAGATGGTGGGAGGAGGGAGTTTCTCAAGGAGAGGCTGTCACAGAAGAACCTTTCGATGGAAAATGAAGGAACTGAGTTCTGGAAATGAAAAAAAAAATTAAAGCAGAAGAATCAGGTGAAAAACGGGATCCAAAACAGGTTTGGGAATGAAAGAAATTCCTTGGTGAAAGGTCAGACTTCTGCTGGAAACTGGGAAAGAAAACCATGGAATATTTGGAGGGAATATCTGTCCCTCACCCATGGAAGTGCTTCCAATCAAAAAACCATGGAAAATTTGGAGGGAATATCTGTCCCTGACCCATGGAAGTGCTTCCAATCAAAAAACCATGGAATATTTGGAGGGAATATCTGTTCCTGACCCAGGGAAGTGCTTCCAATCAAAAAACCATGGAATATTTGGAGGGAATATCTGTCCCTGACCCATGGAAGTTCTTCCAGTCCGAGCTGATTTAGGTGGACACCTACAGACTCCAGCAGGCCTGGAAAGAAGATGGAAGTTGTTATCCCAAGGGATTTAGGTGAATATTCCTGTGCTGTCCATCAGGAATCCGTTTGCTTTAATAAATCCTTCCTTTTTCCAAAACCCAACACATTCCCTCGGCTGTGGCAGCTCCCAGATTAAATAAATGTCACTTATTTAAGTGCCACATTTATGTCACGTCTTCTCCCAGATTAAATAAGTGTCACTGTGGTCCTTTCATCCATCTTTTCCATTTCCAAGAGTTTTCCCCCCATTTCTTGTCTTCTCAGGATTCCCTAATTCTCCTGAAAATTCAGAGATTATCCTGATTTTCCCTTCCTGGCTATTTTTGCAGCACCTTTTCTACAGCATCCTGACATGACCATGCCCTGGATGGTGCTGCCTGACAAATTATGGCAACCTGAATTAAAAATTTAAATCACAACTCCTGGTCACTGTGAAAACCAGAATTCCTGGGGTTTTTCCCAGCCATCTGACAAGACCTGGGAATTTGGATTTTCTGGGAATGGAGATGAGCAGGAGGAAGGGAAATACTCCAGCCAGACCCAGCTGTGTGCTGCTCACTTATTTCCAGGAGGGCACAGAGGGATATCAGGTCCCATCCTCCATGGGGTGGAATTCATCCAGAGGAGGGACTCATTCCATGATTCTCCGGCAAAAAATAAGGAAAACAAGACAAAACTTGCAGTTCTGGGTGGTGACAGCGTCACTGATGGGAGTCAAAGCACCAAAGATAATTTTTAAAGGCTTTCTGCAAATGTTGTCCAATGTCTGTGGATTTCTTTCCTCTGGGGCGAGGATCTGAGGTGATCCTGGTTAGCAAATCCAACGGCAGGAAAACACCTCGGGAATCCAACATTTCCTTCTGACAAAAACTAATCCTGAAAATCCATCAACTTTTCCTCCAACACCTTCTGGACCTCCCAGATATTTTGATTTCCAGGTGACAAAACTCGAGGTCTTGGGGACAGCAAAACGCTTCAAGTGTAACAGGTGACTGTTAGAAATTTCCTGTTGGAATTTTAGATGGGATATTGGGAATAAATTAATTATTGTGAGGGTGGAGAGGGCCTGGGATGGAATTCCCAGAGCAGCTGTGGCTGCCCCTGGATCCCTGGAAGTGCCCAAGGTTGGGTTGGATGGGGCTTGGAGAAATCTGGGATGGTGGGAAGTGTCCATGGGGATTGAAGCAGGGGATGTTTAAGGTCCCTTCCAACCCAAACCATTCTGGAATTCTGGGATTCAATGATCTCCACTGGCATCATCTTTTCCTTGGACACTGAAGGAATTCTTGTTATAAAACGATCACCAGTGAGGCAGAAATTTATTTCCAAGGATCCAAATCATTTCCATGCAGAACTCCATTGGACAAACCCATCCAACCTATAAAACTCCTCTTGGATATTTCACTATTTCCTGACCCTCAGGAAACCAGCATCTGGTGCTGGGGGCAATAAAACCTCATCAGGAAAAAGCATTTTGGGCAAAATAGGAAGATCACAATCATTGGGAATTTGTGGGGCTGGATATTCAAATCTCAGAATTTTTAGGTTTCCCATGGTACACCCTGTGTGAAGGCCTGGAAACTCTGGGAATTCTCCAGGAAAGCTCCAGAAAAGCTCCAGAAAGTTCCAGAATGGGTCATTGTCGGGCTTGGCAGGATTCCAGGCTCTGGGATTGTTATTTGGGGCCCAGCAAGGAGCAATTTCCCATTGGGAAAGACCTTCCATGGGCTCGGGAGATCAGATGGGGTCAGATGCCATCAAGACTGGTAAATGAAATCTCAAAATATCAAAATATGTAATTTTAAAAAAATTTTTTAAAAATATGTAATTTTTTAAAATATCAAAATATGTAATTTTTTAAATTACATGGGCACCAGGGATGTGTCCTGCAGCCCACCAAGGATTTGGGGAGAGCTTGGCTTTACTTTTACACATCCCTCAGGTGAAATTTCCTTTTTGGTTATTCTTTAGGGAATGGCAGTGGGGATCATAATAAAAATAGATTTCCAAAAAGAAATTTCTACAGGATCCTTCAAATATTTCCATTTATCCAGGCTTAATCCTCTTCAAATATCCCCCTTTTCCACTTTTATTCTCAAAGGCTCTAAATTTTCTCTTTTTTCCCCCAAACTCTGGTGATTTTGGATGCACATGGAGGGGGAAATCATTCCTTTGGGAGTCAACTCAGAATAGGAAATAACCCCTCAAGGAAGATCTGAAGGATTTTCTCCCAAAATCTACATTAGGGATCACATGATGAATTTTATAATCAGGATTCTCCTGCCTTCAAATATATGAGGAGGACCACAAGAATTCAACAAAATTTTAGAGTGATTCAGAGGACAATTAGGCCAGATTAGAATCCAATTTCCTGATTGCCACCTGGAAAATACACCTGGAAGTGCCTTCCTCAGCCTTCACAGAGAGATTTGTGCCCGTAGCAGCTCTAAATATCATTATTAGCACCAAAATAGCCATATTGATATCAGAATGATTAATTTTAGCAATTTTAGACTTGATACCCCAGTGGGAAATTCTCACTGGAAACAAGTGATGGTGCCAAGATCCAGGGAATTTAATTCTGTGCTGGAAAAAACAGAAGGAAAAGATGTGTCAGGAGGAGGAACCCATGAAAGCAGGTTATTAAGATAAGGCAGACAATGGTCCATGCACAAAAGCAGTTCAATAAATACATTTATTTTTACATTTTTTACAGTCATCCCAGAAAAAATGGCTTTTTAAGGGGGATTTTGGAGGAAGTTTGGGCGGAGCAGCCACACTATCCTGAACAGCAGCCAGAACAAACAGCTCTGCCAAAGTCGTTTTTCAGTGGCAAAGTGGAGTTTTCACCTAAATTATCTCCGCCACAAAAAAAGGGTCCATTTTCTGTGGGATGTTTTGGTATTTCATTGAAAACTTCAACACAGGAAAAGTGAAATGTTTCCAGCTGGGAAATTGTGTCCTGCACCACCACCAGAGTCCCTGATGGATGGATTTGGGATAAACTGCCTGGATTCACTTCCATTGAGGGGCTCCCAAAGCAAACAGCATCTCCCAGGATGCACACGGCCAGGAATTCCCACAGAATTAAGGATTATTCCTGTTTATTTGTGATGGAGCTCATCCACTGCTGGACAGCAACAGAACCTCTCTCTACCTGTGGTGATTTTTATTATTTTATTTTATTTTATTTTACTTTATTTTACTTTATTTTATTTTATTTTATTTTATTTTATTTTATTTTATTTTATTTTATTTTATTTTACTTTATTTTATTTTACTTTATTTTATTTTATTTTATTTTATTTTATTTTACTTTATTTTATTTTATTTTATTTTTATTTTATTTTTACTTTTTATTGTATTTTATTCTTACTTTTTATTTTACTTTATTTTATTTTACTTTATTTTACTTTATTTATTTTACTTTACTTTATTTTATTTTATTTTATTTTCCTTTTATTTTTTTAAATTTTATTTTACTTTATTTTACTTTATTTTATTTTATTTTATTTTATTTTACTTTATTTTATTTTATTTTATTTTATTTTATTTTATTTTATTTTATTTTATTTTACTTTATTTTATTTTATTTTATTTTATTTTACTTTATTTTACTTTATTTAATTTTATTTTGCTTTATTTTATTTTATTTTATTTTATTTTATTTTACTTTATTTTATTTTATTTTATTTTATTTTATTTTATTTTATTTTACTTTATTTTATTTTACTTTATTTTATTTCATTTTATTTTATATTTAAAAACATTCGATTTAATTAAAATTAGATTTTCTGTTTATTTTATATTTTATTTTACCTTTATTTAATTTTATTTTTGCTTTATTTTATTTTATTTATTTTATTTTATTTTATTTTATTTTATTTTATTTTACTTTATTTAATTTTATTTTATTTTATTTTATTTTATTTTATTTTATTTTACTTTATTTTATTTTACTTTATTTTATTTTATTTTACTTTATTTTACTTTATTTTATTTTACTTTATTTTACTTTATTTTATTTTACTTTGTTTTATTTCATTTTATTTAATTTTATTTTATTTTACATTATTTCATTTTACTTTATTTTATTTAATTTTATTTTACTTGACTTTATTTTATTTGACTTTATTTTATTTGATTTTACTTTATATTATTTTATTTTACTTTATTTCATTTTATTTTACTTTATTTTATTTTATTTTATTTTATTTTATTTTATTTTATTTTACTTTATTTTACTTTATTTATTTTACTTTACTTTATTTTATTATACTTTATTTTACTTTACTTATTTTACTTTACTTTACTTTACTTTACTTTACTTTATTTTACTTTATTTTATTTTACTTTATTTTACTTTATTTTACTTTATTTTATTTTATTTTATTTTACTTTATTTTATTTTACTTTATTTTACTTTATTTATTTTACTTTACTTTATTTTACTTTACTTTACTTTATTTTACTTTACTTTACTTTATTTTACTTTACTTAATTTACTTTACTTTATTAATTTTACTTTATTTTACTTTACTTTATTTTATTTTATTTATTTATTTATTTATTTATTTTATTTTATTTTATTTTATTTTGTATTATTTTTTATTATTATATTTTATTTTTGTTTTTTTAATTTTATTTAATAAGTATTCCAGAGAAGCTGTGGCACCCCATGGATCCCTGGAAGTGTCCAAGGCCAGGCTGGATGGGGCTTGGAGCCCCCTGGGATAGTGGGAGATCCCTGCCCATGGATTGGATGATCCTGAAGGTCCCTTCCAACCCAAACCATTCCAGGATTGATTTTATGATGGAATTTCAGGACTTTTTGGGATTCTTCCCTTGCTCTGAGCTGTTGTGTCCCTTGGAGTCACTTCCCTTCTCTTCCTCCCTGTGGCGTCTGCCCAGGTGACAAAATCCACGGGAAAAGGGATCTCCTCCATGTGCTTCTACCATGTCAAAAAAAAATTAATTAAAAATTAATTAACAGCTCTGCTTGATGGAGCCAAAGGAATTTCCTTGCATTTTAAAGGGGTTTGAAAGGGGAAAGGAGAAATTGGGACTCTGGAATTCAACAAAGGGAGGCAGAGCCAAAACATCTGGGCCAAATCCGTGCTTTGATGGGAAGAGTGACTGTGGGATGTCACTGTCACATTTTCTGGGAAAATCCCCTGCCCGGGATTTTTCTCCTGGGAAGCTGAGAAGCCTCAGAGAAAAAGGAAAACAATTCTTATCTCATTTGCTTCTCCTGTGTTTTGCGGCTTTGGAATGTGTTTGGAGATTGTTTACCCACAGGGCGTTGTTTCATTGGTTTCGTGTGAATTGTTTTGACTTAATGATCAATCGTGGTCAAGCTGTGTCAGACTCTGGAAGCAGTCACAAGTTTTCATTATTATCATTTTAGCCTTCTGTCTGTATCCTTTCTGTATTCTTTAGTATAGTCTTAGTTTAGTATTCTTTAATATAACAAAATGTCATAAAATAATAAATTAGCCTCCTGAGAACATGGAGTCAGACTCATCATTTCTCCCTTTGACGGGGGATCCCAAAAACACCACAGTGGGGTTGCTCGACTTCCTGAAATTGGACAACAATTTCACTTGAGGCCAAAGACAAAGGTGTCGGATCTCAAGATCTCAGTCCTGAGGTGCTGAGCCTCCGAGACCCTGGGGGGGCTCAGGACTTCTGGAATGTTGCCAGAAGTGTCTGGTAGCTGGACTTTAACCCTGCACATGAGACAACAAGGATGAGGGCTTCACAGGGTGAATGGTGAAAAGATTAGCTAATTAGAGGGTGAGAAATAGGGTTTAGGATTTCTGTACAGGGGGGTTTAGAGGAGTAAGATGGAGGAATTGGGGTGTGTCCTGTCCTCCTTCTTCTTCCTCCTCTCCTCCATCTTCCTTGGCCACGGTGGCACCTTTGGATTGGTTATTACTAAGAGTACACCGAGTTATAAGAATAGATGGTATTGGGGAAAAATGATAAATATTGTACACGTAACAAAGGGTATAAAGATACCTGGCTGCCCGGGAGGGCAGAGACAGTGTGCCCATGGCTGACTGCTGAGCAGATCTTTGTTCGGCTGAAAGAAAATCTTTTAGATAAACAATTAATAAACATAAAACCAGAAAGAAGAACTGAAGCCTCTTCTCGTCCTTCGATACCCGGGCTGCCCCAAGGCCACCCCGGGCCTTCCAGGCCCCTCAAACAGCCGAGATAAACCGGACACAAAGGTAAGCAAAGACAAAGGCTGAAAAGCCCCTTCCCCTTCTTCTCCCCAAACAAACTGAGTACACAGCCATGACAACAATCCATACATTCCTGAAATAAAGTCCAGCACTGTTATCCGACACATCATCACACATAAGGCCAGCACAATGATTATTCTGGTTAGTGCCCCCCGCTTACAAAAGCTGCTTATTAGGGACAACATCAGAGCTATTTTTGGGTAATGAAATAACCCCAGGGACCACAAAGGTATTAAAACTTCAAAAGCCACTAGGGACCAGAAAACCCGGCAAGCTTCCACTCCAAATGACATTATGAATCACCAATATGCCCACAAAACAACCAAAACCAAAATATTATTGTTATAGGGTTTTTTTTCCACTCTTTTTGGCCTCCGAACTTTCCCGGCCAATGCACCAAAAAGTATACTGTCCTGGTTTAGGACAAATTAGGGGGAAATCTCCAAAAGGGAGCCCCCCAAAACAAAACAAACCTCCAACCACCCCTCCCCCAACACCGGGTTCGGGAAGGAATTCCTCGGAGGAGCAAAGTGGAAAACAAAACCTATTTTATTTACAAGTAACAAAAAGAACACTCCCCAACACAAGAAAAGAAAAGGGACCAGACTGTGTTGTGAGGGCGCCGAGCTTCTGTCGCAGGCTCCGGGTGTGCTGGAGCTCTCAGGCCAGATCCGGAGCCGGTCCAGTATCTTCAGGGGAGGGTAAGAAAGAGAGAACAAAAGAAAAGGGAAAAAAGAAAAAAAAAACAGCGCAAAAAAAAAAAAAGGAAAGAAAGCAAGCAAGCGAGCAAGCAAGCAAGCAGCTAGCCAAGCCAAGCAGCCAAAGCAAAAAGCAAAAGTGCCTGGGCACACACCCCCACCTCTCTTCCCCATCCGGCCACAGCAAGACAGCCGGGGTGGGGGGGGGGGGAAGGCACAGCTGCCACACACAACACACGATATTGGGATAAAGGCTGAAGGCTGTCACCCCACGGCACTCATCTACCCCTAAAATCACAGAAACCTAAAAAGGTTTGGGTTGAAGGGATCCTGAGCTTCATTCCCATCCCACGGGCAGGGACACCTCTGTCCTGGGTTGACTATATGATGCTTTTATCCCCAGTCGTCTCATTCTGTTTATGTTGAATAATAATAAGTTTTGTACCTTTAAGAGTGTTACAGAGAGTGAAGGGGGAGAGAGAAGCGCGCAGTTTGTTTTCAGACACTGCACTCACTCCTCCACATTCCTGCTCCTGACTGTGTTGTCTGCGGACAGACAGCGGGACAGAGAGCTCTTCTTTTGCTTTTTAGTTAGTGTTAGCTAGCTGAGGCAAAGAAGTTCCCTGGACTGTTTTTTCCCTTTTTCTTTGGACCTCTTGGAACTGCTCTGGACTGAACACCCAGGAGAGCACCGGCAGCTGCAGCTGTGGCCCACCGGGCCGGCCCTGGCCTGCGACAATTCCAGCACTGAGAGACTGAGCAGAGACTGAGTGAGCTGCTGCTTGAACCCGGGGTTTTCTCAGTTTGTCATCTCTTTTAGAGTGGCAAGGGGTCTCATTGTTTTGATACTGTTTTGGTCTTATTGTTTAATAAACAGGTTTTTTTTCCACCTTTCTCCAAGGAGGTATTTTTCTTTCCTACCGGACCAGTTGGGGGGAGGGGCCGATTGGATCTGCTTTTCCCACCGGAGCTCCTTTGGGGGGATTCTTCCCCAAATTTGCTCTAAACCTGGACAACCTCCCACTGTCCCAGGCTGCTCCATTGTCCAACCTGGCCTTGACCTCACTACAGAATTTGGGTTTTTTTGCCTGATTTTCCCTCAGATGCTTTTCCCCTTCCTTGTCCCCAAAAGAGGTGATTCCAGACCACGACGTTTAGTGTTGGTTAATTACGAGTCTACTCACTTTTTGTGGTGAGGTAGGATCAGGAGAAAGGTAAAACAGGTTTAAAATAGTATCAAGAAAAAAATGTATTAATAGTAACTAAAAGAAAGAGTAATAAGAATTAGAATAAAACTTTTAGAATATTTCTCTTTTTTCTACAACATTTTCAGATTATTGACAATGTAAAGAAATAAAATTTAAAATCTGAATTATTTTGCTACTTTTAATGAATGAATTCCATGGGTGGGACGGAGAGCAGACACCCGTGGGTGGGTGTTTGTGTGCAGGGAGGGGCACGGAGGGACAGGGCCTTGTTGCCATCGCTAAAAGAGGCCAAAAATAAAAAATAAAAGCGGCGAACTCGGTGCTCCAACCTCCAGCTGTGTAAACTCCGACTGCAGCCTCGTGTGGCCAGTTACTCCTGGAAAAGGAGAGAGGAATGGCTCGGCTCCCAGGGATTTGCCCATCAAACCGTTCCACGCTGCTGGGCAAACAAAACTCTTTGAATAAAGAAAAAAAAAATAGGAGAAAAAAAAAAATAAAAAGCATTTTCTACTACCAAGCTCTAATAAATTGAAGCCCTGCACCTCTCATGGCCTTGGAATGATTACATGAATTTTTTTTTTGCTACATAATCATCAATAAATCAAGCATAGCCCATTAAACAATAGATGCCTCCGAGGCCTCTCTTCAAATGTGCTTTTGATAAGAGGCAGAGAATTTTTTTCTGGGCTTGTAACGTTTTTCTTTCCTCTGTTTGTTTTTTCTAAGGGTCAAATAATGCTGTTAAAAGAGCAGTTAATATATAGATGTATTTTTCCATATTCCCGGCATGGTGTTTGACTTTGGGAGATTTATGGAATATCTTTTCCCAGTTCAACAATCGTGTGTTTTGTTGTACTAAAGAGGTATTTTAACAGGAGTGGGGATTCTTAATGAGTTCACTGCTGTCTCCTTTCCAAAACAGGCCAGGGCCAAGACAGGGAACAGAGCAAGTACAGCAATCTATGTACATAAAAAATATGTATATATATTTATATATATTATTATTTATATATTTTTATTTTTATAGATTTATATTTTTATATATTTTTATTTTTATATGCTTTCTATATACTTACATATTTATAAATACATTTATGTATTTATATTTCTATAAAAACAAATGAATATATTTATGTATTCAAATATACTAACATATTTATATAAATTTATAAAATATAAAAATGTTATATATTTATCTAAAAATATACGAATATATATTTATATATTTATATATTTATATATTTATATATTTATATATTTATAGATAAATATATTTATATATATTATAGATAAATATATTTATAGATGAATATATTTATATAATATATACACACAAATATATATATATTTGTACATATTTATAGACATAACACTCTCTTGCGGGTGTTACTGGTTTATTTTCACATCAAAAACTCATAAAGTTTGGGATGATCTGGTCAGAAGTCCCTTTTGGATGAGGCAGGGCACACCTGACAGTGAAAGGAGGAAGGGTAAAATGCCCTGGGCCATATTTTGGGATGGGATTCATTGTCCGGTTATCTCGGCTGTTTGGATGGCCTGGAAAGGCCCGGGGTGGCCTTGGGGCAGCCCGCGTATCGAAGGACGAGAAGAGGCTTCAGTTCTTCTTTCGGTTTTTATGTTTATTAATTGTTTATCTAAAAGATTTTCTTTCAGCCGAACAGAGCTCTGCTCAGCAGCCAGCCATGAGCACACTCCCTGCCCTCCGGGCGGTCACCTATCTTTATACCCAAAGTTACGTGTACAATATTTATCATTTTTCCCCAATACCATTTATTCTTATTACTTGGTGCACTCTCAGTAATGACCAATCCAAAAATGCCACCATGGCCAAAGAAGATGGAGGAGAAGAAGAAGGAGAAGAAGGACAGGACACACCCCAATTCCTCCATCTTACTTCTCTAAACCCCCCTGTACAGAAATCCTAAACCCTGTGTCTCACTCTCTAATTAACCAATCCCTTCACCATTCACCCCGGTGAAACCCTCCTGTCCTCATACAGGTGTCGTCTCCTGTGTAGGATCAAAGTCCAGCCACCAGACACTTCTGGCAACATTCCAGGACTCCCGAGCCCCCCAAGGTGGTCTCGGAGGCTCAGGACCTCAGTCCTGAGGTCCTGAGATCCGACAGGGTTCCAGTGGTTTGGGATGGAGCTTTGCCAAGAGAGGACGAGCTGATCCATCCAAACACCCTTCAGATGCCAAATGTCTCCTCTGAAGAAATGATCTCAGAGACTCCTCCACTCCTCAAATCAGACCTTTCTTCTCATCAGATTAAAACTCCAACCCTGGTTTGTGAGGGAGTTGCAGGAACTGCTTGGTGTCGTTGTGAAACCCCAGAATATTTGGGGTGGAAATGTCCCAAAAAATCCCATTCCATGGGCAGGGACACCTCCCACTGTCCCAGGTTGTCCAAGCCCTGTCCAACCCGGCCTTGGGCACTTCCAGGGATCCAGGGGCAGCCACAGCTGCTCTGGGAAGGGAAGGGCTTTGGGTTCCTGGGTTCCAGGGCCTCCCCACCCTCCCAGGAAAGGATTTCCTCTCATGACCCATTTCCCAAAGTCTGGGCCTGCCGTCCCAGGGCAATTCCAGCAGGATTGGACCCTCCTGGGGGGAATTTTCTCCTTCAGAAGAGCCGGTTGATCACAACAACGCAAAACAAACCATCCTTGGAACACAAACCCTGTGAGGAGCCCCTGAGGGAGCTGGGGGTGCTCGGCCTGGAGAAAAGGAGACTCAGGGCTGCCCCCATCACTCTCTGCAGCTCCTGAAAGGTGCCTGTGCTCAGCTGGGGCTGGGCTCTGTCTGCAGCAGCACTGACACAGCCAGAGCACACAGCCTCGAGCTGCACCGAGGGAAGTTTAGGTTTTTATGGAAACCCAGGGCACTGGGAATATTTCTGTGTCTGCTCTGGGGTGCCCTGACCCCCAGGGCAGCACTGACTCTGACCCTCATCCATGGAGAAAGTTTCCTAAACTCCAGAATAGACTGGAACCCACAAAAGTGTGCAATAGATTATAGAGAGCAGTGTAGGTGTGTCACTGGGTGAGAAATTGAGGTTTTGGGGTTTTTAGTGTGTTGTGGATGGCAGCAAGATGGAGGGCACAGGGTGTCATCCTGGGTTTCCTCTTCATGCTGCTTCTTCCTCCTCCTCCATGGGTTTGGGTGGCATTTTGTAATTGGGCAGAAAAGTGCCCATTGCAGCTCTGTGGGATCAGTGATTGGGTTAAAAGGGAAAATAATCCAGGTGTCAGCTCTTAATTGGGGAGTTTAGTCTGAAAATCCCTTGGAGCAAGAGATTGTTGGCCATTTTGTGCCTTCTGATGAAAAGCTGCAGAACTCCCAGCAGTGAGACTGCTTTACTGATAAGGAATAATAAACACCTGAGTGTGAACATGAACTAACATCTCCAGTGCCTTCAATCCAGACCCAGAGAAACCCACAGCTGGAACCAGCACAGGCTGGATATCAGGAAAAAGTGTTTCACAGAAAGAGTGATAAAGTTCTGGGATGGCTGCCCGGGGAGGGGGTGCAGTCCCCATCCCTGGGTGTGTTTAACAAAGCCTGGATGTGGCACTGGGTGCCAGGGTTGAGTTGAGCTGTTGGGGCTGGGTTAGACCTGATAATTTTGAAGGTCTCTTCCAACCTGGTCATTCCGGGAATTCTGTGAATCCTTTTCCACATGACCCTTCCAGGGCTGTGGGGATGGGGCTTTCCCTGGAGGTGCAGCCTCAAAAACAGTGGAATATGCCCTCAAAAATGGGAAAACTCCTTTTCCCAGGCAGCAGGGCAGGGCACTGTTCTAGCTCATCCACAGATGCTGCAGCTCTGTCTTATGAAGAAAATTAGGATTTTTCTCTATCCCAAGGGCATAAATAACTTGACAAAATATCCTGTAAGGAAACACCTTTCCATTTAGGACCAAATTTAGGATATTCAGCGCTGCCTGGAAGAGCTGATAAGCCCTTAAGTCTAGAAACCATCCCTCAACCCTTTTTCCATGCGCTGCTCCCTCCTCAGAGCTGTCAGACAGGACGCAAAGGTCGGCTCTCCTATTTTTAAGAGCTTTGTTTTGGATGATACTCATGAATTTTAGCTGTCGAGGGCAAGCCCTGGCGGCTGCAGCCAAGAGAAGCAGCTGTGGTGCTGTTTGCCTGGAACACAATCTGCTTCTGGAGAGAACTCCCAGGTGGTTCGAGAGCAATCGAGTGTCAGGAGATCACATCTTGTCCTTTCCTGGGGTTTTTTATTTGTTTTCCTCTCCAGCTCTTCCTCCCCCTCGTGCTCTTTGGATGATGCTGTGCCCTCGTGTCCTGCGAGCACAGGGGCAGAGCTGAGCTGCGCCACAGAAGTGAAATCTGCAGATTTCTTTTCGGGTTTTATGTAGATATTTATATTTATATTTATATTTATATTTATATTTATATTTATATTTATATTTATATTTATATTTATATTTATATTTATATTTATATTTATATTTATATTTATATTTATATTTATATTTATATTTATATTTATATTTACATTCCAGAGAGAGATCTTAATTCCCCCCTTCTTCAAAGCTGAAAGGAAATTCCAGGTTTCTCCTGATGCAGAGTGGAAAAGGGAGAAGGATGTCCATGACAAAACATCCTCAGTGTGAGCCATGAGAAGCTTCACTGCTCCTGCTGCCGCTTCTTGTAGCCATGATATTTTCTGAAAAATCCTTTCCTTGGGATTCTTTCTCCTGAGAAGCTGAGAGGCCTCAGGAACAAAATGTAAACATTGATTATCTGCTGCTGTGGAATGCAACAGGTGCATCTGGGATTGGTCTCATGTGGTTGTTTCTAATTAATGGCCAATCACAGTCAGCTGTCTGGACTCTCTGGTCAGTCACAACCCTTTGTTATAATTTCTTTTTCTATTCTTAGCCAGCCTTCTGATGAAATCCTTTCTTCCATTCTTTTAGTACAGTTTAAATGTAATATATATGATAAAATAATAAATCAGCCTTCTGAAACACGGAGTCAGCATTCTCGTCTCTTCCCTCATCCTAAGATCCTTGCGAAAGCCACCACAACTTCTTTCAGATTAAGACACAATTTCCGGCCTCTAAATGGAAATGTCACTGAAAGATGAGCCTTGAATCTGATTTTTCAGGGAAAATTCTCCTTTCTGCAGGTGCCAACAGCAAGAATGGGACAGAGGGATTGTGATTTTAGCTCAGAATGGGACAGAGGGATTGTGATTTTAGCAAGAATGGGACAGAGGGATTGTGATTTTAGCTCAGAATGTTTTCTCCTGCCAAGTGCAGCACAGAAAGCCCAGCCTGAGGTCACCCTTCAGGTATTCTCAGGCCTCTAAACCGAAATGTTCCTTCACAGACACTTGGATTTTAATTTGTTCTCCGTGAAAAAACAAACGGAGGGAGCAGTGGGTGAGGTGGGGCTGGAGAAAGACCATCAGCCTTCAGCAGGAATTCACTGCTGGGGATCCTGGAGCACTGAGGAAACACAGAGGGAAAATTCCTCTGATGTAAATTGTGACAACTTGAGGTGCAGCAGTGCCTCTTGGTTTAATTAAAATTAATTTCTTTTCATTTTCTTCCTGCCTATTGCAACCCCTGTTGTAAAGAGAGCTAAAACCATTGCTGGCTTTGAGGCACAAGGAGCAAATAATTCAAATAAAACTGAGTGAGTTTTACAAATAAAATTCCATTAATTTAAGCATGTACCCAAAGCCTCATCTCTTGTCGGTGGGATTCTTTTTCCAGATCTTGAAAATCTGTGATCAAGAGATTGTTTCATTTTTCCAGAGAAAAAGGGAAAGAATAGGAAAGGAGGATAGAAAAAAAAAAAAAAGAAGAAAAAGGAATGGAGCTTTCATCAGGTTCAGATCCAAGTCCTGCTTGGGTTCAGGTTTAGTTCAAAAGTGGATGTCTAGGTCTTGTTTTTCCTGACACACTTCCCTCATCCCCATCCAAAGTGCTCTGAATTTGTCAGCGGGGAGCCTGAGGAAGAAATGGCTCTGTTTGGGTTGAATCAGAGCAGCAGCTCCGCCGCCTGCCAGAAACCCTGACCTTTCCCAGTCTGAGGCAAACTGTCCTGAGCCTGTCCCATTTTCCAGAAAACCTCGGCTGGCATTTCTGCTTTCAACCTCCTCCGCGAAAAAAAATCAGCTCGGGTGAGTTCGCAGGTGTTCCTTAACACTTTCCATCCCATCCTTTTCCCTGAACCAATTAACTCAGCCTGCACTTAGCTGGAGGTGTGATCCTGGTAGCAATTAAAAAAAAAAAAATTACAAATTAAACATATTTCTGGAAGTTTAACATCTGCAGAGCCTGCGTGGAAGCTGCTCCCCTTCCAAGAGGGATCTCCCATGGCTGCTGGGTGGAATCTGGTGCAAGCCTGGGTGACCCCGCTGCTTTCCTCTGGGAGTCTCCTGGATGTTTATGGAGCATGGAGTCCATCAGCTGGGAATGACTTTATGGAACATCTCACTTCATTATTTTCAGGGAAACTGCAGCTTTGTGTCCTGATGCTGGAGCGTCAGGTGTGAGGGGGAAAAAGCCTGAGCAAACACGGCTTCCATGCTCGTTCCCGAATAAATGAGCTCTCTGTGGAGGGGATCATTTCTAATTACGCCCCAAAATCCACTTTGGGGGGGTCATGGAGAGTCTGGATTAAATCCACGTGCAGGAGAATCTTTCATGGAGTCTTGGTTTTCCATTAATCTTCAGGGGGCTCCAAGGGGAAGGGGATGGATTGGCAAAGGAGAAGGAGAAAGGGCCGGAGAAGGAGAAAGGGTCAAAGAAGGAATGGATGGGGAAGGGATAACTCAGGAGAAGGATCAAGAGTCAGGACTATTTTAATTTCTAACCCCAAACCAGGAAGGAAATCATTCCAGGATAATGGATACAGCAGCAAGCTGGGATTTCAGCTGTGGGATTCCCATCTCTTCCCGCTCCTGCTGCTCATTGTGTGACCTTGGATAATTCCTGATCCCTGCCTTTTGTCACTGAAACTGATGCCTTGAAAAGACTGATTTGGACAGAGCTAAAGAATAAAGCAGGGATTTATTCAAAGCCTCCATGGATGCACCTTGGGCAGCACCAGAGCCCAGCCAGGGCTGCACCCAAGATGACCCAAAATGGCCCCAAAATGCACGAGCGCTCCCGGGCTCTCTCCCTGGGATCAGTTCTGCTCCATTTGCACCTTGCAGTTCATTGTCCCATTCCAGCTTTAGCCCAGGCAGTCCCACCCTGCTTGTTTTTCTCTCTCCAGCCCACGGGGTTTGTGCTCCTGGGCTGAGATTTGGATCATTTGTCCTTGGTGCCCAGCTGGAGCAGGAATTGTTTTGTCTCCCTGCTCTGTGCACAGAGCTCACCATGCCCTGATGTGGAGCTCAGACCCACACACTAAAGCAGCACAGAACCTGAAAATATAAAACCCAAACCTGAGGCATCAGTGTGACCTTGGGTAACTCCTGATTCCTGCCTTTTGTCCCTCCCCTGTGTTTGCTCAGGCTGATTCCCACTGGGAATTCACACCATGGAAATCTCCATCCTTTTCCACCAACCTCATCTCCACAGGATTTATGTTTTGCACCAGAGCTGAATATGCTAAGCCCAGTTTTTTTTGAACTCTTGAATGTCATTCCTGGAGGTGACCCACACTCATCCCATCCAAATCTAATTTTCTTCAGAGGTCCATAGGAAAGGAATTCATGGAGGACCTTGGATAACCACACTTCTTATTCAAGTAGCTGAGCTGAATTCCTGACTTTTGCCTTTTCCTTGAAAAGCTAGAAACAGGGAGAACACATCAGGCACTTTGGAATTCCCAGTAGCTGGCTGATTCTTGATGTGAAAACTTTTCCAGGTTCTGGAATATCCTCCTGGGAACTCATCCAGCCTGCCACCAAGATCTCCATGGCGAGCAGTGCTAGGACAATTCCTAAGGATTTCAGGGAAATCAAACCTCACACAATCCAGGGAATCGATGAGAACTGGACGTTTTATAGCCGTTTAAACAATCCTGCTTAATTTGGGTTGGAGACATGAAGTTATGAGGGGACTTTTGTGACTCTTTCCAAGCCAAGCCTTAAATTAAGAACTAAATAACAGCAATAAAAAAGGTTTGTTAGGCTGCCCCTTCCTCTCCAAGTCTTAATAAATTTCTCAGTGGTTGCATTCCAAAGGGCGAATTTTCGGGAACAATATTTAGGGGTGAAAATGGAATAATTTTATATCTCACAAAACAAAACAAAAAAAAGAAATAAAAAAGAAATAAAAAAGGAGGGGGGAGAAAAATATTAATGTTTTTATTGATTTTTTTTTCTCTCTCAGATTAGATAAAATTGTATACATTTGGGAATGCATTGTTCAGAAATCACGGAATCATGGAATAATGAAATGGTTTCGGTTGGAAGATCCTCCCATTCCACCCCTGCCATGGGCAGGGACAGCTTCCACCATCCCAGGCTGCTCCAAGCCCTGTCCAGCCTGGCCTTGGGCACTTCCAGGGATCCAGGGGAGGCCGAAATTCTCTGGGAATTCTATTCCAGAGCCTCCTGACCCCTGAATAAAGAATTCCTTCCCAAAATCTAACCCTGCCCTCTGGCAGTGGGAACCATTCCCCCTTGAACTTCCACTTTAAATCCAGCATTCTGAGTTCCAGTTCCTAGCTCTTAGTTCCAGTTCTTAGTTCTTGCCATCCATTTCTGTAGACAGAAAAAAAAATATGGAAAATAAAATAGAAGGGATTAGGAGGATTTTTTTAGTAATTTTTTTCTCTCATTTGAGCTCGGTTTCTCTGCAAGAGGGTGGGCAACACAAGAGGTTGCACTTCCACTTTAAACCCAGCATTCTTAGTTCTAGGTCTTAGTTCCAGTTCTTAGTTCTAGTCTTAGTTCTTGCCGTCCATTTTTATAGGCAGCAGAAAACATGGAAAATAAAAGAGAGGGAGGGAATTAAAGAAATTTTTAATTGCATTTTTATTCCAATTTGGGCCCAGTTCCTCTGGAAGAGGACGGGGAACACAAGAAGTTACACTTCCACTTTAAACCCACCATTCCTAGTTCCAGCTCTTAGTTCCAGTTCTTAGTTCTAGTCTTAGTTCTTGCTGTCCATTTTTATAGGCACTAAAAAACATGGAAAATAAAAGAGACGGAATTAATACAATTTTTTAGTAGCATGTTTCTTCCCATTTGAGCCCAGTTCCTCTGGAAGAGGACAGGGAACACAGGAAGCTGCACTTCCACTTTAAACCCAGCATTCGTAGTTCTAGCTCTTAGTTCTTGCTGTCCATTTTTATAGGCACTAAAAAACATGGAAAATAAAAGAGACGGAATTAATACAATTTTTTAGTAGCATGTTTCTTCCCATTTGGGCCCAGTTCCTCTGGAAGAGGACGGGGAGCACAGGAAGCTGCACTTCCACTTTAAACCCAGCATTCTCAGTTCTAGCTCTTAGTTCCAGTTCTTAGTTCTAGTCTTAGTTCTTGCTGTCCATTTTTATAGGCACTAAAAAACATGGAAAATAAAATAGAAGGAATTAACACAATTTTTTAGTAGCATGTTTCTTGCCATTTGGGCCCAGTTCCTCTGCAAGAGGGTGGGCAACACAAGAGGTTGCACTTCCACTTTAAATCCAGCATTCTTAGTTCTAGCTCTTAGCTCCAGTTCTTAGTTCTAGTCTTAGTTCTTGCTGTCCATTTTTATAGGCACTAAAAAACATGGAAAATAAAAGAGATGGAATTAATACAATTTTTTAGTTGCATGTTTCTTCTCATTTGGGCCCAGCTCCTCTGGAAGAGGATGGGGGAACACAGGAAGCTGCACTTCCACTTTAAACCCAGCATTCTCAGTTCTAGGTCTTAGTTCCAGTTCTTAGTTCTAGTCTTAGCTCTTGCCGTCCATTTTCATAGGCAGCAAAAAACATGGAAAATAAAAGAGAGGGAGGGAATTAAAGGAATTTTTAGTTGCATTTTTCTTCCCATTTGGGCCCAGTTCCTCTGGAAGAGCATGGGCAACACAAGAAGTTACACTTCCACTTTAAACCCAGCATTCTCTGTTCTAGCTCTTAGCTCCAGTTCTTAGTTCTAGTCTTAGTTCTTGCTGTCCATTTTTATAGGCACTAAAAAACATGGAAAATAAAAGAGATGGAATTAATACAATTTTTTAGTAGCATGTTTCTTCCCATTTGGGCCCAGTTCCTCTGGAAGAGGACGGGGAGCACAGGAAGCTGCACTTCCACTTTAAACCCAGCATTCTCAGTTCTAGCTCTTAGTTCTTGCTGTCCATTTTTATAGGCAGCAGAAAACATGGAAAATAAAAGAGATGGAAATAATACAAAATTTTAGCATGTTTCTTGCCATTTGGGCCCAGTTCCTCTGGAAGAGGACGGGGAGCACAGGAAGCTGCACTTCCACTTTAAACCCAGCATTCTTAGTTCCAGCTCTTAGTTCCAGTTCTTAGTTCTAGTCTTAGTTCTTGCTGTCCATTTTTATAGGCAGTAAAAAACATGGAAAATAGAAGGAATTAATACAATTTTTTAGTAGCATTTTTCTTCCCATTTGAGCCCAGTTCCTCTGGAAGAGGACGGGGAGCACAGGAAGCTGCACTTCCACTTTAAACACAGCATTCTCCGTTCTGCTCATCCATTTTCCCCCCACACACCCTCCCAAATTTTATCCACAATTCAGTTTTTCTTTTCAACTCCAGATTCTTCCAGCTCCTCTCCCCAGCCCACACAACCATCACCAGCTGAAACCCGGTAGCACAAAAGCCGCTACTGTTCCCTGGATTGGGTTGGAGCTGCAGATTTTCCCTGGCAAATCCTGAGACAATATTTGGAAGTTGTTGATTGGGAGCCGTTTTGAGCGCATTAATCACGGAACAAACACGCTCCCTGCCTGCCAGGCCTAATAAATCTCCCTAGAATTCCACCTCCCATCATAAACACATTCACAAGCACTTAAGCAATGCCTGGAAGATGAGCGTGAATTCCCTGATTGGCTGAATCAATCAATGGGAGGTCGGGATGAGCAGGAGCTGAGCTCCCATCCCAAGGGGGAAGTGTGGGATAAACTCCTGGAGCCAAGGATCTGGTGGAGCAGCCTCACAAAAAGCTGTTTGCACGTTGTAATTAAAATGAATCCTGGAGCTCTTCTGCACACGAGATTAGAATTTTATTGTGCTGAGATCTGCGCTAAGTCTTAATTCCCAACAGGCCTTCCCCGTCGTGAGAAACTCCGAAAAACTCCTGAAAAACTCCTGAAAAACTCCTGAAAAACTCCTGAAAAAATCCTGAAAAAATCCTGAAAAATTCATTTCTGGAGCAGAGGAAGTGCTGCCTCAATCAAAACCACAACCAAATATCAATTAATTTGCATAAGATTAATAAAGAGCACAATGGATTTAGGAATTAAGGGAGGTTTTTAAGGTTTCTTTTCAGCTTTTTTGAGCATTTAGCAGGATCCAAACCTCTGGTGGAAACATCAGCCCGATGGAAAGATACAAACCACAAGGAAGCTGCCAAATTCCTCAGAATTTCGGGTCTGAGTGGAATTTCATCATTTAAGTGGAATTTCATCATTTAATTGGTCTTTCTGCTCCTCCCTCATTGTTTTATCTCACCCAACCACATTTTGGATCGAGCTTTTAGGGACAGGCACTGATTTCATTCTCTCTACAACCCTAAAAGGAAACTTATGACTCCACACCAATGATTCTTTGATTTGATTTGATTTGATATGATTTCATTTCATTTAATTTCATTTCATTTTATAGAAATGGGTCTGTCCACCCAACTTGATGAGTGATGGAATCCCAGGATGGTTTGGGTTGGAAGAGACCTTCAGGATCATCCCATTCCATGGGCAGGGACACCTCCCACCATCCCTGCTGCTCCAAGTCCCATCCAGCCTGGCCTGGGACATCCCATGGATCCAGGGGCAGCCACAGCTTCCCTGGGAATTCCATCCCAGTCAGGAAATCCATCCCAAAATCCCATCCATCCCCGCCCTCCTTCAGGGCAGTGAATCCTGACTCGTTTCTTGACTAAAAGCTGGAATTTTTCCAGCTCTCCCATGAAAAACGGGCAAATG
Source organism: Zonotrichia leucophrys gambelii (assembly GCF_028769735.1). NCBI lineage: Eukaryota > Metazoa > Chordata > Aves > Passeriformes > Passerellidae > Zonotrichia > Zonotrichia leucophrys. The sequence goes on from NC_088171.1 coordinate 2,118,767, forward strand.
GGAGAGGTGAGGGGTGAGATCGGGGTGGGATTGTGAGGAAAGAAAGGGAAAAGGAAGTTCCCATCCATGGATTCATTAACCTGTGGATTCATTGCCTGGAACAAGCTGAGGCACAGAGTCAGCAGAACTTGAAAGCGAATAATGAGCTGTAATTCAGGAGAAGGAGAAACAAGCAGCCACTCTTCTCAATCCCTCTCTCATCCCTTTTATTTTAAATTCCTGCTGCTTTCTGAAGTTCTGTTGTAGAGAAATCGCGGTGGCCAAATCCAGGGAGGTTTAATCCATTGGTTTTATTCCTTCTGGGATGAAAATCCCTGGGCTTTAGAAAGAGGAGCAGGAGAATCATGTGGGGCTTCTTTTGACAGAGAAAGGAAACAAATGAGGGCAATTCCACCAGAAATCCAACAAGTTTTTCTCTGGAAGAGTCAATGCAGCAAGGCTGGATCAGGGAAATTAGGATGAAGAAATTCCAACATCAGCTTTCGTTTAGTCCAGAAGCATGTGAGATATGGGAATATTTGGAAGGTAGAAATCTGAATTTACTATGAGAAGCTGGTGGGATATAAATGTATAATGAAATTCATAGAAATAACAAATTTTGGGTCAGAAAACAGAAGGTTTACAGAGAGAAGAGCAAAGTTTTGGGAAGATTCCCTAATGGTAACCATGAGAGAAAGGGTCCTTAATGGTTTTAAATGGATCTGGATAAATGCAGAGAAGGATATAAAGATTAATTTGAAGACTCTCCAGGCAAATCTCTGTGAAAAGCGAGGCCCATGGACAAATTTCCTGGGGATTTTCTTTCCTGCTTTGTCTCTTGGTTTTTGTTATATTTCATCAGTTGTATCTAGGAATTAATTACTTTACATTTTGAAATGGCTGCATGAAGGGGAGATGAGGATTCTCCTTACAGGACCACAGAATTTAAATGGGAATTTTTGGCTCACAGCATCATCCACATTGTCCCCATTCATCCTGCTTTTCCTCATTATTATAATGGGATGTTCTTCCAGAACCTCATTCCTGTTACCAGGAAGCTTGCTTTAATTTACAGATGAGTTTAGACTGATTTATTATAATTATTTCCCCTTCAGTGCTTTAATTGTCTCATGAACAAACCCCAGACTGCTCTCAGTTGATTACACAAGCCAAAAATTCCTGGATCATTCCAGGCACTCTCCTTTTCATTTCCAGGGAATTCAATTAATCCTTGCTGAGCTCCACATCCAGTAGGAATTCACTTTTCCTTCCAGGAAGCCCTTGGGCTCCCAGCACATCCCAACACTACGGGTTTTCCCCATATTTAAAGTTAGGAATAGATTTTCCCCATATTTAAAGTGCAAGGAACTGAGGATTTGTATTTCTGGCCTCGAATTGGGAATTTGTGCAGTGGATCTGTACAGAAAGGGAGATCCAAAAGTTGCCTTTTTTTCCCACAGGAAAAGTTTCCCAGCACTAAATAAAAATGGAATAATGATCCCACTGTTCAGACACACCTTGGAAATGGAATGAATGGAGCTGACAGGAATGATTTGGGAGCCTAGAAATAATTTGTCATCAAGGGATTAAAAATGGAAAAGGCTTGGATTACAAGCAGCAGCAGCAGCAAATGCCTTTCCCATCGAGAGCTGCTGCCGAGGCCAGGATGTGATTTCCCTCTGTGAGCAGCCCAGAATTCCTGCCTGCATCTGTCCTGGAGCTCTCCCCGTGTCCCAAACAATCCCTGCCACGCTCTTTGAACCCGCAGAGCAAGGCTGCTGCTGGAGATTAGCTTTGCTTGACACTCCCTCCCTTCCCCACCCAGAAACCTGACGTGGCAGGAAAGGAGAGGTCGGAGGACGATGATCCGGTGGGGATGGGAGAGGGAGCTGTATCCTGATATCCAGGGGCACTGCTGGCCAAATCCTGGCTGTGCCAGGCCGTGTACCTGATTTTGAAAGCAGCAGACAGGTGCTGGGAATTTGTAAGGATCCAACTTGTAAGAGGTTGGGTATTCCTGCAAAAAAAAAAAAAAAAAAAAAAAAAAAAAAAAGGGTTTTGCAGGATATCCGTGACCTCATCCCTTATCCTGAAGTTCCCAGCTCTTTGTAATCTCTGAATGTCAAAAGGAAACTGGGAAAGACCGAGCTGCTCTTCCTCAGATCACAGTGAAAGTGCTGACTGCCCGGTTTGTTGTGTCCTGGGATATTTCCTGGAAGGAGGAATCTCGTGTTTTGTGACTCCATGGCTCTGATCCATCTCCCTGAGCTTTGGAGCAGCTCTGGAATGGCACAGCCCATCCACACCGGCTGCTTTCCGGGCAGGGATTCTCCATGTGTGTGGGATCTCAGCAGCTCAGGACTGAGGTGCCGGGCCACCGAGAGCACCCTTGGGGGGCTCGGGAGTCCTGGAATGTTCCAGAAGTGTCTGGTGGCTGGACTTTGATCCTACACAGGAGACGACACCTGTATGAGGACAGGAGGGTTTCACCGGGGTGAATGGTGAAGGGATTGGTTAATTAGAGAGTGAAACACAGGGTTTAGGATTTCTGTACAGGGGGGTTTAGAGAAGTAAGATGGAGGAATTGGGGCGTGTCCTGTCCTTCTTCTTCTTCTTCTTCTCCTCCATCTTCTGTGGTGATGGTGGCACTTTGGGATTGGTCATTACTAAAAGTGCACCGGACAACAAGAATAAAAAGGATTGGGGAAAAATGATAAATATTGTACACGTAACAATGGATATAAAGATAGGTGACCGCCCGGAGGGCAGGGAGTGTGCTCATGGCTGGCTGCTGAGCAGAGCTCTGTCGGACTGAAAGAAAATCTTTTAGATAAACATTTAATAAGCATAAAGACCGAAAGAAGAACTGAAGCCTCTTCTCGTCCTTTGAAACGCGGGCTGCCCCAAGGCCACTCCGGGCCTTTCCAGGCCCTCCAAACAGCGGAAAACCGGACACATGTGGAGCTGCCAGGCTAAAAAACCACCAGAGGTGGCTTGGCTGAAGTCTGGGCACCTTGCAGTGAGGGGATGTTGATCATTAGAAGCAGAAATTAATTAGTGCTGATTGGGTTTGTGGGTGTTTTTTTGACAGGATGCACATCCAAGAATTCCACATGGAGTGGGAAACAGGGAGTGCTTAAAGCTGCAATAAAAATGCTCCTCTCTTTACATCCCAGACAGAGAAATCATCCAAGAAACAATCCCTGCTTCCCAGAGCTCCTCCAGACACAGCCCCTGTGGGAATATCGGCCCTCACGAGATCCCAGAGGGATCCTTCTGCTGCTGGGACAGTGGGAATCATTAAAAGGAGTTTCCTGGAAAGGATGTGGTGTTTCCAGCAGGGAAAGAGTGCAGAGTTTTTGCTCCTTTTTTGCCCGGGTCAGGATTAAATGTGTGAGATGGAATTTCTTGTTGGGACTCAGGTGTTTATCAGTTCTTATCTCTGTCACACTCTCACAAACCCTGAGCTCTGCAGCACTTCACTCCAACAAACTAAAAATGGAGCCCCATCTCTCTCTCTGCAAGGCCTTTGAAGGATCAACTGTCCAATTAAGAAATGACACCTCAATTATTTTCACTTTTAACCCAATAACCAACCACCCGTGGCTGCAATGGGGACTTTTTATCCAATTACACAAAACCACCCAAACCCATGGAGGAGAAGAAGGAGAAGAAGAAGAAGAAGAAGAAGAAGAAGAAGAAGAAGAAGAAGAAGGAGCAGCCTCCACCCCAAAACCTCCACCTTGCTTTATATCCATTACTGTATTCTAAACCCTTAAACTCTGAGTTTCCCACCCTGTGATCTCACACACTTCTATCCAAACTCCACACCCACAATCCCAGTTCTGTCATTCCATTCTGGAAGCTTCTCCACGGCCTCAGGTCAGTGCAGTGTTCTCCTGGGGGTCAGTGCCTGCAGCACAGAAATCTGAAATTCTCAGCACCCAGGGTTCCAAAAAAACAGAAACTGGGATAAACATCTGTCAATATTAATGTGGACAAACTTGAGCCTGACTTCCAGAGGAGCCCTCTGGGCTTTGAGGGAATCAATCCCAGGATTAAATGGGATCTTTGTGCCCCAGTTTCTAAGGAGAGAGGATTCTCGATCACTTAATCATCAAATCCTGGCTTGTCCTGGCATTGTGATCTCAGCTGGGCTGGAAACACCTGGAGATCACGGGAAGGCCAAGGATGTGTCCCAGTCTGGTTTTTATTCACCTGATCCAGGTAACAGAGGGTGCCAGAGGATGGAAACAGATACAAAATTCCCAAAAAATCCTAATTTGTGATCTGCATGGCATTCAAGCAGGGCACCTTAGGCAGGAATGTTTGAGATGCTTCTTTCCTATTTTTTATTCCATGAATCCTTCAAACCTTCCTTTCAGCAACTTCCATCATCCCTTTTCCTTGCCAGACTGAAATCCTGATTCTGCCTCTCATCTCTCACCTCCAACTTTGCAAGAATTTGGGAGAAATATAAATCAGGGATTTTCAGTGCTGTTGCTTCGATGGTATTGCGGGAACTGTTATTTATTTATTTAAGAGAATTGCAAGAAGCTCAATAAAGTATCTCCGAATTTTTGTAATTATTTCAGTGATACTATTTGTGATGTCTCATATTTAATGATGAAGCAAACCTGGCTTTCACCCTTCAGCTTCTGATCCGCGTCTTCCATCCCAACTCCTTTTATCCAAGTTATTCTTTTGGAAGACAACTCAATCCTCACCATCAGCCACACAATCTTTTCCACACTGTCTTCTCCAAAAATCCTCTGCAGAACTTGGAAAAAATTCCACCCAAATGACTTGCTGATAGAATATTAAAATTCTTGGCTGAGGAATTTTGCCCTCCTTCCAGAAGTGTTTGCTTTCCATGGCAAAATTTGATATTTGCAGGAAAAGGAAATACCTGAAGGGCACAAATATTCCGAAGTTCAAAGCTCAGCAGGACTTTGTGGGAATTGTGGGTTTTGAAATCCCCATTCTCTCGTCTGGATCCTATTTTTTGGTTGGACTACATTTCCCATGATGCTGCAATTCCAAGGAATTTCATTATCTTCCCAGGGAGGTGGAACTATGAGGTATTTGTTGAAGAGAGGAGGAGCAGAAATTATTTGAATTATATTCCAATGAGAAACTTCCATACATTTTCCAAACTTGTCTTTTCAGGCTTTAGCCAAAATTGTTTATTCATTCAGCAAAAGGAATTTTTACCAAAAATCAATGTTTTCTATGAAAAAAAATTCTGAATTACATTTGAACCTGGTTGGTTTTGAGTTCAGAATGAATCCCAGAGGAGTCATTCCCAAAGGATTTTTGGTGTCAATTAGGAACACTTGTTAGGAGGGGATGCTGGCTTAGAGGAGTTAAAGATTAGGCCAGAGATTTTAAACTCTGTGTGTTCTGCAGACTAAATATTTATAATAATATAAATTCTGCACATTTCCTCTTTAAATCCTGGCTCAGGGGAAAAAATGTGTAAGGATCCCACAAATTAGGGACAGTTCTTAAAAGGGCCTATCCAATTATCCGGGTGTTTCAGCATTCCCATTTTCCTGTGGACTTTAATTAATCTGATTTTTCAGGTGGTTGGCTTTAATTGATCTGATTTTTGATGTGATTTGCTTCAATTGATCTGATTTTGATGTGGTCGTCTTTAATTGATCTGATTTTTTATACGATCTGCTTTAATTGATCTGATTTTTTGAGTGATCAGCTTTAATTGGTCTGATTTTTGACATGATGGGCTTTAATTGTTCTGATTTTTGATGTGATCAGCTTTAATTTATCTGATTTTTGATGTGATCAGATTTAACTGATCTGATTTTTGATGTGATCAGCTTTAATTGATCTGATTTTCAAGGTGATTTGCTTTAATTGTTCTGATTTTTAGTGTGATCAGCTTTAATTGATCTGATTTTTTGGTGTGATCAGCTTTAACTGATCTGATTTTTGCCATGATCAGCTTTAATTGTTCTGATTTTAATGTGATCAGCTTTAATTGGTCAGATTTTTGATGTGATCAGCTTTATTGTTCTATTTTTGGTGTGATAGATTATTGATCTGATTTTTGGTGTGATCAGATTTAACTGATCTGATTTTTCATGTGATCAGCTTTAATTGATCTGATTTTTGATGTGATCAGCTTTAACTGATCTGATTTTGATGTTGATACAGTTTAATGATTGATTTTTGATGTGATCAGATTTATTGATCTGATTTTCAAGGTGGATTTGCTTTAATTGTTCTGGGTTTTTTAGTTGATGAGCTTTCAATTGGTCTGATTTTTGATGTGATCAGATTTAACTGATCTGATTTTTGCCATGATTGGCTTTAATTGTTCTGATTTTAATGCGATCAGCTTTAATTGATCTGATTTTTGATGTGATCAGCTTTAATTACATCAGCTTTGATGTAATCAGCTATAAGGATGAGAACAGGCATGATGTCATTAGCCCCCAAACCAAAATAATAATAATAATGATGAGAATAATTAATGATTATTTCCCTTTGTGTGCTTGCCCATTTTGGGGAGTTGATTGAGCTGGAGAGGGACATGTTTTCTATTAAAGAAAAGTAAGATTTCAATTGAAAAATAAATTAAATTGAACCAGGAGTTTACATCTCTGAGGTTGCTTGCTCCTGGCAGTAGTGGCCATGTGTCAGAATAAAGCTGGGATTAGAATTGAAAGGATTTGGAAAAGCCAGACTTTGAGCTGCCTGTTGAAACTGCAATGCATGGAATAATAATGATTTTCCACTGGTCTCCAGGTGGTTTTCCCCATCTGGAGATAAGGAGCTTTTCCAAAACAAAGCTAAAAAGACAAAACTAAGAAGTTTGTGCTCAAACATCTCACCAAATCCTTGGATTTGAGATGAAATTCCGGTCAGCTCCTACACTGATTCCTTGTGCAGGCTGCCCTGGAGCAGAGACTGGACAGAGCTAAAGAATAAAGCAGGGATTTATCCAAAGGATCTCCTCTATGGATGCACCTTGGGCAGCACCAGAGCCCAGCCAGGGCTGCACCCAAGATGAACCAAAATGGCCCCAAAATGCACGAGCGCTCCCGGGCTCTCTCCCTGGGATCAGTTCTGCTCCATTTGCACCTTGCAGTTCATTGTCCCATTCCAGCTTTAGCCCAGGCAGTCCCACCCTGCTTGTTTTTCTCTCTGCAGCCCACGGGGTTTGTGCTCCTGGGCTGAGATTTGGATCATTTGTCCTTTATAGTAAAATCAGGACCCCCAATGAAGGAATGATTGGCATCTGACTCCAAGGCTCTGGAATGCTGAACACTCACTTTATAAAAACTATATTATATTACATTACAAGTGTATTAAAGAGAGATATTACACCATCATATATCATACTTATTCCTAAGAATACTACAGAATACTAAAGAAAACTCGCGACTGTCTCCTGACACCTTTGTGTGATTGTTTAAGGAAACAAAACAATCTTCAGTAGAATCTAATTATCAAATTCCTTCAGGTAAATAATCTTCTAACACATTCAACATGCTCACAAGCACAAGAGTAGTACATGAGATAAGAATTGCTTTAATTATTCTTTTTAATTATTCTTTTCTCTACTTTTCTTATAGCTTCTCTCTTTTCAGAGGGCACATGAACACCACAGTCCTTGGTGCCCAGCTGGAGCAGGAATTGTTTTGTCTCCCTGCTCTGTGCACAGAGCTCACCATGCCCTGATGTGGAGCTCAGACCCACACACTAAAGCAGCACAGAACCTGAAAATATAAAAGTTAAACCCTGAGGCATCAACCTCCTCATGGACTGAGCCACAACCTGTGCAGGATGTTACCAGTGCTATTATAATTTAATTAATTCATTTTTAATTAAACCATTTAATCAATAAATTATTAACCACTTAAAACATGGAGTTAAAATTAGGTCCACACTCAGTTTTCTTTGCCTGTGGTCAGGTTCCCTGAGCAGTGATCTCCAGAATTTCCCAGGAGCTTGAAATAACTGGGAATTTCTTTCCAGCATGGAAAAGCATCTCCCTAAGAGCTGTTAGAAATCCATGGCTGTTGCCAAGGGAAATGGAAATTGTGGGATTGGGGGTGAGGGATCACAGCCACCGTCCAGGGAAAATCCTTCATCTTGGGCTTGACTTGAGCAGGGAATTATATCCCAGCCTCTGCCAGGTTTGCTCCAATAAAGGCACTGGGAGATGGATCAATAAATGGGTGAAGAAGTGGGAGAGATTAAGGTTTTTTTCCCAGTAGCTGAAACAGAGATATCCCTGTGCTGTGTTTTTTGTTTATTAGGGTTTTTTTGGGCTTTTTTGGGGGCTAAAACCCTGCCCTGGTGAATGAATCTTTCAAAGGTTTAGACTTCAAACCTCCCTGAAAACATGCAATGTTTTAGAACAGGTTTAAACCCTATTAAAACTGATTTATGCTGCAGAGTGCCACTGACCCAGGGTATAAAAGACAGTGAAATGTCCTTGGAGGAGCCTGGAGCTGCCAATCTCCTCCTCAGAGTAGGACATTCACCCAATTTATTTCAGATTTACTCCCCATCCCTGGAAGATGAGTGGGGAGGTCCCAGCACCATGGAATTCTGCTAAAAGGGCTTTTCCCAGCAAAGCAACCTGGGATAGAGGCAGTGGTGGAGCTGGATGATCCTTAATGATGCCGAATTTTGCCCCAAAAGGCGAGAATAACTGCCTAAGAGACTCAAGTAAGTCAGCATAGACAGGAGGTATTTTATTACGACGCATCGGAGAAATCACAAAGGGATTTCTGGCTATCTCATGACAGAAGCAAGCTTTTATACAGTCTTGGGTGCAGGGTTACATCATATTCGTAAGAGGCGTGGTGTGGGCGGAGCGTGGCAGAGACATCTATTTTGAGGATTATTCTTGGTGGTCCTTCATCGCGGGCAAGGGTCTTCTGATGAGTCTTCCTCTTTAAACTTTTGAACTCCTATCCTAATATGGTCAATTCCCGGTGTACTTGGCTTGGTTCCCATGGCTTGGCACGGCTCTTAGGGTCAGTTTGACATTGGCACGGCTCTTAGGGTCAGTTTGACATTATTAGCTCTGATCATGCTTAGCTCGACAATTCCCTCATCCCTATCTCTCTTTATTGTTTGCCCTGCTTACCAAACTTCAAACAGAAGGATCCACCAGGATTGCTTCTGGATTAATGAATAACCTACCATACAGCATTATCAATAATTGCAGGATTGCTTCCGGAATTAATGAATAACCTACCATACAGCATCATCAGCAATTCCTGAGTGTGGATGGGGGCGAATCCCCTTGTACCTAACATGAGACCACCCGCCGGTGATATGGGATATGGCTCTAGTGTTAGGGGTCGCGTGAGTAGCTAATGGGATGGGAATGGGATAGGACTGCTCAGGGTTGATTCTCAGTCTGTGGCTCTGCCTAAGCATTTTGATAACAAAGTTATGTTCTTGTGCAGTAGTAAAATGCTGATCGGATGGGCAGTTTGGGGCTTCATTAAGGATCTTCCAACCTGAACCATTCCAAGATTTGGCGATCCTGTGAGGAAAAGGAGACCTTTGGCGCCTGTAACCTCCCACCATGACTGATTTCAATGCCCGCCCTCCCATCTCCAACTGGATCCTTTATCCATGATTTAGTGTCCATCACCCAGCTATCCTGGTCCACATCGTCAGCAACTTTTCCTACAGAAAAAAAAAAAAGGGAAATATTGCATTTTGCATTTTACAGGCACTTTTTACTCTCTTCTCTCCAAAAAAAAGCCCTCTGATCACCAAGCCACATTTCCAGTATTTACTGTACATTATTTTTCCTTGAAGTTTCAGTTACCACCGCGCATCCAGAGCTTCATATCATTCCCATTTCCTCCTCCAGCTGGCTGAGGATGTTGGCAGCGAGGTTATCAAGCCAGATGCAATTTATTGTTGCTGCCTTCTCCCTTTGTCCAAACATTTTTCTAACCTGTGGAGCTCTCCGGGATCGATCGCCGCGGATGATTTTCCTTCTGCCAAGCGCTGAGCTAAAAATGTCTTTTCTTAATCAAGGAAATGTCCACAGGGGCTTGACTTTGATATGGAGTAGGATATTGAGAGCTTTTGATTAAAAATGCGGGAAAAAAATATTGGGAAGAATCCACCAACTGATAGCAAATTCAGGCTCTGGTTACAGTAGTTTTACTCCATAAAATACAACCCTATGATTTTACAGTGCTTTTCTCTGGGATGATTGGAATCAGATTGGGTTTTTTCCCCTGAAATTTATATGTTATTGTCTGTCTAAATGTCTGTCATTTATAGAGAAATGCCAGACATTCATTTTTCCACACTGAACCAGCTGTGGGGCTCCTTGGAAAACTGATAGAGAAATTGGATGTTGAGTCTTTAAATCCAACGCCTTGGTAGTGAGTTTGGTGGTGTTTAATCTGTGGCAGCTTTTTCTAATGTGAGATTGTTTTTTTGATTTTTTTTTTTCTCTCAATTGAGTCAAAAAATAAAGGAAGATCTTGGAAAAATTCTCCAGAGGAGGCCCCAGAGCTGCTCCAAGGGCTGGAGCCAGGCTGGAGAGCTGGGAATGTTCCCCTGGAGAGGAGAAGCTTTGGGGTGAGCTCAGTGTGACCTTCCAGGACCTGCAGGGGCTCCAGGAGAGCTGGAGAGGGACTGGGGACAGGGATGGAGGGACAGGACACAGGGAATGGCTCCCAGTGCCAGAGGGCAGGGATGGATGGGAGATTGGGAATTGGGAATTGTTCCTGTGAGGGTGGGGAGGCCCTGGAATACAATCCCCAGAGCAGCTGGGGCTGCCCCTGGATTTCCAGGGCCAGGCTGGTCAGGGCTTGGAGCAGCCTGGGACAGTGGGAGGTGTCCCTGCCCATGGCTGGGGGTGGCACTGGAGGATCCTTGAGGTTCCTTCCAACCCAAACCATTCCAAGATTTCATGTCACTTCATTCCCATCTGTGAGAAATGAATTTGTAGAGAATTTTTAAAGTTTGACAGAGGAGTTTGGAGAGGAGAAGCTCCAGGGAGAGCTCAGAGCCCCTGGCAGGGCCTGGAGGGGCTCCAGGAGAGCTGGAGAGGGACTGGGGACAGGGATGGAGGGACAGGACACAGGGAATGGCTCCCAGTGCCAGAGGGCAGGGATGGGTGGGAGATTGGGAATTGGGAATTCCTGGCTGGGATGGAATTCCCAGAGCAGCTGTGGCTGCCCTGGATCCCTGGAATGTCCAAGGCCAGGCTGGAGCACCCTGGGACAGTGGGAGGTGTCCCTGCCGTGTCCCAGGGTTTGGAATGGGATGAGGTTTCAGGTCCCTTCCAACCAAAACCATTCCATGATTCCATGACTCTTGTGGCAGTTGTCCTGGTAAACACTGTAACCATTTAATCTTCCTTTATAAAAATATCACCTCTTAATTTCCTAAGATTTGAGGAAACTGGAAATTAACTCATTGAATAAAGCTTATTTGGGTCACACTTTTTTTTTCTTTAATTGTGTCCTTATTTTATTTAAGAGCTGGAATTATCTTTTTTTTTTTTTAAGTACCAATTAAAATGTGAAATATTTTATTCATAGTTTTTAAGTCACTCAAAATCTGAGTGTAAATGTGAATAAATTACATGGACACAGTTACAAAAATGGGATTCAAGGCAAGGAAGCAGAGATGGTTCAAGATTACATGTTGGAAAACTGGCTGCTGAGAATTTCAGATTTCTGTGCTCCAGGCACTGACCCCCAGGAGAACACTGCACTGACCTGAGGCCGTGGAGAAGCTTCCAGAATGGAATGACAGAACTGGGATTGTGGGTGTGGAGTTTGGATAGAAGTGTGTGAGATCACAGGGTGGGAAACTCAGAGTTTAAGGGTTTAGAATACAGTAATGGATATAAAGCAAGGTGGAGGTTTTGGGGTGGAGGCTGCTCCTTCTTCTTCTTCTTCTTCTTCTTCTTCTTCTTCTTCTTCTTCTTCTTCTTCTTCACCCAAACTGAACAAATCTATAAGGTATGTCTTTGGTAGGGTTAAAATAATTATAAAATAATTATAAAATATTATATAAATAATGATTAAATAATTATAAAATAAATTACAAAATAATTATAAATAATAAAATAAATTAAAAATACAAATAAAATTATGTTAATAGCAAATAATTAAATAAAACAAAGACCTGTGTAGGTATTTTAAAGCACTTTTTAAAATGAGCTAAGATAATACCCAGAAAATAAAGGCAAGGAAATCCAATTTGTGCTTATATCCAGTAAAAAACCTTACAGGAGATCATGGAATTTGCCAGGATTTTGTCCCAGAATTTATGGAAGAACTGACCCACTGCAAATCCATCTAAAATTACCCTCCAGATTTCCATGCTCGTGCAAGGGAGCTTTACCCCCACTGAGCTCCGGGGTGAATGCTGCTGTTTTCCAAGCCATTCCTCTCCTGTTTTCCAATGGAAAATTTGTCACGTTTCTTTCGCTCACAGGGAAACTTTCCGAGAGCACAACAGGTGCTTGGCTGGAACGGGACAAGAGCGAAAACAAAGCCCTGGGCAAAGCTTTCCTCCCACCTGCCCCTCCACGGGCCGCTCCAAGATGTTGGGAAAACATGGAAATTCTCCAAAATCCCCCTGGTGAGGTCTGAGGTCATTCCATGCTTCAGCTGCTCACCCAGGGTGACCTCATAGCCAAGAGCGTGACCGTATTCCCGTTAAATTGATTAATAATGGAGCCACCAAAAGATTCCAGCGCTCCTGCCAGCCAGGAAGGGCTTGGAAGCACGGGTTAATTCCCAAAGGAATTTCCTTTACAAGTTCTTCATTCCCTGGGTTTTGGAGATGGATTTTTTGGAGGAAAGGGAGGATATTTTTGGGAGAGCAGGAACTTGATGAATCCACTTCCAACTGTCTGGAAAGGATCTGTTGGGAATGGGAGATGAGCTGGAGGGGTCATCCTGGGCTGTGTAACTCAACTTCTCTTTTCAGATGGATTTTGTGGTTCTGTCTGATTTATTTGGTTAAATTGATTGATTGATTGATTGATTGATTGATTGACAAATTGATTAATAATGGAGGAATCAAAAGATTCCAGCGCTCCTGCCAGCCAGGAAGGGCTTGGAAGCACAGGTTAATTCCCCAAGGAATTTCCTTTACAAGTTCTTCATTCCCTGGGTTTTGGAGATGGATTTTTTGGAGGAAAGGGAGGATTTTTTTTGGAGAGCAGGAACTTGATGAATCCACTTCCAAGTGTCTGGAAAGGATCTGTTGGGAATGGGAGATGAGCTGGAGGAGTCATCCTGAGCTGTGTAACTCCTCCTCTTCAGATGAGCTTTGTGGTTCCTTTTCAGGTGGATTTTGTGGTTCTGTCTAAATTATTTGGTTAAATTGATTGATTGATTGATTGATTGACAAATTGATTAATAATGGAGGAATCAAAAGATTCCAGCGCTCCTGCCAGCAAGAAAGGCCTTGGAAGCACAGGTTAATTCCCCAAGGAATTTCCTTTACAAGTTCTTCATTCCCTGGGTTCTTGGAGATGGATTGTTTTGGAGGAAAGGGCAGGAGGAAAAGGAGCTTGATGGATCCACTTCCAAGTGTCTGGAAAGGATCTGCTGGGAATGTGGGATGAGTGGAGGAGTCGTCCTGGGCTGTGTAACTCAACTTCTCTTTTCAGATGGATTTTGTGGTTCTGTCTGATTTATTTGATTAAATTGATTGATTGATTGACAAATTGATTAATAATGGAGGAACCAAAAAATTCCAGCCCTCCTGCCAGCCAGGAAGGCCTTGGAAGCACAGGTTAATTCCCCAAGGAATTTCCTTTACAAGTTCTTCATTCCCTGGGTTTTTGGAGATGGATTTTTTAGGAGGAAAGGGAGGATTTTTTTGAAGGAACAGGAGCCTGATGAATCCATTTCCAACTGTCTGGAAAGGATCTGCTGGGAATGTGGGATGAGTGGAGGAGTCATCCTGGGCTGTGTAACTCAGCCTCTCTTTTCAGATGGATTTTGTGGTTCTGTCTGATTTATTTGGTTAAATTGATTGATTGATTGATTGATTGATTGACAAATTGATTAATAATGGAGGAATCAAAAGATTCCAGCCCTCCTGCCAGCCAGGAAGGGCTTGGAAGCACGGGTTAATTCCCCAAGGAATTTCCTTTACAAGTTCTTCATTCCCTGGGTTTTGGAGATGGATTTTTTTGGAGGAAAGGGCAGGAGGAAAAGGAGCTTGATGGATCCACTTCCAAATGTCTGGAAAGGATCTGTTGGGAATGGGAGATGAGCTGGAGGAGTCATCCTGAGCTGTGTAACTCCTCCTCTTCAGATGAGCTTTGTGGTTCCTTTTCAGGTGGATTTTGTGGTTCTGTCTGATTTATTTGATTAAATTGATTGATTGATTGGTTGATTGATTGACAAATTGATTAATAATGGAGGAATCAAAAGATTCCAGCCCTCCTGCCAGCCAGGAAGGGCTTGGAAGCACGGGTTAATTCCCCAAGGAATTTCCTTTACAAGTTCTTCATTCCCTGGGTTTTGGAGATGGATTTTTTGGAGGAAAGGGAGGATTTTTTTTTGAGGAACAGGAGCTCGATGAATCCACTTCCAACTGTCTGGAAAGGATCTGTTGGGAATGTGGGATGAGCTGGAGGAGTCATCCTGGGCTGTGTAACTCAGCCTCTCTTTTCAGATGGATTTTGTGGTTCTGTCTAAATTATTTGGTTAAATTGATTGATTGATTGATTGACAAATTGATTAATAATGGAGCCACCAAAAGATTCCAGTGCTCCTGCCAGCAAGAAAGGCTTTGGAAGCACGGGTTAATTCCCAAAGGAATTTCCTTTACAAGTTCTTCATTCCCTGAGTTCTTGGAGATGGATTTTTTTGGAGGAAAGGGCAGGAGGAAAAGGAGCTTGATGAATCCACTTCCAACTGTCTGGAAAGGATCTGTTGGGAATGGGAGATGAGCTGGAGGAGTCATCCTGAGCTGTGTAACTCCTCCTCTTCAGATGAGCTTTGTGGTTCCTTTTCAGGTGGATTTTGTGGTTCTGTCTAAATTATTTGATTAAATTGATTGATTGATTGACAAATTGATTAATAATGGAGGAATCAAAAGATTCCAGCGCTCCTGCCAGCCAGGAAGGGCTTGGAAGCACGGGTTAATTCCCCAAGGAATTTTCTTTACAAGTTCTTCATTCCCTGAGTTTTGGAGATGGATTTTTTGGAGGAAAGGGAGGATTTTTTTTGGAGGAACAGGAGCTTGATGAATCCACTTCCAAGTGTCTGGAAAGGATCTGTTGGGAATGTGGGATGAGTGGAGGAGTCATCCTGGGCTGTGTAACTCAACTTCTCTTTTCAGATGGATTTTGTGATTCTGTCTGATTTATTTGGTTTAATTGATTGATTGATTGATTGATTGATTGAAAAATTGATTAATAATGGAGGAATCAAAAGATTCCAGCGCTCCTGCCAGCCAGGAAGGGCTTGGAAGCACGGGTTAATTCCCAAAGGAATTTCCTTTACAAGTTCTTCATTCCCTGGGTTTTTGGAGATGGATTTTTTAGGAGGAAAGGGCAGGAGGAAAAGGAGCTCGATGGATCCACTTCCAAGTGTCTGGAAAGGATTTGTTGGGAATGGGAGATGAGCTGGAGGAGTCATCCTGAGCTGTGTAACTCCTCCTCTTCAGATGAGCTTTGTGGTTCCTTTTCAGGTGGATTTTGTGATTCTGTCTAAATTATTTGATTAAATTGATTCATTGACTGATTGATTGATTAATAATGGAGGAATCAAAATATTCCAGCCCTCCTGCCAGCCAGGAAGGGCTTGGAAGCACGGGTTAATTCCCAAAGGAATTTCCTTTACAAGTTCTTCATTCCCTGGGTTTTGGAGATGGATTTTTTAGGAGGAAAGGGAGGATATTTTTTGGAGAGCAGGAACTTGATGAATCCACTTCCAACTGTCTGGAAAGGATCTGTTGGGAATGTGGGATGAGCTGGAGGAGTCATCCTGGGCCGTGTAACTCAACTTCTCTTTTCAGATGGATTTTGTGGTTCTGTCTAAATTATTTGGTTAAATTGATTGATTGATTCATTGATTGACAAATTGATTAATAATGGAGGAATCAAAAGATTCCAGCGCTCCTGCCAGCCAGGAAGGGCTTGGAAGCACGGGTTAATTCCCCAAGGAATTTCCTTTACAAGTTCTTCATTCCCTGGGTTTTTGGAGATGGATTTTTTGGAGGAAAGGGAGGATATTTTTTGGAGAGCAGGAACTTGATGAATCCATTTCCAACTATCTGGAAAGGATCTGTTGGGAATGTGGGATGAGTGGAGGAGTCATCCTGGGCTGTGTAACTCAACTTCTCTTTTCAGATGGATTTTGTGGTTCTGTCTGATTTATTTGATTAAATGGATTGATTGATTGATTAATGGCAGAGCAATCAAAGGGTTCCAGCACTCCTGTCATCCAGGAAGGCCTTGGACACAGGGGTTAATTCTCCAAGGAATTTTCTTTACAAGTTCTTCATTCCCTATTTTCCTGAAGATGTGTTTTTTTTTTGGAGGAAAGGGCACAAGGAACAGGAAATTGATGAATCCACTTCCAGCTGTCTGGAGAAATGGAATCAGCTGTAGGAGTCATGCTGGACTGTGTAACTCAGCCTCTCTTTTCAAGCAGTTTTCCTGGTTCTTACAGATAGCTGGGAAAAAGAAAAAGGTGGGGGGGAGAGAATTGGGATCAATTATTATTATACTGATTGATCCCAATTATTATTGGGATCAATCATTAAGATTCATTTCCTTTGCTGTCCTCCATTTTTCAGTTGAAATAAAAAAAATGTTCGAGGAATAAAACTTTATGTATCCAAATTTGTACAAATTCCAGGCGAGTTTTATGGACAAGCTAGTCACTCGTTCTCAGCTAATTGTTACGTCTGTGACCAGGAAAAAATCACCAAAAGTTAAAATTCCCAGTTTCTCCTTGGTTTTCTGGGAACAACAATACTCAAAGAACAACTCCTTGGATTTCCGCCCATGAGGGATCTGGCACAGGAGATGAATTCATAGAATCGCAAAATGGTTTGGGATGGAAAAGAGCTTCAAGCTCATCCAATTCCTACCATGGGCAGGGACAGTTCCCATTATCCAAGGGTGATCCAAGTCCCATCCAACCCTGGGACATTCCAGGGATCCAGGGGCAGCCACAGCTGCTCTGGGAATTCCATCCCAGCCAGGAATTCCCAATTCCCAATCTCCCACCCATCCCTGCCCTCTGGCACTGGGAGCCATTCCCTCCATCCCTTGTCCAAAGTCTGTCGGTTTTCGGCTGTTTGAAGGGCCTGGAAAGGCCCGGGGTGGCCTTGGGGCAGCCCGCGTATCAAAAGACGAGAAGAGGCTTCAGTTCTTCTTTCTTTTTTTATGTTTATTAATTGTTTATCTAAAAGATTTTCTCTCGGCCCGACAGAGCTCTGCTCAGCAGCCAGCCATGAGCACACTCCCTGCCCTCCGGGCGGTCACCTATCTTTATACCCATTGTTACGTGTACAATATTTATCATTTTTCCCCAATACCTTTTATTCTTATTGCCCAGTGCACTTTTAGTAATGACCAATCCCAAAGTGCCACCATCACCACAGAAGATGGAGGAGAAGAAGAAGAAGGACAGGACACACCCCAATTCCTCCATCTTACTTCTCTTACAGAAATCCTAAACCCTGTGTTTCACTCTCTAATTAACCAATCCCTTCACCATTCACCCCGGTGAAACCCTCCTGTCCTCATACAGGTGTCGTCTCCTGTGTGGGATCAAAGTCCAGCCACCAGACACTTCTGGAACATTCCAGGACTCCCGAGCCCCCCAAGGGTGCTCTCGGTGGCTCGGCACCTCAGGACTGAGATCCTGAGATCTGACAAAAGTCCTTCTCCAATTTTCTCGTAGGTACAGAAAGGCCCCAGAGCCTTTTCCAGGCTGAACAATCCCAACCCTCCCAATCTTTTCCCTTGTGCACGATTCCCATGAAAACCTCTAAATACAAACAAGAAATCCTGGCTCTCCCTTAAATCCAATGGAGAGAAATTGATGGATCAATTCCATTTGAAACTTCTGCTTTGGATTAATCACACATTAAATCCATTAAATTTACCTTCATTGACCAATTATTCTTAACCAAGTTAATTAGCTTGGCTTCTCTCATCTACAAATAATCAGATTAATCCCATCATTAATTAATTAGAACATTTTAAAATGTCCTCATTAATTATCACAAAAATGACTAAAATAATTTAGATTTGATAAATCCCATTCTTATTAGGTGTTAATTATGATTAAGACTCAAGCTGATGAATTTTTTTCTAAACCTGTTTTAGGGAATGTTTCCTTGTTTTTCCTCTCTGTTTTAGGGAAATGGAGAAGCTTTGTTGCTGTTTTGTGGGGTTTTTTAGCAGCTAAAATAATTTATTTCTATTTTAATTTGATTTCCAGTTCTGACCAAAAATGTTCTTTTCATTCTCTTTTATTTCCAACTGTTCTCCTTTCCTGTACCATTAGAGAACTTTTGCTCTGCACTTAAATTTTCTTTTTGTTTGTGGCTTTTTGTTTGTTTGTTTGTTTTTAATTATTTTAAGAGAGGAGACTTGGAGGGACTGAAAAAACACAACATTTCTCCAAGTTCCAAAATATTTATGCAAATTTTTGCCTTTTGTGTCGTTCTGAAGCACTTTTTAAGCTGTGGATTATGAAATGTCTTCTGTCTTTGAAGTTATCGAAATGAAAATGAAATTTTATTTTTTATTACCAGAAAAGAGTACCTGGACACCCAGTCCAAAATACAGAACAGGAAAAGGTCATGGAGATTCCTTTGGGAAATTTTATTTCCTATTAAGTTTTCTGCTGCTCTTTCAAGTGCATTTTTACATGCAGGTTTAAGGTTTTTTTCAGGCAATATTGTTTAAATAAAAATAGGTTTTCTATTCTAAATTAATATCTTCTCCATAAAAGCTTTATTTGTTATTCTCCTGTGATTTTTTATTGCTATTTTCCCTTCATAACTTTAGAGATTAAATAACCCCGGACTGACATCCTCCATCAAGAAAAATCCAATCTTTTAAAGGAACAAAGAAAATTAAATCCTTCAAAATTCTGATAAAATAGAATGGAAATATTGTAATATTTCCTTTTTGAAGACAGAAAACTACCTTGAAGCGTCTGAAATTTCAGTGGGATGTGGAAACATCTGGAGAAGTTATTCCAATGCTTTGGGGCAAATCTGCTGAAAAAGATTGGAGCGTTGGGAGGTTTTTCCACTGCTTTTTATGGGATTGAAGCCTTTTTGCTCTGCTGAGGAATCCCAGAATCCCGGGATGGGTTGGGTTGGAAGGGACCAGAGTGGGAGATTTGGTGGCACCTCCGTGCTCCAGCAGGGCCATCCCGGAGCACAGGGCTCAGGATTGTGCCCAGGTCTGCGCGGGGGCGTGAACGGCCCTGGATCCGGCTGTCTGGTGAGGGGCGAAGGCCAGGGCCCCTGCGCATCAGAAAGCAGCCCCCCTCGGCGTCTTGGCCTCGGGCTGAGCTGGGGGATAGCTCGGAGCAGCGCGGTGAGAGACGAATTAGGAGGCGACCACTTGCTGGGGGTAAACTGTCGGTTTATTACAGAAGAACCAACAAGGAGGGGAAACACCCAGCAAATGGCCCCGAACAAGGGGCAGGAGAGGGTTTTAAGGGAAAAGGGGGGAAGAAGGCAGGGAAACCCGGCTATCCAATAGAAATACATATTTGGAGGTACGAAACATAACTGATATACCAAAGTAACCAACTGTTATAAATCATAGGAGGGGCTCCGGGGCTACAGCCAACCATAACTCCCAGAGAAAAGAAAATTCTCGAAACCTGGGAGGAGAAAAAGAGTGATTGACTGACCCCAAGGAGGAAACAACTTTCACTTTATAAGAGAAACCAAGGGAGGAGCAGTTTCATTTCCATAGCAACCTAACTGACAGGGCAGCAGCAGGAAGTAATACAGAAAATGGGGGGAGCAAACTAACGAACTTAAGAACACACCACAGCAGAGGTCAATCCGGAATGTCCCAGGGAGGAGACTCCAACCCCTCTCTGGGCTCTGCTCAGGGCTGGGCACTGCCCAGGGCAGGAGTTCTGCCTCCTGTGCCGGGAGAATTCCTGGGATCGGTCCCTGCCCGTGGCTCTGGTGCCACAGCTGGGGGCCTGGAGCACAGCCTGGCCCTGCTGTGACCCTCCCTGCACCCAGGGACACACAGGGACAGCCAGGGACAGCCAGGGACACACAGGGACACCCAGGGACACACAGGGACACCCAGGGACACACAGGGACACACAGGGACACACAGGGACAGCCAGGGACACACAGGGACAGACAGGGACAGACAGGGACAGACAGGGACACACAGGGACACCCAGGGACACACAGGGACACACAGGGACAGACAGGGACAGACAGGGACAGCCAGGGACAGACAGGGACAGCCAGGGACAGCCAGGGACAGCCAGGGACACCCAGGGACACCCAGGGACAGACAGGGAGAGACAGGGACACACAGGGACAGACAGAGACAGACAGGGACAGACAGGGACACTTAGTGAACATCTAGAGATACCCAGAGACAGCCTGGACACCCAGGGGCACCCAGGGACATCAGGGACAGCCAGGGACAGCCAGTATGAGCCAGGGACACATGGGGACACCCAGGGACACCTGGGGACAGACAGGGACACCCAGGGACACACAGGGACAGACAGGGACACACAGGGACAGCCAGGGACAGCGAGGGATACTCAGGGATACCCAGGGACATGCGGGGACACATGAGGACAGACAGGGACACCCAGGGACACTCAAGAATACCCAGGGACACAAGGGGACACACGGGTATACCCAGGGACAGACAGGGACACACAGAGACACCCAGGAACACTCAGGGACACTCTGGGACACTCAGGGACACCCAGGGATACCCATGGACAGATAGGGGCACTCAGAGACACCCAGGGACACCCAGGGACAAATGGGGACTCCCAGGGACACCCAGAGACAGTCAGGGAAGCTTAGGGACACCCATGGACACTCAGGGACACCCAGGGACACCCAGGGACACCCAGGGACACCCAGGGACACCCATGGACACACAGGGACACCCAGGGACACCCAGGGACACTCAGTGAACACCCAGGGACACCCAGGGACACCCAGGGACACCCAGGGACACTCAGGGACACCCAGGGACACCCAGGGACACCCAGGGACACCCAGGGACACCCAGGGACACTCAGGGACACCCAGGGACACCCATGGACACACAGGGACACCCAGGGACACCCAGGGACACACAGGGACACCCATGGACACTCAGGGACACTCAGGAACACCCAGGGACACCCATGGACACTCAGGGATACCCAGGGACACCCATCACTGAGGCCCCTCTCACTGAGGCTCCTCTCCAGGCTGAGCAGCCCCAGCTCCCTCAGCCTCTCCTGGGCCCCAAGGTGCTCCAGGCCCTTCCTCGGCAGCTCCGTGTCCCTCCCGTGCTGAGGAGCCCAGAGCTGGGCACAGCACTGGGATGTGACCTCAAAACTTTGGGAATTTCCAGCTTCAAGCTGGTCCCTGACTTTTGTCCCATCCAGTGACAGATTTGCTCAGGACAGACCTGCAGGGCCTGTCCCTGTGGCCATGATTTGCCAAGGTGGGCACTGCCTGGTTTTCCAGGCATGCCAAGGAATCCATCTGCACTTCCTAGAAGTTTTTCCATCTGGAATTTGAACCGAGGCCCGTTGGAACGCGAACCAAGCAGAACCTGCTGTTCATTAGGGCTGCCAGAGCTCTTGCCTGCCTTTCATGTTGGGTATTTTTGACGTGATCCATTGGAACAGATGCCGGTGGTTGCTGTGCTTTGCGCCACGCCAAGTCTCGGATGCTTTCCAAGGTTCCTTCCAGCACCACGGGGATCAGGGGGTCACCTTTATTCCTGCTGAATGCTTAATAGCCAGTCATGATTCCTGTTATCAGATGGGGAGGCTGATAAGGGGCTGTGAGCAGAAATAAAGCTGGTTTTCATCGCTGGGCTTGTTTAACAAATGTGTTGCAACAGAAGTTTGAGGCCTTCGACATGCAAACCCCAAAGCATTTTGCACTCCTAACCTCTTCCTCCTGCCTCTCCTCTCCTCCAGGAACAGAAGGAGGCAATTTCCAAGGTCAGCATGTCCCCCTTTTATTCAGATGCTTCTTTGAAAGAGAAAGAAGGGAAGAGACACATTCCTCTTGACCTGTGGATTCCAAGCTTGAAAGGGCTCTGCTGAATAACCCTGCCCTCATTTGAAAGGCTCATTGCTGACATACCTGGGGAGCAGCCAGATCTG
This sequence comes from Zonotrichia leucophrys gambelii, assembly GCF_028769735.1. Taxonomy (NCBI): domain Eukaryota; kingdom Metazoa; phylum Chordata; class Aves; order Passeriformes; family Passerellidae; genus Zonotrichia; species Zonotrichia leucophrys. The sequence goes on from NC_088171.1 coordinate 2,141,107, forward strand.
ATAGGGAACATCACTCAGAATTCTTTCATGTAGCTCATTTCCTAATCTCTGAGCTCCATCACTGGAAGGTTAATAGGAAAAACAACAAATGGGAATATTGCGGCAATCAGGCAAAAATCCCAACGCTGTTTACATGGTTACACAGCTTTCATGTGCAGACAGCAAACAGATGGCTCCCTGAGCAGAAAGACACCTAAATTCAGATTTTTTTCCCTCAGTGGGATATAATTCCCTCTTCTACCTGGTTCAGCAGTGCCTGGAGGCCAGCACTGGGATGAGGGATGTGTCAGTCAAGGTGCTGCAGGGATTCATGGCGAGAAGCCCCAGAAAATTATTAATTAAAATGAGTTGTGATGTCCATGTTCGAACAGCACCAAGTGCAAAGTGGGGTCAGGATAACCCCAGGATCAACCCAGGCTGGGGATGAAGGGATGGAGAGCAGCCCTGGGAGAAGGACCTGGGGGTGTTGCTGGGACAGAGCTGGACATTCCCTGACCAGAAATCCAATTTATGCTGGGCTGATCCCCCAGCCTGGGCAGCAGGGAATGGGGGAATGGGAGAATTCTGCCCCTGGATCCCTGGAAGTGCCCAAGGCCAGGCTGGACAGGGCTTGGAGCAATTTGGGACAGTGGAAGTCCTCCTTCAGGAGGGCTGCAGCCACCATTTGATGGGACTGCTACCAACACTCTGACCCACAGGAGATCAGCTCCTGCATTATTTTATTTTATTTTATTTTATTTTATTTTATTTTATTTTATTTTATTTTATTTTATTTTATTTTATTTTTTTCCCCTAATAAAGAACTGTCATTCCTATTCCTGTATCTTTGCCTGAGAATCTCTTAATTTCAAAATTATAATAATTCAGAGGGAAGGGGGTTGCATTTTCCATTTCATAGAAATGCTTTCCTTAGCAGACACCTGTCTGTTCAAACCAGGACAGGGAGGCAAAGGGAAAGCAAATCAAAGCTCCTCACCCCTCACAATGAAGGTGAGAATGCAAGACCTGGAGAAAGTCAAAGGGGAGGAAATTCCAAGTTGGAAATTCCAACTTTTTTCTCGACAGAGAAAATGCTGAGTTACTGCTGCTCACTGAGTCTCAGGACAAAGGGGAGGAGTTTTTTTTCCTGCTCTTGCTGAGTTTCAGCATTTTGGGTTTGACTTGGAGTTGATTTTTTATGGCCTCCCAGCTGCCGGGAGGTTTGAAACGAGACTAAAGTGGGTATAAAATATCCCCAGTGACAGAGCTGGGTGAGCACTTTGCCAGGGTATCAATAACGGCATCAAATTATGCTCAGAAATGGGAAAGATCTCATCCAACCTGCGGTGAAATCAGGGGAAAAGACTTTCTTGGACTTTGGAGTGGTTCTGTCAGGCCTCAGGCATGGCAATTAAAGCAGATATTGGACAGATTTTGCTGCAGGAATCACCAGAGGGAATTGTTAATGCATTGACAGCACCACCCCACATGTGTAACCAAAAACCAGCACAAAACCCTTAAATATTTGCTCATCTCCATCACTTGGACCAGTCTGGAAAGTTTTAGGATTCACAGATTTTGGACTATGAGGTTTCGCTCATGCAAATTAATTTTCAATAAGGAAAACAGCTGGGAAGAGCAGGAGTTGTTTTTATCAATTTTGGTTTTATATATTTGCTTTATCAGTAATTTTGGTCTGATTTCTGCCCATGCTGCAGGATGATGGAGCAGGAGACTCCAGGATCCAGTCCCAGGCAGCCCTGACTCCCTCAAAACCTTGGCTATGGATGATATTTTTTTTGTTGCTCCCAAAATTCCCTAAAATAGCTAAAATTTTCAATACAAGCTGGGGCACTGAGGCTGAAAAGAAGGAGATGAATTGTGGGAAGCTTTAAGGGTTTTACTTGGATTTTTGAATGGCAATTTTAAAACATGAGAAATTCTCCTTTACTTCCCTTTTTTAGATTTCTTTTGCAGGTGAGTCTTGCTTGAATAAGTCAGAACCATTCAGGTAATTGGTGTCATTCACTTCTATACTGAGATTTATAAAGATATAAACAGATATAAACAGATATAAAGAGATATAAACAGATATAAACAGATCCACACCCACACGTGCCTGGGTGAAATCTCACACCAACATTTTCCCTCTCAAATGAGACACACTTTCCTCATCTCTTTTTCTGTGTGGTTTTCTGTATTTATATCAGCATTAAATGTAATTTATTACGTTTGCAGCCTTGACAGTGTGAATACATTGCCATTTATTAGGCATTGGCAAGGCATGAAAACATCTGGTTCCTAAGAAACACGGGGTTTTTCTGGAGCTTTTGTTCTGTTAGATGGAATTATTTTGGGAAAAGCTCCAGAGAGAAACCTCTGGCTCGACAGCTTCCAGCCACATTCCTGCAAGAGCCCTTGGCATCAGCAGCAGGGGAAGTTTGGGGGTTGCTCTTTTCCTACATCCAAGGGACAGCAGGGAATGAGAGAGACGGAAACACAGGAAAAAAAAATGGGAGTGAACTGGGATCCTACCATGCACTGCCTGAATTTTGTAGGATCCCAGGATGATTAAGGTTGGAAAGAACTTCCAAGATCATCAGTCCAACCTTTAATTGAGCACCCCCATGTCCACTAAACCATGAATGGCCACATTTGTTCATTTTTTGAACACCTAACTTGTGTCAACCTATTCCATGGAAAATTTATCTCCAGAATTCCCTCCCAGGTGGAGCCTGAGTGATGGGATGGATCCCAGAATGCGACAGCTCCCAGCAGAGGTCAGATGTGGGAGGAAGGAAACCTGGATTTGCTGCATCTGTACCAGGAGCAGCTCCAGAAACAGAATTTTAATCTCCAAACCATGGGAAAGTTTTTGTTGGATGTCCGTCAGTCTCTTGTCCAACCAGCTCATTCCTTTGGAAGAATGATGGAAAAAACTGGAACAAAACCTGAAAATGCCCAAGGATGGAGATTTTGCTGCTGTGGAATTCTAGGAAGGACACTTGGGGAGGACAAAAACCCATCCCAAAATTGATAACAACAGCAGCAGACTTGGGGTGAGAACTTCCAAGTGGCAACAGGTCACAGTGAAGAAAAAAGCCAACCCCAAAAGCAGATTAGCATTGAAGCAATGTCAAATCAAATCCTTCCGGTCAGCTCAGCGAGTCCAAGTGAAACAATCCTGTTTCAAGGAATGCTGAAATATTTCATTTTTTTTCCCCCCCAAAAAAATGCCGAAGGAAAACATTTTGACAGATGCATTTCCATTTAGTGAAAGGAGGAAGAATTAATCTTCTCATCCTAATTTGGAATGAAAGCACATGGTGCAATTTCCCCCCCCACAATCTAAAATCCTGAAGTTCTGTGTAAGGAATGGGGGAAGGAGATGAGTAAAGTAGGTCATAACAAACCTGGAATTTTGGAATCTGGAAATGTATTCCATAGCCTTGCACGTTTAAATGTGCACACAGTGGCACAAAAATAACCATCTCAGCACCCAAAATTTTGGGAAGGAATTGGATGGATTCCACTGACTTAAAAAATCCCAACAACTAAATCAAATCCACACTCTCTTTCCCAAAGATAGCAATTTAAAATGATGGCAAAACCAGAAGAAAATTCTTCCCTAAAGCTCATATATCCATCCATGGATTGCTCTACCTTAGCTCTGCTGGAATTCCGTTCATCAGTCTGATTCCTGCCATATTTGCAAGGTCCTGGATGTGAGATTTCCTGATATTGATATTCCCTGCCATTCCTTGCTGGTTTTTGTCCCTTTGGAGCAGAACAAGCCTAAAATCCTGGCCTAAAATTCCCTGGGAGCTGTGGAAATATATGGCAGCTTTAGGAGAAAATTGATCTACATGAGGCAGAGCCGTCTTTTAACAATAATTAAATTCTTTGATGGATTGACCTACAGAACTCCTGAGGAACTGGGGATCTCCTGCCATTTTTTGACCCATTATCTTTAAATTCACTCTGAACATCTGCCAAAAATGAGAACTTATAGGGCAACAATCACTAAGAAAAAGGTGAAAAGTAAGTGTGGAACCAGCAATATTCTCTTGATTTCTTTGTCAACAGGAATTGTAAAAAAGTGCTTCAAGCCAGGATTGAGGGACAAACCAGAGCATCTCTGGCTGAAAATAGTTGGATTTTAGACTTTTTTTTGCAGGTGAGTCTTGCTTGAGTAACCCAGAACCATTCAGGTAATTGGTACCATTCACTTCTATATTGTGATATTTAAAGATATATTCAGATATGTACAGATATATACAGATATATAAAGATATATTCAGATACACACCCACCCCTTGGTGTGGCCAGCCTGCTTCTGCCAGACTAAGCTGAGGGCTGTGTAAGAATAAATAGACAAAATTATTGTTTCTGGTTGTGAGGAGTCCAAGGAGCATCCAGGGCTTGGCTTCCAGGGCATCCAGGGATTGGCTTCCTGCTCCTCAGATCCAAAAAGGAATTCCCAGAGGTGAAGAATGAGCTTAGATGGGAGATTGATCTGCCTCAATGATGCCTTGTGCAGGCTGACCTAGAGCAGAGACTGGACAGAGCTAAAGAATAAAGCAGGATTTATCCAAAGGATCCCCTCCATGGATGCACCTTGGGCAGCACCAGAGCCCAGCCAGGGCTGCACCCAAGATGAACCAAAATGGCCCCAAAATGCACGAGCGCTCCCGGGCTCTCTCCCTGGGATCAGTTCTGCTCCATTTGCACCTTGCAGTTCATTGTCCCATTCCAGCTTTAGCCCAGGCAGTCCCACCCTGCTTGTTTTTCTCTCTCCAGCCCACGGGGTTTGTGCTCCTGGGCTGAGATTTGGATCATTTGTCCTTGGTGCCCAGCTGGAGCAGGAATTGTTTTGTCTCCCTGCTCTGTGCACAGAGCTCACCATGCCCTGATGTGAAGCTCAGACCCACACACTAAAGCAGCACAGAATGTGAAAATATAAAAGCCAAACCTGAGGCATCACCAATCTAAAGATCCTCCTAGAGAAAGAGAGGATGGAACAGAGGCTGGCACCTCTCCCAGGAGGAAAGGCTGGGAGAGTTGGGATTGTTCAGCCTGGAGAAGGATCTGGGGACTCCTTATTGCAGCCTTTCAATCCTTTAAGGAAGACAGAGACAGGCTTTTTAACCAGGGCCTGCTGTGACAGGACAAGGGGTGACGGTTTTTAACTAAGGAAGGGTTGACTCAGAATAGATGTAAGAAGAATGTTTTGTGACAACACAGACAGGTGGTAGATGTCCCATCCCTGGAAATATTGAAGGCCTGGTTGGACAGGGTTTGCAGCAACCTGCTCCAGTTGTTCATTGCAGGGATGGGGCAGCCCCAGCTTCTCTGTGCCAGGGCCTCACCACCCTCACAGGGAACAATTCCTTCCTAAAACCCACTCTAAACCTGATCTCTGCCAGCTTAAAGCCATCCCCTTGTGCTGTCACTGCAGTTCCAGCCCTTTCCAGCTTCCTTGTAGCCCCTCTAGGCCCTGGAAGCTCTGAGGTCTCCACACCACCATTTCTTCTCCACGTGGAGCAGCCCCAGCTCTCCCAGCCTGGCTCCATGAGGAAGGTTCTGCACTCCATGGCCTCCTCTGGACCTGCTCCAGCAGTTCCACATCCTTTTCATGTCACAGAATTGTCCACAATATTCCAGGATTTGGCTGGTCAGGGACAAAGGGGATTCACAAACACAAACCCCAGTGTGCTCCCTGTTTCAGCAGTGCCTGTGGGTCGCCAGGCCTGGTTCCTGGGCCTTCCAGGAAAAAGGGATAAGCAGAAGGCACAAAACAATTGCTGGAAACAGAAGGAAAAGTCTTCCCCTCTGGGCTGCCCTGTTTGAGGAATGATGTTTCCATCCAGTGATGTTCACTAGGAGGGGCCTAAGATCACAATCCAGTAAATTCAAGGAATTAAACACTCAAGCCTGAAAGAACTCGCCCTCAGGCAGAGTTATAAAACAAAGCCTACACACACACACATAGAAGCTTTATTTTTTATTTTCCAGGATAAAGAGCCAGTCAGTCATGGAGCCCTGGTTCCAGAGGGAAGAGCCAAAAAGGCCTGGAAAGCAGATTTATCTCGTGTTACTGACGGTGGGCTGGCCTGGCTGCAGGAAGCTTTAGCTCCCCATTAGCACAGGGGATGGCTGCAGGAATGTGGCCTCCCTGTGTGCTGCCCTGACTGCTTTCCATGGGAAAACTGAGGGGAAAATATTCCAGTGCCATGGTGGTCGTTGCTCCAGCTCAGATCAGGGACAGCCTGGCTGTGGAAATGCTGCACCAGGGCTTTGCCGCCCATCCATTCCTGTGGCTCTGCTCACAATTCCTCACAAATCATTTTGGAGCTCTGGACAGGTCATTTTGGGCTCTTCAGGCCACTTGCAGAGCTCTGCAGAGGTGAGATGTTCTTACCTAAATCTTATCACCTACCTGGTTGGACGGATATCCACATGGAACATCTGAGCCAGTCCCATTCATCCATGGCTTTATTTTTAGAATTTACTTTAATTTTATGAAATAAAAAAATCTGAATAATCTGAATTTTGAATGAATTTTGGCTTTTGAGAAGCGCAATCTGTTGCTCAGAACAGACAAAGCTGTTTCCAGTTAAAAGTGGAAATGTTTTCCTGCGAGTGTCTTCTCCAAAGGCTCTCATTTGATTTTAATTTTGAGCAGAAATAAAAACAAGTTCAGGGGCTGTTGTGGGTCTGGTCATGTGAGAATGGATGACAATGAGGTGCTTGAATTCAGCATAAAATGAGGGAAGGGTGAAGTGGATTGGCTCCAAGCAAAATCCATTAGCACTGTAACCTGTTTGGGACCACGGCCAGCAGGATTCTGCATGGAATTCTCCAAGAAAACCCCAAAGCACGGAGGGATCACAGTCCCTGGGCTTCTGACAAGAAATAGGTTTGGGGGAAATCCTAAAATGCACTTGATTTAATATAAAGCTGGCTGCATCCCATTTGGAAGAGGAAAAAATCCCAAGTACGTGGGTGATTGCTCCGTGTGCTGCTCGAAGCCCTGGTGAAGTCTGGAAAAAGGCAGAGATTGATCAAAAACAAACAGGCAGAGCCAAACAATCCTTGTTAAGAGACATGAGGAAAGGAAAAATCAGAATTGTTATTGCTGGCAAGAGGTTTAATCAGGCCGGAGTGATGAAACAGAAGAAGTTGGGTTTCCTAGAGCACAAGATTTCTCTCCAGGTTAAATTCTGGTGTGTCTACTAAACAGGATCTTATGGATCATCCATTTCCACCTCCTTCCACCATCCCAGGCTGCTCCAAGTGTCCAACCTGGCCTTGGGCACTTCCAGGGATCCAGGGGCAGCCACAGCTTCTCTGGGCAACCTTTTAAAAATTACATTTAAACACTTAGTAAAACAGATTTACCATTTTCTTTTTTATAAAATTTCATTTCTTCCCTCTTTTATTACAAGAAGGTATAAAAAGAACAGTAAATTTTAAAATGCCCCCAACTTCACACTAAAAAAATTTACTTTTTTTTAAACTAAAGTTTGGGTTAAAGGAAATCTGAAATTAGAGATTTTGTATGATCTGGCTCTGTACACCCCTGAGTGCTGAATATGGGCAAATCCAAGTTTTATTTTGTCGCAAAAATAAAGATTCACACTTTTCAACCACACTTTTCCTTCACAACAGTAGAAAGCTGTAAATTAAACTGTTAAACTTGACAGTAGTTGAACAAAGGATTAAAAAATATTGCAAGAAGAGGAAATCATAATCACTGCAGCCTGCATGGACTTGGCAAAATCCATACAAATTCCTCAAGATTCCCCAGATAACATTTCTGTAATTATGAAGTCCTGTAGTCCCAGCTTCATGCCATCCACTCTTCCTTGCACAGGGGATTTTGATTCCCAAACTTTTCCTTGCACAGGGAATTTTGTTTCCAAAGCTTTTCCTTGCACAGGGAATTTTGATTCCAAAACTCTTTGTTGCACAAGGGGATTTTGATTCCAAAACTCTTCCTTGCACAGGGAATTTTAATTCCAAAACTTTTCCTTGCACGGGGGAACTTGATTCAAAACTTTTCCTTGCACAGGGGATTTTAATTCCAAAACTTTTCCTTGCACAGGGAATTTTGATTCCAAAACTTTTCCTTGCACAGGGAATTTTAATTCCAAAACTCTTTGTTGCACAAGGGGATTTTGATTCCAAAACTTTTCCTTGCACAGGGAATTTTGATTCCAAAACCTTCCTGTGCACAGGGGATTTTGATTCCAGAACTCTTCCTTGCACATGGAATTTTTTTCCCAAAACTCTTTGCTGTACAAGGGGATTTTGTTTCCAAAACCTTTCCTTGCACAGGGGATTTTCATTCCAAAACTTTTGCTTGCACAGGGAATATTTTTTTCCAAAACTATTTGTTGCGCAAGGGGATTTAGATGCAAAAACTCTTCCTCGCACAGGGAATTTAGATTCCAAAATTCTTCCTTGCACAGGGGATTTTAATTCCAAAACTATTTGTTGCGCAAGGGGATTTAGATGCAAAAACTCTTCCTCGCATAGGGAATTTTGATTCCAAAATTCTTCCTTGCACAGGGGATTTTAATTCCAAAACTTTTCCTTGCACGGGGGAACTTGATTCAAAACCTTTTCCTTGCACAGGGGATTTTAATTCCAAAACTCTTTGTTGCACAAGGAATTTTAATTCCAAAACTCTCCCTTGCACAGGGAGTCTTGATTCCAAAACTTTTCCTTGCACAGGGGATTTTGATTCCAAAGCTTTTCCTTGCACAGAGAATCTTGATTCCAAAACTTTTCCTTATACAGGGGATTTTGATTTAAAAGCTCTTCCTTGCACAGGGGATTTTAATTCCAAAATTTTCCTTGCCCTCCTGGCAACAAGAAGCCAAAACAGCCAAGATCCATGAGGTTGGAGCAGTCTGTCACTTCCCCAGGAAAATCCTCCCAGGAATTTTTGGCAGGTTTGATTCTACCAGACAGCACCAGGAGCGTTCAGGCTGAGCTGAGAATCGGCACTGGGATAATTCCTTCATCCTAAAAATCCTTCCAAAATTTACCCTGTGGTGTGGCCACGGTAGCAGAGCTCAGGGGTCTCCTGAGGGTTCTCCAGCACTTCCTTGAGCGAGGAAAATTACAAATCCACTGACAAATCCGACTGTGAACCTTTCCTACACTCCATAAACCCTTGTAAAGACGGACACACATCGTCAAAAATGCTCTGCAAAGGAGCTCTGGAGCAGGTGGAAGAGTTTCATCTGGAATAACCATCCCAGGCCGAGGCTTCCGCACAGGAATATTTTCCACAAGCAGATTCCCATTTCCTGATGCAGTTTGCTGGATACGATGTGGTAGTGTGTTGTTAAGTTTCTTGTGTTATTCCCCCAATTTATGTATTGTTCTCCCCTATTATGTGTAAAATGGTTTCGTTCCCCCAGTTTTTCCCGCCACTGCTAGCCTGTCAGCTAAGTTGCCATAGTAACCGCTATTCATAGTTGCCGATGTGTAATTGCTCCTCCCCTGGTTTCCCTTATAAGTGAAAGTTGTTTCCTCCCTGTCCAGTCAATCACTCCCTTTCTCCTCCCAGGTTTCGAGAACCTTCTCCTCTCTGGAGATGGTGGCTGGCTGGGGTCCCAGGACACCTCCTTTACCTTTTGATTATTGGTCTCCATGGAGTGTCAGTTCTGTGAAGTTCATCCCCCTCACCTTTCCTGATTGGCTCTGTCTGTACCCACCCCCCTCCTTTATAATCCTGTTTCACCCCCTATGAAAAAACTTTTTCCCGGTTGGTTTCCCGGTGTTTGGATCCCGCAACACCTTCAATAAACCGATGTTTAACCCCCGGGAAATGGTCAGCTCCGTTCCTCCCCAATCCCAGCGGTGTGAGCCAGTCCGCAGCCAGCACAGCCCGAGGCCCTCAGACGCCGAAGGGAGCTGGCCAGGAATTGCAGAGGGGCGTCGGCCTTTCGCCCTCAGCAGCCGGACTCTAAACTTCGGGCCACATATGCTCTCCTCTGCAATACGGGATTTGACAGCTGATTTTTGCAGGGGACACTTCCCCCATAAAGCACCTCCATGCTTTGAGAGGTTTCCTGGCAGAATTTATATCCCAGATGTGACTTCAGGTACTCAGGCCCAGCCCAGGCTGGGTTATGGGGCTGAGAAACATCTGCACGAGGAGTTTGGATGAGGAAAAAGTGCTTGAGCTCCAGGATTAATGTTTTATCCTGTCTTACCCTGTGCTCTGCCTCTTGCATGTTAACAACCACTTTAAATGTGCCTTTCTGGTGGAATAACCAGGCCATTAAGGGATGAAAGGATTTGAAGTTATTATCATTAGGCCTGGAAGTCTGGCAGAAAGGAAAGATGAGACTTTCTTTGACTGCATTTTGGAGCTGACTGAAATTCAGAGTGTTCCTGGGAGTTGCTGCCCTGAAGATTCCCTGTCCTGTTTAGATTTTGGTGCTTCCATGCAGGATCAAACATTCCTTAGACCTCTCAGAAGGCAGTTACAGGATAAACAGAGGCTGGCAATGGTGGCCAGGCTGGAGCTACACCCAGAATATTCCCCAGAAAATGCAAAAAAGCTTAAACAGCACTTTTTAAATTGGTCCTGAAATAGTCCCAGTTTGGTCACCTTGAGGTTTGACTCCAGGGCATAAATGTGGATGGACAACCCAGCAAATTCTGGGATCCCTTCCATGGTTCTGCACGTCTCTCTAATTGTTTGGGAATTTTTTTTCCATCAATATTTCCCTGCACAGACAAAATTTCCAGCTGTGTTAAAGTAGTTCTTGCTTGAATGAAGCCACAAGAAAACAAATTATATCAAAATATTTGGGAACGATTTGTTCCTCTGTTCACAAGCCATTCCTGTAATTTAAATTCTGTGACAAAAAATTCCATTTTTTCAATTAAAAATGCAATTAAATAAATTTCTATAAGTTTTTTTTTTAGTGTGCGAACATTATTTATGTCAGAGTTTGGAAAACTTTGAAATAATCATAGAATCATGGAATGGATTTTGTTGGAAGAGATTTTAAGGATCATCCAGTTCCACTCTCTTCCACCATCCCAGGCTGCTCCAAGTGTCCAACCTGGTCTTGGACACTTCCAGAGATCCAGGGGCAGCCACAGCTTTTTTGGGCAACCTTTTAAATATTGCATTTAAACCCTTTATAAAACAGATTTAACATTTTCATTTTTAATTTAATTTCTTCCCTTTTTTATTGCAAAAGGTTAAAAAAAAGGGCAATAAATTTTAAAGTACCCTCAGCTTCACACCAAAACAATTTCCTTTTTTGTTTTCACTTTCGTATATTTAAAAATCTGAAAGAAATGAATTTCTTATTAATGTAAATGTTTTAATTTGTGGGAAGCCTCTGTCAGAACAGGTCCATTGCTTTCAAAGTCTCAGGTACCTTCTCTTGAGAGAATATTTCTGAGATTTCCCTGGATTTTAGCTCAAACCCTATGGATTGCACCCAAAGTCTGTTGGAATCTTAGGAAGAATCCTATGGACTTTGATGGATCACAACTTCCATGAATGAAAAAAAACTTTTCCAGATGAGAATTTCAGCACTGCTCGAGTATCCAAACTGGGAAAACTGCTGTGATGTTACTTGAAGGAAATCAAGTAAGAAAAGAAATGACTGAGCCTCAGTCCAAATTAAAATTCCCTTTGGAAAACAACAAATAAACTTTGCCATCTGGGACTGCCTGGTTTTCCACAACATTTTTATTAAAAGCAGCCGGGTGCTTCCCCTGCCTTGGACTGGTTTAGGGAAGGAGAAGATGTTTATGCAAGGAGAAGATGTTTATTTAAGGTTCCTAATTTGTTTAGAGCTGGCAAACGAAATCCCTGGTTGTGTTTGAGTTCCGAGCCCCTTTAAAGAATTGCTCTGTTTAAAGGAGTTTTTGACGTGGATCCATCCAAGTGTGTCCCAAAATGGGAATCAGATGCCCAGGGAAACCAGAGCTTGGCACTTCCCCACGCTGGGATTTGGGAGCAGAGGGCTGAAACTCTCCAAACTAAAAGAAAAATGGGGGGGTAAAAGAGATTTTGCAGTGTTTTCAAAGAAATTCTTCACTTGGTTGTCGATTAATGCCATAGAAAAACACCAATTAGCTGAGATGTGTGTTAATCACGGGGTGTTAATCATTGTTAGCCACTTGAAGGATCAGAAGAGGAAACCAACTGTTAATTTTGGGTAGGAGAGGCCAAGGAAAACCTGTAAAAAGCAGAGAATTGGCCAAAGTCACTACTGTCACTTTTATTCCTAGAGAAAAGCGGGAATAATTCTGTGGCTTTTCCCCCAAGTAGCTGCAGGAACCAGGGTCTGGCTGTGGGTGCATTCCTGAAAATTCCCAACATCATCCCTGCTCCTTTGGGTGCTTCCATTGATGTCTTGAGAGGCTGATCTAGAACAGAGAATGGACAGAGCTAAAGAATAAAGCAGGGATTTATCCAAAGGATCTCCTCCATGGATGCACCTTGGGCAGCACCAGAGCCCAGCCAGGGCTGCACCCAAGATGAACCAAAATGGCCCCAAAATGCACGAGCGCTCCCGGGCTCTCTCCCTGGGATCAGTTCTGCTCCATTTGCACCTTGCAGTTCATTGTCCCATCCCAGCTTTAGCCCAGGCAGTCCCACCCTGCTTGTTTTTCTCTCTGCAGCCCACGGGGTTTGTGCTCCTGGGCTGAGATTTGGATCATTTGCCCTTTATAGTAAAAAAAGCACAATTTATAAAAAAATTCCTTCAGGATCCTCAATGAAGGAATGATTGGCATCTGACTCCAAGGCTTCAGAATGCTGAACGCTCAATTATTAGAACTATATTATATTACATTGCAACTATATTAAAGAGCTCTACTACACCATACTATATCATACTTATTGCTAAAATACTAAAGAAAAGTCGTGACTGTCTCCTGACAGTCAGGATACAGCTTTGTGTGACTGGTTAAGGAAACAAAACAATCTTCAGTGGAATCTAATTATCAAATTCTTTCAGGTAAATAATCTTCTAACGCATTCTACATGTCCACAAACACAAGAGTAGTAAATAAGATAAGAATTGTTTTAATTATTCTTTTTAATTATTATTTTTCTCTACTTATAGCTTCTCTCTGTTCAGAGGGCACATGAACACCACAGTCCTTGGTGCCCAGCTGGAGCAGGAATTGTTTTGTCTCCCTGCTCTGTGCACAGAGCTCACCATGCCCTGATGTGGAGCTCAGACCCACACACTAAAGCAGCACAGAACCTGAAAATATAAAACCCAAACCTGAGGCATCACCATGGCTCAGTCTGTGCTCTGTGGGATTTAAGGTGTTTCCCAGGTGCTCTGGTGGGATCCATTCCCCTGGGATTGATCTTGGGAGCAGAGCATCAATCCTGATGGATCCACCACTCCACCCAGGGGAAATGCTGCAATGCCCCAAATTAACAAGGATGCAAGGAGAAATATGGCCCTTAATAAAGAATTTTAATCAGCAGCTAAATCTTCAGAATTCCCAGGGATGGAATAACTCTCCTATAGGATCCATCTTCCACCTCCAGGGTGATTCCTTCATCAACTTCTCCCCTCAGCATTCCTTTCTCCATCTGACCAACTGTGGTGGTGCTCACAGGGGTCCCAGGATGAGATGAGAGATGAGAATCTTGACTCCATGTTTCAGAAGCTGATTTATTATTTTATGATATATATATTATATTAAAAGAAAATGATACATTAAAACTCTACTAAAAGAATAGGAGAAAAGATTTCATCAGAAGGCTAGCAAAGAATAGAAATGGAATAAAAATAAAATCTTGTGACTGACCAGAGAGTCCGAGACAGCTGGGCTGTGATTGGCCATTAATTAAAAACAACCAACATGGACCAATCACAGATGCACCTGTTGCATTCCACAGCAGCAGATAATCAATGTTTGCATTTTGTTCCTGAGGCCTCTCAGCTTCTCAGGAGAAAAGATATTAGCAAAAAGATTTTTCATAAAATATGTCTGTGACAACCAGCCTCATGATTTAGCTGCTCTTAAAAGTTTTCTTCCAGGTTCTGGCACCACCCTAAATTATTATTTTATGGGAATTTCCAGTCTTCCCTGCTTCCCAAGAAAGCAGCAAACCTACAGGTTTCTGATGGGAATATTCTGCTGTAAATGATTTTTTGGTGAAGCTCCTCCCTTCCTCATCCATTTCTCTTTATTAAACTAATTTGAATCAGCCCTCACTTTTCCAAGATTTTCTAGACCCAATTCCTGTAAACATTCAGGTCTCACTTATGTGAGTGGAAAATGAAAATATCCCAGGAATATGAGTGGGGTTATATCAGATTTTCCCTGGATGTGAGGGTGGGTTTTGGTGACAGCAGGGTCAGTTCTCAATTTTATTGCTTTATTTTGCAGTGAAGTTTTTGAAGCAGAATAATTCCCTTTAAACCTGATTTATTTCCTTCCTCTTCTGAGTATTTCTTTGTCATTTGGCTTAAATGTCATCAAAATAATTTGGAACTATTAAAGCCCTATCTTTGTTCTTAGAGCTGAACAGAAGAGAACATGTTTTGCTTTTCCAAAATGTGGATAAAGCATTTTTATCAACTCCTTTCCTTCATGTTTTATTTCACTTTTGGTCAAATATAATAAAATATTGTATTTATTATAAACTCATCTTCCTCATCAGAGCTGAAAGGCAAATCAATATGAGCTTCAAAATTATTTTTTAAGAAGTGATCCCAAAGCTTGGCAAATATTCACTTGCAGACCTTTTCTGTCTTCAATGTTATTACAGAAGAGATCTTTGCTTCTCCCTAATCCAAATCTCTCCTAAATTATTTATTTTATTATTCCATAATCCCAGACTAAAGGAGAAGTCATTGGTTTATTTTTTGGGTGATTTTTTTTGCTTGTGCAGTAATCTCCTTGAGCAGCCATCTCCCCTTCTCCCAAATATCTTCTATTTAATTTTTTTCTTTTTCTTTTTCTTTTTTCTCTTTTTTTTTTAAATTAAAATCTATTTCTTATTTTTTCATGTTGAAACCCAGTGACTTTAAATGCCACTGAGAAACTGTTTTGGCTTCAAGCCTGGACTCAGAACCTGAAACTCCCTCCTGGATGAATCCACTCTCTGGGAGTATTTCATTTTCCTAATTACCATTAATTTAATCACTGTAGAGCCTCTTGCTGCAAACCAACGTGAATCTTCTGAGGGTTCTGTGTGGTTTCTCCTGTTGAGGACATCCAGGATGGCCAAGGGATGAGATCCAACGGGATCAGAGGCCTTTGGATCACTCTGTGCCTTGGTTTTTATGACACGGAGCCATTCCAGGCCCACTACCAATATTGCCGATTGCATCTCCCACAAAACCCTTCCCATTCCCTTTCGAATCCTTCAGAACATTGACATCCAAATGAATTTTGGGTGTCGTGGGATCCCAAGTCATCTCTTGGCCCGGTGAGAAGCTTCAGATGCCACTGGGGATCTCTGACCAGGGAATTATGGAATTTTGGAATGGTTTGGGTTGGATGAGACCTTAAAGATCCACCCAATGTCACCCCCTGGATGGGCAGGGACACCTTCCACCATCCCAGGGTGCTCCAAGCCCTGTCCAACCTGGCCCTGGACATTTCCAGAGATCCAGGAGTAGGCACAGCTTCTCTGGGAACCTGTGCCAGGCCCTCAGCACCCTCACAGAGAAGAATTCCTTCCCTCTATCCCATCTAACCCTGCCCTCTGGCAGTTTAAACCCAAATCCCATGGAATATCAGTGCATGGCTTGGCTGACCCCTCACTAGTGGGGAAATGATGAGTCTGATCCATCACTCCATTAGCGTGGGATTCCCCTCACCTAATTTTCTGTACCCAATTGAAACTGGAGGAACAAACTTACAATTTAGAGTAATTTCAGTTTTTTTAGATTATTACATTAATAATTGAATGTCTCCAGGAGGTGATTGGGAGTCACCTGTTGGGGATATTTCACTTCCCAGTGGTTAAACTGAGGTGGGAAGGATCCCATTCTCCTGCTACTTTGGAAGCCCCACCCTGAAATTCCTGGATATAACTTTCCTCATCTTATAGCGTGATTCTGCTGAGTTCCACCCTTTCAGCTCAGGGGTGGTTTCACCCCTCATTAATTTTAAGGAAATAGAAGGAAAAGTTGCTTTTTTTCTGATTATTTATTTTCAATTTTCTGCCACTCAACTCCCTGAATTTCAACAACCCCTCGGCTATAATAAGCAAACAGCAGGCAGAAATACAGATTTATGGCAGAAATACACTTGGCTGGATCCCTTTTCCCTGGATATTCCCAAAAGCTGCGTGGTTCCTCCACTCCTCCAACCTCAATGTACATAACAAATTCCTTTTGTTTGTTTTTTGTCACTTCCAGGCTGAAAGTCCATAACTAACAGCAAATGGTGGTTTGTTTTCCATGCCATGGTTGTGTTATTTATGTCCTGGCTGGGTTTATAATTTTCCCTCCCCATTTCTCGAAGAAAGGCCTCTGATGGCCATTAATTTGATGATGTATCTGGAAGGAACGTGCCAGCACTTGTCTCCCAATAAATTGGAATGGACAGGAATGGGTTTGGGCCATTGCCAGATAATTGGGTTTGTGGGTTTTGCTACTCGGGCTGATTTGGACAGAAGAGCTGCATTTAACATCTGTGTAAAACCAGAGCAAGAGAGGCGGGGCAGAAAAGCAGAGGGGGAATAAACAGCCACCTTTTCACCAAAAAAAAAGGAGATTTTTGCTGCCCTCCATGATTAATCAGCCAAGTCCTGTCTCCATAAATTGACATTTTACAGCTCTGTGGGTGACAGGTGGGTGACAATGGAGATGGAGATGAGAGGGTGGAAAAGGACAGGCTGGATGAGGCTTGGAGCAAAATAAGGAACTGATTGGGTGCTGAGAGCCCTCCTGACATCCCTGGAAGTGTCCAAGGCCAGGCTGGATGGAGCCTGGAGCAGCCTGGGACAGTGGGAATTGTCCCTGCCCATGGCAGGAGGTGGCACTGGATCATTTTTAAGGTTGCTTCCAACCCAAACCATCCCTTGATTCCAGCTGGATCTCCATTCACTCCTTCTCTGGTCATGAAACATATCTGGAAAGTGAATCCACCTCACCTTCTCCAATGTGTAAATTATTTTCCATCTATAATTACTTCTTTAACTTGGTATGGAGGGATTTTACACAATGAGACTAGGCCTGGAATGATATAATATTTTTATTGCATTAGTTATTGGACTTTGAGGGGAAAAAAATGACTTTTCAGGCAGAGAAGATTTTTTTGGGTGATAGGCAGTGATAGGAGAAGAGGGAAAAGTTGTAAACTGAAAGAAGAGATTTAGATTAGATTTTAGAAGGAAATTCTTCTCTGGGAGGGTGTGAGGCCTCCACAGAAGCTGTGGCTGCCCCTGCATCCCTGGAAGTGTCCAAGGCCAGGCTGGATGGAGCTTGGAGCAGCCTGGGATGGTGGGAATTGTCCCTGCCCATGGGAGGAGGTGGCACTGGATCATCTCTGAGGTCCCTTCTGACCCAAACCATCCCTTGATTCCAGCTGGATCTCCATTCACTCCTTCTCTGGTCATGAAATATCTGGAAAGTGAATCCACCTCACCTTCTCCAATGTGTGAATTATATTCCTTGTATGATTACTTCCTTAACTTGGTACGGAGGGATTTTACACAATGAGACTAGGCCTGGAATGATGTAGTGTTTTTATTACATTAGTTAGAGGACTTGGAGGGGAAAAAATTTGACTTTTCAGGCACAGAAGCTCCTTTTGAGTGACAGGCAGGGATAGGAGAAGGGGTAAAAGTTTTAAACTAAAAGAAGAGATTTAGATTAGATTTTAGAAGGAAATTCTTCTCTGTGAGGGTGTGAGGCCTCCACAGAAGCTGTGGCTGCCCCTGCATCCCTGGAAGTGTCCAAGGCCAGGCTGGATGGAACCAGGAGCAGCCTGGGACAGTGGGAATTGTCCCTGCCCATGGCAGGAGGTGGCACTGGATCATCTCTGAGGTCCCTTCTGACCCAAACCATCCCTTGATTCCAGCTGGATCTCCATTCACTCCTTCTCTGGTCATGAAACATCTGTAAGCTGAATCCACCTCACCTTCTCCAATGTGTAAATTATATTCCTTGTATGATTACTTCCTTAACTTGGTACGGAGGGATTTTACACAATGAGACTAGGCCTGGAATGATGTAGTGTTTTTATTACATTAATTAGAGGACTTGGGGGGAAAAATTTGACTTTTCAGGCACAGAAACTCCTTTTGAGTGACAGGCAGTGATAGGAGAAGGGGTAAAAGTTTTAAACTAAAAGAAGAGATTTAAATTTTATTTTAGAAGGAAATTCTTCTCTGTGAGGGTGTGAGGCCTCCACAGAAGCTGTGGCTGCCCCTGCATCCCTGGAAGTGTCCAAGGCCAGGCTGGATGGAGCCTGGAGCAGCCTGGGACAGTGGGAATTGTCCCTCCCCATGGCAGGAGGTGGCACTGGATCATCTCTGAGGTCCCTTCTGGCCCAAACCATCCCTTGATTCCAGCTGGATCTCCATTTACTTCTTCTATGGTCATGAAACATATCTGGAAAGTGAACCCACCTCACCTTCTCCAATGGGTAAATTATGTTCCATGTATAATTACTTTAACTTGGTATGGAGGGATTTTACACAATGAGACTAGGCCTGGAATGATATAATATTTTTATTGCATTAGTTATTGGACTTTGAGGGGAAAAAAATGACTTTTCAGGCAGAGAAGCTTTTGTGGGTGATAGGCAGTGATAGGAGAAGGGGTAAAAGTTTTAAACTAAAAGAAGAGATTTAGATTAGATTTTAGAAGGAAATTCTTCTCTGTGAGGGTGTGAGGCCTCCACAGAAGCTGCATCCCTGGAAGTGTCCAAGGCCAGGCTGGATGGAGCCTGGAGCAGCCTGGGACAGTGGGAATTGTCCCTCCCCATGGCAGGAGGTGGCACTGGATCATCCCTGAGGTCCCTTCCAACCCAAACCATCCCTTGATTCCAGCTGGATCTCCATTCACTCCTTCTCTGGTCATGAAACATCTGTAAGCTGGATCCACCTCACCTTCTCCAATGTGTAAATTATATTCCTTGTATGATTACTTCCTTAACTTGGTATGGAGGGATTTTACACAATGAGACTAGGCCTGGAATGATATAATATTTTTATTGCATTAGTTATTGGACTTTGAGGGGAAAAAAATGACTTTTCAGGCAGAGAAGATTTTTTTGGGTGATAGCAGATAGGATAAGGGTAAAAGTTTTAAACTAAAAGAAGAGATTTAAATTTGATTTTAGAAGGACAATTCTCTTCTGTGAGGGTGTGAGGCCTCCACAGAAGCTGTATCCCTGGAATGTCCAAGCACTTGGACATTGGGGTTTGAGCACCCTGGACAGTGAAGCTGTCCCTGCCCTTTCAGATCCTTCCAACCCAACTCATTTCGGGATTCTTCCAAACCTGAAGTGGATATTTTCTCCTCCCTTCCATCCGATGGGTTGTGACAAGGGAGGTGAGGAAGAGAAGCCAAACCATGCCCTGGTGAGTTCAGTGTCTCTGACAAAGGAGTTGGGCTGGGTTGGGTTTTATTCCTGGGTTTGTGTAAAATATTTATAGACTGCAGGCTCAGGGGGGCCATAAGTGATGTGCAAAAAGAGGCAAAGCCAAGCCAAGAGTGAGAAGTGAACCTAAATAACCATCCAGAGCTTAAGGACAGGGAGAGGCTCCCTCTGATATCCATGGTGGGAAAATCCTCTGGGATATTGAGGCCACACTTAATTGGCCGATGAGGGAATTAATAACAAATCCCTGCCTGCAGGAATCTCAAGATTTGTTCCAGAGTGTTGGGGTATTTTTCCCTTTACAAGACACGAAATGAGCTGCGTGTTGTAGTGTTTGTAATAAGGAAGGAGAGGGTGGGATTCATTCTGGGATGTGGGATCATTCCCAGCGTTTATCAGATGGCTCATGGAACGGGATGATTTCATTGTCTGGAGTGACCAATATCCCTGTTTCCAAGTAGAAACATGCAAACACACTTAGAGATGGAGAATTCTCTTCAGAATTCATGGAAGTAGTTCCATAAGATTCAGCAGGATTCAGCTCAGCACCCTCATCTTCAGATTTTTCCTTCTTACAGAGGTAGGAATTGGATTTCCATTGGGATATCTCACCGGACAGCACAAACTCAAAGGCAGGAATCACCTGCCAAGGAAGAAAACAAACCCTCACAGCATTTAATGTTCACACAAGAGAAGGAAACCATGCAAAAATGTTTAAATACACAAAATTAAAGTTGAACACAAGGAAAAAGAAATGCCACTGTCATCGTTTAAAAGCTGATTCTTTTTTTACCTGGCTATGATGGCTCTGTGTCAAGATTTGCCCTTGAATAATTTCGGGGTTAAAAGGATGAACATTTCACTTTTCCTTTTCCTTTTCCTTTTCCTTTTCCTTTTCCTTTTCCTTTTCCTTTTCCTTTTCCTTTTCCTTTTCCTTTTCCTTTTCCTTTTCCTTTTCCTTTTCCTTTTCCTCCTCCTTTTCCTCCTTCTTCTTCTTCTTCTTCTTCTCCTCATTCTTCCTCCTCTTCCTCCTCTTCCTCCTCTTTCTCTTTTTCCTTTTTCCTTTTTCCTTTTTCCTTTTTCCTTTTTCCTTTTTCCTTTTTTCTCCTTTCTTTTTCTTCATCTTATTTTCTAAAATAATCTACTTCCCTCTATCTCAAGGCATGAGCCTCCCTTGCAGAATAAAAGCAGGAGGATCCTCTTCAAAACCTTCTCCCGTTTCCAGTTTTGCCGTGTTCTTAAGCAAATCCTCATGGACCAGATTTTCCAAAAGGAATCATCTAAACCCCCTCTCTTAATTAGAAAGACACCACAGTGGCTAAGAACTGTTCTTTCTGTACCAAATCCTAAAACATAAAGGGCTTTTTGCTTCAAAAATCATCTTAGTGGGATCCTCATCCTCACCTCCAGGAGCACTTCCGTGGGAATTAAGAACCAGAATAGAACAGAAAATCCAGACTTTGAGTAAAAATAGGAGACAACACTTTCCTTATGCTTTATTTTGTTTAAATGAGATATTAAAGAGTGGAGTGAGGGATTTTATATAAAAATAGCTCTGTGTTGGGAAGACAATTCTTGGAAGGGTTTTCCTCCACCAGCACCAACACAGGGGTCTGAGTGAGTTCAGAACCAGCCTGAACACAAACCCTGTGAGGAACCCCTGAGGGAGCTGGGGGTGCTCAGCCTGGAGAAAAGGAGACTCAGGGCTGCCCCCATCACTCTCTGCAGCTCCTGAAAGGGGCCTGTGCTCAGCTGGGGCTGGGCTCTGTCTGCAGCAGCACTGACACAGCCAGAGCACACAGCCTCGAGGGAAATATAGGTTCGAAATTAGGAAAATGTTTTTTTACAGAAAGAGTGATAAAGTTCTGGAATGGCTGCCCGGGGAGGTGGTGCAGTCCCCATCCCTGGGTGTGTTTAACAAAGCCTGGATGTGGCACTGGGTGCCAGGGTTTGGTTGAGCTGTTGGGGCTGGGTTGGATTCCATGGTCTTGAAGGTCTCTTCCAACCTGGCCATTCTGTGAATTCTCTGAAAATAACTCCCTAAGCAAGAACATGGGCAGACAAGGTTTAAGACTTGCCTGGGAATGAAGAGAAATTTTTCCCATGGCATTTGCAATTCCTTGGGTGCACAAAGTTCAAGGATTTGTTAGAACCGATGCTGAGCTCAACAGCTCAGGAATGACATCACCCCTGAACCCCACCCAGTGCTGGGGGAGCGGAAAGTCGGATAAATCCCGCTGGACACAGCTCTTTAGGGAAACCAAACCATCTGCCAGCCCCTTTCCTTGGAGCTGCTGTTGTCTTGGACTCTCTCCTTCCTGGCAGGAAGCGTTTAGTGAGTGGGTAATAATAGTTTCATGCTAATAGGAAATGGCAGCCTTGGAAGTGGCCAGACGAACTCAAACGGGACCCCACAGCTCTGGGAGCATGTGTGGGAATCCCACAAAGCTTTGAAGTGCATCCAAAGCACACAGCCCCTTTAATTCCCCTCTAATTGCCAGTGTCAATAGTCAGCGGGGATCCTTGGGTCGTTTATTGTTTTAATGTGGGAGCAGTGGTGGCTGACAGGGAGGGACTGGGTGGCTGGGGAGGGGAGAGGGAGCAGAGCCCGGCTGGGAGCTGGGGGAAATTCCCTTGGTGTGATGGGAGGGCAGGAACACGGTGTGACTCCAAGGACACCCGCAGAATCACCGGCTGGGATCTCTGTACAAATCACCAACGGGACAGGACTGCTGGGAACGCGCCTTGAGTGTTTGATTTTCCAGCATCGGTCTCATTCCATGGTTATGACAATGGGGAGATGCCACCAGCTCACATCCCAGGCAGCAGACCAAGAACTTAATGTTACAACTCACTTTATAAGTGTTTTGACCAATCACACAAAGCAAAAGCACATTGACAGTAGTTCCATCCAACCACTATAAGCACAGGTACCTTTGGTTAAACAGTGCTTGCTTATTTCAAATACAATACCTGCTTGTAAGCCTTAAAACACAATGCACAGAGCTCCATTATTAAACTTCAAACTTCCTAATATCTCACTAGATAAACTTTTCTGCAGCTTAGGGAGTTATTCTAGACAAGTGTGACGGTGTTCACTGGGTTCTTGAATGAGGGAAGAGACGAGGATCTGACTCCATGTTTCAGAAGGCTGATTTATTATTTTGTGATATATATTACATTAAAACTATACTAAAAGAATAGAAGAAAAGGTTTTATCAGAAGGCTGGCTCAGAATAGAATAGCAAAGAATGATAACAAAGGTTTGTGGCTCTGGCTCTCTGTCCAAGCCAGCTGACTGTGATTGGCCATTAATTAGAAACAACCACATGAGCCCAATCCCAGATGCACCTGTTGCATTCCACAGCAGCAGATAATCAATGTTTACATTTTGTTCCTGAGGCCTTTCAGCTTCTCAGGAGGAAAAATCCTAAGGAAAGGGTTTTCCATAAAAGTTGTCTGCCACAGCCAAGCATTAATACACAGACCATTGTTCTATTTGTCCTTACTTTTCTACAGTTTAAATAATTTTTCTGCTGACCAATCTCATGGCTACTGCCTAGCTCCCATCACAGTTCTGCTGTCTCTGAGGCCCTGCCCTTTGCAGCTTTCCCAAAACCCTCTGATTTTATGGATTCCCACCCGCAGGACACGGGCAAACAGCCCCAAGGCTCATTTTGGGCTGTCTGCAGAGCTCATCCTGCTCCTTCCCTGGTGGTTTGCCAAATCCCCGGTGGTGGAGCCAGAGGGGAAGGAGCTCTTGGCTGGCAAAGGAGACAGTGACTGCTTTTGTTCTGCTCCTCTTTGCTCTGGTGAAATCCCGCTGAGATTCCCCCATGGATGGTTCCAAAACTGCCATTTCCTATTAGAGTGACACTATTTTAATTCTATTTTTAATTAGACTGACACTGTTTTTACTCTCTACTAAAGCTGGCCAGGGCAGGTCAGTAGGAATCCAAGCAGCCTTTGATAATCAGAAAATTTAAAAAATTCTTAGAGTTCCTTCAAGGAGTAAAGTACCTATTTCCACACAGAGTAAATATTCCAGCTCTGAGCTGCTTGGCTTGTGGCTCCTGCCATGTATTTGGGACCCTTCCTGCCTTCCAAAGACTGACTGTCCCTTTCCTGCAGCACATGCTGACAGAAAAGAGGCTGAAACATTATTTTTAAAAGTGGGAAGTCTTTGGGTTATCAGCATGGATTTCCAGGAGGTTTCCACTCCTGAAGGTCACTGAAGTTGGAACTCCCAGTCAGGCATCTCCCTGCAGGGAAAAGAATCTCTGGGAAAAACCCAAACCACCCCATCATTCCCATTATTTCTATCCCTCTTCCTCCTGTATTTCTTCATTTTTTAGGGATAAATATTCAGTGGAAAAGGGAGGGTTTGATACGGATTTTAAATAAACTCTTCTGCAACACCATAATTAAGACATTCCTTGGAGAGGGAAAATCTCTTCAGTCTGTCCCCGCTTTGGGTTGATTTGGGAATTCCTCAGGAAAACACAGCCAGTGGGAGAACCACAGGATAGGGATGGGAGGAGGTTGGGCCAGCGTGGTTGGGCCCTCACCTCACAATTCCATTGGGATTGTGCCAGAGCTCCGTGTTTTTCATACTGGCTTTGGATTTGCAGAGAGGTTGCTTTAGAAACAGGTTAAAAACATTTAAACTCATTTAATAAAATTTAAATGAGAGAAAACAAGGATATCATGAGCTGGGACTACTCTTTATGTTGGGAAAATATCCATAGGGATGAGGAGAGGTTGGGAATTTCACTGGGGAAGACATGGAATGAATTCTTAGCAAGAAATGGCTTTAAAAATGAACCTGCTCCCATTGCACACTGAAACCTTGGGATCCATGGAGAATTCCCAACATATTCCTGGATGGTCCAAACACTACCACACACAATATCCTGAATGGTTTTGTGGTAATTTTCCAGGTTTTACAGCGAGTCCCAAACCCTGGAAACTTCAACCCCCTCTCTGTCCACCTCAAGGGTATTAAGTAGATTTGTTTTTAAGGTTATTAAGTAGATTCATAATTTTTTAAATCAGTAAAAATTATTTTCTGTGGGAGATTGTGCCCTCCTGGAGCAGCAGCTGGAAGTCAGATGAGTTATTCCAAATTGTTACTTAATCCAGGGATTGTAGGTGGAGGAAAATCCCTCAATATTCCCTGTGAATGTGAGTATGGCCAGTGCTCCACAAAATTCCTGCTGATTTCCTGCCAAAGCTTCCTTAAAATGTTCTGTCCTGTATGGAAATGGAGATTTTAAATCCCAAACCTGCCCCTCTGATTGCAGCTCTGATATTTATTTGGGAGATGGGTAGAAAAAGCAAACTCAAATTAAATCAAATACTTGTAACAAGAAAAGTTGTTTTCTGAAGAGGAAAATAAACTTGGTCTGGAGAAGAAAATAAACTTTCCCTACGGGAAAACCTGAAATAATGTTCATTTTTATTTATTTTTTAATGGTTTATTTCAAACTTTCTTTAAACTATAATAAAAATCCCACTTTAGAGAGAGGTGCTGAGTTGAAGGAAAACATTCACTTCATTGGAATTTCAGTTTTTCTCCGTGTAAACTTTGGAAACACCAAATGCAGAGGAACTTCAGCCTCCATGAAATGTAAATCCTATATTTTAAACACACATTTTAATAGGAATTCTCCTGAAGGGTTTGAGAGGATGTCTCTGAATCAACTCCATAAACACTGAAATTAAAATTTGGGTAATTGTTCCAGCTGTGGTTTGGGGAGTCCAGCCCTTCCCTGAAGATTATATTTAGATAAACTTCATGTTTTAGAGACACTTAATTCCACGTGCAGCCTGTTCTGTGAGGATCCCAAAGTGCTGATGGAGCCTGGATCTGGTGCAATCCAACCCCTGAATTCTCCAGTGTCATTCCCTGAACTGCACCAGGTGATGGAGAGGAAGAAGAAGACCTGGATGCTGCAGAGAAGATTCCTGGTCCCCCTAAATCCAGGGACAGGAACCAGGAAAAGTTGAGATAAAAGCCATGGGAAGCAGATCCAAGTGGAAGTTTTTCCTGTTTGCTCCTTTTGTTTCCCTTTTATTGATCAGAAAAAGCAATTTGTAGGATTCTGAACTCTGGAATGTTTTATGGCCGGAGTGGTTGGGACCTCACCTCACAATTCCATTGGGATTTTGCCAGAGCTTCATGCTTTTCTTGCTGACTTTGGATTTGTGGAGACCTTCCTTCAGAAACAGGTTAAAAACATTTAAAATAATTTAATAAAATTAAAATGAGAAAAAAAAAAAAAAAGAATATGAGCTGGGACTACTCTTTATGTTGGGAAAATATCCATAGGGATGAGGAGAGGTTGGGAACTCACTGGGGAAGACATGGAATGAATCCTCAGTAAGAAATGGCTTTAAAAATGAACCTGCTGCCATTGCACACTGAAACCTTGGGATCCATGGAGAATTCCCAACATATTCCTGGATGGTCCAAAAGCTATCACACACAATATCCCGAATGGTTTTATGGTCATTTTCCAGGTTTTACAGCGAATCCCAAACCCTGGAAGGGTTCAAGTCCAGGACAGGGAATGTGGATGCACCAAACTTTGGCTGAACCAATCCATGTTCCATGAGAACTCCCATAATTCCCATAATCTCCTCCACAGGATTAAGATTTCCCCTCCTACACCTTTGTAACATTCTATTTTGCTATGGTCACTTCACTGCCCGAATAAATTCCTCAATTCCATCCCATAACCATCCACTCTTCCTTATCCAACACTCCTGAACAATGGCATTCACATTTTTATTTAGATTTTCAGGGAAATTAAATAGGAAAAGAAAAAAAAGGGGATTGTGAAATTATTTCAGGATGAGATGAACAGGGAAAATAATATTAAAAAAAAAAAAAAAAAGGAAAAAGAATGTTTGTGTTAGTACTAAAAGCAGCTGTCCTTAATAATCCGAAATTAAAATTAATAGGAAAATTGAAATGGAATAAACAAGACCTTGGAAGATGACAAAAATTCCTTCTTGAACCTTTTGCCTTTTTTTTTTTTTTTTTTTACAAATATTTGCTTTCATCCCCTGATTAAAGATGAAAAAAGGTATTTTGGAGAAGAATGATGTGGGTTTCACTGAATTTCCCAGATTCCCAAGAACTCCTGGGAGGTTATTCCCGAGCAGCCACTTTTGGAGCTCTCACCTCTGGAATTCCTCTCCTTCCCAGCCTTGTGGCAGCACCAGAGGAGCCCTTCCCACAAATTCCTTTTCCTGATTCCTCCCTCCACCCAGTTTGGAGTTTATTGTTCCCGTAAAAATTCTTTCTGTTGGGTTTTCCCAAGCACGTGCTGCAGCAAAGTAGAACTTTCCTCCAAAAGTAGTTGGTGGTCCTTTCCTGACCCAGAAATCCAGAGTCCATAGGATATTTTATGGAATTCTTTAGGGGATAAGGAGTAGAGAGACCTGGCCTGATGTTTGTGACTGTGTGGAGAAGGTGATCCAGCAGGAAAAGGAACTTTGGGAACGCTGTGGGTTCAACGTTTTTTGGGATTGATCCATGGCAAGAGTTTCTGCCTCAGTGCTGAGAGGTGAGGAATTTATCCAGTTGGGATGGGATAATTCCATCCATCTCCAGTTTGGGTTTTATATTTATTTATATAAATTTATTTATATATATAATATATATTTATTTATATATATTTATATATATAAATATATATAAATAAATATTTATTAATAAAAATAAAATAAATATATTTTATTTATATAATATATAATAAATATATTATATATTATATAAATATATTTTTATATAATTATAATTATATATATAAAAATTATAATATATATTATATATATTTTATAATTTATAATAATATTATATATATTATTATATATAAGTATATAATAAATAAATATATATAAATAAATATATATTTATTTATATAAATATATATATATATGTATTAAATATAAAAAAAAATAATTAAGGGAAAATATATATAATTCCAAAATAAAATAAAATTCCAAAATAAAAACCCCAAAACAACAAAAACCATGCCAGTAAATTCGCAATAAGTTGGAAGCAGCAGCAGTGAGCACGGCTGTACAATCTCATCCAACTCCTCCTTCTCTCCCTGTCTTATTCCGATTGTGCAGCTCCTGTGTGACGACCTTGAAGGCTGGAATGTTTCCTATCATCCCATTCCCACAGACTGAGGGAAAAGTGCCTTCAAGTCCTTTTGCAAAGGGGAGGGAAGGGGAGGAAGGGGTGGCAGAGGGCGGATTTCCCATTTCCTTGGCTTGGGAGGGCTGGGATGGCCCCCCAGGTTAGTCCAGGCCTGGATTCGGATCAGGCCCTGCCTACACATCAAAAGACAACGGATCCAACCCCGGTGGTGCCGCTCCCAACCCGTGCCATCAATTAACTCATTAAAAAGTGAAATTCAGAGCAGCGGGAGGCATCAAATGAAAAGATTTGCAAACGAGTCCTCCCCCACTGGGCCTTTCAGGGATTTCTGGGAGGTCCTTTTGCTGCTGTCTGGCTTTCCCACCATCTCCTGTCACTTCCTGCATGAACTCCATCCCCCCCCGAATCCCAAAGAAAGTCCCTTTTTTCCGTCCCTTCCGAGGCTTCATTGAGGTTTTGCTCCCTGCCAGAGGCAAACCTCCGGCTGCCCTCAGGAAATGTCCCGGCCTCTCCTCATTCCCTGGGCTCCTGGCCAGAGGCCTCTGCTCTCTCCCTCTGGCTGCTCCCTGGCCTCCAGAAGCTTCTCCCAGCTGAGCCAGCTCAGGTATTTCCAGGAGAGAAAATTCCACCTTCCACTGTATCCCCCCAACCTGGCCCTGGACACTTCCAGGCACAGGGAATCCAATTTTTTCTGGAAACTTGTGCCAGGGCCTGGTGAAAATCACAGTTAGGTCTCTCTGGAACCTTTTCCACTCCAGGCTGAACAATCCTTAACTCCAGCTCTTCCAAGTGTAATCCAGAGGAATATTGTGAGGGAAAATTGTCGGGTTTTCGGCTGTTTGAGGGGCCTGGAAAGGCCCGGGGTGGCCTTGGGGCAGCCCGCGTATCAAAGGACGAGAAGAGGCTTCAGTTCTTCTTTCGGTTTTTATGTTTATTAATTGTTTATCTAAAAGATTTTCTTTCAGCCCGACAGAGCTCTGCTCAGCAGCCAGCCATGAGCACACTCCCTGCCCTCCGGGCAGCCACCTATCTTTATACCCATAGTTACGTGTACAATATTTATCATTTTTCCCCAATACCATTTATTCTTATTGCCCAGTGCACTTTCAGTAATGACCAATCCAAAAGTGCCACCATCACCACAGAAGATGGAGGAGAAGAAGAAGGACAGGACACGCCCCAATTCCTCCATCTTACTTCTCTAAACCCCCCTGTACAGAAATCCTAAACCCTGTGTTTCACTCTCTAATTAACCAATCCCTTCACCATTCACCCCGGTGAAACCCTCCTGTCCTCATACAGGTGTCGTCTCCTGTGTGGGATCAAAGTCCAGCCACCAGACACTTCTGGAACATTCCAGGACTCCCGAGCCCCCCAAGGGTGCTCTCGGTGGCCCAGCACCTCAGGACTGAGATCCTGAGATCCGACAGAAAATGAGGTAAAGCTTCATGGCAAAGTGGGCAGAGAGGTACCATGGACAGAAAATGGGAAACAGGGAAAAGAAACCTCCAAGGGAATGATCCAGGGGAAACCCAACCTCTCCCAGTCTCACTTTCCCCTCACATTCCCTGCCAAGGAAGCAGTGGAAGTCTGGCTGTGGAGGGATTTTGCACTCCTTTGGAGCAATTCTGCAGGAATTAACAATCCCAGAGTGGAATCCATGGCATCCCCGGAGCAGGACTGGGAGCTGTTTATGTCTGTTGGCTTAATCACGCCCCACTTGATGCCAAATCCTTGCCACTGACTGACTCAGGCACTAAAATTCCTTTTTTTTTTTATTCCTGCCAGATGTTTTTTATTTGGCACAGAACCTTCCAAGGTGTCTTTCAATCATTCCCAATCTCCATGTTCAGCTCCTAAAGAAAATTCCTTCTGCTGAGTTTTCTGTCCTATAAACCATCCCCAAATATCCCAAATGTGGTGCAAGGATATTCTGAAATCTTGGGGATGGTTCTTTTTCTTTCACTGGGCATTAAGAAATGCAGGAAAAGGAGTTTAAAATCCAAGGGCTGCAGGGTGGAGGAGCGGGAAGGGCTCTGGTATCCACGTGGAGACACAGGATCACTCTCCCTCCCTGGAGACTCATAAATTAACTGGATAAAAATAAGGATTTACAAGGATCAGCCACCACTTTTTATTTATGTTTCTCTGGGCCACACCAATGGAATCAACAGAGCTGGGATTGAATAACGATGGGACAAATTATTCCAGGGAATGGGCTCTGAAGATACAAAAAAAATAAGGGATGGGGGTATTTTTCCGTATGGATTGAAAATGTTTCCCTCTTCCTAGAAGGGAGAAACGTTAGTAATTATTTTCAGGACAAATCTGTCAGCAAAAGGGTGGAATTGTTCTTTGAAATCCATGATTAATGGGCCAATAAATCTCTATCCTAAGGATTGGGAAAGGTGAGGAAAGATTTGCTGTCTAGAGACAGCTCCGACTCATCCATGAGTTATGAACTCTCGCGTGATAGTCGTGCTTGGGAATATTTTGAATCCACTAAAATTCCTGGCTGGCAGTGCCACACCTCCCCAATCCTGGGCTTTGATGGATCTCTCCTTCCCCATTTTGCTCCCCTGATGATTTTCCCAGAGTCGGTCACTGGGTTCAGTGAGCTCAAAGCCTCTCCCTTTCCAGGGCTCTGGAATTTCTTCCTGGCACGGGGACAGGATTGCTCCTTGCCAGTGACTCAGAGCTGGCAGGAGGGAAGGGACTTCCTGAAAAACACATTGCACGTGTCCCCTTGGGCAAGTTATCCATGCAAACCTTCGCTGCCTGGCATCAGGGACAGGGCTGGGAATCCAGAAAGGGAAGAGGGAGGTAAATTCCAGATATTAGCAGATCCGTTCCTGGAGCTGGCCTTGGTGGAGGTAAAAAGAAAAGAAAAAAAATCTCTGAACTCTGTTCTGCCACTGATAAAAGATGGGATAAACAAGTGGTGATGTGATAAGGAGTGGAAGGAAAAGGTTAGGAGCGGGATTGTGCCAGAAAAAACGAAGGATGGCTGCCATCCCATCTGGATATGGCTCTGGAAGTGGCAGAAACATCCATGTATTTTAAGGGATTTGGGGTAGGAAGGGTAAGTTGAGGTCAGTCCCCACCATCTCAGGATAAAACATTGGGAATATTCCCTTAAATATCCCCTTAACAAATATCCTTAACCAGACATGGAACTCCTCTTCAGCATCCCCAAATTCTGGGAATCTTCTACTTTCTGCATGTGGATATCATTGCCATAAGACTGAACTTTCCTGCAAAATTTCTCTAAAATTTAAATTTCTCCACACCCCATTCCTCTGCCTGGTGGGTTCCCAGTAGAGAAGTGAATTGTGGGATAGATGGGATTTATCTTTTAGGATATTTCTGGAATGCTGGAGGCACAGACAGGAGATAGCACAGCCTTCACTGCAGCTCTTGGAGTTTGTCCCTCTTTGCCAAGAGGTTTTCCTTCCTCTGTTCCCACCTGGAATGCAGCGGCCTCCAGAACATTCCTAGGAAAATCAATATGGATTCCCCATGGAGGAATCCCAGAGCAGCTCAGTGGCATCAAGGACACCAAGTGACCTCTGGAATTGGGTCCCCACACTGATAAATTCCCAGGAGTTGTCTTGCCATGGATAAAAACCCCTTTGGATTCTGGAACTCGGCTTATCCTGATCCAGCTCCCAGTTTTGGCAGCAATTCCCGAGGGAATCATTCCACCCCTTCCCTTGGATTCTTCAGCAAGGAAAATCCCAGTGCTCAGCCAGAGTTAATTCCTTAATTAAGGAATGATCCCAAAACATCTTGGCATCCTCACATTCTGTGGGCATGGAATGCCATGGATTGATGTGCTCCCTCACCTCCAGTGTGTCCCACAGAGCTGATCGGTGGGGAAATCTGGGAAAACCAAGGAAAAAAGGAAAAAAGGTGGGAAAAATCCTACTCAGGATGAGGAGACGCTTAATAAAACCATTTATAAGTGTTGAAAAGTATGTTCCTTTAATTTGGTATTTTTGGTGTGTTTTTGTCTTTTTTGTTTTGGGGTTTTTTATTTGTTTTTGTGGGGGTTTTTAATTTTTTTTTTGTTGTTGTTGTTGCTGGGGGGTTTTTTTGGTTTTTTTTTTTTTGTTTTTGTTTTGTTTTTGTTTTTGTTTTTGTTTTTGGTTTTGGTTTTGGTTTTTTTGGCTAGGATTTGGTGCTCCTGAAATGGAGGTTCTTCAGAAGCAGTGGAACAGAATTCCAAATTTAGGCTTGGAATTACTCAGCTGTTCCCGAGTCAATGTTAAGAGTGCTGAGAAACACAGCACTCACAAGTGTCAGGTTGCTCAAAAAAATCCCATATTCCCCAAAATTAGAGGAAGCAAGGGAGGAAGTGAACCTCAGGAAGATGTTTTGGAATTGCAGCATCTCCCGGGATTCCTCATGGAATGGTGCCTCCTGTCCTCCTCCTCTCTCCCTCAGGGATAATCCAACCTGAGGGGGGAAGTTCATGGAGGAAGAAGGAAACGGAAAAACCATTTTTCCATTTAATTTTCCCAACTAATTTTCCCAATTTCACTTGCTTCTCTGCTGGGAGAAAGGGAAAATAAAGCACTGCAGCTGTGAGAGCCTGGAATCAATCGGGACACTGGGTTTGGATTTCCTTGGAAAAAATTTACAGCTGCTGCTGAGTTTCAAGCATTTCAAATGAAGATATGAGGAGACCAAATGGAATTTGAAATGGAGATGCTGTAAAGGTGATAAAGAATTAAAGTCCATGTGCTAAACCCTGGGTTTTACATGGAAAAATGGCGCAGGAATGACCCAGCCACAGGTGAATCCAGCATGGAATTCCCTTACCTGTGAGCTTCCCTCTCTGTCAAAGGCTCAGACTCAAAGTTTACATGGATAAATGAGAAATAAAACAGGGAAGAGCCAATTTCCAGCCCCTAAAATAAGCAGGATAGTCCCTGCTAAAACTCTGCATTTTACATGGAAAAATGGAGCAGGAATGACCCAGCCACAGGTGAATCCAGCATGGAATTCCCTTACCTGTGAGCTTCCCTCTGTCTGAGGCTCAGACTCAAAGTTTACATGGATAAATGATAAATAAAACAGGGAAAAGCCAATTTCCAGCCCCAAAAATAAGCAGGATAATCCCTGCTTAAACCCTGGGTTTTACATGGAAAAATGGAGCAGGAATGACCCAGCCACAGGTGAATCCAGCATGGAATTCCCTTACCTGTGAGCTTCCCTCCCTGCCTGAGGCTCAGACTCAAAGTTTGCATGGATAAATGAGAAATAAAACAGGGAAAAGCCAATTTTCAGCCCCTAAAATAAGTAGGATAATCCCTGCTTAAACCCTGGGTTTTACATGGAAAAATGGCACAGGAATGACCCAGCCACAGGTGAATCCAGCATGGAATTCCCTTAGCCATGAGCTTCCCTCTCTGTCAAAGGCTCAGACTCAAAGTTTACATGGATAAATGAGAAATAAAACAGGGAAGAATCGATTTCCAGCCCCAAAAATTAGCAGGGTAATCCCTGCTTAAACCCTGGGTTTTACATGGAAAAATGGCACAGGAACAACCAAAGGTGAATCCAGCATGGAATTCCCTTAGCCATGAGCTTCCCTCTGTCTGAGGCTCAGACTCAAAGTTTGCATGGATAAATGAGAAATAAAACAGGGAAAAGCCAATTTCCAGCCCCAAAAATTAGCAGGATAATCCCTGCTTAAACCCTGGGTTTTACATGGAAAAATGGCACAGGAATGACCCAGCCACAGGTGAATCCAGCATGGAATTCCCTTAGCCATGAGCTTCCCTCTGTCTGAGGCTCAGATTCAAAGTTTGCACTTTGAGATAAATGATAAATAAAACAGGAAAAAGCTAATTTCCAGCCCCCAAAAATTAGCAGGGTAATCCCTGCTAAAACTCTGCATTTTACATGGAAAAATGGCACAGGAACAACCCAGCCACAGGTGAATCCAGCATGGAATTCCCTTAGCCATGAGCTTCCCTCCCTGCCTGAGGCTCAGGCTCAAAGTTTACATGGATAAATGAGAAATAAAACAGGGAAGAACCAATTTCCAGCCCTAAAAATAAGCAGGGTAATCCCTGCTAAAACCCTGGGTTTTACATGGAAAAATGGCACAGGAATGACCCAGCCACAGGTGAATCCAGCATGGAATTCCCTTAGCCATGAGCTTCACTCCCTACCTGAGGCTCAGGCTCAAAGTTTGCATGGATAAATGATAAATAAAACAGGAAAAAGCCAATTTCCAGCCCCAAAAATAAGCAGGATAGTCCCTGCTAAAACTCTGCATTTTACATGGAAAAATGGAGCAGGAATGACCCAGCCACAGGTGAATCCAGCATGGAATTCCCTTAGCCATGCTGCAAATGGAAAAATGATAAATAATCTTTTTTTTGGAGGAGGAGGACGGGAGGCACCATTCCACGAGGAATCCCGGGAGATGCTGCAATTCCAAAACATCTTCCTGAGGTTCACTTCCTTCCTTGCTTCCTCTAATTTCGGGGAATTTGGGATTTTTTTGAGCAACCTGACACTTGTGAGTGCTGTGTTTCTCAGCACTCTTAACATTGACTTGGGAACGGCTGGGTAATTCCAAGCCTAAATCTGGAATTCTGTTCCACTGCTTCTGAAGAACCTCCATTTCAGGAGCACCAAATCCTAGCAAAAAAAACCAAAACAAAACAAACAAAAAAAACCAAACAAGCAAACAAAAAAACCAAAAACAAACAAACAAAAAACCAACAAAATAACAAAAAAAACAACAAACAAACAAACAAAAAACCCCAAAAATTATTACATGGAAAAATGATAAATAAATGATAAAAAAAAAAGATAAATAAACCAGGGAAAAGTTAATTTCCAGTCCCAAAAATAAGCAGGATAATCTCAAATCCATAAATCTAAACTCTCTTCCATCCCAACCCAGCGAATTCCCAGTGGGAAAAGCCCGGCCCAGCTCTGCATCCCACAGGAAATCCCAGAAATTCCAGATTCCTCCTCCTACCCCAGCACCTGGGATCCAAATCCCACAAATTTCTTGTTATTTAAAGCTGTTGGGGGATTCCAACACTTCCAAATCCAGATCCACAATCGACACTTTGGGATTTTGGGAATTGATGGGAAGCTCTGAGTTTTCACAGCTCGAGCAAGAGATTGCAGTGGAAATGATTCCACCTCCTTCTCAAAGGCTACAAATTTGGGATTCTTTTCTTCATGGACTCGAAAAAAATCAAATATTAAAAAAATAAAGGGAAAGGTCACATTTTGCCCCTGAAATTTGGATAAAATTTGGTTTTATTGTTCATTGAACAATAATTACCTCTTATTTCAATATTAATATTAATGCATCTTTTTTATCCACTTTAATTTAAATCTCTAATTTTCAATCAATGGAGCTGGAAGTGTTTCAAATAGAATCAAACTTTTGCTAAGGAGGTTTAAAAAGAGAATTTTTTGAGCTTGAATTTTACCTCAAATCAAGTTGGAATTGTCAAAGAATTCTAAAATAAATCTAAAGGATTGAATTCTTGCGGTGATTTTCAACAATAACAAAAAAATTCTTGGCTTCTCTCACTAATTTTTATTTAGGATTTCAACCACCAAAATCACATTATGGGAGCCTAAAATTAATAATTATTTCAAGTATATTTCATTAATGATGTAATTGATGAGATTTATTTCTTCCCTCACATGAAAATGCATTAATGTTGAATCCCCTCCTAATGATGAAAGCTAATTTTGAATTTCTAATATTTGGTTTTGAGGGGGAAATAAAGATTTTGAATTGGCTACACCAATTGTCCTTTGTTTTGTTTTTTATCTCTTTTTGGAATAATTAATCTGATTTTAGAGCAGCTGAAAGAAGAAGACAAGTGCAATTATTAATCTTGAAATAGATGGGCAATAAATTAAAGTTCACTTTCAGAATATTTAAGATACTGGATATGAATTGCTGTTTATAAATGTTCCGGAGACCGAATAATTTTTCTTTAAATAAATGAAATTTTAAAAAAAAATTAATAATTAAAAAGATAAATGAATAATTATTTAGCATTTTGAAGTTTTATTTTTATTATTCATTTTGATTTTTCATTTTTTATTTTTCACTTTGATTTTAATTTTCATTTTTCATTTTTCTTTATTTTATTTTTATTTATTTATTTTATTTTTATATTATATTTCTTCTTTTTAATTTTTTATTTTTCACTTTGATTTTTATTTTCATGTTTCATTTTTCTTTATTTTATTTTATTTATTTATTTTATTTTTCTATTCTATTTCTTCTTTTTAATTTCATTTTTCAATGACATTTCTTATTTTTAATTCAATTTTTTCATGTATATTTCTTATTTTAAATTTCCAGTTTTATTTTCATTTTTATTTTCAATTTTTTTAAAATTTCCATTTTCATTTTCATTTTTATTTTCAAATTTTAAAATTTCCATTTTCATTTTAATATTTATTTAATATTTTGGTAATAATTTTTCCCCAATAAAAATTTTTCCCCAACCTGTGCTATGCACGAGGTCAGCCTAAAGAACCCAAGGCCAGTCTTGACTCAAATCTCTGTTTTCTGGGAAGTCTAAGATTAATCCCAGAGATTGTTTGGTTCCATTTCTGA
This sequence comes from Zonotrichia leucophrys gambelii, assembly GCF_028769735.1. Taxonomy (NCBI): domain Eukaryota; kingdom Metazoa; phylum Chordata; class Aves; order Passeriformes; family Passerellidae; genus Zonotrichia; species Zonotrichia leucophrys. Next base: position 2,177,463 of record NC_088171.1, read on the forward strand.
CATTTTTTGGCTCTTTCCTGTGTGTGATGCCACAACTCCGAGTTATTTTTGGGAGCCCACATCCCCCTCCACACCCTGCTCCGTGTGAAATACGGGCAGGATTAAACCCGGAGGAGATGATCCGTGAGCGTCCAGCAGGAATGGATCATTCCCAGATTTCCTTGGGAAAAATTCACCTCAGAGCCGGGAAAAGGAGGCGCCCGCTTGTCAGAGGGAATCTCGGCTCTGCTCATAAATCACAGGAGATCATCCAGCAGAGCCAGCGGGATCCAGAGTGCGGCCAAAAGTGGGAATGGCATTTCCTGCTTTAAACTGATGCCTTCAGAGGCTGGGCTAGAGCAGAGGCAGGACAGAGCTAAAGAAAAAACAGGGATTTATCCAAAGGATCTCCTCCATGGATGCACCTTGGGCAGCACCAGAGCCCAGCCAGGGCTGCACCCAAGATGAACCAAAATGGCCCCAAAATGCACGAGCGCTCCCGGGCTCTCTCCCTGGGATCAGTTCTGCTCCATTTGCACCTTGCAGTTCATTGTCCCATCCCAGCTTTAGCCCAGGCACTCCCACCCTGCTTGTTTTTCTCTCTCCAGCCCACGGGGTTTGTGCTCCTGGGCTGAGATTTGGATCATTTGTCCTTGGTGCCCAGCTGGAGCAGGAATTGTTTTGTCTCCCTGCTCTGTGCACAGAGCTCACCATGCCCTGATGTGGAGCTCAGACCCACACACTAAAGCAGCACAGAATCTGAAAATATAAAAGCCAAACCTGAGGCACCACTGGATGTGGGAAGAGTTGTGTGTGTTTTCTGATAGGATTGTTTGCACTTTCCTGTACAAATCTGGGTGATATTTCCAGGTAAATGGAAAATTCCATCTCCCCCTTAGGGCACCATGTTCTTTTGGTATGGGACCATTCTGGAATGATGGGAATTTTTGGGGTAAATCAACAGTTGTGAAATACCAGGAGAGGTAACAAAGCAAAGGTTTAATTTTTCAGGAAGGTAGGGATGGTTCTGTTTTATCCAGGTTTACTTGGGCTGATGGCTGGACTTGATGATCCCAAAATCTTAGCAATTCTACATCCATTATTTTGGAAGTTGTTTTCAGACAAAAAAAACCCAGGAGATCCAATGATTTCTGAAGTTTTCAATGAAATTAATTTGAGCTGACGTGACCTTGGGCAGGGAGCAAACTTTGGAATGGATCCCTGATAAAAAACAAGGGAATAATCTGGGATTTGGTCCAACCATTCAATTTGTCCTCCAGAAGTGCCACATGCTGTAGGCAGAGTTTTGGAAGTGCTGAAGATGAGATTTCCTTGGAATTAAGGCTCTGTGGGCACCCATGGAAATGCCCAAGAATCCAAATCAAATTTGGCAATTCATCCACGGATCTCACTTTGTTCCTGTGGCTCCAAAGGGGCTGAAACAAAATTCCCTGAGTTTCCCAAACCTCATAATGGGAAAATTTAGTTTAGTTTAGTCATAATGACAAACTAAACCAACATTCCACTGGGATAAATGGCATCTGCAGGAAGCAGGTGGATTCATCCAGTTTTGTATTCCATTTTTGAATTGTTGAAGTCCCAGTGAACCCCAGTTTTGGAGGGAAGAAGCTCATTCCAGCATATTCACAATTTTTTTCCTTCTTTTTCCAACTCCAGGGACAGGGATGTGATCCAGCCATGTCCTGGCTCTGAAGCACTGACTCAGAGATCCGTCCTCACTTTAGGAGTGACAAAGTTGTACACGAGGGCTCAGCTTTTCCCTCTGTGTGTTCCCACTTTTATCTGATTGGAAAAAAAAAAAGCAAAAACCTCACAGGGTTTTTATTTATTTCTCACAGTTACTGGGTTCTCCTGCGGTTTTGGCACCTGATTTTTCACCAATTTGCTTCTTACTCCTTGAAGTTTTATTTTAGGAAAAAACAAAGGATCATAATTTTGTTTTTTGCCCATTTTAATGTTGAAAATTTTCCTGATTTTTAATCCCACTTCTCAATCTTAGTTTGGGAAACAGTTCAAAGTATAAATTAAACAGCAGCAATTCCATTTTGAGCTCTGCCAACTTTGCTGGCAGCTGGTTTTGTGATCTGTCCTTTTCTATGCCTGCAGCTGGAGTCAAACAGCGTTTCCATGGATTTATCCTGATTTAGGGCCACTGTGGATGGAATCTGTTTATTCCCAGGAGCAGAAATCACCTGAAATGGGATTATTGGGGTGTACAGCAAACCCACGTGCTGGGAGGGCTGGGAGTGACTCCCGTGCATGGTGGGATCCCTGTTTGCTCACCCGGGCAGGGATTTTGGGATCCGTGGGGATGATGTGAGCTGATGTCCCTAAAAACAATCCCACAATGGGTGAGGCGATGGCTGTGTTGGATTGAGCCCTTTTCTGATCTACAGATGGGGTAACTGAGAGGTGCTTTAAAAACCTTTATTCCATTTTCAGTCTCATGTGAAGGATGAGAAAATACAGACGTTACAATTTGTCACCCTGTTGTTTTAAGGTCTTTTTAAGCCTTCTGATGTTTACATTTTTGCAATGGATTTTCTTAGCTAAAACCTGAGGCATCAAGATAAGGATGTGGGAAGAGCTATGTACAAATTCCTTGTATTTAATTTTATTTTTTTTCCCATTTGATGCCAAGGCCAGGGCTTGGAGCAGCCAGGGAAGGTGTCGCTGCCCATGGCAGGGGTTGGAATGAGATGAACACACAGGTCCCTTCCAATCCAATTCATTCCATGGTTCCGTGTGCTCCCAACACCTTTTTTGGCCCTCATGGACCTCCTGAGGAGGACAGAGGGTCCTCGAGGCCCTGCCTGGTGTCCTCCAGTGCAGAGCAGACACTGGGGAGATTTGGCCGATCCAAGCTGGCAGTCAGGTTGATGCTTCAGGTTAATTAATATATTAATATAATTAATTAAATTATAATAGCACTGGTAACACCCTGCACAGGTTGTGGTTCAGTCCATGAGGAGGTTGATGCCTCAGGTTTTGGCTTTTTATATTTTCAGGTTCTGTGCTGCTTTAGTGTGTGGGTCTGAGCTCCACATCAGGGCATGGTGAGCTCTGTGCACAGAGCAGGGAGACAAAACAATTCCTGCTCCAGCTGGGCACCAAGGACTGTGGTGTTCACGTGCCCTCTGAACAGAGAGAAGCTATAAGAAAAGTAGAGAAAAGAATAATTAAAAAGAATAATTAAAACAATTCTTATCTTATTTACTACTCTTGTGTTTGTGGACATGTAGAATGCGTTAGAAGATTATTTACCTGAAAGAATTTGATAATTAGATTCCACTGAAGATTGTTTTGTTTCCTTAACCAGTCACACAAAGCTGTATCCTGACTGTCAGCAGAGAGTCACGACTTTTCTTTAGTATTTTAGCAATAAGTATGATATAGTATGGTGTAGTAGCGCTCTTTAATATAGTTGTAATGTAATATAATATAGTTCTAATAATTGAGTGTTCAGCATTCTGAAGCCTTGGAGTCAGATGCCAATCATTCCTTCACTGAGGATCCTGAAGGAATTTTTTTTTTAATGGTGCCCTTTTTACTATAAAGGACAAATGATCCAAATCTCAGCCCAGGAGCACAAACCCCGTGGGCTGGAGAGAGAAAAACAAGCAGGGTGGGACTGCCTGGGCTAAAGCTGGAATGGGACAATGAACTGCAAGGTGCAAATGGAGCAGAACTGATCCCAGGGAGAGAGCCCGGGAGCGCTCGTGCATTTTGGGGCCATTTTGGTTCATCTTGTGTTGCGGTGTGTTGCAATGTCCTGTTTTAAACCTTCGGGTCCCTTCCCAGGTGTTCCTATCCCTCTCTCCCTTCCCCCTCGCCCCCTTGCTGAGTGAGTCCTGTCAATCAGGTTTAAGATTCCAGCAAGGCATCGTGTGGTTGGTCAGATTCAAAAGATGCCCCTATGCCCAGAGGTCATTGGCCTGTCTAAGTGTCATCCTCCCTTGAGACCCTGCCCCTCTCACCTGGTTGGTGGCTCACCTGTCCCCTCCCCTTCCCCTGTCCCCGAGCTTAAAAGGTTAATGAGACCATGCGGCCGCATTCTGTTGGAGCAGTTGCCCCGGTTCAGACCTCTGTACCCATGGAATAAACATCTGGATATAACCCTCCAGCAGAATCCTCTCCTTTTCTCTCTTCACCATCGCCAGAAGCTCTCTCTCCTGAGGTAAACGGAGTCCCTGACAAGCCTGGACTTGCATCAGTGCCCCGCTGCAATCCCCAGCAGCCAAGGTATCTCTGGGGTAAAGCACCACAGTGCTGCCTTTGGCCCAGCAGCGAGGGTCAGAACTGGCCCAGGCACCATCTAACTGGTTATATTGGGATTCATATTCCAATAATCTTGGGTGCAGCCCTGGCTGGGCTCTGGTGCTGCCCAAGGTGCATCCATGGAGGGTTTTAATAAATCCCTGCTTTATTCTTTAGCTCTGCTCCAGATCAGCCTTCAGGGCACCCCCAGAGCTGCCCTGATCCATCTTTTCCTGGAGATGTTTTCAGATTGGAGCCTCTGAAGAGCCCAAGCTGTGCCGAGCTCCAGCCGTCACTCACGGAGCTGTCCCAGCTCCAGGGACACAAACACAGCCCAAAACCAGCTCAGAGTCCAAATCACCCCTTCACCTCAAGAACCACATCCATAAATTTCACCCTATCCTGGACATCTGGAACTTTCGGTTGCATCCTTGCCTTGTTTTTTTTTATTTTTATATTTATGGAATGTTCAGGGTTTATTTTTCCTTCGGATGGTGACCACAGCACATTTTCTTTCTTTGGGAGCAAGATCCCAGCTGGATACGCTGCAGGCAGGAGAAGACCTTTGCCTGTTGGATTTTTGAGCCATTCCTTGAAGTTTTCCATCCCCATGCATCTCATTCCAAACAGGATTTCACAAAGGAGAATTCACAGGATTTCACCCAAAAGGAGAGTTTAGTAGCACTGGCAATTAATAATCTTTCAAATCAAACTCAATTCCCAATAGCTCCTTATCTGAAATTCCATAAATTGTTGGGAAAAAGTGGCTCTTTATCAATTCTAAAGCTGGGCCTCAGCACTAAAGGACCTACATTTAAAATTTACGTTTATAGATTTGTTAATTACTCTTGAATTTATTAATTACACGAACACAAGCTTTGTTCCACAGTGATCTGAAAATTTTAGGAGTCTTCCCACTGATTTCAGCAGGATTTGGGTCTTGCTCTGGAACAGTTGTATATCAAAGAAATTCTGATATTATTTAATGAATAAAAAATATGATTTAATTAAAATTTTTGCACATTTTGTCATCATGGCCTGCATTATTCTTTAGTTCTTATCGCCATCATTAATGGGATTTTATAACAATAATAAACTTGAGTTTCACTGATGAAATTCTGAGCTCAGGTAGCTCCTTTCCTTGTAATATCCAGTTTTTCCCTGTATTTTTTTGATCCTTAATCCTCTGCCCAAAGTGAGGATTTTTTGTGGTTTCTTCTGTTTATTTTCTCTTTACTCCCCCCATTTCTCTCTCCAGCAGTGACTTGATCTAAAATTTAATTTAATCATCAATTTTCTCTCGCAATCAAGTATTTCTGTCCCCTATGGCTATAAAAATGATCAAGAAGGGAACACATTCATAATTAGGTTTTTCTTTGACCTAACACAAAGGGAATTTTTGGGAATTTTGTGCAGCTTTCCATGGAATTGCTGTGGCAAAGTTGGGAATGTTATGAAGGAATCACAGCAAAATTTTTAGGGGATAAAATAAAAATCCAACTTTATTGTGACAGTGATGCTGGGAGAGGTGACATTTATCTGATTGAAAGGATCATCCCATCCTGGTTTTACCAGAACAATAATTTTGACCAATCCCATGTTTTATTTGGGTTAAGCCACCAAAAAAATGCATTTGAGTGGAACCAACTTCTGGATGTTCATCCATCCTCATTCCAAAGGGTGTGGAAAACCTCACTGAAGGTGAGCCCTAATTTACGCCCTGTCCAGAGCCCTTTCCATCAGCAGGAACGCTGCTCAGGAATATAGAACTTCATTTTTTTATTTTTAATTTTTAATTTTTAATTTTTAATTTTTAATTTTTAATTTTTAATTTTTAATTTTTAATTTTTAATTTTTAATTTTTTATTTTTAATTTTTTATTTTTTAAATTTAATTTTTAATTTTTGCTTTTAATATTTAATTTTTAATTTTTAATTTTTTAATTTTTAATTTTTATTTTTTAATTTTTAATTTTTAATTTTTATTTTTTATTTTTTAATCTTTAATTTTTAATTTTTAATTTTTTAATTTTTAATTTTTTAATTTTCAATTTTTAATTTTTGATTTTAATTTTTGATTTTTGATTTTTAATTTTTAATTTTTAATTTTTAATTTTTAATTTTTAATTTTTAATTTTTAATTTTTAATTTTTAATTTTTTATCTTAATTTTTAATTTTTAATTTTTAATTTTTAATTTTTTAATTTTTAATTTTTGATTTTTAATTTTTAATTTTTAATTTTTTAATTTTTAATTTTTAATTTTTGATTTTTGATTTTTAATTTTTAATTTTTAATTTTTAATTTTTAATTTTTAATTTTTAATTTTTGATTTTTATTTTTTATTTTTTAATTTTTAATTTTTAATTTTAATTTTTATTTTTAATTTTTAATTTTTAATTTTTAATTTTTAATTTTCAATTTTTAATTTTTAATTTTTAATTTTTAATTTTTAATTTTTAATTTTTAATTTTTAATTTTTAATTTTTAATTTTTAATTTTTATTATTTTATCTTTAATTTTTAATTTTTAATTTTTTATCTTTAATTTTTAATTTTTAATTTTTAATTTTTTATCTTAGTTTTTAATTTTTAATTTTTAATTTTTAATTTTTAATTTTTAATTTTAATTTTTAATTTTTAATTTTTAATTTTAATTTTTAATTTTTAATTTTTTATCTTAGTTTTTAATTTTTAATTTTTATTTCTTTATCTTTAATTTTTAATTTTTATTTTTTTTATCTTTAATTTTTAATTTTTAAATTTTAATTTTTAATTTTTAATTTTTAATTTTAATTTTTTATTTTTAATTTTTTATTTTTAATTTTTAATCTTTAATTTTTAATCTTTAATTTTAATTTTTAATTTTTTATCTTAATTTTTAATTTTTAATTTTTAATTTTTAATTTTTAATTTTTAATTTTTTATCTTAGTTTTTAATTTTTAATTTTTAATTTTTATTATTTTATCTTTAATTTTTAATTTTTTTTTTCTACATTGATGTGCCTGCATCAAACAAGGACTAAAATAAATAAACTCAGTTGTGTGCTGGGTGGGGGAGAAGCAGGAGAGGGAACTTGGTCTCAGTGAATCCCTGAGAAAAGCCCAGTCAGGATTCGGGATGAGCGGAAAAGCCCTCGGAATTCCTGGAAAAGCCAAATTTTGGCATCCAAACCATCTCATTTCCCATTTTTCCGGAACACGAGTTGCCCCAAGGAAAATCCCTGCATCCACCAAAAAATTCCAGCTTCTACCCGGCTCAACCTGCAAAAATATATTTCTTGTTTGCTTGCTGTTGTTTGGGCATTTTGTGTTTTGTTTAAGGTTTTCTGTTTGTTTTTTGGTTTTTATTTTTTTAATTTTGTTTTGGGTTTGGTTTTTTTTGTTGCTTTTTTTGGGGGGTTGTGTTTTGTTTTGTTTTGTTTTGGGATTGTTTATGGTTTTTTTTGATTTGTTATTGTTTATTTGTTATTGTTTATGGTTTTTTTTTGATTTGTTATTGTTTTATTTGTTATTGTTTATGGTTTTTTTGATTTTTTTGTTTTGGTTTGGTTTGGTTTGGGCATTTTTTGTTTGGTTGGTTTTTGGGTTTTTTTTCATTTTGGTTTGGTTTGGGGTTATTTGTTGGTTTTTTGGGGGCATTGGGTTTTTGTTTTGTTTTTTATTATTGTTTTGCTTTAGTTTGTTTTTTTTATTGTTGTTGTTGTTTGGGGAATTTTTATTTTTTTGTTTAGTTTTGGGCTTGGTGTTTTGTTTATTTGTTTGGTTTTTTGGGTTTTTTATTTTGTTTTGGGTTTGGCTTTTTTGTTGGCTTTTTAATGGGGGTGGGTTTTTTGGTTTTTTTATCTAGTTTGTTTGGTTTTGGGATTGTTGTTGTTTGGAATGTTTGGGATTTGGTTCTGGGGTTTTTTGGTTTGTTTTGGGTTTGGTTTTTTTGTTTCTTTGGGTTTTTTTTATTTTTTTTTCATTTTGTTTTGTTTTGGGTTTGGCTTTTTTTGTTGTTTTTTTTTTGAGGGGGGTTGTTTTGTGGGTTTTTTTTGTTTTTTTTTTTTTTGTTATGTTTTGTTTTGAGATTGTTTTTGTTTGGGGGTTGGTTTTGGTGTTTTTTGGGGTTTTTTCGCTTTGTTTTGGGTTTGGTTTTTTTTTGTTTCTTTGGGTTTTTTTAAATTTTTTTCATTTTGTTTTGTTTTGGGTTTGGCTTTTTTTGTTGTTTTTTTTTGAGGGGGGTTGTTTTTTGTTTGGGGTTTTTTTTGTTTTTTTTGTTTTGTATTGAGATTTTGTTGTTTGGGGGTTGTTTTTGGTTTTTTGTTTGTTTTGGGTTTGGGGGTTTTGTTTGTTTGTTTTTTGGGCTTTTTTCGCTTTGTTTTGGGTTTGGGGGTTTTTTTGTTGGTTTTTGGGGGGCGTTTTGGGTTTTTTGGGTTTTTTGTTTTGTTTTGGCTTTGGGGTTTTTTTGTGGGTTTTTTTGTTTGTTTTTTTTTTTGTTTGTTTGGTTGGTTGTTGGTTTGCTGGTTTCTTTTTGGTTTTTATTGTTGTTGTTTTGGGCGTTTTTTTGTTTTGTTTTGCTTTTGTGGTTTTTTTGTGGGTTTTTTTTGGGTTTTTTTTTGTTGTTTTTGTTTGTTTGTTTGGTTGGTTGGTTGGTTGGTTTGCTGGTTTGTTTTTTGTTTTCATTGTTGTTGTTTTGGGGGGTTTTTTGTTTTGTTTTGTCTTTGGGGGTTTTTTTGTTGTTGTTGTTTTGTTTTGGGTTTGGGGGTTTTTTTGGTGTTTTTTTGGGGACGTTTTGGGTTTTTTTGTTTTTTTATTTGGTTTTTTTGGGGGGGATTTTTTTGTTTGTTTGTTTGGTTGGTTGGTTTGCTGGTTTGTTTTTTGTTTTTATTGTTGTTGTTTTGGGGGTTTTTTTGTTTTATTTTGGCTTTGGGGTTTTTTTTGTTGTTTTGTTTTGGGTTTGGGGGTTTTTTTGGTGTTTTTTTGGGGACGTTTTGGGTTTTTTGGGTTTTTTTGTTTGTTTGTTTTTGGGGGTTTTTTGTTTGTTTTTTGTTTGGTTGGTTTGCTGGTTTGTTTTTGGTTTTTATTGTTGTTGTTTTGGGGTTTTTTTTGTTTTGTTTTGGCTTTGGGTTTTTTTGTTTGTTTTTTTTTTTTTTGGTTGGTTTGCTGGTTTGTTTTTGGTTTTTATTGTTGTTGTTTTGGGCGTTTTTTTGTTTTGTTTTGGCTTTGGGTTTTTTTGTGGGTTTTTTTGTTTGTTTTTGTTTTTTGTTTGTTTGTTTGGTTGGTTGGTTGGTTTGCTGGTTTGTTTTTGGTTTTTATTGTTGTTGTTTTGGGGGGTTTTTTGTTTTGTTTTGGCTTTGGGTTTTTTTGGGTTTTTTTGGGTTTTTTTGAGGAGTTTTGGTGTTTTTTTGTTTTTTCTCTCCCCTCCTCTCTCGGCTCCCATGGGACGAGCCCTGGGAAGGAATCTCCGCTGCTCTCAGCGCTCCCGACCTTGTTCCTGGAATTGTTTCCCGGCGCTGCCATTGGACACCGATGGGATCACGCTGGAATTACCGAGGGCAGGAGGGAGCGATGCAATCCCAACGCAGCTTTCCAAATCCTGAAAGGTGTGGGATCTCAGGATCTCAGTCCTGAGGTGCCGAGTCACTGAGAGCACCCTTGGGGGGCTCGGGAGTCCTGGAATGTTCCAGAAGTGTCTGGTGGCTGGACTTTGATCCTACACAGGAGACGACACCTGTATGAGGACAGGAGGGTTTCACCGGGGTGAATGGTGAAGGGATTGGTTAATTAGAGAGTGAAACACAGGGTTTAGGATTTCTGTACAGGGGGGTTTAGAGAAGTAAGATGGAGGAATTGGGGCGTGTCCTGTCCTTCTTCTTCTTCTTCTTCTCCTCCATCTTCTTTGGCCACGGTGGCACTTTGGGATTGGTTATTACTGAGAGTGCACCCAGCAATATGAATAAATGGTATTGGGGAAAAATGATAAATATTGTACACGTAACTTTGGGTATAAAGATAGGTGACCGCCCGGAGGGCAGGGAGTGTGCTCATGGCTGGCTGCTGAGCAGAGCTCTGTCGGGCCGAGAGAAAATCTTTTAGATAAACAATTAATAAACACTGAGACCGAGAAAAGAACTGAAGCCTCTTCTCGTCCTTTGAAACGCGGGCTGCCCCAAGGCCACCCCGGGCCTTTCCAGGCCCCTCAAACAGCCGAGATATCCGGACAGAAAGGGAAAAAAAAAACCCAAAAACCCCAAAAATCGCAACTTTCCCAGAGTTATTAGGAGGTGTTATCGCCTTTTATTAATGAAGCAATTAGTAATGGCATCATGGCAAAGATGGAGTGAGAGTTTAACTCTCATCCTCATGGAAAAAAAGAAATAATAAAAGAAATAATAAATAAAATAAATAATATTTTATTTATTATTTCTTTAAAAAAAATTAAATAAATAAACAATAAATGAATATTTATATAAATGAATATTTAATAATAAATAAATGAATATTTATATAAATGAATATTTACTAATAAATAAATATTTATTTAAAAGAAATAACAAAATAAATAATTATTATTACTTCTTTATGAAAATATTTTTATTATTATAAAGAAATAATAAAAATGCATTACAGGCAAATGTATTTTTAGTACATTTATATTTATTAATATATTTATTTATATAATTAATAATATATAAATATAAATATAAATATAAATATAAATATAAATATAAATATAAATATAAATATAAATAATAATGATAATGATAATGATAATAATAATAATAATAATACACATTTATTAATATAAATGTAATAAAAATACATTTGCCTGTAATGTCATTTCCAGGCAAAAAGGGGGATTGATGCTTGAGATCACACAGGATATTTGTAACAAGATAAGAGAACTGATAATGCCAAGACCGTGGGATTGATCCCAGTCTGGGCCATTCATTAAATTCGGACTCGATGATCTGTCTGGATTCCTTCCAGCTTGGAATATTCTGAGCTGATTCATCCCAACATATTTAGATATTCCAGATATCCTGGTGTGATTTCTGTCGTGGAATTTACAGTGGGAGATTGACCCCCTGGATTCGCTTTCGGTGCCTAAAACCCTCACTCAGTTTGATCTTCGTGGTGGTTTTTTTGGGGTTTTTTAATTGATTTTAAAGGCTTGACGCACATTGCATGAATCCTTTCCAGGTAATCTGTGGGACATCAGGAATCTCCAAATGCTGGAAAAGTGGCATTTCCCACGTTGCACCTGCTGATCCCTGGGGAATTTACAGTGGGAGATTGACCCCCTGGATTCGCTTTTGGTGCCTAAAACCCTCACTCAGTTTGATCTTCGTGGTGGTTTTTTTTTGGTTTTTAATTGATTTTACAGGCTTGACTCACATTGCATAAATCCTTTCCAGGTAATCTGTGGGACATCAGGTGTCGGATCTCAGGATCTCAGTCCTGAGGTGCTGAGCCTCCGAGACCACCCTTGGGGGGCCCGGGAGTCCTGGAATGTTCCAGAAGTGTCTGGTGGCTGGACTTTGATCCCACACGGGACACGACACCTTTATGAGGACAGGAGGGTTTCACCGGGTGAATGGTGAAGGGATTGGTTAATTAGAGAGTGAAACACAGGGTTTAGGATTTATGTACAGGGGGTTTAGAGAAGTAAGATGGAGGAATTGGGGCGTGTCCTGTCCTTCTTCTTCCCCTTCTCCTCCATCTTCTGTGGTGATGGTGGCACTTTGGGATTGGTCATTACTGAGAGTGCACCCAGCAAAAAGAATAAAAGGTATTGGGGAAAAATGATAAATATTGTACACGTAACTTTGGGTATAAAGATAGGTGACCGCCCGGAGGGCAGGGAGTGTGCTCATGGCTGGCTGCTGAGCAGAGCTCTGTCGGGCCGAGAGAAAATCTTTTAGATAAACAATTAATAAACATAAAAACCGAAAGAAGAACTGAAGCCTCTTCTCGTCCTTCGATACGCGGGCTGCCCCAAGGCCACCCCGGGCCTTTCCAGGCCCCTCAAACAGCCGAGATAGCCCGGACAATCAGGAATCTCCAAATGCTGGAAAAGTGGCATTTCCCACGTTGCACCTGCTGATCCCTGGGGAATCCTTCAGCTTTCATTCCGCTGCAGCAATGCCTTTAAAAACAGAGCCCGTGGGAAGCGCGGGGGTGTTGGTGGAGGTGACAGAGGCCGGGCTGAGGTGACCAAGGCAGCCCAGCAGGAAGTGCTGGCTGAGCCAGCCCCAGGTCCCACCTGTTATGAACAAAAATTCAGTTCATGTTTTTTTTGTGGGAGGGAGTTGCAGGGACGCCGTCGGGTCGGTCTCTGCCAGGGTTCTTAGTGCTTTGTTATTGTAATACCGGGTCGTTGAGGCTTATCTCCTCTTTTGTATTAGTAAAAAGCCTGGCTGGGTGCGGTGGATGACCCTTCCCCCGAGGCTGTGCTCTCTTACAACATAGGGAAGACACCTGAGAGGGTGGGGGGGGTTATGCAAAGCGACTCCAAAGTCCAGAATGCTTTGTGGGACCCCGACTCGAAATGCAACGAGAAAACCCCAAAAACAACGAGCCAAATAAGAATTGAGAGACTAAAGTGATGTCTGGACATGAGGAGCCGATGGCTGAGCCTGCAGAGATGGGGAGCCCCTCTCGCCCTGAGCACGGAGTGGTCCCAACGCCGGGAGCAGCCATCTGGGAAGGTCACAGGAGCAACATCTGACAGGGACATCACGCCCTAAAGCTCCCACGAGGACCGGATCCCCGGCTCTGCCCCTAGTGGATGTTATGAACAAAAAATCGGTTAATAATTTTTTTGTGAGAAAGAGTTACAGAGAAGCAGCCAGGTCTCAGGCTCTGCCAGGATTCTTAGTGCTTTGTTATTGTAATACCGGGTCGTTGAGGCTTATCTCCTCTTTTGTATTAGTAAAAAGCCTGGCTGGGTGCTGTGGACCCTTCCCCCAGGCTGTGCTCTCTTCCAGCATAGGGAAGACACCTGAGAGGGTGGGGGGGGTTATGCAAAGTGACTCCAAAGTCCAGAATGCTTTGTGGGACCCCGACTCGAGATGCAACGAGAAACCCCAAAAACAACGAGCCAAAGAAGAGCTGAGAGACTAAAGTGATGTCTGGACATGAGGAGCCGATGGCTGAGCCTGCAGAGATGCGGAGTCCCTCTCGCCCTGAGCAGGGAGTGGTCCCAACGCCGGGACCAGGCACCTGGGAAGGTCACAGGGGTAACATCTGACAGGGACATCAAGCCCTAAAGCTCCAATGAGGACTGGATCCCCCGGCTCTGCCCCTGGTGGACAGAGCTGTGCATATCCTCCTCCTCTGAGTCGCCCTGGGAGACGCGACGGGGACTGCAGCCCTGCCGAGCCGCCCAATCCTGAGCTGGTCACTTTTAATAAAGGCATTATAAAGGAGAAGAAGCCTCCTGGCCTGTCCAGTTTTCTGGGTTGTTTGAAGGGCCTGGAAAGGCCCGAGGTGGCCTTGGGGCAGCCCGTGTATCGAAGGACGAGAAGAGGCTTCAGTTCTTCTTTCGGTTTTTATGTTTATTAATTGTTTATCTAAAAGATTTTCTCTCGGCCCAACAGAGCTCTGCTCAGCAGCCAGCCATGAGCACACTGTCTGCCCTCCGGGGCAGCCACGTATCTTTATACCCATTGTTACGTGTACAATATTTATCATTTTTCCCCAATACCATTTATTCTCATTACTGGGTGCACTCTCAGTAATAACCAATCCTAAAGTGCCACCATCACCACAGAAGATGGAGGAGAAGAAGAAGAAGAAGAAGGACAGGACACGCCCCAATTCCTCCATCTTACTTCTCTAAACCCCCCTGTACAGAAATCCTAAACCCTGTGTCTCACTCTCTAATTAACCAATCCCTTCACCATTCACCCCGGTGAAGCCCTCATCCTTGTCGTCTCCTGTGTAGGATCAAAGTCCAGCCACCAGACACTTCTGGAACATTCCAGGACTCCCGAGCCCCCCAAGGGTGGTCTCGGTGGCTCAGCACCTCAGGACTGAGATCCTGAGATCCGACACTGGCCCTGTTTATTTCACCACCTGTTCCCTGCACTCCTTTCACAGGCACTAATCATAAAGGGTTTGTGTTTCCCCGGAGCCCTTCATCCCTCCTGATCCCAAAGCACTCCACAGATGACACCTCCAAAGGTCACAGCCACGGGCTGGAATCCAGCCTGGCCCGGCCACAACAATGGGAAGGGAGGAGAGGCACGGCCAAGGACAGCAGGGAGAATTCCCATTTATGCTGATGCCTCAGGTTTTGGCTTTTGTGTTTTTCAGATTCTGTGCTGCTTTAGTGTGTGGGGCTGAGCTTCATGTAAGGGGATGGATTTTTGTCCAAAAACAACATCCAAAATCATGGATGTAGAATTGTTAAGATTTGGGGATCATCAAGTTCAGCCATCAACCAAAGTAAACCTGGATAAAACAGAACCATCCCTACCTCCCTGAGAAATCCAACCTCTGCTTTGTTACCTCTCCTGGTATTTCAGAAATGTTGATTTATCCCCAAAAAATCCCATAATTTCAGGATATGGAACCATCCTGAAAGAAAGAGAATGGTGCCCTAAAGGGGAGATGCAATTTTCCATTTACCTGGAAATATCACCCAAATTTGTGCAGGAATGTGCAAACAATCCTGTCAGAAAAAACACACAGCTCTTCCCACATCCAGTGGTGCCTCAGGTTCAGCTTTTATATTTTCCCATTCTGTGCTGCTTTAGTGTGTGGGTCTGAGCTCCACATCAGGGCATGGTGAGCTCTGTGCACAGAGCAGGGAGACAAAACAATTCCTGCTCCAGCTGGGCACCAAGGACAAATGATCCAAATCTCAGCCCAGGAGCACAAACCCCGTGGGCTGGAGAGAGAAAAACAAGCAGGGTGGGACTGCCTGGGCTAAAGCTGGGATGGGACAATGAACTGCAAGGTGCAAATGGAGCAGAACTGATCCCAGGGAGAGAGCCCGGGAGCGCTCGTGCATTTTGGGGCCATTTTGGTTCATCTTGGGTGCAGCCCTGGCTGGGCTCTGGTGCTGCCCAAGGTGCAGCCATGGAGGAGATCCTTTGGATAAATCCCTGCTTTATTCTTTGGCTCTGTCCAGTCTCTGTTCTAGGGCAGCCTGCACAAGGAATCAATGTAAAATGTGCTTTTCAAGGCCCATCTGGAGCTGGGGTTGTAAAGCAGCCCAGGGTGTTACAAGGTGCTAAAAATCCTTGGATTTCACCCTTGGAAGGAGGAAGAGAGATGGGGGAAGAAAAAGTTAAAAATAAAAGGTAAACAGGGCTAATGCCAGCACTTTAATTCAGTGCTGTGTTTCCAGAGAGGCTGCACAGTTTCAATCTGGTGCTCAGGCTGTTAATCCATCCCCTCCAGTGCCCTTTCCCCGGATTAGTTGTGCTGTTTGTCCATTGTTCCAAGGCAGTGAAATGACTCACACCGTGCCTGTTCCCAGGAAATCTTGCCAGGTGAGGGAGGGTGACATTTACTGCGGGACCTGTTAATTGGAACCCGCCCTAATAACACAAACAGAGCAGAAATTCCCCAGCTCTGCGTGGCCTGAGCTTTATCAGCCCATCTCCGGGAAGCTCCGTGTGCCTGTTCCACTGGGCAGCCCCGAACAATCCCCTCTCACAGCTCCTGCAATCATAGCAAAAGGCCAAATGGTTCCTGAAATGGAATATTCAACGGCTCTGGGAGGGCTCAGGGAGAGGGAAATGCATTTTTTCCCAGGAGACAAAGCCCAGCATTTGTCCCTTAGGGAGCCACTGCACCTTTGCAGGGTGGGAAGAGCTCCATGGGAAGCCAGGGAAGGGATGCACAAATCCATTTCCTCACAAATCCATTTCCTCACAAATCCATTTCCTCACAAATCCATTTCCTCCATTTCCTCACCAATCCATCCCAGGATCCCCCCACAAGGTGACATCAGGTGGTGGCAGCTGGAGATCCATCAAAAATGGTCCCAAGGTGTGGGATCTCAGCAGCTCAGGACTGAGGTGTCACCGAGACCACCCTTGGGGGCTCGGGAGTCCTGGAATGTTCCAGAAGTGTCTGGTGGCTGGACTTTGATCCCACACAGGAGACGACACCTGTATGAGGACAGGAGGGTTTCACCGGGGTGAATGGTGAAGGGATTGGTTAATTAGAGAGTGAAACACAGGGTTTAGGATTTCTGTACAGGGGGGTTTAGAGAAGTAAGATGGAGGAATTGGGGCGTGTCCTGTCCTTCTTCTTCTTCTTCTTCTCCTCCGTCTTCTGTGGTGATGGTGGCACTTTCGGATTGGTTATTACTGAAAGTGCACTGGGCAATAAGGGTGAAAGGTATTGGGGAAAAATGATAAATATTGTACACATAACTTTGGGTATAAAGATAGGTGACCGCCCGGAGGGCAGGGAGTGTGCTCATGGCTGGCTGCTGAGCAGAGCTCTGTCGGGCCGAGAGAAAATCTTTTAGATAAACAATTAATAAACACCGAGACCGAGAAAAGAACTGAAGCCTCTTCTCGTCCTTTGATACGCGGGCTGCCCCAAGGCCACCCCGGGCCTTTCCAGGCCATCCAAACAGCCGAAAATCGGACACCAAGGTGCAAAGTGTCACTCTGGTTTTTTAAGATTTTCTAAGCCTTCTGATGTTGACTTGAATCTGATGTTGATTCTTGTAGTGAACTCTCTCACACGCTTTCTGTAAATAATTATTGTTTTGCACTCCTTTATGGAGGAGGAGAAAGTTGACGGACTGTTGGTCTGTCCAGAGTCACTGGAGAGGTGGCACTGTCACCCTCCAACCCACTGCCACTCTTGGAAAACCATAAATGTTGGAGTCAGGAAATAAACTTCCCTTTTTCCTTCACCTCGTGTTCTTTCGTGTCCTACGGTGACATCAGAGGGTCCCTTGGATCTGCTGCTTCTCCTCCCTTTTCTCACTCCAGGAGAGTTTATTCCCCAGGATCTGCAGGTGGGAGCAGTGGGAAAACGAGGCAGTCGCTGCTCTGTGCCTGAATTAAAGCAAATCCGGGGAATTTTCTTGTGGAGGTGATTCCTTGGCTTCAACAGAAACGTTCAGTGCTGCTCATCCACCCCTGAGTGATGGGGAGTTTTTGTTTTTTCCTGTTTATCCTTGGGAGCTGGTCCAGAGGGATGGAACACCTCTGCTATGAGGAAAAGCTGAGAAAAATGGGATTGCTCAGCCTGGAGGGGTCTCCAGGGAGACCCCATTGCTGCCTCTCAGGGTTCACAGGGAGCCCAAAGGAAGAGGGGACAAATTTTTAACCAGGATCTGTTGCAATGGGACAAGGAGTGATGGTTTTAAACTAAAAAAAAAGGGAATTTAAATAAACTTTAAGTGGGATTTTTTTTGTTATTATGAAGGTGATGAAACACTGGCACAGGTTGCCCAGAGTGGGAAGGGTGTCTCATTCCTGGGAAAATTCAAGGTTCCTTCCAAGCCAAAGAATTCCATAATTCTGTGATCCATCATTCTGCCAGTCCTGTGGTCATCCTTGTTGGACTTGGGAATTCACAGCTTTCATTATTTTTCCTGCATTATTTTCCTGTGCTCATATTGAGGGGTTCTGTCCAGATTTGAGTTTTTCCTACACCAGGAGCAGATGCAATTTCATTGTTATGTGATAAATTATTTATATATTATAGGGAATACCATGAATGGAGCTAATCTTAATAATTACAGGCTAAAATAACTCAGGGCATGAAAGGCTGGGATGGAAAAATCCATTAATCCAATCACCTTAATTAATTAAGGACCTCTCTTTAGGTTTTTTCAATCAGGATTTCAAGCCTTCGTTTGGGTATATTTGGTGTAAATATCTTCAGGCCCAGAATTTGGTTTTAATGTGTAATTAAAATGTATAATAATTTACAATTAAAACAATTAAATAATTAAAATTTATTGTATAATTTTACATTTCTTTTTATTAATTTATATAATTAATGCTACAAATTAATATATTTTTATTAATGTATAATTTAATTAAAATTTAATTCATAATTCTCCGCCTTGTCCAATGGAATCTTTGGTTTTTTTTAAGCCAAGTCAATAATTTCAGTGATAGATCCTCAACAAGAAATTGAGCCTTGGTTCAGAAATGCAGAGGGAAAACACAGAGCCTGTTCCAGTGGATAAATGCTCTCCCTGTGCATCCATCCCTAGTTTTTATCTTCTTCCAAGAAGGAAATATAAATCCTCAAATCAGTATAATTTTATAAGCACAGAACCCCAGGCTGATTTAGGTTGGAAGGGACCTTAAAACCCATCCAGTTCCACCCCTGCCATGGCCATGGGCACCTTCCACCATCCCAGGCTGCTCCAAGCCCCATCCACCCAGGGAAGACCAGGAATTCCAAAAATCGCAATTTTGACCCTTTGACCAACTCCGTTTAAATTTCCCTCTCAGCCAATGCTGAAGAGCAGATAGGGATTAATCGTAATTAAAAAACTAGGGATTAATTATAACTAAAAAGTCAGGGCAGCAGAACATCCAGTCTTTTTGTTTTTTTTTTTTTCTTTATCAATGAAAATATTTGGGTTGTCCCAGATGCCACCAAAACACAGAACTGGAAGCAAAGAGAATGTGGCTGACAAGGAATGGGGTTGTACAGAAATAAACAAAGCAAGATGAAAGGTAGAGCCAAAAATTTAATCAAGAAAGGACCCCCAGAGTGCTGCAGAAGGCTTAAAACAATCATTTGTGCCACTGTAGGGGAAAAGAAATAGAAAATAAAGGAATAGTAATTTTAAAAATAATTTTTAATAATAATTTCCCCTCTTCCATCTGGTAGGGAATTACAAAACATACCAATGCTAAAAGCCAACCTACATTTCTAATTCCATTTCTCTTCACGGGGGAGCAAATAAAATCCAGATCCCAAAGCCAAAGGATTCTTTTATGGATCCGTCAGGTCTCTGGGAGTCACTGAGTCCCACCTGCTGGAATGTCCCTGCTCCATCCCTGTCCTCACCTGGTTCCTGAGCTCCAGATGTGCCTCAGGACAGACAGACAGGGCAAAATGAGGGAATTCTCCCCAGACACAAGTGGGCAGGGGATAACAATCCTTCTGGAATGAAAATGAGACATTTTCTGTGGCCAGCAAAACCTCTGCCGTGGCTGGGGCTGCTCTGAATCCATCACAGCCCAGCAAGGGGAAAAAAGGGATAAATCCTTGTGGATGAAAGCCTTCCCTTTAATCAGGGGTTCCCAAAGTGCCAGAGGGGCTTCCCTAAAGGTCCTGAAGGGGATTGTGGAGCTCAGGGGATTGTGGAGCACAAGGGTTTGTTCTGGGAGGTGTGGGGGTCATTGCTGCCACAGAGATGGAGGGAAGATCCATGAGATCCCCTGGATTCCACAGGAGGGAAGGGACAACTCCATTCCTGGGAGATCCATGAGATCCCCTGGATTCCATAGGAGGGAAGGGACAACTCCATTCCTGAGAGATCCATGAGATCTCCTGGATTCCACAGGAGGGAAGGCACAACTCCATTCCTGACAGATCCATGGGATTTCCTGGATTCCACAGGAGGGAGGGGACAATTCCATTCCTGAGAGATCCATGAGATCCCCTGGATTCCACAGGAGGGAAGGGACAACTCCATTCCTGGGAGATCCATGAGATTCCCTGGATTCCAGAAGGGACAACTCCATCATTCCTGGGAGATCCATGAGATCTCCTGGATTCCACAGGAGGGAAGGGACAACTCCATTCCTGGGAGATCCATGAGATTCCTCTGGATTCCACAGGAGGGAAGGGACAATTCCATTCCTGGGAGATCCATGAGATCCCCTGGATTCCACAGGAGGGAAGGGACAACTCCATTCCTGAGAGATCCATGAGATTTCCTGGATTCCACAGGAGGGAAGGCACAACTCCATTCCTGACAGATCCATGAGATCCCGTTGATTCCACAGGAGGGAAGGGACAACTCCATTCCTGAGAAATCCATGAGATTTCCTGGATTCCACAGGAGGGAAGGGACAACTCCATTCCTGGAGATCCATGAGATTCCTCTGGATTCCACAGGAGGGAAGGGACAACTCCATTCCTGGGAGATCCATGAGATTTCCTGGATTCCACAGGAGGGAAGGGACAACTCCATTCCTGGGAGATCCATGAGATTCCTCTGGATTCCACAGGAGGGAAGGGACAACTCCATTCCTGAGAGATCCATGAGATTCCTCTGGATTCCACAGGAGGCAAGGGACAACTCCATCATTCCTGGGAGATCCATGAGATTCCTCTGGATTCCACAGGAGGGAAGGGACAACTCCATCATTCCTGAGAGATCCATGAGATTCCTCTGGATTCCACAGGAGGGAAGGGACAACTCCATTCCTGGGAGATCCATGAGATTCCCTGGATTTCACAGGAGGGAAGGGACAACTCCATCATTCCTGGGAGAGCCATGAGATCCCTGACATCCCCCATGACAACTCCATTCCTGAGAGAGCCATGAGATTCCTCTGGATTCCACAGGAGGGAAGGGACAACTCCATTCCTGAGAGATCCATGAGATTCCTCTGGATTCCACAGGAGGGAAGGGACAACTCCATTCCTGGGAGATCCATGAGATCCCCTGGATTCCACAGGAGGGAAGGCACAACTCCATCATTCCTGGGAGATCCATGAGATCCCGTTGATTCCACAGGAGGGAAGGGACAACTCCATTCCTGAGAGATCCATGAGATTTCCTGGATTCCACAGGAGGGAAGGGACAACTCCATTCCTGGGAGATCCATGAGATTCCCTGGATTCCACAGGAGGGAAGGGACAACTCCATCATTCCTGGGAGATCCATGAGATCTCCTGGATTTCACAGGAGGGAGGGGACAACTCCATTCCTGGGAGATCCATGAGATTCCTTAAACTTTACAGGAGGGAAGGGACAACTCCATTCCTGACAGATCCATGAGATTCCTCTGGATTCCACAGGAGGGAAGGGACAACTCCATCATTTCTGGGAGATCCATGAGATCTCCTGGATTTCACAGGGAAGGGACAACTCCATTCCTGGGAGATCCATGAGATTCCTTGAATTTTACAGGAGGGAAGGGACAACTCCATCATTCCTGGGAGATCCATGAGATCCCGTTGATTCCACAGGAGGGAAGGGACAACTCCATTCCTGGGAGATCCATGAGATTCCTCTGGATTCCATAGGAGGGAAGGACAACTCCATCTTCCTGGGAGAGCCATGAGATCCCTGGATTCCACAGGAAGGAAGGAACAAGCTCCATTCCTGGAGATCCATGAGATTCCCTGGATTCCAAAGAGGAAGGGCAACTCCATTCCTGGGAGAGCCATGAGATTCCTTGAATTTTACAGGAGGGAAGGGACAACTCCATCATTCCTGGGAGATCCATGAGATCCCTGGATTTCACAGGGAAGGGACAACTCCATCATTCCTGGGAGATCCATGAGATCTCCTGGATTTCACAGGGAAGGGACAACTCCATCATTCCTGGCAGGTGGGGAACTCCAACCTGGACCCCTGGAGCTGATCCCCCAGGAATTGCACACGGGTGTTTGGGAAGGGCTCAGTCACTGAGACCCCTTTGTTGTTTGTGGTGCTTTGGGCACATCCCCGCCTCCTGTGGGGGTGTCTGCTCCAGGAAAGGCCCTGTGTGCTCCATGTGCCAGGTGTCCTGCAGCCCCAGGGATCTCCAGGAACGCTGGATGCTGGTGAATCATCCCAGCTGTCATCATGGATGTCTGCTGGAATTTGAGCTGACTGAAACGATCCCGTTTTGCCTCCAGCTGCAGCCCCAGCAAGGCACAGCCCCCTTGCAGAGGTGCTGTCACATCTGGCAGAGCGGCGCAGATGTGTCAGAGCCCTCAAACATCTCACTGGGCTCGAGACCCTGGAGGTGTGACGCTAAATCGAGCCTAAAATTCCATTTTTGCAGATGTTTGGTCTGCCCTGGACTCAGAGCCTGGAGCTGGAGGTGTGGGGGTCTAAATTAAACCTTCTCTTGGTCTTGGGATCTCTTGCTGCTCAGAGTGACCCTGAGATGAGTTAGAAAGTCTCTTTTTCCAGCCCAGTGGTCAAAGAAGGAGTCAGAGCCCTTCATTTCTCAGTCTCAAGGTTGTTTACTGTTCCTTATCTATAAAATTCTTTCTCCTGTCCAGCCGAGGTCCATTCAGCAGGTCTGAGGCACTCTGCCTCCCCTGGGCAGTGTTATCTTTTTATACTAAAAACTACATATACAATATTTACAATTCCTTCCCAATAACTATCACCTATGTCAGACAGTGAGCTTCTACTCTAAACCAATCCCAAAGTGCCACCATCACAGCAGAAGATGGAGGCCAAGAAGAAGAAGGAGAAATCCTGGACATGCCCAGATTCTTCCATCTTGCCCCTGAACCCCCATTCTAAAAATCCCAAAAATCTATTTTTCACCCTGTGATAAATTCACTATCATTCTACTTAGACTTTCGTGGCTTGCAAATCTTCACACAAGGTTGGTAATTGTTTTTTTTTTCCAAGGGCTCAATCAAAGGCACAGGGGGGTCTTGGGCTCTGTGCCAGCGTCTCTGATCCCCCTGGGCAGGGGCTCGAGCCCTCCAGGGCAGCCAGAGGAATTTCCTGGGTTACAGTTATATAAAATACTTTACGGTTATAAAAAATAACCCAACAACCCTGGACAGGCTCAGCCTGGGTGTCCAAGGAGAGAGGATTTATCCCCCAGGATTTCAGGGTAGTGCCCAGCTTGCTGAGTCTCCTAAATTTAGGTCCAGCCTGTAGGAATGTCCTCATGGCAGCCAGAACCAATGCAGCTCTAACTGCCCGAAATTGGGGATCTGGTTCAGAGCAAAATCAACTCCAAGGCACCCAAATGAGGCTGAATTGGGAGATCTGGAGAGGAGAAGATCCAGGGAGAGCTCAGAGCCCATCCAGGGCCTGCAGGAGCTCCAGGAGAGCTGGAGAGGGACTGGGGACAGGGATGGAGGGACAGGACACAGGGAATGGCTCCCAGTGCCAGAGGGCAGGGATGGGTGGGAGATTGGGAATTGGGAATGTTCCTGTGGGGGAGCCGGAATACATCCCAGAGCAGCTGGGGCTGCCCTGGATTTCCAGGTCCAGGCTGGCAGGGCTTGGAGCAGCCTGGACAGTGGGAGTGTCCTGCCCATGGCAGGGTGGCATGGAGATCGAGTTCCTTCCAACCCAACCATTCCAGATTCATGCATCATCCATCATGGGATTAGGGCTCCATGGGAATCGACCTATGAGGGTCCAGAGACTGAGGGGACCAGGGATGGGAAGCCGGATGGTCCAGTCCAAGGCAGAGGAGGAGTGGGATGGACCCTATGGAAAGCATGGTGCCTGGATCCCTGATGTCCACCGGCTGACGGCTGAGATTGGCAGAGGTGCCATGGAAGGGAATGGAACAAAATGACCTCGAAGTCCCTTCCAATCCAACCCATTCCATGATTCCATGGAAGGTCTGAAGGCTCCTGGGATCCGATATAATTCCAAAGCCATTCCAGGATTGTGTGGACAGCCCTGAGAAATGGTTCTTGCTCCCCTTTCACCAGAAAGGACTGGAGGAGTCCAGATGGACCCTTGGATATCAGGTGGATCCCACCTGGCCACCTGGTTTGGGGACATGGATGGAAAAAGCTGTGAGCCCATGGAAAGGGGAATGTGAGATCCAGCTGAGGTCAGGCCAGCCTGGCCATTCCCTAAAAGCCATGGATGGAGTGGCCAGGGCTTGGCATTTGGGTAACAAAGGGAAGGAATTGGCTCCTCCACACCTGAAATGCAAACAGAACACACCCATTGTGTGAGGAGGCTCATGGGCAATCTGCCAAAACAAATAAACACAAAATTGGCTTTATTTTCTCCCTACTTCTTAATGTAGCAGGAAGCAAGACAGGAATATATTCCAGTTGCCACTTAGGAGGAAAATTTGTAGAATTTTTATATTATTTTATTTTATTTTTATTTTATTTTATTTTATTTTATTTTATTTTATTTTATTTTATTTTATTTTATTTTATTTTATTTTATTTTGTTTTATTTTATTTTATTTTTGTTTTATTAATATTTTCTTTTGTTTTTATATTATTTTATTATTATTATATTATTATTATTATTAATTTTATTTGTATTTCAGTTTCAAACTGCGTTATATTTCAAGTTAGGGAACACCAGTTTGGAATATCCTAAGCCACATCAGACCTCTAAACAAAATTATTTAATTTTTGTCATTTTGCTTGATCCTAAGCAGGAATTTATTTCCATGGGTCCTGTACGGATCCTGAGATCTTTTGCTGCTCTTCCTTCCAAGCTCCCGGGCCAATAAATCATATTCTGATGTAAATTTTCATGTCTGAGTGTGCTTTCTGTTCCCACCACTCAATCACTTAGAGATCAAGAGGGAAAGCTCCAGTGAAGCTCCCACATGCACAGACATGTCAGGATTTGGCTTCATGCCTCAACAGAAGATTTTTCCAGAATATTCCTTTCCTATAGACTCAGGCAGAGAACTCCAATCCCAGAGTTTCCAGTGCTGCATCCTACAAGTTTTCCTTGGAGGCTTCCCAGTCTCGACCAAACAAATTCCTCACTGTGCGAGAATTGATGAAGCTCCAGCGAAATGTGGGGAGTTACACCCCAACCCTTGGGTTAAAAGGAGCTGGTTTTTAGGGATGCACTGATAACAACTATCTCTAAAATCTGATGAGTTTGGGAAGTCCTACCCTTTTGGTTTTGGGAAAATAACCCCTCTTTTGATGGAGCAGCTCTGTGGCATGGGCACGTTCTGGTGCCAGGAACACGAGTCAGGAGTTGGCATCCCATTCCCACATTCCAGGGACAGGAAGGAGGAGAGAAATATCAGCATTTCACTTTGGTTTATTGGGCATGGTGGAATTTGGTTGGAGTTTGGAATGGATGTTCTTGGAGGACTTTTCCAACCTTATAACTCTATTTTAGTAGGAAAATCAAATAATTTTGTGAAGATCTGCATCCAAAAAACTCCAAAACTTCAGAAAATGGGAATTTAACTAAGGAATAACAAGCTATGTGTCATTATTAACCATAGAGGCTGCCGGGAGGAGGTCACAAATCCCACCCTCAGTTTTGGTGGAGCCACTGGCTCTCCTGGAAAATGAAATGCCCTGGCATGGAGAAGGAAAAGTGGGAATTGCTGGGAAAACGGGGGTTTCAGGCAGCTGTGAGGAGGGGGCTGAAGGAATTTGTTTTTACTTGGACTCACAAGGAGTTTTAATGTGTGAGCTACTTCTCCCAGGGACGCAGTGGGAATTCGTGGCAATAAAACGGGGCCTCAGGAGGGCCATTCAGGCTTTATGAGTTTTTGTGGAAAGATTAAAACCCCATCTAAAGACCGTCCCACTCTTGCTTTTCAATTATCCCACCCCCCTGGGCTGCTTGGCCACGTTTTGGGATGGAATGCTGCAGTGGGGGCAAGGAATCCTTTAGATTTCCCATGAGCCAAAGTTTTCCCATCTCCTCCCATCTCCTTCTTCCCTCACCCCTGCCCTGATCCCTTTTCCTCCTTCCTGACACACAAACACGGGCACTCTCATGGATTCAGGAATTTCTGAGCAAACAAAAAGGTGTGGATTCCCCTGGAAGTGTCCAAGGCCAGGTTGGACATGGCTTGGAGCAGCCTGGGATGGTGGAAGGTGTCTCTGCCATGGCAGGGGTTGATGAGCTTTAAGGTCCTTTCCAACCCAAACCACTCTGGAATTCTGTGATTTTGAAAATCCTTATTTATTCTGGGAAGAAAAGAGCTGCTCATGCGCCTTTTACTCCACCCAGACTCTGCTGCTAGACCTTCCCTTTCTCCAAAATTTCCTTTTCTCCAGACCTCCTCCTTCTCCAGACCTTCCCCTTCTCCAGACCTTCTCTTTCTCCAGACTTTCTTTCTCCAAACCTTCTTTCTTCAGACCTTCCCATTTCTCCAAACCTTCCCTTTCTCCAAACCTTCCCTTTCTCCAGACCTTCCCTTTCTCCAGACCTTTTCCAGACCTTCCCTTTCTCCAGACTTTCTTTCTCCAAACCTTCTCTTTCTCCAAACCTTATCTTTCTCCAAACCTTCTCTTTGTCCAGACCTTCCCTTTTTCCAGACCTTCCCTTTCTCCAGACCTTCTCCTTCTCCAGACCTTCTCTTTCTCCAAACCTTCTTTCTTCAGACCTTCCCCTTCTCCAGACCTCCCCTTTCTCCAGACCTTTTCCAGACCTTCCCTTTCTCCAGACTTTCTTTCTCCAAACCTTCTCTTTCTCCAAACCTTCCCTTTCTCCAGACCTTCTCTTTCTCCAGACCTTCCCTTTCTCCAAACCTTCCCTTTCTCCAGACCTTCTCTTTCTCCAAACCTTCCCATTCTCCAGACCTTCTCTTTCTCCAGACCTTCCCTTTGTCCAGACCTTTTCTTTCTCCAAACCTTCCCCTTCTCCAGACCTCCCCTTTCTCCAGACCATCTCCTTCTCCAGACCTTCCCTTTCTCCAGACCTTTTCCAGACCTTCCCTTTCTCCAGACCTTCTTTCTCCAAACCTTCTCTTTCTCCAAATGTTCTCTCTCTCCAAACCTTCCCTTTCTCCAGATCTTCTCCTGACCTTCTCTTTCTCCAAACCTTCCCATTTCTCCAAACCTTCTCTTTCTCCAAACCATCCCATTTCTCCAAACCTTCTCTTTCTCCAAACCTTCCCATTTCTCCAAACCTTCTCTTTCTCCAAACCTTCCCATTTCTCCAAACCTTCTCTTTCTCCAAACCTCCTTTTCCAGACCTTCTCCTTCTCCCCTTTCCTCCTCCCGTCAAAGTTTGGGAGGAAAAAGCCAGAACTTCTTTTTCCTCAGGGAAAGCCCTGCAGAACTTCTTCCCTCGTCACCTCAGTGAGTTTCCTCCTCCTGTTTTCACCTTTGCATTTCACCTTTTATATTTCCACAATCGCACACCCTGACAAATACACACAGATACCCTGTTATTGATTATCTTTAAGGAATACTTTGGATAGTAAGCCATGGGAGAACAAGAATTCTCAGATTCCATAGGATTTACAGAGAAAAGGGCCCTTGGGAGAACAAGGATTCCCATATTCCACAGGATTTATACCAAAAAAGGACCTTTGGGAAAACAGGGATTCACAGATCTCCATTGGATTTGCAGATAAAAGGACCCTTTGGAGAACAGGGATCCCCAGACATCCATAGGATCTGCACAAAAAAGGACCCTTGGGAGAACAGGGATTCCCAGATTTCCCAGATTCCATAGGATTTACACAGAAAAGGACCTTTGGAGAACAGGGATTCCAGGTATCCACACAGTTTACACAAAAAAGGAACATTGGGAGAACAAGGGTTCCGAGGTATCCACAGGATTTATACAAAAAAGGACCTTTGGGAGAACAAGAATTCCCAGATTCCATAGGATTTACACGAAAAAGGACCCTTGGGAGAACAGGGATTCCCAGATATCCGTAGGATTTACAGAGAAAAGGATTTTTGGGAGAACAGGGAGTCCCAGATTCCATAGCATTTACAGAGAAAAGGATTTTTAGGAAAACAGGGATTCCCAGATGTCCTTAGGATTTGCACAGAAAGGACCTTTAGGAGAACAAGAATTCCCAGATATCCATAGGATTTACACAATTTGCACAAAAAAGGACCCTTGGGAGAACAGGGATTCCCAAATATCCGTAGGATTTACAGAGAAAAGGATTTTTGGGAGAACAGGGATTCCCAGATTCCATAGCATTTACAGAGAAAAGTATCCTTGGGAGAACAGGGATTCCCAGATATCCATAGGATTTGCACAGAAAAGGACCTTTGGGAGAACAAGGGTACCCAGATATCCATAGGATTTCCACAGAAAGGACCTTTAGGAGAACAAGAATTCCCAGATATCCATAGGATTTACAGAGAAAAGGATTTTTGGGAGAACAGGGATTCCCAGATGTCCTTAGGATTTCCACAGAAAGGACCTTTAGGAGAACAAGAATTCCCAGATATCCATAGGATTTACACAAAAAAAGGACCCTTGGGAGAACAGGGATTCCCAGATTTCCCAGATTCCATAGGATTTACACAGAAAAGGACCTTTGGAGAACAGGGATTCCAGGTATCCACACAGTTTACACAAAAAAGGAACATTGGGAGAACAAGGGTTCCGAGGTATCCACAGGATTTATACAAAAAAGGACCTTTGGGAGAACAAGAATTCCCAGATATCCATAGGATTTACACAAAAAAAGGACCCTTGGGAGAACAGGGATTCCCAGATTCCATAGCATTTACAGAGAAAAGGATTTTTGGGAGAACAGGGATTCCCAGATTTCCCAGATTCCATAGCATTTACAGAGAAAAGGATCCTTGGGAGAACAGGGATTCCCAGATATCCATAGGATTTGCACAGAAAAGGACCTTTGGGAGAACAAGGGTACCCAGATATCCATAGGATTATTTATACAAAAAAGGACCTTTGGGAGAACAAGAATTCCCAGATTCCATAGGATTTACACAAAAAAAAGGACCCTTGGGAGAACAGGGATTCCCAGATGTCCTTAGGATTTGCACAGAAAGGACCTTTAGGAGAACAAGAATTCCCAGATTCCATAGGATTTGCACAGAAAAGGACCTTTGGGAGAACAGGGATTCCAAGATATCCGTAGGATTTACAGAGAAAAGGATTTTTGGGAAAACAGGGATTCCCAGATATCCATAGGATTTACAGAGAAAAGGATTTTTAGGAAAACAGGGATTCCCAGATGTCCTTAGGATTTCCACAGAAAGGACCTTTAGGAGAACAAGAATTCCCAGATATCCATAGGATTTACACAAAAAAAGGACCCTTGGGAGAACAGGGATTCCCAGATATCCATAGGATTTACAGAGAAAAGGATTTTTGGGAGAACAGGGATTCCCAGATTCCATAGCATTTACAGAGAAAAGGATTTTTAGGAAAACAGGGATTCCCAGATATCCATAGGATTTGCACAGAAAAGGACCTTTGGGAGAACAAGGGTACCCAGATATCCATAGGATTATATAGGATTATTTATACAGAAAAGGGCCCTTGGGAGAACAGGGATTCCCATATTCCACAGGATTTCTACAAAAAAAAAGGACCTTTGGGAAAACAGGGATTCACAGATCTCCATTGGATTTGCTGATAAAAGGACCCTTTGGAGAACAGGGATTCCCAGACATCCATAGGATCTGCACAAAAAAGGACCCTTGGGAGAACAGGGATTCCCAGATTTCCCAGATTCCATAGGATTTACACAGAAAAGGACCTTTGGAGAACAGGGATTCCAGGTATCCACACAGTTTACACAAAAAAGGAACATTGGGAGAACAAGGGTTCCGAGGTATCCACAGGATTTATACAAAAAAGGACCCTTGGGAGAACAGGGATTCCCAGATATCCATAGGATTTACAGAGAAAAGGATTTTTGGGAGAACAGGGATTCCCAGATTCCATAGCATTTACAGAGAAAAGTATCCTTGGGAGAACAGGGATTCCCAGATATCCATAGGATTTGCACAGAAAAGGACCTTTGGGAGAACAAGGGTTCCCAGATATCCATAGGATTATATAGGATTATTTATACAGAAAAAGGACCCTTGGGAGAACAGGGATTCCCATATTCCACAGGATTTCTACAAAAAAAAGGACCCTTGGGAAAACAGGGATTCACAGATCTCCATTGGATTTGCAGATAAAAGGACCCTCTGGAGAACAGGGATCCCCAGACATCCATAGGATCTGCACAAAAAAGGACCCTTGGGAGAACAGGGATTCCCAGATTTCCCAGATTCCATAGGATTTACACAGAAAAGGACCTTTGGAGAACAGGGATTCCAGGTATCCACACAGTTTACACAAATAAAGGACCCTTGGGAGAACAAGAATTCCCAGATTCCATAGGATTTACACAGAAAAGGACCCTTGGGAGAACAGGGATTCCCAGATATCCATAGGATTTACAGAGAAAAGGATTTTTAGGAAAACAGGGATTCCCAGATGTCCTTAGGATTTCCACAGAAAGGACCTTTAGGAGAACAAGAATTCCCAGATATCCATAGGATTTACACAAAAAAAAGGACCCTTGGGAGAACAGGGATTCCCAGATATCCGTAGGATTTACAGAGAAAAGGATTTTTGGGAGAACAGGGATTCCCAGATTCCATAGCATTTACAGAGAAAAGGATTTTTGGGAGAACAGGGATTCCCAGATATCCGTAGGATTTACAGAGAAAAGGATTTTTAGGAAAACAGGGATTCCCAGATGTCCTTAGGATTTCCACAGAAAGGACCTTTAGGAGAACAAGAATTCCCAGATATCCATAGGATTTGCACAGAAAAGGACCTTTGGGAGAACAAGGGTACCCAGATATCCATAGGATTATATAGGATTATTTATACAGAAAAGGACCCTTGGGAGAACAGGGATTCCCAAACATCCATAGGATTTGCACAGAAAATGACCTTTGGAGAACAGGGATTCCCTGATAAACATTGGATTTGCACAGAAAAGGACCCTTGGGAGAACAGGGATTCCCAGGTATCCATAGAATTCACACACACAAAAAAAAGCCCCTTAGGAGAACAGGGATTCCTTGTTCCCATAGGATTTATATGACAAAGGAATTTTGGGCAGACTGGAGCAGCAGCTGAAGGCCAGGTGAAATCCCCCAGGCCATCCACATGCAAATCCCCAAATTTCTGCTTTCTTTACCTCGGAGCTGAATTCCTGCCTTTAGCTGGAGCTAATCCTACCCCATAGGAAGCAGAAAAAATCCAATCCTTCCAAGTATCCCTGATCCAATCAGACCCAGGAACTGTTCTTAGCCTGGCCTTCGAGCAAATTGCTCCGGTTTTATTCAGGTTTTTTGACAATCTGAGCCCCCTGTGAGCGAAACAAATTCGACTCAACGACCTTTGCAATTTGCAGAGGTCATTTTTAATCTGCATTTGATAAATCCATATTTTAGTAGGCACATTCCTGATATTATAAGGGAAGGAAGGAGGAAATAGGATAAGAGAAATAAGTGGGGCTGAGGAAAACAGGTGGAGGGAAAATGGAAATTTCAGGGAAAGAGCCAGGGGTGGAAGGGATGGAAGGACAGACTGGAGAAGGGATGATCCATGGTAAAGGGACAGCATTCCACTGGGATATGGGGAAATAAATCAGCTGGGATATGGGGAAATCAGCTGGGATATGGGGAAATCAGCTGGGATTTGAGGAAATCAGCTGGGATATGGGGAAATCAGCTGGGATATGAGGAAATCAGCTGGGATATGGGGAAATCAGCTGGGATATGAGGAAATCAGCTGGGATATGGGGAAATCAGCTGGGATATGGGGAAATCAGTTGGGATTTGAGGAAATCAGCTGGGATATGGGGAAATCAGCTGGGATTTGAGGAAATCAGCTGGGATTTGAGGAAATCAGCTGGGATATGGGGAAATCAGTTGGGATTTGGGGAAATCAGCTGGGATATGGGAAAATCAGTTGGGATTTGAGGAAATCAGCTGGGATTTGGGGAAATCAGCTGGGATATGGGGAAATCAGCTGGGATGTGGGGAAATCAGCTGGGATTTGGGGAAATCAGCTGGGATTTGGGGAAATCAGCTGGGATTTGAGGAAATCAGCTGGGATATGGGGAAATCAGCTGGGATATGAGGAAATCAGCTGGGATATGGGGAAATCAGCTGGGATATGGGGAAATCAGCTGGGATATGGGGAAATCAGTTGGGATATGGGGAAATCAGCTGGGATATGGGGAAATCAGCTGGGATATGGGGAAATCAGTTGGGATATGAGGAAATCAGCTGGGATTTCAGGAAATCAGCTGAGATTTGAGGAAATCAGCTGGGATTTGGGGAAATCAGCTGGGATATGGGGAAATCAGCTGGGATATGGGGAAATCAGCTGGGATTTGGGGAAATCAGCTGGGATTTGAGGAAATCAGCTGGGATATGGGGAAATCAGTTGGGATATGGGGAAATCAGCTGGGATTTGAGGAAATCAGCTGGGATATGGGAAAATCAGTTGGGATATGGGGAAATCAGCTGGGATATGGGGAAATCAGCTGGGATTTGAGGAAATCAGCTGGGATATGGGGAAATCAGCTGGGATATGGGGAAATCAGCTGGGATATGGGGAAATCAGCTGGGATATGGGGAAATCAGTTGGGATATGGGGAAATCAGCTGGAATATGGGAAAATCAGCTGGGATTTGAGGAAATCAGCTGGGATATGGGGAAATCAGCTGGGATATGGGGAAATCAGCTGGGATATGGGGAAATCAGCTGGGATTTGAGGAAATCAGCTGGGATATGGGGAAATCAGCTGGGATTTGAGGAAATCAGCTGGGATTTGAGGAAATCAGTTGGGATATGGGGAAATCAGCTGGGATATGGGGAAATCAGCTGGGATATGGGGAAATCAGCTGGGATATGGGGAAATCAGCTGGGATTTGAGGAAATCAGTTGGGATTTGGGGAAATCAGCTGGGATATGGGGAAATCAGCTGGGATTTGAGGAAATCAGCTGGGATATGGGGAAATCAGCTGGGATATGGGGAAATCAGCTGGGATTTGGGGAAATCAGCTGGGATATGGGGAAATCAGCTGGGATATGGGGAAATCAGCTGGGATTTGGGGAAATCAGCTGGGATTTGAGGAAATCAGCTGGGATACAGGGAAATCAGCTGGGATTTGGGGAAATCAGCTGGGATATGGGGAAATCCGCTGGAATGTGGGAAAATCAGTTGGGATTTGAGGAAATCAGCTGGGATATGGGAAAATCAGTTGGGATATGGGGAAATCAGTTGGGATTTGAGGAAATCAGCTGGGATTTGGGGAAATCAGTTGGGATATGGGGAAATCAGATGGGATTTGAGGAAATCAGATGGGATTTTAGGAAATCAGCTGGGATATGGGAAAATCAGCTGGGATATGGGGAAATCAGCTGGGATACGGGGAAATCAGCTGGGATTTGAGGAAATCAGCTGGGATTTGGGGAAATCAGCTGGGATATGGGGAAATCAGCTGGGATATGGGGAAATCAGCTGGGATTTGAGGAAATCAGCTGGGATTTGAGGAAATCAGCTGGGATATGGGGAAATCAGCTGGGATTTGAGGAAATCAGCTGGGATATGGGGAAATCAGCTGGGATATGGGGAAATCAGCTGGGATATGGGGAAATCAGCTGGGATTTGAGGAAATCAGCTGGGATATGGGGAAATCAGCTGGGATTTGGGGAAATCAGTTGGGATATGGGGAAATCAGCTGGGATATGGGGAAATCAGCTGGATATGGGGAAATCAGTTGGGATTTGAGGAAATCAGCTGGGATTTGAGGAAATCAGCTGGGATATGGGGAAATCAGCTGGGATATGGGGAAATCAGCTGGGATATGGGGAAATCAGCTGGGATTTGAGGAAATCAGCTGGGATATGGGAAAATCAGCTGGGATATGGGGAAATCAGCTGGGATTTGAGGAAATCAGCTGGGATTTGAGGAAATCAGCTGGGATATGGGGAAATCAGCTGGGATTTGAGGAAATCAGCTTCCTGCCAGCCCAGGGAATGTGGGCTAAAGGCTTTCAAAGCTGCTGATGTGCAACAAGGAAGAGCAGTAAGAAGAGAGGAGTCATATGAGGGTTAAATAATATCAGGGATTTCTGGGATTAAAAAATAATGTTTGGCCATCTTGCACTCAAAAAGAAAAATAAAGAAAGAAAAAAGAGAAAAGGAGAGACAATGGTGAAATCAAGTTTGGTTACACAGCAATAAACCCTCCCCAAAAAAATCAATTAAAATAATTCAAGGCAGCTTCTGTTCCCCTTTCATTTTCATGTCAAAATTATCAATTCCATGCGCAGTCCCTTTGGAACGGTTTTCATTATTTATTTTTCAATCCAAAGAAGCTGAAGGGAGGAACGTGCCTGGGATTGGGGAATCTGATTTGATGGCCGCAACCTCAGACCCAAAAAAACCCCTCAGCTTCATTCATTGAGGAAATTTCAGATTTGATGAAAAAGCCCTTTGACTTCGGGCTTCATCATCTGTTTATTATTTGAGGAATGGGTTTTCACTAGGAAGAAAAGTGAAGTGTTTTCCCTGAGGGATTGATGCCTCTCCCTTCCAGCGACCAGATTTTTGGGTTTTTTTAAAGTCAAGGGAAAAATAAACAGAAGGGAAGCCTGATACCATTCCCTAATCTGGAGACAGTAGCACTGGAGGAAAATAAACCGAGCTCCCCGCCCACTAAGGATGGGAAAAGAGACCTTGGCCTTCAACTTCAGCCAGGGAAAATCCGTTTGGAAATTGGGAGTGGAGGATGGAATTTTCTGTTGGAATTTTTAATGGTAAAAGTAATGAAAGAGTGGAGTGGATGTGCAGGAGTTGCCTGTGGGGATTTATGGATTTACCGGTGTTAATTGAGCTGTTCTCAGGAGACAAAGGGAATCTCGAGATTCCCCCTGATTCCAGTTTTCTGGAATATTTTAATTCGCATTTTAACCCTCAAGAAAATCAGGAGAGAGAGCCAACTCTGCCTCAAGCCCATCTCTTCCAATAATAATGATAATGATAATGATAATGATAATAATAATAATAGTAAAGGTTAATTTAAAAAGTGCAATTAATTAACAATAGATAATGATATAATTTAGAGCCAATGAACATTAATTGCCTTAGTAAAAATAACCAAAAATAACCAATTAATAACCAATAACCAGTAAATGTTCAATTTTTAAAAAATTAATTAATTAATTAATTAATTAAAGAGAATTATGTAATTTAGGGCCAATGAACATTATTTAGCAAAAACTAATAAGCAATAATAACCAGTTAATAACCAATAACCAGGAAAGGCTCAGTTTTAAAAAAAAAATTAATTAATCAAAGAAAATGATGTAATTTAGAGCCAATAAAGATTAGTTTCTTTAGTAAAAATGCAGAATTAATGAAGAAGTTTTGTGTCAGTGTCCACGTGGAGGCTGGAGCTCTGCTGGCCACGCAAATGGGATTTCACAACTCACGGAAAGGCAGCTTTGTCCTGTTCCTGTCCTGCTGTGACCACAAACAGCTTCAGCTCAGGACAAACATCAACACCTCGGCTGACATCACATCCTCTGCAACCGCAGAGATCCACGGAACAACAGGAGCTGAGGGGAAAAAAGCTGCAAAAAATAAGGAAAATTTGGGAAGGATAATCTCCAGGAGGATGCTGGGGTGTAAAGTGAGGCAGAACAAAATCAGAGCTGGCTGAGACAGGGAATTTTGTATCTTTCCAAAAAGCCTGAGTAGTCCTACACCTTTTCTTTTTTTTTCCCTCCATTCCCACATAACCACCCTGGGAGGTTCCCAGGGGATTTTGGTAATTCCAGACCTCGCTGTGTCTGTTTGAAAGCAGAGCTGGCAAAGACAGACAGACAGAACTTCTCGAGGTCATCCAGACCTGGCTTTCTCCTCGTGTTCCAAAGAGTCCAGCAGTGGGAAAGGATTTCATCTGGCCTTGAAAATCTTGTCTTTATTCAGTTATAACATTTTGGGAAGTTGATTTTCTTCCATTTTATCTCCCATTTAATCCATGTCTATAAACATGTTTCTGAGAGTAAATGATTCCACCTCACACAGGAATATTTTCTTTTTTAATACACAAAGACTTGAAATTCTGGAGGGGAAAGAAAAATCAAATGAGACGATCAAAAAAATGGAATTAAATTGATCATATAAAAGAAGGGACAAGGAAAGAGGAGAACCTCAGGGGATTCCAACAGGAATGAAATTCATCAAGATCATCAATGTTGGTGAAGTGGAGAAAATTATAGGAATATTTTTCACAACTTATTCACATATATGGATTGATAAAAATAATAGGAACAAATCTCAGAAAAGGATTTCTGGGGATCATTTTATCCATCCCTTCTGACCTTTGAGCATGAAAAGGGAATTTGGCCCAACTGACCAGGGAGAACCAGCCAAGAAATAAAATTTTAATGCTTCATGAAGTGTGAAAACTCAAAGTCACCACACCCAGGTTGCCACAAATCTTGATGCAGCATCCCAGAAATTGTGGCTTTGACTTCCACTGTTTTAGCCATATAATTTGGATAACTTTATTTTCCTTCTGATTTGGAGCCTTTCCCAAAAAATACTTTCAAGCCTTTATGCAACACATGAATCCTATAATATGTCTTAAAAAAATAATGATTCTAGGAAGAGAATTTAATGATAAAATATCAATGATCCTCTGTATTTTCCCAGGTTTAGGTGAGTTAAAATGATATCAAGGGAGGAAAATACAATATAAGCCCCTCCTAGATAGGCACAGAAAAAGAAAGGGTGTTTGAAGCAGAACGAGGCGTGGGGAGATGAAAAATGACAGCAGGAAAACGAGGGCTGATGATTAGGAGATATTTCCTGAAAAACCACAACCACCAGATGACTGCGACTTTCCCAAGGGAAAGGGTGGGAAATCTTTTCCTTTTGGCTTCTAATGCTGGATAAAGCCCTGAGGGACAATTCCACAGAACCCACTGCTGTCGGTGCTGATGTCACAGGTTTGGCTTTTATATTTTCAGGTTCTGTGCTGCTTTAGTGTGTGGGTCTGAGCTCCACATCAGGGCATGGTGAGCTCTGTGCACAGAGCAGGGAGACAAAACAATTCCTGCTCCAGCTGGGCACCAAGGACAAATGATCCAAATCTCAGCCCCGGAGCACAAACCCCGTGGGCTGGAGAGAGAAAAACAAGCAGGGTGGGACTGCCTGGGCTAAAGCTGGGATGGGACAATGAACTGCAAAGTGCAAATGGAGCAGAACTGATCCCAGGGACAGAGCCCGTTGTCACAGACATCTTTTCATGAAAAATCCTTTCTTTAAGATTTTTCCTCCTGAGAAGCTGAGAGGCCTCAGGAACAAAATGTAAACATTGATTATCTGCTGCTGTGGAATGCAACAGGTGCATCTGTGATTGGTCTCATGTGGTTGTTTTTAATTAATGACCAATCACAGTCCAGCTGGCTCGGACTCTCTGTCCAAGACAGAAGCTTTGTTATCATTCTTTGCTATTCTATTCTTAGCCAGCCTTCTGATGGAACCTTTTCTTCTGTTCTTTTAGCATAGTTTTAATGTAATATATATCATAAAATAATAAATCAGCCTTTGGAAACATGGAGTCAAATCCTCGTCTCATTCCTCAGCCTGAGACCCCTGTGAACATGAACACCGTCACACCCCGGGAGCGCTCGTGCATTTTGGGGCCATTTTGGTTCATCTTGGGTGCAGCCCTGGCTGGGCTCTGGTGCTGCTCAAGGTGGATTCATTGAGGAGATCCTTTGGATAAATCCCTGCTTTATTACAGAATCACACAAGGTTGGGAGAGACCTTCAAGGTCATCGGTCACCCTCCTAATCCACTGTCACTTTTGGAAATCTAGAAATGTTAGAGTCACAAAATTAAACACCCTCTTTTTTACCTTGGAATATCCAGTGTCCATGTAATTTTATTTTGTGTCCTAGAGTGACAGTCCAGGGACAGAAGATGGAGTTCAATGGAGGGTCCATGGTATAAATATGGGAAAGAACTCTCAGAATTTGCAGAATTGGGAATTCTGAGGTTGGAAGAGACCTTCAAGGTCATCGAGTCCAACCCAGCCCCAACAGCTCAACTCAACCCTGGCACCCAGTGCCACATCCAGGCTTTGTTAAACACACCCAGGGATGGGGACTGCACCACCTCCCCGGGCAGCCATTCCAGAACTTTATCACTCTCTGTAAAAACTTTTCCCTGCTATCCAACCTGTATTTCCCTTGGTGCAGCTCGAGGCTGTGTGCTCTGGCTGTGTCAGTGTGTTGTAGTGTGTTGTTAAGTTTCTTGTGTTATTCCCCCAATTTATGTATTGTTCTCCCCTATTATGTGTAAAATGGTTTCGTTCCCCCAGTTTTTCCCGCCACTGCTAGCCTGTCAGCTAAGTTGCCATAGTAACCGCTATTCATAGTTGCCGATGTGTAATTGCTCCTCCCCTGGTTTCCCTTATAAGTGAAAGTTGTTTCCTCCCTGTCCAGTCAATCACCCCCTTTCTCCTCCCAGGTTTCGAGAACCTTCTCCTCTCTGGAGGTGGTGGCTGGCTGGGGTCCCAGGACACCTCCTTTACCTTTTGATTATTGGTCTCCATGGAGTGTCAGTTCTGTGAAGTTCATCCCCTCACCTTTCCCGATTGGTTCCGCCTGTACCCACCCCCCTCCTTTATAATCCTGTTTCACCCCCTATGGAAAAACTTTTTCCCGGTTGGTTTCCCCACGTTTGGATCCCGCAACACCTTCAATAAACCGATGTTTAACCCCCGGGAAATGGTCAGCTCCGTTCCTCCCCAATACCAGCGGTGTGAGCCAGGCACAGCCAGCACAGCCCGAGGCCCTCAGACGCCGAAGGGCGCTGGCCAGGAATTGCAGAGGGGCGTCGGCCTTTCGCCCTCAGCAGCCGGACTCTAAACTTCGGGCCACTTACGCCCCCCTCTGCATCAGTGCTGCTGCAGACAGAGCCCAGCCCCAGCTGGGCACAGGCCCCTTTCAGGAGCTGCACAGAGGGATTCTTTAGCTCTGCCCAGCCTCTGCTCTGGGTCACAAGGCACCAGTGCCAGCTCAGGTTATCACTTCTGGCCTGGGCATTATTGCCCTGATGCCTTAAGGAGCTGGAGCAGCATCTAGGCAGAGTTAAGGGGAATAAAGTGGAGATTTATTGAGATGCCTTCAAAGGCCACACCCTGGCTGTACCCAGATGGCTCCAAGATGGAAGAGGCCAAAAGGCCTTGGTCATGACATCTCACATTTTTATAAGTTTTAGTCCATTTCCATCTAGGAGTTAACTGTCCAATTAACGGCTTTAAATTATGAAGTTTCATCCTCCTTGCTTGCTTGCCCACCCTCCTCTTCCCACGCTGTTCATGATTTGGGCCTGAAGTTTGAAGAGGTTGTTCTTGAATCTCCAGATAAAATAGGATTGTTTTGTCTTCAGCATCCTGTGAAAACATCCTAATAACACAGAATATATTTATACTTATACTTATACTTATATTTATACTTATACTTATACTTATACTTATACTTATATTTGTATTTGTATTTGTATTTGTATTTATTCATACTTTTACTTATATTTATATTTATATTTATATTTATATTTATATTTATATTTATATTTATATTTATATTTATATTTATATTTATATTTATATTTATATTTATATTTATATTTATATTTATATTTATATTATCTATATCTATATCTATATCTATATCTATATTTGTAATGCAAATAAAGCTATTATGTTATGTTATGTCATGTCATGTCATGTCATGTCATGTCATATTATATTATATTATATTATATTATATTATATTATATTATATTATATTATATTATATTATATTATATTATATTATATTATATTATATTATATTATATTATATTATATTATATTATATTATATTATATTATATTATATTATATTATATTATATTATATTATATTATATTATATTATATATACTGTACTAATATATATTAATATATAATAAATGCATTATATTATATATATATTAAGTGCAATATATTATACGTATAATATATATATTTATACACCGAAACAGAGCAGAAAACTTAAAACCCAAGGTTTCAGGCCCAGACGATGTTTTGCATTGAATTTTGTATTTCAGCAATGATTTTCCCAGCTTGCATAAGAGCATCCAGCAGCTCCAGCCACCTAATCCTCCAAAGACATTTTTCCAAATGTTTGGCTATTAAAATCCACACAGTAAAATTCTGGCTGGAAGAAATAAAGGTTCCAGTCCAGCAGATCCTTTGCTGGGGTAATGTTTTGACACTTTAACCTGCTTTAAATGCCAATGATAATGACAGCAATAATCACTTTACTATTTAATTTTTCAACCATTTTATCTCCCTGAGAGAAATTGAAGGTTATTAAGACACCAAACCTCACACAGAGGCCTCTTCCAGCCTGCATTTTGCATTTTATTCATATTTTCTCTTTCCAAACCTCTGCTTCCCTTTCCCTGGGAAATACCACACTTTTCTAAAGGTCAGCTGGAGAAAATAAAAGGCTTTTTATTAAATGCAAACCGTGTGGATTTTCACTTGTGCTGCACAAGAATTTGCCTGTCATTATGGAGCGGAATTAAATCTTTTATAAGGTAAAAGAAGGTAATATTTTTCGGATGGTGAACAACAAATGTGTCCTGCAGCAGGTTCATGGCTTGGGAGTGCTCTTAAAAAGCTCTGCTGATTTTAAATTAAATTCCTGGCCTTAATTTCTTTTCTGTTTTGTTTTTTTTTTCACTTTTCTGGGAACACACTGGGAATCCCATCCAGGTGGTGACCACGCTGTCCTTGGAGTTACAAATTTCCATAATTAGAAATATTCCCTGTGTCCAACACTTCACAGATGGAGTTATATCTTCTTCAAGACATTTATAAATTCAGAATCCTGCTTTTTATAATATTTTATATTTCCTTCAGTACTTGATGAAGAAATAGACAGCTTTAAGTGAGTTTCCTTTATGTTTGAGACCATGATTCTCTACATATAATTTTTTAGGCTTTTTGGCCAAATTTTGGCCAAAAATTCTTCATAAAACAGAAGGAAAAAGCCCATGGAATAAAGGCTGGAACTAAAACCTGTAACTAAAATCTGGAAAAATCTGTGCTCCTCCATCCTGACCCACCCTCAAATGTCAGCTTGGCCTGACCTACCAGGCTGAGCCCTTTCCTGATTTCAGTCTTTATTTTGGGGGATTTTGGTGGATTTTGGTGGCTAAAAAGCTGCAGGCTGAGGGAACTAAGAGCGTGTTGCTGTCCACCCCTAATTCCCAATGGGAATGTCAATCCAGCACCTCCAGAGAGGAGAGATTCAGCTGCAAAAATAGAAATTAGTTTGTGCCCTGTTTAGGAAAGGAGCTGGTTCTGCTTTCCTTAATTCCATGGGGATGCTGCTCCTCCTCAGGAAAAGGAAAGTTGGATTTGTGTTGCTCCTGAAGTGAAATTCTCAGTTTGGATATTTTTCTCTGGATGAGGCAATAAAAAAAGCTCATTCCTGGCTGCCAGTGCCAGTAAAGGGAATCATAAAATCATGGAATAATTTGAATTATAAGTGATTTAATGATCACAGAATTAGTTGAATTGCAAGAGACCCCACGATCATAGAATAATTTTAATTATAAGGCACCTTAATGATCATAGAATAATTTGAATTACAAAGGACCTTAATGATCACCTAAATTTGTCTTATAAAAGAAGGGTCAAGGAAAGAGGAGAACCTCAGGTGATTCCAACATGAAGAAATTTGATTCATCAAGATCATCAACAATGGTAAAGTGAAGTGGAGAAAATTATGGGAGAGTTTAAGGGTTTAGAATATAGTAATATATATAGAGCAAGATGGAGGCTTTAGGGTGGAGGCTGGTCCTTCTTCTCCTTCTCCTTCTCCTTCTCCTTCTCTCCTCCTTCTCCTTCTCCTTCTCCTTCTCCTCCTCTCTCCTTCTCCTTCTCCTTCTCCTTCTCCTTCTCCTTCTCCATGGTTTGGGTGGTTTTGTGTAATTGGATAAAAAGTCCCCATTGCAGCCACGTGTGGTTGATTATTGGATTAAAAGTGAAAATAATTAAGGTGTTATTCTTAATTGGACAGTTGATCCTTCAAAGGCCTTGCAGAGAGAGAGATGGGGCTCCATTTTTAGTTTGTTGGAGTGAAGTGCTGCAGAGCTCAGGGTTTGTGAGAGTGTGACAGAGATAAGAACTGATAAACATCTGAGTCCCAACAAGAAATTCCATCCTGAGCATTTTCAATCCCAACCCTGATCCAGGGAGAAAAAGAAGATAAAAGTGCAATATTTTCAATATTGCATTTATGTTCAATATTTCAATCGCAACATCAGCACTCCCAGCCTGCTGAAGGGAGGGCTTAATTCCCAAATTGCCAAATTCTATGGATGTAAAAAAGACAAAAACTGCTGTTCCCAGAAAGTTTTGCATTATTTCAACCTCTATAAGGAGTCTGTTATTAGATTTTAAATATATTGAGTAATTAGCAACCCTGACTTTGTGTCTCCTGCACATTTTTGTTGATGGTTCTGTTTCCAGAGGATTGACCAAACTCTGCTGAATGTAAATGGGATTTATCCCACCAGGAATGGAAGGATTTTGCCATAATCCA
Source organism: Zonotrichia leucophrys gambelii (assembly GCF_028769735.1). NCBI lineage: Eukaryota > Metazoa > Chordata > Aves > Passeriformes > Passerellidae > Zonotrichia > Zonotrichia leucophrys. The sequence goes on from NC_088171.1 coordinate 2,219,955, forward strand.
TAGTTCCCATCCCATTTTCCCTGCACTCCCCTGCAGCTCTGGCCAGCCTTGGAATTTTCATGAATTCCCATTTATAACATCAGTTTTATCCATCCACTGGTTCATCTCCATTCCTCTTAACTGAAGAGATGTTTGCTTTATAAACTTTATAAGGAAAATTTTATGATATTCCACAATGTCAGGGAATTAAAATTACCATGTCTTTAGGATGTTTCAAGGACGAGGCAAAATGAGATCCAGATAATTTGCTGATAAAGGAGAATAAAATTCCCTCCAAATGAAGGCCAAGAAAGTACAAAGGTGGCAAATATTTAGGAATGTTTATTTCAGGAATTAAGTTTAATAACCCAGAACCTCCCCACTGCAACTAAAGGAAAGTTCATGTTCACAGGTATGGAAAATAGAGATTTTCCCTGCTGTAATGCCAGAAAAAAGGAGACTTTTTACCCCTCAAATGCCATTTTATTCCCTATGGATTTGTGGTTTAGAGATTTTTTTATTCCCTATGGATTTGTGGTTTAGAGATTTTTTTTTTAACACCTCAGAACAAGGGTAAAAAGTTCCTCTTACTCCACACTAAAAACTTGCTCTGGGCAGGTTTTGCTGTCCTTTGAATTATCTCCTTGCCATTAAAGGCATCCAAATCCAACCTTAACCAGCCACAAAAAACTGAGTTTGAAAATTAATAGGAGCAGGGGCCCCTGTGGGAGCTCCCCCTCTTACCTAAATATCATTATCTTTTATTTATGGCCCCTCAGAAGCTGCAAGGCCTGAGGGATATTTTGCCCGTGTTTATCCTACACGCTCCGTGTGTTGTTTTTTAAATCCTGTCATGTCCCATATAATTGTAAGCTGTCTCCCGAGGATCCAGGCTCTGTTTTCATACAATTTCCCATTATTTTTGCTCAGGGTATGCACTGATACCTTTTTATTTTTCCTTTCCAAACTAACAGCATAAACAAAATAAACCCTGCCCTGCGCAGCACTTTGTTGGCATCTTCTCCCAAAGTCACACTAGGAATAAATTTATTTTTCAAGCCAGGATAAAGCAAAAGGTTGTTTGCAGAGAAAGGAGTCAGCACTTTATATTTTATGCCTCATGAATGTTTTTTTTTCTGCTGGAATTTGGGATAGGTCTGATCAGAGAGTTCGTTCTTTTAAAGGTTGGGGTTCAGTTTTTCACTTCAGGCAGAAGGGTCTGGCTCAGGACAATTTTCTTGTGTCACTACAGAGGTCCCTCGTGGGTTCAGGTTGGATATTAGGAGAAATTTCTTCCCTGAAAAAAGAGATCCAAGGGAAGTGGTGGAATCACCACCTCTAGAAGTGTCCAAAAACCAGAGGATCTGACCCTTCACACCACAGGTTCGTGGCCATGGTGGGATCTGATCAAAGGTTGGACTTGGTGAATTTTTCCAACCTTAATTATCCTGCAAATCTATGATTCCACTTCCTAAGTCATAATTCCATCCTCCAAAATATCCTCCAGATACCTTCCCTCTCCATTAAATTTTCAGGAAAACATTAAATTTTGAGGAAAATCTCCCAAATCACACGCAGGGATTGATCCCACCCTGCTGCAGCCACCCACACCCATTCAGCTGCACTGATCAAACCTCATCAATGCCACTAATTATCAATAAAAACTTGGAATTAATTGCCACTAATTCCTGCTCATAACAAACCCCTGATATGCACAGAGATAATTCTTGCCATCCTTTTCTCCCCAGCAAATCCCACCCCTGTGTTGGAGCTGCCCTGCTCAGATCTCACGTAGGATTTTACAAGAGAAGTGGAGTGAGATGAATTTCACACCCACTGAATAAGTTGTAGTCACATTTAATAAAAACTCACTTAATTATGTGTTTTATTTTGGCTTCCAGTGGCTCCCTGCAGACATCTGGGCCAGCTCCTCATCTGCTGTAAATGAATAATGCTGAACTGGTTCTAATCAGAGGTTGAATTATTTAGGACAGCTGAAATTTGGGCTCTAAATAAAAATATTTCTGCTTCAGCTGAGGTGAGAAAATGAGAAAATTCCATGCTTGGTTCTCTTGGTTCTCTAAAATGTAGGGTTTTAAATTTCTGTTGTTTTGTACAGAAATCAGTCCCTGAGCTTGGTATAAATCAAACATTGTTGGAGAGGTTTAAAGATGGCAAACGAATTAGGAAAATCTCCTTTCTAAATTAGGAAAATTTCTTTTCTAAAATTCTGTTCTTCTCTCTTCGTGACTGGGTTATAAACTCAGTGGAACTTGTAAAGCTTGAAAATGGATAAGGAAAGATGGGAAGGGAAAAAAATGCCCCCAAACCTGAATTTGTAAGGAAAAAATTCTCTGCTCCTGAAAGAAACACAATTAAAAATTTGTTTTAGAATTATATTGATGAGGAAACACAATGCCATCTATCTTCCTTACTCCTCTCACGTTCATTCAGGGCTGCATTCCTCAGAATTTTGTAGAGGACTGGGAATATCCTTCTGTTCCCAGACACAGGTGGGATGCCTGTTCAAGGCTTCCCAGGAAACCTGGAGCTGGGATTTGAGCTGGCCCAGCCACTCCTGGTCAAGACAAGAAGGAAAGGAGAATGTTGGACCCCTGGCTGCTGAGAATTTCAGATTTCTGTGCTGCAGGCACTGACCCCCAGGAGAACACTGCACTGACCTGAGGCCGTGGAGAAGCTTCCAGAATGGAATGACAGAACTGGGATTGTGGGTGTGGAGTTTGGATAGAAGTGTGTGAGATCACAGGGTGGGAAACTCAGAGTTTAAGGGTTTAGAATTCAGTAATGGATATAAAGCAAGGTGGAGGTTTGGGGTGGAGGCTGCTTCTTCTTCTTCTTCTTCTTCTTCTTCTTCTTCTTCTTCTTCTTCTTCTTCTTCTTCTTCTTCTTCTTCTTCTTCTCCATCTTCTTCTTCTTCTTCTTCTCCATCTTCTTCTTCTCAATTTTCTTCTTCTCCATCTTCTTGTTCTTGTTGTCCTCCTTCTCCTTCTCCTTCTCCTTCTCCTTCTCCTTCTCCTTCTCCTTCTCCTTCTCCTTCTCCTTCTCCTTCTTCTCCTTCTCCTTCTCCTTCTCCTCCTCCCTGGGTTTGGGTGGTTTTGTGTAATTGGATAAAAAGTCCCCATTGCAGCCACGGGTGGTTGGTTATTGGGTTAAAAGTGAAAATAATTTCGGTGTCATTCCTTAATTGGACAGTTGATCCTTCAAAGGCCTTGCAGAGAGAGAGATGGGGCTCCATTTTTAGTTTGTTGGAGTGAAGTGCTGCAGAGCTCAGGGTTTGTGAGACTGATAAACACCTGAGTCCCAACAAGAAATTCCATCTCACACATTGAATCCTGACCCTGGCAGCAAAGACTCCACTGGAGAAGGAAGCAGTGAGGGGAAAGAAATGGGGGAGAATACAAGTTCATGGTGCTATATTTTTTTTTTTAGCTGAGGGGCAGGCCTGTAGCTCACAGTACAATCATTGAAAGCAGCCAAGTTTGGGGTTGTCAGGAGCTGTGGTCACTATTGGAATCAGGGTGTGGAAAATAGATTTGTAGAGAATTTTGAAGTTTGATAGAAGGTTTACATAGTATATACACTTTGTGATAAAAAATGATGATTTAGAAATGTTATGGAATATGATAGATATTGTTGGGAGAGAAATGGAATTAGAAATAAGTTTTAACGGATGGTTTTGTAAATAAGATTAGATGTTTTAGAGAAATAGAACTATGAAAGATGCAGTAAGATTTGTGAGAAGTCATTTTAGATTATTTGTTTTAAAAATGGCGTAGTTAAATTTGATAAGTTAAGGAATACTTATAATATATTGTAATTAGGAAATAGTCAGCTTCTGATTTTGATGGTGTGAATTACAACATTGATATGGTCTCACCCTTCACATGAGACTGAAAATAGAATAAAAGTTTTTAAACACCTCTCATTTCCCTCATCTCTAGGCCAGAAAAGAGCCTAATCCAGCCCCAGGACACAATGCTGGCACAGGGATTTATTGTTTCCTGAGCCTGCTGGGCTTGATGTCATTAAAGTGTCACCGGAATCAGCTCTGTGTCATTGAGCAGCAGCTCCGTGTTTACCAGCACAGTGCAGAGAAAATTCAGGATTTCGAGGGGTTCAGATGCTCAGGGAGGTTTGACAGCTCTCTCTCCTCATTCTCATGCTGCTGAGCCTAATCTTTCCTGAGGGAATGGCGTGAGATCCGTGTTTCCTGACGGGAGATAATCCACGGGCGTCACCGGGATGGGGGACGGCGTTCCTGGAATGAGCAGGCACAAGAGGTGTTGCCTTGGAATCAGAAAAGAACTCATCCCTTCCAGCGCACTATTTCCCATGTGCTGCTCCTCAGGATTGGGTTTTCCCAGCAATTCAGAGGCCAGAACAAAATAATAATTAATGAATGTCCATAATTCATTGGGAGGATAATTAGTGATTGATGTGTGGACGGCTGTTACAATAAAAAGACAATTAGAGGTCACAGGTAGAATAAATCTCACCTAATTTTTTAGCTAGATCTTAAAACCTCAGAGCACTTAAGACTCTCCTTTCTAATCACTTCAAAACTCAACACAATAAAACATTTTATTGCAAGGGATGTATCTAAATATTGGATCCAACTCTGGATTATTTGGCTTTTTCGGGGGTGTTCTTCCTCATGATGATTACCTGGAACTTCATGATTTCCTTCCATACAAGTAAAGATAGGTGAGCTCCATCCCACCTCTTCTTACCCTTGAATCCAACACAATTTGGATTCAGTCATGCTGTTGCGGGCCTAGGCCTTGTGTCTTAGAGTGGATAAGGATTCTCCGGACACCAGGGAAAGGATCAGTGCCCAAGGGGTGACAAACCACCTCTGTAGCCATGATATTTTCTGAAAAATCCTTTCCTTAGGATTTCTTCTCCTGAGAAGCTGGGAGGCCTCAGGAACAAAATGTAAACATTGATTATCTGCTGCTGTGGAATGCAACAGGTGCATCTGGGATTGGTCTCATGTGGTTGTTTCTAATTAATGGCCAATCACAGTCAGTTGGCTTGGATTCGCTGTCTGAGACACAAACGTTTGTTATCATTCTTTCTTTTTCTATTCTTAGCCAGCCTTCTGATGAAATCCTTTCTTCTATTCTTTTAGTATAATTTCAATATAATATATATCACAAAATAATAAATCAGCCTTCTGAAATATGGAGTCAGATCCTCATCTCTTCCCTCATCCTCGGACCCATTTTACAGTCACATTACCTCCTTTGCCTGTGCTGAAGGGATTTGCAGCTGACCCCACTTCCACCTCTTTTGGCACAGCTGGAATCCCTCTGGCAAGAGGAATTGCATCCTGGCCTATCACTGCCACCACCCAGCACCCCTAAAAACCTCCTGCATGTCCCCACGCCCTCCCTGGACAATATCTTGTCCCAAAATCCCTTGAGCACTGCAGAAACTTGAGTTTGGAGGGCCCTGATGGGACTCTGACTCCATGAACGGTGACACCGCCATCGATTTGGGGCCTGTGAGGGAGCAGGGACTGTCTGTGCTTGAGGGGCAGCCTGGGGGCGGCCCAGCCACCCTCAGAGTGCTGTGACTTCTAGCCTGGGGACATTCTAGGTGTGTTCCAGAGGCCACTGATGTCAGCAGGAAAAGACCTTTTGATTTCCATGTGCTTTGGACGAGGCCCAGGAGGAGCAGCGAGTGAAGTCAGGGCCGCTCCTTCTCACAGGCCTGGAAATCTCTGGTATTTGCTGAGCAGCACTGAGTGTGGGTCAGGAAGGCAGCTGAGCTTTCCTTTCCTCTCAAACTTGTTTGTCTTGCTCTGCAGCCTAAAGCAATAGAGTGATTTCCATGACAAAATTCAGGCCCGGAGAAGCTGACGGAGCAAAAATCGCAACCAATAGGAAACCTACAAAGGCTCCTCCAAGCTGAGGAATTTCATTTCTATTGCCTGGTGTGAGAAATAGCCACTCACTTTTCATAGTTTAGGAAGGTTTATTAAACCTTATCAAAAATACAACAGGAGACAGAATAAAGAAAAAAGGAGCAAAATATTTTTCCCCCGTGTGCTCAAACCCCTCACAATGGAGTTTTTCCCTTTTTAACCCTTTAACTCCTCCCAAAGTTCTGTCCATCAGCCCCTTCTTGGCTGTCCAGTGGTGGAGATCTCTTCCTCAAATCCTGATTATAGATCAGATGTCGCCATAGTGACAAGCCAGCCCTCCCAGATGTCCCAACTCCATCTGTCCCTTGATAACCACACCTTTTATCAGGAATATTTTCTGTTTTGTTGGGATAGTTGAGCTGCTGCCCTGGGATGGTTTGCACATAACTCCTGTCTCATGCTTTACCTGCCTGATGTTGGTGTATTTGGCATTTTGGATTCCCAAGCAAATATTTGCACTTGCTGATGATTACCAACTGCTGGAAACAAGAGGGGAGGGAATAAATATCTTTATCAGACTCCTGAAAAAGGGAGAAACCAACCTGGGGTGTTCCAGCATGTTGGATGGGACTTGGAGCGCCCTGGGATAGTGGAAGGTGTCACCATGGCAGGGATGGAGCAGGATGGGATTTTTAAGGTCTTTTCCAACTCAAACCATTGGGATTCTCAGATTCTAAGTTGCTTCCTCAGCTAAAAACCAGCTGATAGAGAAAATCCCATCCCAGAGCTCTAAAGTTAACAATTTTTTGCAGCTGTCCCTTTCTTTATATACAGACATTTACTGATAGTGAATTCAATGACTCAGTGATGATTTACACCAGTGGAAGGTTTGCTCTGGAGTCATGTGGGGTTTCCTAATTTTACTAGGATTTGTTTTTCAGTGATACAGAATGAAAATTCTTCTGCAAGCCAGCAACAAGAATTTGCCATAGTGAACATGGAAAAGAGGGTGGAACAGCTGAGAAGAGGGGGAATTAAGCACATTTTAAAACTTTTAAATGAAAATAAAAACCAAACAAAACAACCCAGCTGGATAACAGAGGGGAAAAAAGAGAAAAAGGAGAGGGGAAAGAACACAAAGTCAGCAAAGTCCCAGTGTCCTCTGAAGACTGCTGATGCTCAGAGATTGAGAGAGCCCAGATTTCATTTCTTGGCAGCTCAGCCAAGCTGAGGACAATCCCCAGGGACCAGCTCCAGCTCCAGAGGTGAGTAGCCAGAGGTTTATCCCAAAGGCTACTGGGATGCTGGCATCCTTTCAGCATTGAAGATGGTAAAATATGAACACTTTTAAAAGCTCGCAGAGCCATAAATCCGAGCTGTATCACAGGCCCAGCACTGATAGAGGCAGATGTGTGAGGAGCTCTTTTACGGGGCCAAAAAGGAAGGAATCTTTCCAGGCTCAGCCATTTGAAGCTTACGGCTCCCATAAATCTCCCAAGCGCAGGGTTCAGGCCAGATCTTCACTGCTGAGTTTTTGTTTCTTGCCTTGTATGAAAGGAATTCATATCTGGCCTTAATAGGTTTGAGAATATGAGTAAAAAATAGGTGGGGGAAAAAAGGGAAATTCTGCGTGTTGTTTTAGTGCAGGGGCCAGAGTGAATAAGGATCAATATCCCAGTGGGAGGTGGGTTTCTCCTTCCTTTCCATGCCTCTCCAGATTTTAGGGAAAACATGTCAGGAAAGGCTTCTGCTCTGCTTTCCTAAACAGAGGAACTTAATCTTATACAGCTCTGAGCCTACTTTAGGCCTATTTTTAATCCCTTACCCAATTTGAACCAATTTTGACCTCTGAGACGTGAGGATCTGGAAAATTAATGATGAAAAGATCTGTTTGGAGAGCAGCTTGCTTTTAGAAAAAGAAGTTGCACCTCTTTACAGGTACGGATAAAAACTTTACTTTAGAGAAGAGCTGCAAAAATCCTGTGGTTTTTGAGCAACAAAAATTTGGGATATGCAATTTGAACCAAATTTGACCCTCTGAATGTGAGGATTGGATATTAATGATGAAAAGATCTGTTTGGAGAGCAGCTTGCTTTTAGAAAAAGAAGTTGCACCTCTTTACAGGTACAGATAAAAAGCTTTACTTTAGAGAAGAGCTGCAAAAATCCTGTGGTTTTTGAGTACCAAAAATTTGGGATATGGCAAATTGAACCAAATTTGACCTCTGAAATGTGAGGATCTGGATAATTAAGGATGAAAAGATCTGTTTGGAAAGCAGCTTGCTTTTAGAAAGATTGCACTCTTACAGGTACAGTAAAGCTTACTTTAGAGAAGCTGCACCTGTTTTGAGGAACAGATAAATTGATAGCTCCTAGATCTATCTTAGAGATCGAGCTCAAGATCCTGTTTTGTTGACACAAAATTTGCGAAATCTCCTAAAAACTCTCCTGGATGCTTTGGAATTGTGGGGACACCTTCCACTATCCCAGGGGCATCCAAGCCCTGTCCAACCTGGACTTGGACACTTCCAGGGATGGAGCAGCCACAGCTCCTCTGGGAAATCCATTCCAGTCCCTCCCCATCCTCACAGCCAAGGATTTCATCCCAATATCAGATCTAAACCTCCCCTGTTCCATCCTAAATCCACTCCCCCTGACAATCCCAAGAGAATCCATTGCCTTTGGAAGACCTGCCTGGGGTTTATGTGAAGCGAGAAACTAAAAACAAATTATAAAGTCAATTTATTGCCATCATCAGAGCCTGCTTGACCAGCTCTGTCTGTGCTGCTCACAAGCGTTGGACAGAGGGTTTTCCATGGGTTTCAGCTGCAATAAACCCAAGGAAATCAAAGAACTCAACCCTTACTCCCAGGAGCTCTTCAGAGTGGGAAAAGTCTTTGAGGAGCAGTCACTAGAGAGCACCAAACATCCACACTCCCTCCAGGTGCCTCCTGTGCCATGGGAATTACTGATGTGGGAAAAGGCTGGGACTTCCCAAGGTTTTTTTATCTCCATTTACCTCCACAAACCTCCCTAGGCCTGGGGTCCAGCTTTCCAAAGGGGTTTTCTTCAGTGTTTTTTGGTGGCAGTTGTTTGGGGGTGATGGGAAAAAAAGAACAAAAAGTAACATGGTTTAAGGAAATATTTTAGGGTGACTTAGGTCCTTGTGCCACAGAATTGCTGGCAATTAAGAAAGGAAATTAAAGATTTCTTTTTATTTTTCCAGAGTGCATTTGAGTTTTGTCCCAGGTGAAGACTCCTCAGGGACCTCTTCACCTCAACCCTCAGCTCGTCAGCAATCAACTCATTCATTCCCACCCATGAAGTTCTTCTGCAGCTTAACCAATCCATGATTTTAATGAGTTTTCTGTCTTAAGATTCCATGGCATTTTTGGGCCTTTTCTCATTTTTTTTTCATTATTGCCACCTGCATGGAAAGAGGGAAATGGTTGTGTTTAAAGCACCTGTGAAGTCATAAAGCAGCTGTGAAATGAAATATTTGGAAACCAATGAGCCTCAACTCTGCTCTTTCCATGGCCTTGCTTTCAGTACTTTTTTGTGTCATGTTTTACCACTCATTACCAGCATCACAGAATTTAATTGTATCCATTTTATTCAGCACAGCAAAGGAGTTTGGCTTCAGGGATATTTAGGAACTAAAATTTCTGTGGGATATCTCATCTCATTTTGAAATTTATGGGGTGGGCGTGCTGCAGAAGGGTCCACAAGTGTCGCTCAACCCAATTCCTCCTGTCCTTGTGCATGAACACATCTTCCTCTTTCCCTCCTTCCCAGTCCTTTTTCCTACAGAAATTGTTCCTTGGGCCAACCTGTGAACAAGATAAAGAATTCCACCGATGTTCTCCAGAATTGGAACGGTTTGGGTTGGAAGGGACCATAAAGATCAACTCATTCCACTGCAGGGACACCTCCCACTGTCCCAGGCTGCTCCAATCCCCAATGCCCAACCTGGCCTTGGACACTTCCAGGGATGCAGGGGCAGCCACAGCTTCCCTGGGAAAGCTCTGCCAGGGCCTTGAGCCCAAGCACTCCAAGATGAGCTTTGTAGGGCACCACAGAAATGCTCAGCACTAAAACCTGTGCTGGAGGTGACAGCAAAGGAAGAATCATAAAAAAATCACAGAATGATGACACAGGTGACACAATAACAACAAAGGTCACAGAACCATGGCACAGGTGACAGTGTCACTTTATTGCCTCACTTTCCCCATTTGTGGGGTGGAGGTGATGCCTCAGGTTTTGGCTTTTATATTTTCAGATTCTGTGCTGCTTTAGTGTGTGGGTCTGAGCTCCACATCAGGGCATGGTGAGCTCTGTGCACAGAGCAGGGAGACAAAACAATTCCTGCTCCAGCTGGGCACCAAGGACAAATGATCCAAATCTCAGCCCAGGAGCACAAACCCCGTGGGCTGCAGAGAGAAAAACAAGCAGGGTGGGAGTGCCTGGGCTAAAGCTGGGATGGGACAATGAACTGCAAGGTGCAAATGGAGCAGAACTGATCCCAGGGAGAGAGCCCGGGAGCGCTCGTGCATTTTGGGGCCATTTTGGTTCATCTTGGGTGCAGCCCTGGCTGGGCTCTGGTGCTGCCCAAGGTGCATCCATGGAGGAGATCCTTTGGATAAATCCCTGCTTTATTCTTTAGCTCTGTCCAGTCTCTGCTCTAGATCTGCCTTCACAAGGCATCATTTAACCTGAGCCATCAAATCTGCCATCCTTCAAAAGTCACTTTCCCAAAAGAGAACTGGATGGATTTAGGGTTGGAATCTTCTGGGGATAGAAAGGAAGAAGAGCTTTTAATTATCAGAACCCAGGAGCAGCCTGGTGTACCCAGGTGGCCTCTCCTCCTGGCCTAGGAAAAGGCAAATTTCCTGCATTTCCACCTGGGAAAATGCACTTTGGATTCACTTCTGCCTTTGAAACAAGGAGTCAAATCACAGAATTATTTAGATTGGAAATAACCTTTAAGTTGATCAAATCTAACCCTGCACTGCCAACTCAGCCAGACTCTGATTAATCAATAGGAAAAATTAAAAAAAAATAAAGACTTGAAATAATTTTAAAATATCAAACCTAAACCAAATTAAATTTATTTTACAGCATCAGTCCTTGCAAAAGAAAAAATATCAGAACTGAAGATAAATATGTTACCCTAAAAAGTTTTAAAATGTTTTTTGGTGGGATGAAGGCAGAGTTGTTACAGGTTTTAAAGCAGAAGGATTAAAAATCATGCACTTGGATTTTTCTGGAACTTTCGGGTAAACAATTTTTGCTCATCTAAAATTAAATACATTTTATAGCCTGGACACCAGGCACTATGAAAAATCTCAAAGTTTCCCTCTCAAAATACGAGGAATAGCAGTTTTGAAAAATCCCTCCTTTTTTCTTGGCTGAAAAATTTTGCCAAACTGGAAATTAATGCCACAAATACATTTTGTTCCTCCACATCTTAAACATGGAATTTTCGCCAATTCCTTTAGACCAAAAAAGCTGGGATTGTGTTCCTGCATTTTTTCCCATATCTGTCTATTCCATAGGTCTGGGTAGGGATAAAATTCCTATTGTTGTGTGGAGATGTGTTATATGTGCACTCCATAAATATTTTTATTTACTGAAGGTTTGTTGTAAACCAAGGAAATTTGAAATTTTTTAAGGAAGCCTTAAATTTTTTCTGTGATTTCCCAGTGATTTGCACAAGATCTGAGACATCCCATAGGGCCGAGTAGGACTATTTAGTCTAATTTAACATTCTGCAACTGAAATATTTATAAACTTGGGCAAATTTTCACCACACACAAAAGAAAGGATCCATTTCTCCCTTAAAAAAGGACTCAATTTCTCCCTAAAAGAGAGAAAGGAGCAGAGAAACGAGTTCTGCTTTCTTCCTAGAAGAAGATTCCATTACTCATTCACTAATTAAATATGTGTGTTTAGAAATAAAAATAAATAAAGAAATGAATAAATAAATAAACCTTTCCGTGTCCCAAACCTTAATCAGAACAGAATTTTCCGTGCCTTCCCCGTGGTTTCTGGTTTGTCCCAGGATCAAAGAGCACTGACCATTACTAAGGAAAATAAAAACCCCAAACATCTGCCTGCCCAGGATTTACAGGACAATCCAAACTGGGCAAAAAAAGCAATCCAGAGGCTGAACAACTCCACATTATCACGGAATCATGGAGTGGGTGAGACTGGAAGGGACCTCGGGTGTTGGAGTTTTTGCTTCTTTTTCTGCCTGGGTCGGGATTGAAGCTCCCAGAACAGAATTTCTTGTTGGGACTGAGATGTTTATCAGTTCTTATCTCTGTCACACTCTCACAAACCCTGAGCTCTGCAGCACTTCACTCTCACAAACTAAACATGGAGCCCCATCTCTCTCTGTGCAAGGCCTTTGAAGGATCAACTGTCCAATTAAGGAATGACACCTTAATTATTTTCACTTTTAACCCAATAACCAACCACCCGTGGCTGCAATGGGGACTTTTATCCAATTACACAAAACCACCCAAGGTAAAAGGGGAAGAAGGAGAAGGAGAAGCAGAAGAAGCAGAAGAAGCAGAAGAAGAAGAAGAAGAAGAAGAAGAAGAAGAAGAAGAAGAGAGAGGAGGAGGAGAAGGAGAAGGAGAAGGAGAAGGAGAAGGAGAAGGAGAAGGAGAAGGAGAAGGAGAAGGAGGAGGAGAAGAAGAAGAAGAAGAAGAAGAAGAAGGAGAAGGAGCAGCCTCCACCCCAAAACCTCCACCTTGCTTTATATCCATTACTGTATTCTAAACCCTTAAACTCTGAGTTTCCCACCCTGTGATCTCACACACTTCTATCCAAACTCCACACCCACAATCCCAGTTCTGTCATTCCATTCTGGAAGCTTCTCCACGGCCTCAGGTCAGTGCAGTGTTCTCCTGGGGGTCAGTGCCAGGCAGCACAGAAATCTGAAATTCTCAGTAATTAGGGTTCCCATACCCTGGAGATCATCTGGTCCAACTCCCCGGCTCCCAGTTATTTGGGAAAGGCTCTTTAATTTTACCCTACTGAGGTCCTAAGGCAAATCCAGTTTTTCCACGGATTTCCAATAATTTTGAAGCTAAAGGAGCCACATCCTGGAGGAGAAGTCAGGAATCAGCTGGTTAAAGCTTTAAACTCATTTAATCCGTTTGTTTTGTTTTGTTTTAAAGCTGTGTGAAATGAATTATTTTGGAATAATATCTTTAATATTCCCTGGGAAAATGATCTGCCTCCTCTGCTGCATGGAATTGAATGGGAAGATCCTTCAAGGAATCCCTGACTTGACCTTTATCCGCTGCTGGAATTCTCCTTACGAAATTCATGGAATTGAACAGGAAGATCCTTCAAGGAATCCCTGACTTGACCTTTATCCTCTGCTGGAATTCTCCTTATGAAATTCATGGAATTGAATGGGAAGATCCTTCAAGAAATTCCTGACTTGATCTTTACCCACTGTTGGAATTCTTATGAAATTCATGGAATTAAACAGGAAGATCCTCCAAGGAATTCCTGACTTGACCTTTATCCACTGCTGGAATTCTTCTCATGATGTCATGGAATTGAATGGGAAGATCCTTCAAGGAATCCCTGACTTGACCTTTATCCGCTGCTGGAATTCTCCTTATGAAATTCATGGAATTAAACAGGAAGATCCTTCAAGGAATCCCTGACTTGACCCTTATCCACTGCTGGAATTCTTATGAAATTCATGGAATTAAACAGGAAGATCGTTCAAGGAATCCCTGACTTGACCCTTATCCACTGCTGGAATTCTCCTTACGAAATTCATGGAATTGAATGGGAAGATCCTTCAAGGAACTCCTGACTTGACTCTCGTCCACTGTTGGGATTCTCCTCATGAAATTCATGGAACTGAATGGGAAGATCCTTCAAGGAATTCCTAACTTGACCCTTGTCCACTGCTGGAATTCTCCTCATGAAATTAATGGAATTGGACAGGAAGATCCTTCAAGAAATTCCTGACTTGATCTTTACCCACTGCTGGAATTCTCCTCATGAAATTAATGGAATTGAATGGGAAGATCCTTCAAGAAATTCCTGACTTGATCTTTACCCACTGTTGGAATTCTTATGAAATTCATGGAATTAAACAGGAAGATCGTTCAAGGAATCCCTGACTTGACCCTTATCCACTGCTGGAATTCTCCTTACGAAATTCATGGTATTGAATGGGAAGATCCTTCAAGAAATTCCTGACTTGATCTTTACCCACTGCTGGAATTCTTATGAAATTCATGGAATTAAACAGGAAGATGGTTCAAGGAATCCCTGACCTGACATTAAGCCACTGATGGAATTCTTCTCATGATGTCATGGAATTGAACAGGAAGATCCTTCAAGGAATCCCTGACTTGACCCTTATCCACTGCTGGAATTCTCCTTACGAAATTCATGGAATTGAACAGGAAGATCCTTCAAGGAATCCCTGACTTGACCTTTATCCTCTGCTGGAATTCTCCTTATGAAATTCATGGAATTGAATGGGAAGATCCTTCAAGAAATTCCTGACTTGATCTTTACCCACTGTTGGAATTCTTATGAAATTCATGGAATTAAACAGGAAGATCGTTCAAGGAATCCCTGACTTGACATTTATCCACTGCTGGAATTCTTCTCATGATGTCATGGAATTGAATGGGAAGATCCTTCAAGGAACTCCTGACTTGACTCTCGTCCACTGTTGGGATTCTCCTCATGAAATTCATGGAACTGAATGGGAAGATCCTTCAAGGAATTCCTAACTTGACCCTTGTCCACTGCTAGAATTCTCCTCCTGAAATTAATGGAATTGGACAGGAAGATCCTTCAAGGAATCCCTGACTTGACCCTTGTCCACTGCTGGAATTCTCCTCATGAAATTAATGGAATTCTCCCTGTGAAATTCATGGAATTCTTCCTGTGAAATTCATGGAATTCTCCCCATCTCCTGCATAGAGGCCTGGGAATCCTGTTGGAAGACTAAAGCAAGGCAGAGGTTGGGTATCTCAGCCTTATTTGTGGCAGCTCTTTCTAAATCACCCATCCCACCCAGAAACAGGCACAAATTTTCCTTGGCCATCCTTTTATTATTAATTTATTACAATTATTAAAAGCTCTGTATGCCCTTGAAAGTGTCAACTACTTCAGCCGGTTTTTCCTCACACCATCCATCCATGTCCAGTTGTTCATGCTCTGCAGAAATGAGATAAAATCTTGTTTTCCTTTATCCCAGCTCTCAAAAGTGACTCATTAATGTTCTCCTGTGGCTTCAGGTCTCGACAAAAATAAATCAAATTAACAAAGAGCAATTTTCCATCCTCGCCCTCTGTCTTTCCTTCTCCGCCTGCTTTTATTTGCTTTTTCCCTTGGACAAACTATTTGGAAAACATTGCAAGAACACTTAATTTGGATGACATGAAAGCAAATTTGCCTGGCTGATTTAAGGGATGTTTTCCCTTCAGGAACACAAGAGCAAATTTGGAGATAATTTTCCTATCAAAAGACAGAATTGTTTGAACTAAAGGGAGACTTTGCCCCAGCCTGGATTCCAGGGACAATGTTGTTCCCAGATGTGGATGAGAATGGAGCACAGGGAATGAGGAAACCTCACCAGATCTGCCCTTCAGGGTTTCAAACCTTTCATCTTTCATCATTTCAGAATTTATATTTGGTGGCACCTTCCAGAGAAAATCTGAAATAAATCCGTTTTCTGAGAAATGCTGGTTTCGTATAAACTGAGAGTGTATTTCTTCATTTTTGTTCTTCATGGCTCCTCAGTGTGGGAACAGGGAACTGAAAATCCTTGGGACCATCCTAAACCAAAGGAATTGTTCTCCAAGGCCACTCATTTGAAGGGAATGTCACGGTTTTGGGACACTTGAGAGATTTCATGCTTTGCATGTTTCATCTTCTCTCCATCCTATGGCTGAAATTGTTTACAGATTAAAAAAATGGGAATATGGGAATAACCCATATTAAGAGGAGAGCCAGACTGGTGTTTATCCTGAGAAAAAGGAGCCTCAGACCAAAGGAAATTCTCCAGGAAGGAATTTTGTGGATTTTCCTCTTTTTTTTTTTTTTTTTTTGGAAAATGAGAGTTTTGTCCAACAGGAATTTACAGGTTAATGTTAATATGAAATATAACATAAAAAAGGGAGGTTGTGCAAGAATTAGGTGCTGGGTCAGACTTTGGGATGGAGTTCCCCTTCTGGGATCCTGTGGGATTCCTCATCCTTAGAAAATCTGACCCTTCCCAGCATCCCAGAGCCCACTCCACATCCCAGCACTTTCCCAAACCCTGCAGGCAAATTACTTGATTATTTTTGATCTTCCAAGGACTGTGTGGAAAATGGGAATTAAATGTTTTTAAAATAAAAATTATTGACATGGAGCTGTGCCAGGGATGGATTAGGTTGGATATCAGGACAAAGCTCTTCCCCAGAGGGTGGTGGGCACCGTCCAGGCTCCCCAGGGCATGGGGACATTCCCAAGGCTGCCAGAGCTTCAGAAGTGCTTGGAAAGTGTGAAATTTTGGGGACTTTCCAGGGCCAGCATGTGGAATCCTTGGGTTCCTTCCAACTCAGGATATTCTAGGGGTTCACAGAATCACAGAATCACAGAAATTCTAGGTTGGAAGAGACCTTTAAGATCATCGAGTCCAACCCATGTTCTAACACCTCAACCAGATCATGGCACCAAGTGCCACATCCAGTCTTTTTTTAAACTCTTCGAGGGATGGTGACTCCACCATCTCTCTGGGTAGATGATTCCAGTATTTGACCACTCTTTCTGTAAAATACTTCCTCCTTACTTCACCAGAACCAGAAAGATCTGATTGGCAGATCTGAGGAAATAATTTTCCTGGATGAGTTAGAAAAGGAAATACAACCAATTCTCTGCTCCCAAAACTTATTCCCTTATTCCAGCTCTTTTCATTCCTGCACCAATCCCAGATATCCTCTGGTTCTGGGATGGGGAATCAGGAATAGGAATGGTCACTGAATCTTCTGTTGGCAGCCAGTCAGTGCTGGACATTCCTCACTTCTCTGAATTTCAGAGTCACAACTGCCTCTCACTCACCTTCTCACGTCATCTAACATCCCATGCATCCCTGATTTTGGGATATTCTTCCCAAAAATATTCCTGCATAATGATGTAACCACTGGCAATTCTGGGGTTGTGACTCCCTTTTTCCTGTTCAGTTCCTCCTTTTACAGGAATGTCCCTTTCAGAGAATCACAGAATCATTAAATTGGAAAAGATCTCTGAGATCAAGTCCAAGCTATGATTATGGGATTCACAGAATCACTTCTCTGAATTTCAGAGTCATGACTGCCTCTCACTCACCTTCTCACGTCATCTAACATCCCATGCATCCCTGATTTTGGGATATTCTTCCCAAAAATATTCCTGCATAATGACGTAACCACTGTTAATCCTGGGACTGGGACTCCCTTTTTCCTGTTCAGTTCCTCCTTTCACAGGAATGTCCTTTTCAGAGAATCACAGAATCAATAAATTGGAAAATACCTCAGATCATCAAGTCCAAGCTATGATTCTGTGATTCACAGAATCACTTCTCTGAATTTCAGAGTCACAACTGCCTCTCACTCACCTTGTCATCTAACAGGCCCCATGCATCCCTAATTTTGGGATATTCTTCCCAAAAATATTCCTGCATAATGATGTAACCACTGGTTGTGACTCCTATTTCTCTGTTCAGTTCCTCCTTTCACAGGAATGTCCCTTTGGAGAATCACGAATCATTAAATTGGAAAAATCTCTGAGATCAAGTACGAGCTATGATTATGGGATTCACAGAATCACTTCTCTGAATTTCAGAGTCACAACTGCCTCTCAACTCACCTTCTCACGCCATCTAACAGGTCCCATGCATCCCTAATTTTGGGATATTCTTCCCAAAAATATTCCTGCATAATGATGTAACCGCTGGTTGTGACTCCCGTTTCCCTGTTCAGTTCCTCCTTTCACAGGAATGTCCCTCTCAGAGAATCACAGAATCATTAAATTGGAAAAGATCTCTGAGAGCAAGTACGAGCTATGATTATGGGATTCACAGAATCACTTCTCTGAATTTCTGGTAATCCTGGGGTTGTGACTCCCGTTTCCCTGTTCAGTTCCTCCTTTCACAGGAATGTCCCCCTCAGAGAATCACAGAATCATTAAATTGGAAAAGATTTCAGATCATCAAGTCCAAGCTATGATTCTGTGATTCCGTGGCAATTTCCAGAGATCCTGGTTGTTTGCAGATCACCTGAGTTTCGGCTGAGAAAAGATGGCATCATGATTTTATGATGTTGAGCAGCACCTCTAAAATCCTGGAAAGAGATCTTGGCTCTGTGGCAGGGACCATTTAACATCAGAAATATCTGTGAATATGTTTTTACCTAATTTTAGCCATTTAAACCTGAATCACCCAGCTTGGCTTTGGAGGTAAAGAGAGAGACAAGTTATTTCCCATCCTGAGAGGGAGAATAAATCCCTTTCTGGATATATTTATTCCTCTACATTGATTTTAGGGGGTGACTACACAGACAAAGTGAACTGAAATCAGTCCAAACTCATTTCACAGCATCCAAACTCTTCACTTTGAAGCTGACTTTAATCCTTGTCCATCCAGGCTCCAACATTTCCACATGCAGGAATCCTTTAATGAATATTTATTTAAAAGGTTTTACTCTTTTCCAGCCTGGGGTTAGCAGAATTATTCACAAATTGTGTAATGACCAACAACTCCATAAAATAGGGCAGCACTTGTGATAAGATTTTATCCAGTCTAGGTTTGCCTTTCTGGTGTTGGAACCCTGATTTATCCAGTGGCTTTTTTCCCCCTTTAATTCTCATTCTTTCAACACCAAATTTCCTCTGCTGTTTTTAACAACACAGCAGGGATTGATTCCATACAGGAATCTGGTGGAATTCATATTTCTTGTGTCTTTTTTATAAGGACTGACTGGGGATATGGTACAAGTTAAGGGCAGCTCTGTAATCGCTTGCACATGATGGCTGTAGGAAAGGATGCCGTGTTCTTACCTTCATCCAGCTCCAAGAAAGGGGCAAAAAAAAAGGGAAAAGGGAAAGAAAAAAATGTTAATCATTTATTTCTGCTTCAAACATGTGCAAATTCCATATCGGGGCAGTGCCTGGAAAAAAACAAAGTGCTGTGGAAGGGGTGAAAAAACAACTGTCCCTCTCCCACAGGGATAACAAAGAACACAGCCCCTGGAAAAGGTTTGTCTAAACAAAATAACAATAAAAAGGAGCAGCAAACCCAAACCAAAACACAGGGAAGAAATCAGGAGGAAAGCCTGGAGGAGTTCAAAGCCATCTGGGGCTGGAGGACGTCGTGTTTTTGTGGCCACTCTGGGCTTAGATCAGTGCCAGATGTGGGGACAGAATGGGCACTGAGTGGGAGGAGGACAAGGCTTGGTGTCCACTGGCTTCGTCCTGGGAGAGCAGGAATCATGGAATCACGGAATCATGGAATCATGGAATCATGGAATCATGGAATCATGGAATCATGGAATCATGGAATCGTGGAATCATGGAATCGTGGGATCATGGAATCACAGAATCATGGAGTCATGGAGTCATGGAGTCATGGAATCACAGAATTCCTGAGCTGGAAGTGTCCCACAAGGATCATGGAGAAGACTCCTGAAGATGAGAGTGCCTGGCTGGGTGCTCGGTGATGGGACACGTGGAAGATGGAGCCATAAACGTGAAAAAGTGGGGGAAAGGTTGGAAAATGGGAAAAAATGGAGGGAAAAAAAATGGAAAAAAAATGAAGAAAAAATGGGGGGGAGGGGAGAAAATGGGGGAAAAATGGGGGAAAAAATGGGAAAAAATGGGGAAACGCCTTTTCAAATAGGAAAAGGTGGGACCTCCCAAAAATGTATCAGATTTAGTTAGAAGGAGCTATCAGAGGGGAGGCTCCCAGACCAGTACCACGAGAGGTGTGGTGTGTGATGGGAGCTCACAGAGGAGCAGCAGCCAGTGTTCTCCAAGCCTTGGATTCCATGGATTCATTCCCAGAGACAGCCCAGAGGTGATTGGAATCCCTGCTCATGTTTGCCACGTTTGGATGAAGGATGCAGCTGGGCAGGCCTTGGTTTTTGTAATAATATTTCAATTTTTCAACTGAAGGTTCTGTTCTGCACCCCTGATTGCAGCTCAGCCACCTCCAGATTCCCAGGAATTTGAGATGACAGGACTTTGGGCTGACTTTGGGCTTAAAACCTCAACTTTTGGGGCTTAAAACCTCAACTCAACTGGGCTTAAAAACCTCAACTTTTGGGCTTAAAAACCTCAACTTTTGGGCTTAAAACCTCAACATTTGAGCTTAAAAACTTGACTCTGCCCATGGCAGTGGGACCAGACCTGTGCTCCCTGTGACCAACACACCAATCCTGTGTGGCAGCCAAATGTAGATCACCCAGTGGTGCCAGGCCAAAAATCTCAGAGAAGAATCTGAATTTTATCAGCTCCTCCAGATCTTTGGATCTGATCAGTGGGAAGCAATTTTTCCTGGGATTACACACAAATGTGTGTGTCTCACTCCATGAGAGGATTTTGCTGAATTCTTGCTGTCTGTGCTCAGAAAAGGGCAGATGAAATTTCCTTGTATCAAACAGGGATTAAATTTTCACTTCTGCCTTGTTTATCTTCCCTAAACAAATATTTTCTGTATCCAGAATGGAAGATTGCCTCCCCGCAGACTTAAATGATGTTTTCCATAATTTCAGCTTGCCTCATCAATGCATCCACACCACAGAATCAGCTGCAAATTGATTTCAGTCTGTTCTCACCTGATGGGTTCCAAAATCTGACAAGAACAGCCTCACTCATAAAATCTGCCTTTATTTTGGGTTGTTTACATTTGTCACCATGATTCCACAGCTGATTTAAATAAAAGTCACTTCTCTGCCTTCCAGTGAGCAGTGATCTATCAAATTTGAAGTTTAGCCCCAGTGAATCACAGTCTGCTGTTTTCTGGTGTAATTTAAACCAGGAGGCAAAACGTCAAAGAAGTACTGAAAGCAAAACAAAAAAAGAGAATGGCAACATTTTTTTAAGGAAAAAAAATTAAATTCTGTGGAGTTTGGCGACTGTTAGGTTGCAGATCATATTCTGAGCTATGGTTGCTCCTGAGAGCTTCCTTCAGAGTTTAGGCCTGGTGTAAATCATGGAAGTGTTGAGGGAAGGGAGCAGAATTTTCTTTTATTGGAGATTGTGCCTGACTTTCCCTCAAAATGTTCATGGTCACCACGGCCTGAGATCATCCCACCAGCCAAAGTGGTGTTATTGGATGTTCTGAAGGAGAGCAGGCAGGTCAAGAGAGAATCCTGGAATCATCTGGGCTGGGAATGATCCCTGTGATCATCAAATCTGCACTGACAAGGTCACCACTGACCCTGTCCCCAAGTGCCACATCCACAGCGCTTTTAAATCCCCCCAGGGATGGGGATCCACCTCTGCCCAGGGCTGGATAACCGTGGAAGGGATTTCCAGGAAAGAATTGTGGCTGATGTCCACCCTGAGCCTGCCCTGGCCCAGCCTGAGGCCCTTCCCTCTCCTCCTGTCCCTGTTCCCTGGGATAAGATCCCAAATCCCCCCGGCTGTGCCCTCCTGGCAGGAGCTGTGCAGAGCCACAAGGGCCCCTGAGCCTCCTTTGCTCCAGACTGAGCCCCTTCCCAGCTCCCTCAGGGATTCTGCAGCCCTTTCCAGCTCCTCAGGGATTCTGCAGCCCCTTCCCAGCTCCCTCAGGGATTCTCCAGCCCCTTCCCAGCTCCCTCAGGGATTCTCCAGCCCCTTCCCAGCTCCTCAGGGATTCTCCAGCCCCTTCCAGCTCCTCAGGGATTCTCCAGCCCCTGCCCAGCTCCCTCAGGGATTCTCCAGCCCCTTCCCAGCTCCCTCAGGGATTCTGCAGCCCCTGCCCAGCTCCCTCAGGGATTCTCCAGCCCCTGCCCGGCTCCTCAGGGATTCTCCAGCCCCTTCCCAGCTCCTCAGGGATTCTGCAGCCCCTTCCCAGCTCCCTCAGGGATTCTCCAGCCCCTTCCCAGCTCCCTCAGGGATTCTCCAGCCCCTTCCCAACTCCCTCAGGGATTCTGCAGCCCCTGCCCAGCTCCTCAGGGATTCTGCAGCCCCTTCCCAGCTCCTCAGGGATCCTCCAGCCCCTTCCAGCTCCTCAGGGATTCTGCAGCCCCTGCCCAGCTCCCTCAGGGATTCTGCAGCCCCTGCCCGGCTCCCTCAGGGATTCTGCAGCCCCTGCCCAGCTCCTCAGGGATTCTGCAGGCCCTGCCCAGCTCCTCAGGGATTCTCCAGCCCCTTCCCAACTCCCTCAGGGATTCTCCAGCCCCTTCCCAGCTCCCTCAGGGATTCTCCAGCCCCTTCCCAGCTCCTCAGGGATTCTCCAGCCCCTTCCCAACTCCCTCAGGGATTCTCCAGCCCCTGCCCAGCTCCCTCAGGGATTCTGCAGCCCCTTCCCAGCTCCTCAGGGATTCTGCAGCCTCTTCCCAGCTCCCTCAGGGATTCTGCAGCCCCTGCCCAGCTCCCTCCGGGATTCTGCGGCCCCTTCCCAGCTCCCTCAGGGATTCTCCAGCCTCTTCCAGCTCCTCAGGGATTCTGCAGCCCCTTCCCAGCTCCTCAGGGATTCTGCAGCCCCTTCCCAGCTCCCTCAGGGATTGTGCGGCCCCTTCCCAGCTCCCTCAGGGATTCTCCAGCCTCTTCCAGCTCCTCAGGGATTCTGCAGCCCTTTCCAGCTCCTCAGAGATTCTCCAGCCCCTTCCCAGCTCCTCAGGGATTCTCCAGCCCCTTCCCAGCTCCTCAGGGATTCTGCAGCCCCTGCCCGGCTCCCTCAGGGATTCTGCAGCCCCTTCCCAACTCCCTCAGGGATTCTCCAGCCCCTTCCCAGCTCCCTCAGGGATTCTGCAGCCCCTTCCAGCTCCCTCAGGGATTCTCCAGCCCCTGCCCAGCTCCCTCAGGGATTCTCCAGCCCCTTCCAGCTCCTCAGGGATTCTGCAGCCCCTTCCAGCTCCTCAGGGATTCTCCAGCCCCTGTCCAGCTCCTCAGGGATTCTGCAGCCCCTTTCCAGCTCCCTCAGGGATTCTGCAGGCCCTTCCCAACTCCTCAGGGATTCTCCAGCCCCTTCCCAACTCCCTCAGGGATTCTGCAGCCCCTTCCCAACTCCTCAGGGATTCTGCAGCCTCTTCCCAGCTCCCTCAGGGATTCTCCAGCCCCTTCCCAGCTCCTCAGGGATTCTGCAGGCCCTCCCCAGCTCCCTCAGGGATTCTCCAGCCCCTTCCCAGCTCCCTCAGGGATTCTGCAGCCCCTGCCCAGCTCCCTCAGGGATTCTCCAGCCCCTTCCAGCTCCCTCAGGGATTCTGCAGCCCCTGCCCAGCTCCCTCAGGGATTCTGCAGCCCCTTCCCAGCTCCCTCAGGGATTCTGCAGCCCCTTCCCAGCTCCCTCAGGGATTCTGCAGCCCCTGCCCAGCTCCTCAGGGATTCTCCAGCCCCTTCCCAGCTCCCTCAGGGATTCTGCAGCCCCTTCCCAACTCCCTCAGGGATTCTCCAGCCCCTGCCCAGCTCCTCAGGGATTCTGCAGCCCCTTCCCATCTCCCTCAGGGATTCTCCGGCCCCTTCCCAGCCCTGCTCCCACCAGAAAAAAAAGAAATATTTTCCAGGGTGATTTCCTTCCAGCTATAGCGTGTCCCTCCATGTCTCCCAAGGACAGGAATTGTGGACATTGAGGACTCGACAGGAGCTTCACCAAAACACCACACTTGGGATTGATCTGATTTCATCTCAGTTCTCAGAGTACTTTGAGGACAATAATTTTTGAAGCGTCACCATGCTCTAAAAGTTCTGATTTAAAAAGTTCCTACCAAGATGGATTGAAAAGAGCCTCATTCTTGCAATTTTCCTGCTCTAAATGAAAACAGCCCATGTAGGCTTTGGATGACATGCAACGAAAGGGTCTTGCCTGTCAGCTGCTCATAATTAAACAAATCTCTTTTTTTTGTGCAAAATAATCCTCCTTTTTTTCCCCTCCTCACATTCAGAATCCTGCCCAAATCCTCTTTCCCATTGGTATAACCCATATTGCCTTTACTGTCAGGAATTTTACAACCTTCCAAGGAAAAGCCATGATGAAGAAATTTCTTTTCAACCCTTTCTAGGATCTGTTTTCTGCCTGAAACTCCAGCCCCCTTGGTGATTCATATTCATGACCTGAAAGCACAAGCTGAGTAGTTCAAACAACAATTGAAATATTAATTAAAATGCAGATGTAATTCCAAAGCAGCCATCCCAAACAATTACGAGTTTCATTTCTAGACAGTTGTTTTGAGGCTGCATTTTTTTTATACAGAGTTTTGGATGGATTTGGGGCTCTCAGTTGTTGTTTCTGGAGGATTATTTGTTCTTTTTCACTTCCATTTGATCTGGAATCTTTGTCTTTCATTACTGCAAAGCCATTTCCTCCCCGCTGCTCGAGCCCTTGAGTTGATTAAGTGGTACAAAGCATTCCTGGGCCACTCAGTAAATAACAATGCAAACATGTTTATGTAACACTTTCATGTGCTAATGAGGTTTTTATGTTGGAGTTGAGCGCTCCATGTCCCGGAGTCTGGGACTCCTCAACTCTTGGCTCTTTGATGTGAAGGGAGCACATTCGGTTTTCATTTTGGGGAGATGAAGCTGCTGTTTACCTTCGGTGTCACTTCTCCACGAGGGAATGCTCCCGATCCGTGGCACTGAAGGGAAGCGGAGTTGGATCCCTGGGTGCTGAGAATTTCAGATTTCTGTGCTGCCAGGCACTGACCCCCAGGAGAACACTGCACTGACCTGAGGCCGTGGAGAAGCTTCCAGAATGGAATGACAGAACTGGGATTGTGGGTGTGGAGTTTGGATAGAAGTGTGTGAGATCACAGGGTGGGAAACTCAGAGTTTAAGGGTTTAGAATACAGTAATGGATATAAAGAAAGATGGAGGTTTTATGGTTCAGGCTGGTCCTTCCTCTTCTTCTTCTTCTTCTTTCTTCTTCTTCTTCTTCTCCTTCTCCTTCTCCTTCTTCTTCTTCTCCTTCTCCTTCTTTACTTTCTGCTTCTTTACCTTCTCCTTCTTCTTCATTTTCACCTTCTTCTTCTTCCTCTTCTCCTTCTTCTTCATCTACTCCTCCCTGGGTTTGGGTGGTTTTGTGTAATTGGATAAAAAAGTCCTCATTGCAGCCATGGGTGGTTGTTTATTGGGTTAAAAGAGAAAACAATTTAGGGATCATTTCTTAATTGGAGCATTTATCTTTAAAAGGCCTTGCAGAGAGAGAGATGGGGCTCCATTTTTAGTTTGTTGGAGTGAAGTGCTGCAGAACTCAGGGTTTGTGAGAGTGTGACAGAGATAAGAACTGATAAACATCTGAGTCCCAACAAGAAACACCATCTCACACATTTAATCCCAAATCTGACAAAAAAGAAGCAAAGAATCTGCAAAAGAGCGAGGTTTTTATGAATTCCCCATGTTTGGGACTGAAATAAGTTCTCCAGGAGAAAACTCCTGTTTCAAGCTTGTTGAGGCCATTTCAGAACAGAAATTGGAGCGTCCTTCCATGGGTCTTTAGGATAAAATTTTCATGGATGGAGATTTAGGTCACTTTTCCTGTCTGTCTGAGCAATGATTTCAGGAGAAGTAGAGAGAGGACAAGCACTGAGCTCTTCCCTCTGCTGAGCAGTGACAGGAGCTGAGCTGAAGCTGTGTCAGGAGAGGTTTGGGGTGGATTTCAGGAAAAGGTTCTTCACCCCGAGGGTGGTGGGGCAATGAAAAAGCTCCCCAGGGAATGGACACATTCCCAAGGCTGCCAGAGCTCCAGGAAAATGCTCCCAGGGATGCACAGGGTGGGATTGTTGGGGTGCAGGGCCAGGATTTGGATCAATGATCCTTGTGGATCCCTTACAGCTCAGCATATTCTATGGCTCCATGATTCTCTGACTTCCATCTTGGTCAATTCCACAGAAATTCAGCCAAGCATTTCCTTAAATTGAAATTTAAAAAACCCCACAAATTGTTACAACATGAGCTATAAGGAGGAGAATTTCTAAAATTCTAACAAATGAGTGTTTCTCACAAACTAGGCATAGGGGGAGATTTATCACACACACCCCAAATAATTTAGACTTGGACTTTTCCTAAATCCATCAATGCTGGAGGAAAGTATTGGCCACATGGAATGGGTCTGATCCAGGCTGAAAATTCCAAGGACACCTAGAAGGCAATTTATGCCAGGAAATTCCACACCAGCCCCTGAGCCCCACCCAAACCCTGGGTCTTTATTAAAAGTTTGTGTTGAATTCTTCCCAATCTTAATGAGTACAATTAACATGAGAGTACTAGGCCAAAAATAAAGATTTATTTGACAGAATAGTCTTAATTAGGTATTAAGAAATAAATGTGGCATTTTATGTTGCCAGTCCAGTCAATGGGAATTTTCTTTCCCATTCAATTCTGTGAAATCATGGCACAAAGCTTCATCTGGTACAAACAGAACACAGGCTATTGAAAATCATTTGTGCCAAATGAGGGCCATGAATCAAAACTTCTTTATTCCATTAGGAACTGTCAGGAGTTATGACAAACTTTGGGATCGGGGACAAAATCTTGAGCATCCATTGTTCAGGAAAAATCTTCCTTTGTCCAAGAGCCTTCAGTTTCAACAGGGAAGCATTTGAGGAGCAAACCCCAGGGCTGATCATCAGAGTGATCCTGTTTCCTGGGGATTGGGCCCCTCTGACAGGCACAGATTAAAGCCTTGTTCCCCTCCTAATCAAACCTGGTTTCAACTTCTGTAGGATTGACGGGGGGTACTAGCATGGTTGGAACGGACGGAGATGAGAGATCTCTGAAGCCAGGTCGTGGAACTTGGGATTTATTGCAAAGGGCCTGGGTGCAGGGCCCTGCTGGGATTTGGGGTTTATTGCAAAGGGCCTGGGTGCAGGGGCCTGTTGGGATTTGGGGTTTATTGCAAAGGGCCTGGGTGCAGGGCCCTGCTGGGATTTGGGGTTCATTGCACAGGGCCTGGGTGCAGGGCCCTGCTGGGATTTGGGGTTTATTGCAAAGGTGCAGGGCCCTGCTGGGATTTGGGGTTCATTGCAAAGGGCCTGCTGGGGTTTGGGGTTATTGCAGAGGGCTGGTGCAGGCCCTGCTGGGGTTTGGGGTTTATTGCAAAGGGCCTGGGTGCAGGGCCTGCTGGGATTTGGGGTTTATTGCAAAGGGCCTGGTGCAGGGCCTTTTGAGATTTGGAGTTTATTGCAAAGGGCCTGGGTGCAGGGGCCTTTTGAGATTTGGGGTTTATTGCAAAGGGCCTGGGTGCAGGGGCCTGCTGGGATTTGGGGTTCATTGCAAAGGGCCTGGTGCAGGGCCTGCTGGGATTTGGGTTCATTGCAAAGGGCCTGGGTGCAGGGCCTGCTGGGATTTGGGGTTCATTGCAAAGGGCCTGGGTGCAGGAGCCTCTTTTGAGAACTTGGTGGGGCTTATTGGTTTATTGCAAAGGGCCTGGGTGCAGGGCCCTGCTGGGTGAGCTGCCAGATCAAGCTCGGGAGCAGGCCTGGGGAGCAGAATGAGCGAGGAGAGGGGGAGAGAGGATGAGAGAGTAAAAGAGCAAAAGCATAAGAGAGTAAAAGAGGTAAGAGCATAAAAGGCAAGAAGTAAGAGTGCAAAGTTCCCGTTACAATATAATAAATCATTTTCTGTGTTGAATATTCTAATTCTCACTAACCAATCTAGTACAAGATACAAATCCTATAGCATTCACATACAGCCTGTAAGAATCACTACATTACCACACTGTGTTACATTTTAAACCCTAAAAACTCCTCTTTGGACCCCTTCTGCCAAGCTGTAGGGTCTGCTCTGACCCTTGGGCCTGTCTGCAAGCAGAGGGTGTTGTTTTATCAAAAGGGGATCACCTTCAGCTGGCCACACCATTGTTTTCCCATTGTTCAGTAACCGAGGTATCTCAAAGCTTTCATTTCAATCTTGCTTATAGTTTCTATATTCTCAAAATCTTTTGCCAGAAAATCATATTTGTAAGGCTTTCCTGTTTCATCTTCCCCAGCAAACTTCTGCAAATGGGAGTGTTCCATGGACATCAAACTGCTCGTTAAGGGAAAATTATCCCACTGGAAGATCCAAACCTGGTGCTCAGCTGCCACAGACTGGGACCCCCACCTCACCCCACCCCATGAAGCCAAGGGGCCTCTCCTGGAGAGACACTCTCCTGCTCTACATGGAATTTATTTCTGCTGGCTAAGATTTCACAACAGGCAGGTATTTATGGAAAAGATGTTTATTTTTTTTTGCCCCAGTCTGTCATCTCCAGACTCTGGAGGGTTGAGGGTGGTCCCTGCAGTGCTGCTCCTGTGACAGGTGGCAGAAGAGGAGGCCAAGCTTGGCGTCATTTAATGTCAATGTCTTATAAAGGGTTCTACACCTTCACAGCAACATTTTGGAATGGATAAAGCTTTTAAATGAATTGTTGGCCTCAGGGCCTGGCAAAGCAAGGAGAGGGAGAAGGTCGTTCCAACCCACCATTGACAAGCAAGTATTTCTGAAATAAATGGTGCAACCAGATCTAATAACAATGATAAAAAATAAGAGAAGGGCAATGTTGTCAGAGATCCAAACACATGAATTTTATGTGATGAAAAGCTTAAATGTCCTTTGTGCATGGTGAGCTTCTCCTTATCACTTATCTCGCCTTGATTCACCCACTCAGCACTCCCCCAGCACTTCCCAGAGCACCCAGTTGGTTTCCAAATCTCATTCCCAAGTTTATTCCTGCATGAATAGGCTGGTAACACTCTCCAGATGTTCTATTGTCCTTCAGGTGATGGGGAAAATATTTGGTCCAAAATTTCTTTCCCTTGTGATGGATTCTTTGTGTTCCCAGTCTGAATAAACTGAGGCCACACCAACATCTCTTCTGTCTGCAAACCCAGAGGTTTTCCTGAATTTGGAAGGTGGAAAACTTGTCCTGTGCGGAGCAACTGAAGGAGCTGGGGGTGTTTAACCTGGAGAAAAGGAGGCTCAGGGGGGACCTTATTGTGACTGTGACCGTGTTCACAGGGGTTCTTGGATGAGGAAGAGATGAGGATCTGACTCCATGTTTCAGAAGGCTGATTTATTATTTTATGATACATATTATATTAAAACTATACTAAAAGAATAGAAGAAAGGATTTCATCAGAAGGCTGGCTAAGAATGGAATGAGAAAGAATGATAACAAAGGTTTGTGGCTCGGGCTCTCTGTCCGAGCCAGCTGGCTGTGATTGGCCATTAATTAAAAACAACCAACATGGACCAATCACAGATGCACCTGTTGCATTCCACAGCAGCAGATAATCAATGTTTACATTTTGTTTCTGAGGCCTTTCAGCTTCTCAGGAGGAAAAATCCTAAGGAAAGGATTTTCCATAGAAGATGTCTGTGACAAGTGACAGCACAAGAGGCCTCAAATTGCACCAGGGAAGGTTTAAATTGGATATTATAGCAGGGGGGGAAATCATAGAAAGGGTTGTAAACATTGAAACAGACTGCCCAGGGCAGTGGTGGAAGGGGTGGCACCATCCCTGGTAGCGCTATCCCTGGAAGTGTTTGAAAAATGAGTGGATGTGGCATTGAAGATGTGTGGTGCTGGGCTGGCAGCTGGATCTGATCATCTTTAGGGTCTCTTTTCCAACCTTGACAATTCCACAATTCCCTGATTCAAGTGTGTGCCCAGATCTCCTTCTCTGGGAAGTCACTGCTTTGCTTCCCTGTTCGTCCTTCCCAGAACAAGAATTCCATCTCCCTTCCTGTTTCTGGTCACTTTTGCTTCTCTTCCGTCCCCCTGGACCCTTTGAGCTCCACATTCCCCACTCCAGAGTGGGTTTTACCCACTGGAAAGGTCAGGACAGGTGGCCCAGGGTGATTGAAAACCCTGGATGTCTCCCTGTGGGATCTCAGCACCTCAGGACTGAGGTGTCACCGAGAGCACCCTTGGGGGGCTCGGGAGTCCTGGAATGTTCCAGAAGTGTCTGGTGGCTGGACTTTGATCCTACACAGGAGACGACACCTGTATGAGGACAGGAGGGTTTCACCGGGGTGAATGGTGAAGGGATTGGTTAATTAGAGAGTGAGACACAGGGTTTAGGATTTCTGTACAGGGGGGTTTAGAGAATGGAGGAATTGGGGCGTGTCCTGTCCTTCTTCTTCTTCTTCTTCTCCTCCATCTTCTGTGGTGATGGTGGCACTTTGGGATTGGTCATTACTAAAAGTGCACTGGGCAATAAGGGTGAAAGGTATTGGGGAAAAATGATAAATATTGTACACGTAACCATGGGTATAAAGATAGGTGACCGCCCGGAGGGCAGGGAGTGTGCTCATGGCTGGCTGCTGAGCAGAGCTCTGTCGGGCCGAGAGAAAATCTTTTAGATAAACAATTAATAAACACCGAGACCGAGAAAAGAACTGAAGCCTCTTCTCGTCCTTTGATACGCGGGCTGCCCCAAGGCCACCCCGGGCCTTTCCAGGCCATCCAAACAGCCGAAAACCGGACATCTCCCAGGCAATGGAGACCCTCCATGGCAGCAATTTCAACAGCAAGGTTCATTTCCAGTCACGGGATCGACCTTTACTGGTTTGGCTCAGGGATCTTGGAAGTGTCTGCCAATATAAATTGGATTTTTTTCCCTTTGGGGTTGGCACAGAGTGGAGGCTGAACTTCAGGGCTTTCTCCTCCACCTCCAGGACACAGTGTCTGTTAGAGCATTTTACTTTCTGTGGACTTCTACTTGTACATGCTTATTCTTTAGGGAATAAGCTGGAATTGGGAGGGGAAACAGATACAGGAGGAGTTGTTTCATAGCTTTGATGGGTTAAATCACAAGCAAGGCAAGATTTATAGTGGTAATTACATTTTTATTTACATTATCTGACTATCATTTCTTTCTATAAGCATAAGTCAGGCAGTACCTTCTTCCTAGAAAGGAGGTCTCAAGGAAATTTTTCTTTCTCATCAAATTCCAAAGTCACAAATTGTCATTGGTCACTGCTGTATCATGTTCCAAAATTACTTTTTTTTTTGTCTAAAGAGAGATTGTCTAAGAGAAAACATCCATTGTCAGGTGAATTAATTCTTCCTTGAGGCTTTGGCTCAGTCAGGTACACAAAAACACACCAATGAGGCTGCAGGGATTATTCCTGACTTTAATTTCCCCCCAGAAAAATGACAACTATGACACCCAATCTTATCCCATTTAATTTCTCCTGCTGGCATATGGTTGAGATTTTGTGCTCAACCACTCTCATTTCAACAGGCAGGAATCACAGCTTGGATGGGTTAAATCAGAAGCAAGGCAAGATTCATACTTGTAAATATATTTTTTAATATTATCTGAATATCACCTCTTCCTCTAAGCATGTCAGGCACTACTTTCTCCCTAGAAATGAGGTCTCAGGGAAATTTTTCTTTCAAATCAAGTTCAAAAGTCACAAATTGTCATTGGTCACTGCTGTATCAATGTTCCAAAATTACTTTTTTTTTTGTCTAAAGAGAGATTGTCGAAGAGATAACATGCATTGTCAGGTGAATTAATTCTTCCTTGAGGCTTTGGCTCAGTCAGGTACACAAAAACACATCAATGAGGCTGCAGGGATTATTCCTGACTTTAATTTCCCCCCAGAAAAATGACAAATATTAGACCAAATCTTATCCCATTTAATTTCTCCAGCTGGCATATGGTTGAGATTTTGTGCTCAGCCACTCTCATTTCAACAGGCAGGAATCACAGCTTGGATGGGTTAAATCACAAGCAAGGCAAGATTTATAGTGGTAAATATATTTATTTTACATTATATGAATATAATTTCTTCCTCTAAGCATGTCAGGCAGTACTTTCTTCTTAGAAAGGAGGTCTCAAGGAAATTTTTCTTTCTCATCAAATTCCAAAGTCACAAATTGTCATTGGTCACTGCTGTATCATGTTCCAAAATTACTTTTTTTTTTGTCTAAAGAGAGATTGTCTAAGAGAAAACATCAATTGTCAGGTGAATTAATGAGGATGCATTAATTTGCCCCAAAAAATGACAACTATGACACCCAATCTTATCCCATTTAATTTCTCCTGCTGGCATATGGTTGAGATTTTGTGCTCAACCACTCTCATTTCAACAGGCAGGAATTTTGCCCTAGAGACCCCTGGGCAAATCCTTATTTCTTAAATATTTGGTATAAAACTCATAAAAATAAATAAATACATCATGCTTCAGGTCATCCTGTTCAGAATTGGGCTTTCACTCCAGGCTTAGCAACTCCAAGCAGGTTCCCTGTCTTCGAATATTTTGTTTTCTGAAATAAATGGTGCAACCAGACCTAATCATAAAGATAAAAAACAAGAGAAGGAAAATGTTGTCAGAGATCCAAACACACTAATTTTTTTTTGTCATGAAAAGCTTTTATTCTGGTTCTTATTCTCGCTCGTGCACAGATTTATTGAAAAAAATAAAAATGCTCTGACATTTATTCATTTTCCACTTAGATTATTGTGGTTAAATCAAAAAGAAGTGTCAGGGCTTAGGGAGCTGAAAGCAGCTCCGCTTTTTCCATTGTGACTTGGTCACATGGTTCCCATTTGTTCCATGAAAAACCTCCTGGTTTTGGTTATTTTCCCTGTCTGGAATGAGATAGAATTCCAGTGCTGCTGCCAAATCTCCTCTATCGTGGAGGAAACTTGGGCATTTTGGGCTGTCTCCCTGGGTTCAGCATGTTCTTCCACAAGGAGCTGCTTTATTATTATTATTATTACTATTATTATTATTATTATTATTATTATTATCATTATCATTATCATTATCATTATCATTATCATTATCATTATCATTATTATCATCATCATTATTATTATTACTGTTGCTGTTTTTCTGTTGTCATCTATGTTTTTATTTTTACTTTTATTTTTATTTTTATTTTTATTTTTATTTTTATTTTTATTTTTATTTTATTTTTATTTTTATTTTTATTTTTATTTTTATTTTTATTTTTATTTTTATTTATTTTTATTTTTATTTTTATTTTTATTTTTATTTTTATTTTTATTTTTATTTTTATTTTTATTTTTATTTTTATTTTTATTTTTAATTTTTATTTTTATTTTTATTTTTATTTTTATTTTTATTGTGGTTATTTTTATTTTTATTTTTATTGTGGTTATTTTTCTTAACTTATAGTATTTTTAGGGGTCTGTTTTTATTGTTAAAATTATTATTTCCAATGGGCTCAGGAGATTCCTCAGGTCGTTATTTGAAACCATCCTTTGGACAATAGAGGAGGGAAGGAAGTCTTGGTGATGGTCCCAAGATGCAATGGAGAAGACGTGGGGTCAACTCCAGCTCCCATCACATTTGGGAGATATTCCAGGTTGGAATATCCCAAAAATATGCTGGAATCCATGGGAAGATTTTAGGGCACAAGGATGAGCCCCATCACATCCATGTTCTGCTCTTTGCAGTTGGGTTTCAAGGAACAAAATGAATCTCCCACCTTTTCCAGAGGAAAGTTTGGCACGGAGTCCAACGCAGGTAAATTCTGGCAACTCCTGGTTGGTCTTTCATTGCTGCCCTACTGGATTTTAGTCCACTCCAATTCCATGGAAAAATGAGTTGGTTTAAATTCCGTGGAGGGAAAACAAGATTGGCTTTGTCCTAGACAAAAATTGCTCTGTAATTGTGGTTTATTGCCAGTGAGATCCTTGGAGTTGGAATTCTATTGGAAATATATTCAGTGGATCAATAGTGATCACTGAGTTTTAACTGAGAAACTCTCCACTAAAGATTCCCAGGAAAAGTTATCGTTAAAGATGCAAAGAAAAAGGAAGGAAAATAAAAATAAAGTTGAATGTAGAACTAAAGATGGCACAGGGTGCATTAGTTCTGTAGAGAGAAAACAAGATTGGCTTTGTCCTAGACAAAAATTTCTCTGTAATTGTGGTTTATTGCCAGTGAGATCCTTGGAGTTGGAATTCTATTGGAAATATATTCAGTGGATCAATAGTGATCACTGAGTTTTAATTCACAAACTCTCGAGTAAAGATTCCAGGAAAAGTTATCATTAAAAATGCAATGAAAAAGGAAGGAAAATAAAGTTGAATATAAAGATTGCACAATTTTTCTGTAATTGTGGTTTATTGCCAGTGAGATCCTTGGAACCGTAATTCTATTGGAAATATATTCAGTGGATCAATAGTGATCACTGAGTTTTAATTCAGAAACTCTCCAGTAAAGATTCCAGGAAAAGTTATCATTAAAAATGCAGTGAAAAAGGAAGGAAAATAAAGTGGAATACAGAGCTAAAGATTGCACAGGGTGCATTAGTTCTGTAGAGGGAAAACAAGATTGGCTTTGTCCTAGACAAAAATTTCTCTGTAATTGTGGTTTATTGCCAGTGAGATCCTTGGAATTGGAATTTTATTGGAATTCAGTGGATCAATAGTGATCACTGCGTTTTAACTCAGAAACTCTCCACTAAAGATTCCAGGAAAAGTCATCATTAAAAATGCAATGAAAAAGGAAGGAAAATAAAGTTGAATATAAAGATTGCACAATTTTTCTGTAATTGTGGTTTATTGCCAGTGAGATCACTGGAATTGGAATTCCATTGGAAATATATTCAGTGGATCAATAGTGACCACTGAGTTTTAATCCAGAAACTCTCCAGTAAAGATTCCCAGGAAAAGTTATCGTTAAAGATGCAAAGAAAAAGGAAGGAAAATTAAAATAAACTTGAATATAGAGCTAAAGATTGCACAGGGTGCATTAGTTCTGTAGAAGGAAAACAAGATTGGCTTTGTCCTAGACAAAAAATTCTCTGTAATTGTGGTTTATTGACTGTGAGATCCTTGGAGTTGGAATTCTATTGGAAATATATTCAGTGGATCAATGGTGACCACTGAGTTTTAATCCAGAAACTCTCCAGTAAAGATTCCAGGAAAAGTTATCATTAAAAATGCAATGAAAAAGGAAGGAAAATAAAAATAAAGTGGAATACAGAGCTAAAGATTGCACAGGGTGCATTTAATTCTGTAGAAGGAAAACAAGATTGGCTTTGTCCTAGACAAAATTTGCTCTGTAATTGTGGTTTATTGCCAGTGAGATCCTTGGAGTTGGAATTCCATTGGAAATATATTCAGTGGATCAATAGTGATCACTGAGTTTTAATCCAGAAACTCTCCAGTAAAGATTCCAGGAAAAGTTATCATTAAAAATGCAATGAAAAAGGAAGGAAAATAAAGTTGAATACAAAGATTGCACAATTTTTCTGTAATTGTGGTTTATTGCCAGTGAGATCACTGGAATTGGAATTCCATTGGAAATATATTCAGTGGATCAATAGTGACCACTGAGTTTTAACTGAGAAACTCTCCAGTAAAGATTCCCAGGAAAAGTTACAGTTAAAGATGCAATGAAAAAGGAAGGAAAATAAAAATAAAGTTGAATGTAGAACTAAAGATGGCACAGGGTGCATTAGTTCTGTAGAGGGAAAACAAGATTGGCTTTGTCCTAGACAAAAATTGCTCTGTAATTGTGGTTTATTGCCAGTGAGATCACTGGAATTGGAATTCCAGTGGAAATATATTCAGTGGATCAATAGTGATCACTGAGTTTTAATCCAGAAACTCTCCAGTAAAGATTCCAGGAAAAGATATCATTAAAGATGCAATGAAAAAGGAAGGAAAATAAAGCTGAATATAAAGTTAAAGATTGCACAATTTTTCTGTAATTGTGGTTTATTGCCAGTGAGATCACTGGAATTGGAATTCCATTGGAAATATATTCAGTGGATCAATAGTGATCACTGAGTTTTAATCCAGAAACTCTCCAGTAAAGATTTCCAGGAAAAGTCTTCATTAAAGATGCAGTGAAAAAGGAAGGAAAATTAAAATAAACTTGAATATAGAGCTAAAGATTGCACAGGGTGCATTAGTTCTGTAGAGGGAAAACAAGATTGGCTTTATCCTAGACAAAAATTTGCTCTGTAATTGTGGTTTATTGCCAGTGAGATCCTTGGAGTTGGAATTCTATTGGAAATATATTCAGTGGATCAATAGTGATCACTGAGTTTTAATCCAGAAATTCTCCAGTAAAGATTCCAGGAAAAGTCTTCATTAAAGATGCAGTGAAAAAGGAAGGAAAATAAAAATAAAGTTGAATATAGAGCTAAAGATTGCACAGGGTGCATTTAATTCTGTAGAAGGAAAACAAGATTGGCTTTGTCCTAGACAAAAATTGCTCTGTAATTGTGGTTTATTGCCAGTGAGATCCTTGGAGTTGGAATTCTATTGGAAATATATTCAGTGGATCAATAGTGATCACTGAGTTTTAACTCAGAAACTCTCCACTAAAGATTCCCAGGAAAAGTCATCATTAAAAATGCAATGAAAAAGAAAGGAAAATAAAGTTGAATATAAAGTTAAAGATTGCACAATTTTTCTGTAATTGTGGTTTATTGCCAGTGAGATCACTGGAATTGGAATTCCATTGGAAATATATTCAGTGGATCAATAGTGATCACTGAGTTTTAACTCAGAAACTCTCCAGTAAAGATTCCAGGAAAAGTTATCATTAAAAATGCAATGAAAAAGGAAGGAAAATAAAGTGGAATACAGAGCTAAAGATTGCACAGGGTGCATTTAATTCTGTAGAAGGAAAACAAGATTGGCTTTGTCCTAGAAAAAAATTGCTCTGTAATTGTGGTTTATTGCCAGTGAGATCCTTGGAATTGGAATTTTATTGAAATTCAGTGGATCAATAGTGATCACTGAGTTTTAATCCAGAAACTCTCCAGTAAAGATTCCAGGAAAAGTTATCATTAAAAATGCAATGAAAAAGGAAGGAAAATAAAGTTGAATATAGAGTTAAAGATTGCACAATTTTTCTGTAATTGTGGTTTATTGCCAGTGAGATCCTTGGAGTTGGAATTCCATTGGAAATATATTCAGTGGATCAATAGTGATCACTGAGTTTTAATCCAGAAACTCTCCAGTAAAGATTCCAGGAAAAGTTATCATTAAAAATGCAATGAAAAAGGAAGGAAAATAAAGTTGAATATAAAGATTGCACAATTTTTCTGTAATTGTGGTTTATTGCCAGTGAGATCCTTGGAATTGGAATTTTATGGAAATTCAGTGATCAATAGTGATCACTGAGTTTTAACTCAGAAACTCTCCACTAAAGATTCCCAGGAAAAGTTATCGTTAAAGATGCAATGAAAAAGGAAGGAAAATAAAAATAAAATTGAATATAGAGCTAAAGATTGCACAGGGTGCATTAGTTCTGTAGAGGGAAAACAAGATTGGCTTTGTCCTAGACAAAATTTTCTCTGTAATTGTGGTTTATTGCCAGTGAGATCACTGGAATTGGAATTCCATTGGAAATATATTCAGTGGATCAATAGTGATCACTGAGTTTTAATCCAGAAACTCTCCACTAAAGATTCCAGGAAAAGTCTTCATTAAAGATGCAGTGAAAAAGGAAGGAAAATAAAAATAAAATTGAATATAGAGCTAAAGATTGCACAGGGTGCATTAGTTCTGTAGAGGGAAAACAAGATTGGCTTTATCCTAGACAAAATTTTCTCTGTAATTGTGGTTTATTGCCAGTGAGATCCTTGGAATTGGAATTTTATTGAAATTCAGTGGATCAATAGTGATCACTGAGTTTTAACTCAGAAACTCTCCACTAAAGATTCCCAGGAAAAGTCATCATTAAAAGTGCAATGAAAAAGGAAGGAAAATTAAAATAAAGCTGAATATAGAGCTAAAGATTGCACAGGGTGTGTTTAATTTCAATACAGATTTACTTATCAATGCCAAAAATTACTGATGGATCAAAAAAACCATATTTTTCTATTGGATTTAACCAACTGGTTGGATTTATTTTCTTTACAATTAGCTGGATTTAATTTAGATTTTATTGACTCCGCAGACAGGTCCCTGGAGGGGAGATGCCCTCATCAGGTGAGACCGGTCCCACCTAAATTCCAAGAGCTGTTCTTAAACCAGCCATGAACACGAGAATTCCAAGATGTCATATGAAAACAACACTAATTTAAGGAAAATACTGTTCAGAACCAGAGAAATATTTCATTTTATTAGCGTGGAATTGTCACATTTTGACACTGCCAGCAGAAAAATATTTATGAAAAGGGAAACATCTTGTTCCAATCAAGGGAAATGTTTTATTTCTGCTTTCTCTGTTTGACACATTAGAGCATGAAGTTACTGTTCCACACATGTGACACCTCATGTAAAATTAATAACAATGAAATTGCAAAGTCAGGGAGGGATTTTAAAAAACTTTATTTTGGGGGGATTTTTTTTTTCAACTTAAAATTTGCTGAAGAACAAATACTTGGATTTAATTTCTGAAACCTCCCCTGGCTTTAATTCAAAATAGAGTTTGGGTTCCTCAAAGTTCATAATTGGACCGAAATCTGCAGTAAATTCATCTCCTTTTCACACACTTTTCCCCCCTTTTATATTTTCATGTTGCGATAACAAAATCACTGAATAATGGCAAGGGTTGTTATTTTAAATGACTGCTATGAAACATAAAGGAAAAAAAAAAGGCTCTTCTAAACAATTACTCATGGAAAAAATACAGTAATAATTCATCTTAATAATAGAAATATTCAGTGGGTTTATTAAAAGTGTTTATTAAAACCCTCCATGGATGCACCTTGGGCAGCACCAGAGCCCAGCCAGGGCTGCACCCAAGATGAACCAAAATGGCCCCAAAATGCACGAGCGCTCCCGGGCTCTCTCCCTGGGATCAGTTCTGCTCCATTTGCACCTTGCAGTTCATTGTCCCATTCCAGCTTTAGACCTAAATCTGCAGTAAATTCATCTCCTTTTCACACACTTTTCCCCCCCTTTTATATTTTCATGCTGCGATAACAAAATCACTGAATAATGGCAAGGGCTGTTATTTTAAATGACTGCTATGAAACATAAAGGAAAAAAAAAAAGACTCTTCTAAACAATTACTCATGGAAAAATACAGTAATAATTCATCTTAATCATAGAAATATTCAGTGGGTTGGGTTGGAAAGGATCTCCAAGATCATCCATTTCCATGGGCAGGGACACCTCCCACTGTCCCAGTTTGCTCCAAGCCCTGTCCAACCTGTCTTGGACACTTCCAGGGGTCCAGGGGCAGCCGCAGCTTCTCTGGGAAAGCTCTGCTGTCGGATCTCAGGATCTCAGTCCTGAGGTGCCGAGCCACCGAGACCACCCTTGGGGGGCTCGGGAGTCCTGGAATGTTCCAGAAGTGTCTGGTGGCTGGACTTTGATCCTACACAGGAGACGACACCTGTATGAGGACAGGAGGGTTTCACCGGGGTGAATGGTGAAGGGATTGGTTAATTAGAGAGTGAAACACAGGGTTTAGGATTTCTGTACAGGGGGGTTTAGAGAAGTAAGATGGAGGAATTGGGGCGTGTCCTGTCCTTCTTCTTCTTCTTCTTCTCCTCCATCTTCTGTGGTGATGGTGGCACTTTGGGATTGGTTATTACTGCAAGTGCACCGGGTAATAAGAATAAATGGTATTGGAGAAAAATGATAAATATTGTACACGTAACCATGAGTATAAAGATAGGTGGCTGCCGGGAGGGCAGCACAGTGTGCTCATGGCTGGCTGCTGAGCAGAGCTCTGTCGGGCTGAAAGAAAATCTTTTAGATAAACAATTAATAAACATAAAAACCGAAAGAAGAACTGAAGCCTCTTCTCGTCCTTCGATACGCGGGCTGCCCCAAGGCCACTCCGGGCCTTTCCAGGCCCTTCAAACAGCCGAAAAACCGACACTCTGCCAGAGCCTCCCCATCCTCCCAGGGAGGAATTTATTCCCAATATCCCATCAAAATCTCCCTTCCTTCAGTTTAAGGCCATTCCTCCTTGTCCTGTCC
Organism: Zonotrichia leucophrys gambelii; assembly: GCF_028769735.1. NCBI lineage: Eukaryota > Metazoa > Chordata > Aves > Passeriformes > Passerellidae > Zonotrichia > Zonotrichia leucophrys. The sequence continues at coordinate 2,259,845 of NC_088171.1, forward strand.
CTCCATGTCCCACCAGCATGGATGTCACAGGTCTGGAGAAGGCTTTCTCTTGGTTTTGCTGCAGGATCTTCACAAATCATCTCTGAACACAGAAAATATTGGGTTGGAGCTCAACCCTGGGGAGTGCTGACCTCAGAAAGGCATTTGAGGTTTTCCTCAAGGCACTTTTCCTTCTGAGGCAGGAGGAAACACCACCTAGCAAACATTTTCCATTAAAATCCTGCAAGGTCGGGTGGGATGATCCAGTGTTCCACCACAAATGTGAGAAACCCACCGGCACACAGTGGATTTGTAAGGATTTATTGGTTCTCTCCATTATTTCTCTCTCATCCTCACCACCACCCCAGCTGTCGTGAAAATTTAGGAATAAATCATTTTCTTCAAAGCATTTCTGTATCTCGCCATAATGATTTTTTTCCCTGTGATTTCTCAACCAGCTCCTGCGCCAGATAAAAATCTTCTCCCATGTGAAATCCATGCTTAGGAATGAGTTTTTCCTCGAGCTTCAGGCTTGCTTGCACACGTTCCAACGTTCACTTGTTGCCACGTTCTCGCTTCACTCCAAATCAGAGAGGGGAAATTTCGTAACACCAGAAGCTCCAACAACTGCTGGAAGTCACATTTGCATTCTATCTCTGCTTTTCCTGATGAAGATTGACTGGGAATTTGAAAAGAGAGAATTTTTTGGATTTGGTTTTGTTTGGGTATTTTTTTCCCTTCAGTCTGGAGCTCAAGGATATTCAAACAACAGGAAAAACCACTCAGGAAATACTTTGAGATTTCCAGCAAAAGTCCAAGAAAACAAATACATTTCTTTAAATTATTTCTGGGGTTTAAGTATTGATGAAAATAATCTCTGATATTTTAGACTGGAAAAAAGAAATAAAAGCCTTCTCCCTTCAGCATTCTCATCTGCATTTGTAGGAGCTCTTGCAGCAGAAAATTTCAAGGTGGAACCTTTGATTTTTGCGAAATTAGGAGTCATCTTTAGCTCATCTTTATTTTGGATTTTAAATCCAAATTTTATATTTTAAATTCTGTTATAAATCAGGAGTAATCTTTATTTCATCTTTATTTTGATGAACTCCCCAGCATCAAATTCACTTCAGGAATTTTGAATTTTTTCAGTGTCACAGCCCTTACCTGAGACCTTCTCAATTCATCCCACTCTATCTCCTTCCTAAAACTCCAATCTGGAGCAATGGGTGTCCATAAACTTGATTTGAGTTAAAATATTTTATTTTACTATTATTCTTTTATTATTTATAATTATTAATAATTATTTTATTGTTAATATTATTTGCTCTGCTGACAGTGAGCAACATCGAACATTTCTTGAGGAATCCTTCCTGCATTTTTATTCCGCTTTCTCTCCGTGCCAGCAGTGATAGAAACCATCCCCACAGACTTTTCCCGTAACAGAGGGGTGAGACTTGCTCCTGGAATCCCGGCTTCTTCCCTGGACCAGAAGGAGCTGGAGGAGCAGGTCCTGGGAGCTGTTTGATGGATGTTCCTTGGCAGGAATCCCTGCGAGATTCCAGGGATTGCGGATATCGTGCGCTCACACGGATTTGTGCTGCTCCCATATGTGCTCACACGGGTGCAGTTAAACAGAGCCACGTTCCCACACGTTCCCGCATTCCAGATCCATCCGTGTTCTTATGCCTTGTGCGGGCTGCCCTAGAGCAGAGGCTGGACAGAGCTAAAGAATAAAGCAGGGATTTATTAAAACCCTCCATGGATGCACCTTGGGCAGCACCAGAGCCCAGCCAGGGCTGCACCCAAGATGAACCAAAATGGCCCCAAAATGCACGAGCGCTCCCGGGCTCTCTCCCTGGGATCAGTTCTGCTCCATTTGCACCTTGCAGTTCATTGTCCCATTCCAGCTTTAGCCCAGGCAGTCCCACCCTGCTTGTTTTTCTCTCTCCAGCCCACGGGGTTTGTGCTCCTGGGCTGAGATTTGGATCATTTGTCCTTGGTGCCCAGCTGGAGCAGGAATTGTTTTGTCTCCCTGCTCTGTGCACAGAGCTCACCATGCCCTGATGTGGAGCTCAGACCCACACACTAAAGCAGCACAGAATCTGAAAATATAAAAGCCAAACCTGAGGCACCACTGGATGTGGGAAGAGCTGTGTGTGTTTTCTGACAGGATTATTTGAACATTCCTGCACAAATTTGGGTGATATTTCCAGGTAAATGGAAAATTCCATCTCCCTTTTTTGGGCACCAGCCTCTTTTGGTATGGAACCATTCTGGAATGATGGGATTTCTGGGGATAAATCAACATTTCTGAAATACCAGGAGAGGTAACAAAGCAGAGGTTGGATTTTTCAGGGAGGTAGGGATGGTTCTGTTTTATCCAGGTTTATTGGGGTTGGTGGCTGGACTTAATGATCCCCAAATCTTAACAATTCTACATCCATGATTTTGGAAGTTGCTCCCAGACAAAAAACCTTCCCCTACATGAAGCTCAGCCCCACACACTAAAGCAGCACAGAATCTGAAAATATAAAAGCCAAAACCCAAGGCATCATAACACACATTCCAGCCTATGGATAACCCTCAACTCCCTCTGACAGGGGCATCCTGCTCGTCTGCATCCCTCCTTCCCAATTTTTACACTCATGTCTATGCAGTAGCAAAAGAAAATTTATTTTTGTTCTGTTTTTCAGAGTTGCACATCTCACATTTTTTACAATCATTGACAAATTACTCAATGTGAGAGAAGCAGCAACTCCTGTGCTGGGGCTTCCACAATTCCTCCAGGATTTCCAAAGAAACTCCTTTACACCCAACAGTATTCCCAGGCTTCCTGCTGCCCTTTGGTTCCAGTAGCAGGATAATGCTCTTTTCCACCACCAGGTTATCTCAGCTGCCTGATAACAACCCAAACTATCTCAGCTTGTCTCAGTGCCAGCCTCTCTGAGCGCTGATAACTGAAATGATAACGGATATTTAACAACTAACGGCTCCCCGAAGGTGAAAGTGGAAAATGGACTCCTTGAAGCAAAGGCATCCAAGAGGGAGCGCATTTTAAGACAGAAAAATGCATTTCGTAGGAGCCAAGGCAGATGTTAATTAAAAATTTCGTGATCATCTGTGTCGGGATAGTGGAAATTTTTTGTCAGTAAGATCGCTGTAAATCCTTAATTAAGGAGTTAATTAAAGAATTAAGTTACTCTTTGATTTTTAATATGTCAGGATCCCACTCTGACACAGCCCAAACAAATGGAGAGATTTTTGAGAGCTGATGGCTTTGTCCAACATCTTTCCACTCCCTGACAGGAGGTGGCAGTGAGGTGGGGATCGGTATCTTCTCACAGGTAACAAGTGACAGAACAAGAGGAAACGGCCCCAGATTGTACCTGGAGAGATTTAGATTGGATCTCAGGAAAAAATTCTTCACAGAAAGGGTGGTCAAGCACTGGAACAGGTCAGCTGGGGAAGTGAGGGGGCCCCTCAGCTTGGGACACTGAGCACATCCAGAGGGGACAGCGAGGCTGGAGAGGGGCTGGGAACACAAAGAGAACTTTATCACTCTTTCTGTGAAAAAATTTTCCTGCTATCCAACCTGTATTTCCCTTGGTGCAGCTCAAGGCTGTGTGCTCTGGCTGTGTCTGGCTGTGAGGAGCCCCTGAGGGAGCTGGGGGTGCTCAGCCTGGAGAAAAGGAGACTCAGGGCTGCCCCCATCACTCTCTGCAGCTCCTGAAAGGTGCCTGTGCTCAGCTGGGGCTGGGCTCTGTCTGCAGCAGCACTGACACAGCCAGAGCACACAGCCTCACGGGAAATACAGGCTGGATAGCAGGAAAAAGTTTCCACAAAAAGAGTGATAAAGTTCTGGGATGGCTGCCCGGGGAGGTGGTGGAGTCCCCATCCCTGGGTGTGTTTAACAAAGCCTGGATGTGGCACTGGGTGCCAGGGTTGAGTTGAGCTGTTGGGGCTGGGTTGGACTCGATGATCTTGAAGGTCTCTTCCAACCTGGTCATTCTGGGAATTCTGTGAATTCTGTGATGGAGTCAGCACCCCTGGAAGTGCTCTAAAATCACGTGGATGTGGCACGTGTCTGGATGTGGTTTAGTGCTGAACGTGGCGGTGGTGCCAGGCTGACGGTTGGAATTGATGATCCTGAAGGTCTTTTCCAACCTGAATGATTCCATGATTCTGTGGTTCCCGTGTGTTCTCAGATCTTATCTGGGAAGATGTTTATTGCTTCCCTGTTTGCTCTTCCCAGAGCTCTGCAGCATCAACTCATTCCCACAGGTAAAGGTTTATAACCCCAATAAACAACGGTGTTCCCTCTCTTTCCAGACCACAGAATAACTGTTTCTCATTATTCCAACCTTTCCCAAGTAATGACGCCAGCACAAATCCTGCCATTCCCAGCAGCATCCTGCCCCATCTCCAGTGCCTCCTGCTCCAGCAATTTTTCACAATTTCCCTATTCAAACATCACTCCCTTGCTCTGTGCTGAATAAATTCTCTTTGCTTTCTGGAAGCCTCTCCTCCAGTGTCTGCAGGCTGTTTCCAGGTTCCCCGTGCTGTGCTTTCAGAGCCAAGCCATTCATCTTGACATGACTCAGAGGCAGCTTTCCTCAGCCAATTAATCATGGGATTGGGTTTCTCCCATGGTGCCTCCTCTGGCTCATCCATATCTTTGTGGTAACGAAGGGCCTGGGAGTGAGTGCAGCATCCCAGGGGTCAGTGCAGCATCCCAGATGTTAGTGCAGCATCCCAAGGGTCAGTGCAGCACCCCAGGGTCACTGCAGCATCCCAGGGGTCACTGCAGCACCCATTGGGTCAGTGCAGCATCCCAGGGTCAGTGCAGCATCCCAGGGGTCAGTGCAGCATCCCAGGGGTCAGTGCAGCATCCCAGGGTCAGTGCAGCATCCCAGGGGTCAGTGCAGCATCCCAGGGGTCAGTGCAGCATCCCAGGGTCAGTGCAGCACCCATGGGGTCAGTGCAGCATCCCAGGGGTCACTGCAGCATCCCAGGGGTCACTGCAGCATCCCAGGGGTCAGTGCAGCACCCCAGGGTCAGTGCAGCATCCCAGGGGTCACTGCAGCATCCCAGGGTCACTGCAGCATCCCAGGGTCAGTGCAGCATCCCAGGGGTCAGTGCAGCACCCATGGGGTCAGTGCAGCATCCCAGGGGTCAGTGCAGCACCCAAGGGGTCAGTGCAGCACCCATGGGGTCAGTGCAGCACCCATGGGGTCAGTGCAGCACCCATGGGGTCAGTGCAGCATCCCAGGGGTCAGTGCAGCATCCCAGGGTCAGTGCAGCACCCATGGGGTCAGTGCAGCATCCCAGGGGTCAGTGCAGCACCCATGGGGTCAGTGCAGCACCCATGGGGTCAGTGCAGCATCCCAGGGTCAGTGCAGCATCCCAGGGGTCAGTGCAGCACCCATGGGGTCAGTGCAGCACCCAGGGGTCAGTGCAGCATCCCAGGGGTCAGTGCAGCATCCCAGGGTCAGTGCAGCATCCCAGGGGTCACTGCAGCACCCAAGGGGTCACTGCAGCATCCCAGGGGTCAGTGCAGCACCCAAGGGGTCAGTGCAGCATCCCAGGGGTCACTGCAGCATCCCAGGGTCAGTGCAGCACCCATGGGGTCAGTGCAGCATCCCAGGGGTAAAAGCAGACTCCCAGGTGTGTTATCTCCATCCCATCAAGGTGCTGGATCCTTTTCCTGCTGCCTCACATCATTCCAAGGCTGTCCAGCCCAACTTTTCATTGCTGGCTTACCAGTCCCAGCTCTGCTCTCTGTCCATCCTCACCCCAATCCCTTTCCCAGAATAACTACCTCACCTGCTGATGGGGAGTTGGTTTCACACTTCCATGCCCAGTGCAAAGGGCTAATCTGCTTTTCCCACCTCTCCTCTCCTGCAGTTTCTCCTCTCTGTGTCCATCTCTCCTTCCCTGCTCTGTTCCATCTCTGACCTTTTCCAGTTTTTGCTAATCCTGCTCTCCCCTCCCCTGATCCTGATAACCTCATCCCAAACCACACCGGTCAATTTATTCTCTTTAATGTCCCCACACACCTCTGCAGACACCTGGGGGGAAGCAGAGGGAAAATTTTAACAAACAGTTTTTTACAAAGCTTTTTCCAACCTTTCATCCCAAATCTGACCTGCTCCAGTGATTCCCTCCCAGCAGGAATTGTGGCAGCAGGTTCTCCCTGAAACTGCCTGGGGCAGGATTGCGTTGCTAAAGAGCCTCTGCCTCTTTCTGTTTGGGGATTTCCCTGTGTGCCAGGATCATCAGGATCCCATCTCAAGGCTTCACTAAATTAGAACCCCAGAATTCCAGGATGGATTGTGTTGGAATGGACCTTAGAGATCATGGAGTTGCAACCACCCCAGGGACACTCACAGCGCTTAATTGCAATTCCTTATCTGAGGAACTGCAGAGAAATCACCCCAAATCCTGCCCTGATTTCCTTTATCTGCTCATTCCAGCCTGGAAGCATCTCTGGATGATGCCTTGTGCAGGCTGACCTAGAACAGAAATCAAACAGAGCTAAAAAATAAAGCAGGGATTTATCCAAAGGATCTCCTCCATGGATGCGCCTTGGGCAGCACCAGAGCCCAGCCAGGGCTGCACCCAAGATGAACCAAAATGGCCCCAAAATGCACGGCCGGGCACGGGCTCTCTCCCTGGGATCAGTTCTGCTCCATTTGCACCTTGCAGTTCATTGTCCCATCCCAGCTTTAGCCCAGGCACTCCCACCCTGCTTGTTTTTCTCTCTCCAGCCCACGGGGTTTGTGCTCCTGGGCTGAGATTTGGATCATTTGTCCTTTATAGTAAAATCAGGACCCCCAATGAAGGAATGATTGGCATCTGACTCCAAGGCTCTGGAATGCTGAACACTCACTTTATAAAAACTATATTATATTACATTACAAGTGTATTAAAGAGAGATATTACACCATCATATATCATACTTATTCCTAAGAATACTACAGAATACTAAAAAAAACTGGCGACTGTCTCCTGACACCTTTGTGTGATTGTTTAAGGAAACAAAACAATCTTCAGTGGAATCTAATTATCAAATTCTTTCAGGTAAATAATCTTCTAACGCATTCTACATGTCCACAAACACAAGAGTAGTAAATAAGATAAGAGTTGTTTTAATTATTCTTTTTAATTATTATTTTCTCTACTTTTCTTATAGCTTCTCTCTGTTCAGAGGGCACGTGAACACCACAGTCCTTGGTGCCCAGCTGGAGCAGGAATTGTTTTGTCTCCCTGCTCTGTGCACAGAGCTCACCATGCCCTGATGTGGAGCTCAGACCCACACACTAAAGCAGCACAGAATGTGAAAATATAAAAGCTCAAACCTGAGGCATCAAGGAACCATTATGGAAGCAGTGGGGTGTGTGGGGTGGCAGCACACGGGGCATGGACAAGGGTGGGGACAGCCAGAGGCCTGGGAAAGGTGACAGAACAAAACCAGGAGGAGAATGTACCCTCAGCAGCTTTCCCCTCCATAAAATTGTCCAGTAAAACATCACACCTGTCTTCAAAAGTGCAGACCACTTATTTTTTGTAGTTAGTTTTTTTTTTTTTCTCCTTTAGGTTTTTTATTTCTTTTCCTTCCACCCCATGAATTTTGAAGACATGAAATCCTTCACAGACATCCAAGAGCCTGGGGAGCATTAAACCACCCATAATCACTTCTCACAGGTCAGGGGATGTAAACCAGCGGATAATTTTCTGCCCTTCCCCTCGGACATCTTCCCCTGATCCACACTTTTAGCTGCCTTTACCAGGAGTGTTTATGGAGGATAACACCATTCCAAGCACTTCCTGCATCCATGTGTTCCTCATTTGGAGTATCCCACACAAACATTGCTTCTCGTGGCATTCCCAAATAAAAACCTCATGGGCCTGACTCTGAAATGATGCGTAAAGTTCAGCCCTTGTGGTATTTCAAGGAAAGACTTTACTTCTTTAGTTTTTTTTTTCTTTTTTTCTTTTTTTTTGGCACAAGGACAAAATTCTTCTCTGGGTTTTATTATTTAAACCCCTTCAGAAAAATCAGAGTTTCCCAGAATTGCCTCTATCTGGTCATGATGTATCAAATCTGGGCTGATTTAGAGCTCAGGTTGATTCCTGCTCAGTGATTTTTCCTCCAGCTTCACTCCACTTCCCTCTCCTCCTTCCAGATGACACTGGCGAGGTGTTCATCAATAAAATCCAAATAAATGAGGAATCAAAGTCATTTTTATCTCCAGAAAATGTGATGAAGTTTCACTTCCAGGCCACTTTGTACCTTTAAATCCAATGGGAATAAAAGAGCCTCAAAGCAGGACAAAAGTGAATTTCTTCCCTTATGTGTATCACGATATCTTGGAAAACAGAAAACAAAATAATTCCAAGCATTTGAAGTAAAATATTCTTTTGGAACATTTTTAAATATTCATATTTTATTAGCTATAGTTAATAAATATCATTAAATAATTAGTACTGAGGCAAGAAAATACTTAAGTATATTTTTTTCAATTCATCTCGTAGTACTGGCACATTTTCTACTCTTTTACCTAAGAATATTCTCTATTTTCACTAAATTTAATTTAGGTGATTTATAATAAAGGATTGTCTGAGAGTTTAGTTCATTTTTCTATCTATTTTTTTTCCTTTCTTCCCTTTTTGATTCTGTTTCTCCCTCTAAACTTTCTTTTCCTTCCTCTAAGGTTTGCAGCATTTCTCCATCATTCCAGATATCTAAATGCTGTATGAATGTAACTCAAATCGTCAAGATATTCACTGAAAAATGTGAGTAAACCAACCTGAGAATAAAGAGCTTTCATTCTTTCATCTTTTTTCTTGTTTTGTCTTTGTTTTGATTTTTTCTTTGTTTTTTGTTGGGTTTTTTTTTTTTTTTTGCATTATTTACTCTGAGTTTTCCCTTAAAAAATACAAATTTAAAAATCCTTTTGTTAAATTTTGTTTTGGTCTGGAAGTGCAGCCAAATCCCTTTTGACACGCATTAGAAATAAGGTTAGAAAAGATTAGAAAAGATTTTAGAAAAGATTAGAAAAGATTTTTAGAAAATAGATTGAATTAATTTCAGTTCCATGCCTCATGAGCACCAAAATGTCACTTATTCAAATGAAGATTTGAGACTAATTCTGCTTCATTGTCCCAAATCTCTGTGCCACAGGTGAGTGGGAAAAGGAAATAACTGACCCATAAATGAAGATTTTCTTTTTAGAACCAACAGAAATGACATTATATTTGTCTGTCCTCTGCCATGCAACTTAATCTTTTTTCCATAACCACAAAAAAAAAAAAAAAAAAAAGAAACAAACAAACCCACAAAATATTTGGTTAAATAATAATCTAAAGTTTAGGAACATGTATGAATCCAGCAGAGGGAATCTGAAGGATGAAAAATAATTCCAAATTCATGGCACATTCCCATTCCCTGTAGGTGTCTTCTCTACCAGGAGTGGACTCTTCTCTCCATTGGGTCTCGTATTTAACACAGAGAATTTTAGTGCATGAAGATCTGAACTCATCTTCAAATATGGAAAATCCATGGAAAAGCTGCTCGGGGTCCCTGATTAGGAAATTCCTGTTTTGGACAAGAGGAGACTGAAGTGAAAATAAAGTACAGAGAATAAAAAGGATGTGAAGTTCAGGATTTTGTGATGAACTGACCCTTGGAGATGTCACTGCATCCCTTCCTCACTGTTTCCTTTGGGATAACCTCACCTTGAGGTTATTTTTGCCAGGGTTGGGATTAAATGTGTGAGATGGAATTTCTTGTTGGGACTCAGATGTTTATCAGTTCTTATCTCTGTCACACTCTCACAAACCCTGAGCTCTGCAGCACTTCACTCCAACAAACTAAACATGGAGCCCCATCTCTCTCTCTGCAAGGCCTTTGAAGGATCAACTGTCCAATTAAGGAATGACACCGAAATTATTTTCACTTTTAACCCAATAACCAACCACCCGTGGCTGCAATGGGGACTTTTTATCCAATTACACAAAACCACCCAAACCCAGGGAGGAGAAGGAGAAGGAGAAGGAGAAGGAGAAGGAGAAGGAGAAGGAGAAGGAGAAGGAGAAGGAGAAGGAGAAGGAGAAGGAGAAGAAGAAGAAGAAGGAAGAGAAGGAGGAGAAGGAGAAGGAAGAGAAGGAGAAGAAGAAAAACAAAAAGGTGAAGAAGAAGGAGCAGCCTCCACCCCAAAACCTCCACCTTGCTTTATATCCATTACTATATTCTAAACCCTTAAACTCTGAGTTTCCCACCCTGTGATCTCACACACTTCTATCCAAACTCCACACCCACAATCCCAGTTCTGTCATTCCATTCTGGAAGCTTCTCCACGGCCTCAGGTCAGTGCAGTGTTCTCTGGGGGGTCAGTGCCTGGCAGCACAGAAATCTGAAATTCTCAGCAGCCAGGGTTCCAATACTTACTCTGCTTTCCTGGAAATTTTTGAGATTTGGAATATTTCTTATTTAGACTTTTTTTTTTTAAATGTACTCTTGCACTGTGTGGACACAGGAGGGAATAAGAACTCCCCACGACAATTTTTTTGCAGCTTCCAGGACATCAGTGCTGTCTCTTATCTCCCTCTCCTTTCCTCTCTGATTTTTTTTTATTTTATTTTTTAGGAGCCTTTCAGGCTGCAGGGAAACTTTTTGTGGCTTGTGATAGGTGCAGGCCATTCTATGGATTTTCTCCTGGTCTCTTGGGAAGTCTGAGATGGCAGGAGAGGACTCAGAGGACCTCAAGGACTCCTACTTTTCCTATGCTCTCAATTTGATTCCTGTCCAGGACATCCAAAAGGGAGAATCTGCTCATTCTCTATTTTTGGAATTAAGGTCTATTTACAGTTGCTCTGGAGTCTTGAGTCAGTCCAGAGTGTTTTAGCAGATGCTTTCTGAGGTCTTTGAACTCTTTCAAGCCACGAGGGAAGGAAAAAAAGCAGAGGATTTCTGCGTTTTATGGCCAAGGACTTTTCGGATTATTTAAAATCATCTCCAATGTAAACCAGCGGCATGATTTCCATCCAGTTCCCTCTGTCCCGAGCTCAGCTGCTGGTGTCAGAGATGCCAAGCACTTGGAGATGATGACAGGTGAGGGAAAGAGCTGCAGATGGATAAAACATTGCTGGTAGCATCCGGATGCTGCCTATGGAACGGGACGAGCAGTGCTGTAATGGAAGAGTGGCCGCTGTTCCCTGGCTCCTGAGCCTTGGTGGTCCTTCCAGCAGCACCCTGGAGGATTTGTCTGGCATTTCCAGCCTCAGGCTTGGTAACGAGAGTCCTTGGTGGCCTTGGAGAAACACGGAAAGGTTTCAGATTGCTGCTGGCCACAGAAGGTTGGGAATCACTGAGTTTGCCCAAGAATCAGCTCGGCAGAAACGCCGCGTTCCCCAGGGGACACTGATGACAGCACAGCTGGAGTGGAGCTTGGCCTTGCCCAGCTTGCCTGTGGTCAACCACACAATTTGTTTGTTATGCTGAGCCTGAGGAAGCTCCCAGAGAGAGCCAGCGGCAGCTTCGGCCTGAGGGGTGACACTGGCCATGGTTTGGGGGGACACCAAGAGAGACGTGACCGTCGTGCTGGTGGCAGCACTGGGAGCTGCTCTGGGCTTTGGTGAAAGCTGGGCTGAGGGCTGGCTGCCCTTGGGACATCCCTACACCCCTCCCTGCCCTGCACTCTGGCTCCCAGAGGTGAGGAGAAGGAGGAGAAGGAGGAGGAGAAGGAGGAGGAGAAGGAGAAGGAGAAGGAGAAGGAGAAGGAGAAGGAGAAGGAGAAGGAGAAGGAGAAGGAGAAGGAGAAGGAGAAGGAGAAGGAGAAGGAGAAGGAGAAGGAGAAGGAGAAGGAGAAGGAGAAGGAGAAGGAGAAGGAGGAGGAGGAGGAGGAGGAAGGTGAATAAGAAGAAGAAGGTGAAGAAGAAGATGAAGAAGAAGGTGAAGAAGAAGGACCAGCCTCCACCCCAAACCCTCCATTTTGCTTTATATTTATTACTATATTCTAGAACCAGTCCAGAGGACTTCCCACAAGATTCCCCTTCCCCTCCCTGAGCAGGAGATCCTGGAAGTGACCACTTATCCTTGTTTTTCCCTGCTGGGACAAGGCTGTGTGCAAACCCCTCCTTTGCTCCTGTCTGGTGAAACACCTGGAGGGTTTTAAACACCCCCTGGAAATTGTCCCAGCACAATTCCTGGTTCAGAGGAACACATGTTCTTTGGAAACCCAAATTCCCTGCATGGAGTCAGGAGGATGGACCAAGGTGGGACACTGTGATGGTGCTCATAGGGGTCTGAAGATGAGGGAAGAGACGAGGATTGACTCCATGTTTCAGAAGGCTGATTTATTATTTTATGCTATATATTACATTAAAACTATACTAAAAGAATAGAAGAAAGGATTTCATCAGAAGGCTGGCTAATAATAGAATAGCAAAGAATGATAACAAAGGCTTGTGGATCGGGCTCTCCGTCCAAGCCAGCTGGCTGTGATTGGCCATTAATTAGAAACAACCACATGAGACCAATCACAGATGCACCTGTTGCATTCCACAGCAGCAGATAATCAATGTTTACATTTTGTTCCTGAGGCCTCCCAGCTTCTCAGGAGGAAAAATCCTAAGGAAAGGATTTTCCATAAAAGATGTCTGCGACAGGACACAACAACCTTAGGGAATGCCCAAAGGTCAAAATCCCGTTATTGGTCAAGCTTGAGGGGAATCCAAGGAATGATTCTGGGTGGAAGTGACACACTTGGATCCCCACTTTGTCACTGGAGAGCAATAAACTTCTGAGGCCCAGACTGTCTGAGCTACTTCCCCAGGTATTTCAGGAAGGGGTGGCGGCGTCACCGAGGGGGCTCCGCTCTGAAAATGATCCCACCACCTCTGAAGTGACTTGAAAGGAGCTCCTGTGCCGGTGCTCGTCTGGAGGACACCCAGCAGAGCATGACCCAAGCTTTCCCTCTCTGCATGAGTTCAGCTGCTCCTCTGCTACTGGAGGCTTTGAAACGGGGCTGCTCGACGAAGCGGGAGCCGTTTGATGAATGAAGCTGCGCAGCCACAGCTCCGCTGGTCCATCTGAGCAGATTTAAGCCGAGCTGTTGAAAAGTGAGCAAGTCCTTGTGCCGTAAACATGGGAACAGAGCAGTAAATGACACGGCCACCCACTTCTTGGTCTCTTTTCACTGCCAAAGCAGTAAAAAAGGGACCTTAGAGCGAGTGTGAATCCAGCCCTTGGAATATTTTTCCATTTGCTCGTATTTACGTTAATGAGCGCTGACACTCCAGACTCACATTCCCAGCTCAGTACTTCACCAGACTGACCAGCAACAAAACCAAGGAGATGAGACTAAACAGATGATTTGATGAGGCTTTTATTATTAGGATGATGATTATTATTATTTTATTCCTCCAGGCTGTGGAAGGAAAAGACAGTGGGCACACGTCTGGTTTCAAAAAGATAACAGCTCTGTTTAGAGACAGGTTTAAGGGCAGGGAAACGAAGAAATTCAAGGAAAATTGTTGTCTGCACACTCATTTAATAGGATTAGTTGGCAATGTTTTCCAGCGGGTAAAATGTTCCTCTGAGAAAGGTCAGCCTGCCTGGATGGAGCTGACAGCAGATTGCTTTACCTTCCGCTCAACCAGGACTAAAAAGATGCTGGAAAAGCCTCTTTGCTCACTGAGGCAGCTTTTTGTGAGGCCTTTGCAGCAATGCAGATGGACACAAGGTGGACAAGAAAGGAAAAGCAGCTCCTTTGGTCCATGTGTGGGTCCATTTCATCCTCTGTGCCCCTCACTGCATCCTAAAATCATGGCACCAGTGAGGGGAAGGGCTGTGGATTGCATTTCCATACATTTACATATAAATAGGGATGCACCCATGGGCTGAATGACCTGGGAATGTGCACTTCCAGCCCAGAAAGCCAACTGCATCCAAGGATGCATCAAAACAAATGTGAGTGAAGGGATTTCCACACTCCACTCCGTTCTTGTGCTGCATCCAGCTCTGGAGACCCCAGAACAAGGATGTGGAGCTGCTGGAACAAGTCCAGAGGAGACCATGGAGATGTTCCAAGGGCTGGAGCCCCTCGGATATGGAGATGGGAGAGCTGGGAATGCTCACCTGGAAAAGAGAAGGTTCCAGGGGGAGCTCAGAGCCCTTTCCAGGGCCTAAAGGGGCTCCAGGAGATCTGGAGAGGAACTGAGGACAGGGGATGGAGGGACAGGACGCAGGGAATGGCTTTAAAGCAACAAGATCAGGTTGGATACTAGGAAGGAATTTTGTGAGGGTGGGCAGGCCCTGGCACAGGTGCCCAGAGCAGCTGTGGCTGCCCCTGGATCCCTGGCAGTGCCCAAGGCCAGGCTGGATGGGGCTGGAGCAGCCTGGGATCATGGAAGGTGTCCCTGCCATGGCAGGGATGGAGCTGGATGATCTTTAAAATCCTTTTCCAACCCAAACCTTTCTAAGGTTCTCTGATGACCGGGCTGACTCCGGGATGTCCCATGTGTGCTCTGGGACACCAGAAGCTCTCCTGCCTTAGCCTGGATTAATACAAGCTTCATCTGCCAAATTAACTTAGACTTCGTTAAATCAGAATGAATTCCTTTATATTCAACACAGAGAACCTTGCTCTGATGAAGTTTGAAGACAGTGACCACATCCTAAAATCTCTAATCTCCAGGGCTTCTCATGCTCCCAGTGCCATCCCTGAAGAAATGCAGCCACAGGACTCCGCTCAGTCCATTCCTGATGTTTAGAGGTTGGATGTGGAAGCTTTTTTTTCCACCTGAGGATATCAAAGTGTTCCACAAAGCAGCCCAGGATTGCTTTGCTGCTCGGCTGACTCTGCAGCTGCCAGGGTTTCCAGTGCAGATGTCACCACCAGAGGTGACCCTCACAAAGCGACAGCAGAATCCTGACACCCCTCAGCTCCACCACCCAGGCTTTTCCCTCTCCATCCATCATCCTGATGCTCCTAGGAAGGGGATCAATCATTTTGTGCCTCGTTTTTCCACCGGGGGTGAGTCAAGCAGAGGTGGCTGAAGGCACTTGGACAGGTCCTCAGGACAGTGCCAGGAGGAGCAGGCAGGCAGTGAGACACCAGCTCGTGCAAAGCAGGGATTCACTCAGGCCAGCGAGGCAATGGAAAATTTCCTGCCCTTGCAGAAAGTAGGGAAGGTCAGAAACATTTCATTTATGGGGGAAAAAATTCCATCAGACATTCCCTCAAGCTCCATCCTGGTCCTTAAAAAATATCAACCAGGATATTCAGTGATGAACTTGATAAGATTATTGATCCACTGCCTGCTAAAAATAATAAATACTGGTTTATAGCACAATTATCCTGACCCTTGATCCTGCACTAACCTTTCCCTGTTCCACAAGGGATAATTATCCCCTTCCCTCCCCCTAAGGAGCTGCTGACCTTCTCCCCTCTTCCTTGCTAACACATCCTCCCTAACACATCTTCCTGCTCCTCAAATATCCCTCTGAAGGCAATTAACATCATTAAGTTACGCTCAGAACAATTTTTACCCCATGAGTTGTTAGTTTGTTACTAGTCCCAGACCTGCAGAAGGGTTTCCCTGTCTCCAAGCTTTCCTGTTCTCCTACTCTGTCACCAAATTAATAGATTATTAAAAGTATTTATCCATACACTTATTTCCTAGCTAAATCAAGGAATTTCCACCTGAAATGAGATGGATTTTAAGCCCTGTACCTGTATTTTAAACCTGTACCCACCGTGTGTTGAAGGAAATAAATTATGGTGGTCTTGTTTCACTGGATGCTCTGTGGCAAAGACAAGAAATCATTTTCTCTCTCAGTTTCATGGTGAGGTACAAAGAATCTCTGACTTTTTTTTTTTGGCTGTTAATTGTTTCCAGAGCAAGACATGTCTCTGGAACAGGCTGTGGAATTATCCAGCAAGGTACAGCAGCGTGTGCAAAGGACATTCCCAAATGTTTCCTGAGGACACCAGGTCCTGACGTGGCTTCTCCAAGTCATGATCCTGCGTTCAACAGAGCAACTTCAACCAGCTGGGTAAGGCAGGGATGGCTTTGAATGACAGGGAAAGGCTTCCCTCTTGGAAATAGGGATGGTCCTGGTGATTGAGAGCTGATAATTGGGTTTTAAATGATCAAATTTCGCGTTCTAGCTGGGTCAGAGCTGGGGCAGAGCAGCTTCTCTGCTGCTGGGTGCGGTGAGAGAGAAGCTCTGCTGTGATCCTGATGCCGTGAGGAGGCTGATCTAGAACAGAAATTAAACAGAGCTAAAGAATAAAGCAGGGATTTATTCAAAGGATCTCCTCCATGGATGCACCTTGGGCAGCACCAGAGCCCAGCCAGGGCTGCACCCAAGATGAACCAAAATGGCCCCAAAATGCACGAGCGCTCCCGGGCTCTCTCCCTGGGATCAGTTCTGCTCCATTTGCACCTTGCAGTTCATTGTCCCATTCCAGCTTTAGCCCAGGCACTCCCACCCTGCTTGTTTTTCTCTCTCCAGCCCACGGGGTTTGTGCTCCTGGGCTGAGATTTGGATCATTTGTCCTTGGTGCCCAGCTGGAGCAGGAATTGTTTTGTCTCCCTGCTCTGTGCACAGAGCTCACCATGCCCTGATGTGGAGCTCAGACCCACACACTAAAGCAGCACAGAACCTGAAAATATAAAAGCTAAAACTTAAGGCATCAATCTTCCCACCAGCATGTGCAGCTGGAATGTGTCCAAGGATGACATTCCAAGATTTCCCTGCCCAAAATGTGGTGTCCAGCACTCCTGTGCCTGCTCTCCTCAAGCCAGGAGTGCTGATTTCTGACATCACCCCACAAGAACGATGCAGGCAGGTTGGCCCGGCCCCTACAGTCCTGTATGGCATTGGTAATTCCATTTGGGGCAGAAAATCCACACCTTCACTGTTAGGATGATAAAATTCCTTTGTAACTTCCAGTGGTGGCACAGGAGCTCAGGACATGAGACAGGACAAGGAGAAATGGCCTCAAAACGCGCCAGATGAGGAAATTGGAAGTGTATTCAAGCTTTGGAAGAGGCTCTGCAGGGAAGTGATGGAGGAATTTCCCTGGAAGAGTTCAAAAGACGAGTGCATGTGGCATTTCATGATAAGGTTTGGTGGGATTGGCTTGACGGTTGGATTTGATAATCCTGGAGGTCTTTTCCAACCTGAATTATTTTATGATTCCATGGCTTTTGGACCATGCAATGATTGCAGGCCTGCAGGAAAACAGAGAGGTGTTTGTTAGGCTGGGTGTCCCCTCTGGAGCTGGAATTGAAAGGATTTTAGGACCTCTATTCCCACCTGCCTTTCACACAGTGGACCAAAGCAGTCCTGCAGATCACCCAGTTCTGCCCATTTCATCCAGTTTTTAAATGATTTAATTGATCATTTAATCAGTTTGGATTAAATCCAAATTTACCCCTTTGCCTTCTCCACTCCCCAGTTACCTCCAGGGGAAAAATGTGGTATTTAATGGCATGGAAAAATAAATTTATCTCTGTGAGATACAAAATTCCCCAGCCCATTTTAAACAATAAATTCAGCTCTAATTTGTATTTTAATTAATTTTTATTTTTTTAATATTAAAATAATAAAATTATTAATTTTATTTTAATTTGAATTTTAATTTTGTTAACATTTTAAATGTTGACAAAAAGACAAAACTCTGCCTTTTCTCCAAAATAAAACCAACTCAGCCTCACAATTTCTGAAGTATGTTTGTATTTTCTGGTTTTAAGTTTGGTGAAGGAGACTCCAACCTTGTTCTCAAAAATCAGCTGCAAAACATAAAAAATATTTTAAAAGTAAAAAAAGAAAGTCTCTTCTTGGAGATATTTTTTTGAGGGTTTAGTTATTTATTTTTTGTTTGTTTGTTCTTTTAGTCCTTTATGTTGAAATTTTTTGCCTCAAATCTCCTGGATCTTCCTTATTTTAATTTAATGTCATCACTTTTTACCCTCACTGTGATAGAAACAAAGGGATATTCCCTTTCTTTCTGGATACCTCCAGTCTCATTTTAATACACTAAGTTAAGAAAATGCAAAAAATAAAAAAGAAGGAATATTAAAGGTGAAGCAATTCTTCGGGATTTTTAAAGATTTCCCAACTGGCAGAAATTTTACCTACAGGTGTTCCACACCCATTTTTATCCAATAAAATCAGAGGAATGAGCACCCTTTGCTTTTTGTCACATCAGCATCACAGGGTGACACTTCTTGGCAAAAAAAATCTTCTTAGAGAAAAAAAAAGTCAGATTCAGCAATACTGAAGCAAATTATGAGTTTCTTGTTTTCAGCAAAAAAACTCATTCAAGTCTATTGGTGGTTGAATAGGAAACTCAGGTTACCCTGACCCTGATAGTTTTAACCTAAACTCCTGAGCAATTGGGGGTTATTTTCAAAATCAGTTTTTAATTTTGGGTTTGGACTTGAAGAATGATTAATTTAAAAAAATTGAAATCCAAACACTGAAGCAAAATTCATCATTTCTCTGCAAGAGAAGAGAGTCTCAACTCACTTTCATCTCTCTTTCTCCAAATTATCAATAAATTAAAGAGGAGAAACTTGAGACTCTAAAACTCTCGGCCCTTTTTTAATTATTATTTTTATATAATTCACACTCTAAGAGCTGTGGGCTGCTCTTTTTCAGGGAAGACAAGTCTGGATGAGAGAATAAATGCAATGGTCCCAGTGCTAACCATGGTTGGCACTTTCTCCCTGATGGCAGAGGAAAATCTTGTGCACTCACAGGTATTTGGGTGGCTGTGAGGAATTCCAGGAGGAAATTAAAAGGAAAAAAAAAATAAAAAGGAGATCTGGGAAAGCCCCGTGCTCTGTATCAAAAGCAACACTCGTGTTTAATGTCTAAGGACATAAATTCTTTATTATTATAACCAGTCCTCGTTAAATCAGTCAACAAGCTTCGAGAACAAGGAAATTAATTACAGCCTCTGCCAACGTTTAGAGCAAAAGTCTGGAAAATTCATGGAGTGGTTTGGGACTTCTTTCTTGCTTCTGCTCCACTGCTGAACCCAGAGGGGATTCCCAAAATCTGCTCTGAGATCCAAAGTGCTTCCATGGGGGAAGCAGGAGCTCCAGCAGGGAGAGGAGGAGCTGCTCAGGAAGATGTGGTTTTGCAGGGTCCAGCCTTTCCATATCCCTGGGATTTAGGATTTCCCAGATTTTCAGCACTGAAATAGATCAGCCCTAAACCTGGACTGCCTGGGTGGTAGAACTGAAAAAATTTGGAAATGGATGCAGCCAATGTCTTGTTCAGCTGTGGCTCTTTTCTCCACGTTGCTCCTGCGTGTCCTCCATCCCATTTTTTCCTGCTGCCCTGAAAACAGGGACAAGGCCTGGCACGTTTGGTTTATTGAGTCATTTTGGCCAAGAAGGGAGGGTTCCATCCACAGGAAGGTGCTGATGGCACAGCTCAAAAGGGACATCTCCCACAGGCTCATTCCCTCCTGAGCACACACCCACAGCTCCAGATCCCAAAGGATCCGCAGAATCCTGGAATGGTTGGGTCTGGAAGGGATCTCAAACATCATCCAGCTCCATGGGAAGGGAACCTTCCTCTACCCCAGGTTTCACCTTTTCTCCATTGAATCTTAGGGATTTATTATCTTGTGGTCACTCCTTTGCTCTTCCTATTCCTATTCCACATATTCCCAGATATCCTCATCTTTTATACTTCAGTGTTCATATTGTTCACATTACATTTTCTCCAGTTTTCTCCTATTTTTATCCAGTTTTTACCGAGTAAGTTAAAGAACTGTCAGAGGGGAGATTTCCTTTATGAGGAATCACTCCTGTAAAATCTTCAGGGTTGGGAGGCACAGGGGAATTGCAGCTCCTCATTTGGGATTGGGACAAGAACTGTGCACAGTTCTGATGTCCTGAATCCCTCCCAGCTCAGGGCTGGTGCTCTCCAGTTCCAAAGATGCTGAGGAACCAAAAGGAGACCTAAAAAGCAAAGGAAGTGAAAATAAACCCTGTGAAATACAAACCCTACAAAACAGGGAGAAAACCTTGTTTGGCAGGTGGGAAAGGAGAAACAGAGCAGGGAAAGGAAGGAGGGAAGGGTCTCCTTTCCATCCATCTGCTCTGTCTTTCAGTGCACAACTCGATTTGATTTATGGCTCTGCGAGGCACTAATTCCGCAGTGTTGACACCTGAGAAACTCTGGGAAGAACCACTTCCACCAGAGACAAATGGATTCAGTTTTCTCTGGCACAGCTGAGCAACATTCCCAGGGCAGAGGAGCTGCCTGGGAGCTGCAGCTTTTCTTTGGGGCTCAAATCCCAGCTGTGGGCTCGGATCCACATTTTATTCTCCTCCATTCTGGTGGGTTAAACTTTCAGATGAAGACATCTGGATTTGGTTGTGCAGGTGAGCAGCAGCCTCTCAGCTCTCTGTGGACACGGTGGGGATCCAAGATTTGATTCCATTGCCACACAAAGTCATTCAGGGCTCTTTGAGAGACCTTGGGATATTGAGAACATCTGCACAGCCTGGGATTTGTGACGAAGGACCCACAGGACACTCGTGTCCTTCTGCAGCTGGGGGCAAGTTACTCCAGGTGGTCTCAGTGTCTGTATTTTGTGGAATCATGGGATATTCTCATTTGGAAGGGGCCTAAAATGATCATGGTGTCCAGCTCCTCACCCTGTACAACCTCAGTGATCTCCCCCTGTGCCTGGGAGCCTTGTCCAAATGCTCCTGGAACTCTGGCAGAAAATAAAATAAAAGCCATTACCAGAAGCACAGATTTCTAAAATAAATTCTAAAAATTCTACAATATTTATCTATGAGTGTCTCAACCCAATTTTCTAAGAGCAGGTGTAATAATGGTTCACTGAATCCAGAGACCTGGATGTGTGACTATCACAAAACCTCTTCTGTGTTTCAGACCACACCACACAGGCCCAAATATTTCACCTAAACCCAAAAATAATCATTTTATCGTGCTTGTGCTCCATGTTGTGCTGACACCTTTGGTCTCTTGTTCCATGTTGATCAAACTCCTTTAATTGGTTTAGGGGACAGAGGTCTTGGTGACATCAGAGGCAAAAACAACCTTGTCCCATCACCACGCGGAGTTTGCCGCTCCCATGGGATGCTGTGAATCCTTTGAGCTGCCACAGAGATGTGATGAACTGGCAGGGAAATGTGGGTGTGAGCTTAGGAGCTGATGTTTAGGGAAAGCTGATGCTAAAGACTCCAGTGGAATCAGTTCACAGCAGCAGCAACAGCCACGGGCACTCCTGGAGGCTCCACACAGGGATTTTGGGAGAATTTTGTCCTTTGGGGGGACATTGGGGTGACCTGAGCTGCTGGAAGTGGCAGCACTTTTATTTAGGGAACAGAACTCGTTCATTTGAGAGGAATCTCCAAGACTTGAGGACACCCTGCCTTCCCTGAGCTGCTCCCAAGGTCTGTGTCACATCTGCCAGCCCCATACAGATGTTCCAGACACCCACAGGGATCTCAAACAGCTCTGGAGACCTGAGATTCAGCAATGCATCCAACCTTAAGTTTCTAATTAAAGTGTCTGGGTTTGGATTTTTGCACAGCAGAGAGAAGCCATCCATCACTGCTGTCTGAAGCCCTGTGAGTGGCTCAGCCCCTGGAGGTCCCAGTTTCTCTCCCAGTCTGTGAGCAGGTGATGAGGACACGATCCAATTCCCTAAACACAGACATCCTGTGCCATGGAGGATGTCTGGGAATTCACAAATTGCTGGCAGGCCCTACTCAGGCCCCTTGGGAAGTCAAAACCCTTCTGCAATGGCAGGTGGAGACCAGATGAGTTTGGGAAGACTGAAACACTGAAAGCTGAGACATTAATTTAGGGAAATGAAGGATTTTTACACACATCCCGGTGAGGCTGAGCAGTTTTCCTGATCCTGATCCCCCTTCCTGGGTGGATAAATGTCTCTGCCTTCCCTGGAAGTGTCTCTGGGTGGGGAAGTTTGGGCAGGGACACAACACACACAGCCAAGCATTCACACCACATACATGAGACACAGGAGGATCTTCTGTGTGGGGTTCCAACAAGGGTTTATTGGGGTCCAACACCAAAGGGCTCCAGTGTCACCCTGTTTTTTAAAGATTTTCTAAGCCTTCTGATGTTTACATTCTTGTAACGAACTTTCTCACACACTTTATGTAAATAACTTATTGTTCTGCATTCTTTTATGGAGGAGTCAAACTTTGATGGAGTATTGGTTTGTCCATTGGTGTCATTGGAGAGGTGGCACGGTCACCCTCCTAATCCACTGTCGCTTTTGGAAATCTAGAAATGTTAGAGTCACAAAATTAAACACCCTCTTTTTTACCTTGGAAAATCCAGTGTCCATGTAATTTTATTTTGTGTCCTAGAGCAACAGTCCAGGGACAGAAGATGGAGTTCAATGGAGGGTCCATGGTATAAATATGGGAAAGAACTCACAGAATTTGCAGAATTGGGAATTCTGAGGTTGGAAGAGACCTTCAAGGCCATCGAGTCCAACCCAGCCCCAACAGCTCAACCAAACCCTGGCACCCAGTGCCACATCCAGGCTTTGTTAAACACACCCAGGGATGGGGACTGCACCACCTCCCCGGGCAGCCACTCCAGAACTTTATCACTCTTTCTGTGAAAACTTTTTTCCTGAAATCCAACCTAAACTTCCCTTGGCGCAGAGGGGGTGGAGCAGAGCACCAGGACCAATGGTTTGAGGGCACAGGGTGGGTAAAAAGGGCAGGAGCCAATAGGAAATGCCAAGGTGGATGGGCGGGGTTACACAAACCAATGGGGTAACGGGGAAGGGAGAACTTTCTAGATCATGAGCGTATAAGGGTGAAAGGAGTAGGGAAGGCCAACGAGCCAATAGGGAAGACTGAACTGGGGTAAATTAATACAAAATACTCCTAAAATGAAAATATGGAGCAGGGAGAGGCACTGAAATTAAAAGTCTTCTGATAGCAGTTTAATTTTTCAATTTTTTTTCTCCATTGCAGAGCTAAAATTGAGCGCTGTTTTTCATATCAAGCGTGTGTGGGGGTTTTGTTTTTCTGTGTATTCCATCATGCAGCAGGTTATGTGCTTACAAGAAGTTCATGTTAAAAGGCCATAAAAATGAAAAATTGGAGTTGTCTTCACAAAAAAAAAAAAAAAAAAAAAAAAAAAAAAAAGAAAGAATGATTTAGCAGAGGATAATTTGGCTTCTCCTTAAGGCCTGACTTCTGCATTGATTTGTATTTGAATTTTGCACAGGAGTTATGCAACTCCCTGGACGGTGCTTAGAGCTTAAAGGATGAGGTGGTGACAAATGCTGGGAATGACATGGGAGGAAAAAAATGGATTTTGCTACGTGAGGCATCAGGTTTGAGAGCAATCCGTTTTGGGAAGGACTGACGCAGACAGGAATGACCATCTCACATTCTGCTTTATGTCCCCCTGGAAGTGTGGCCCACAGATTGCCCAGAAAAAGGGGGAGAAGGGAGAAATCCAAATTATTGCTGACATCTCCTCCAAAAATGTGAGATCCCAGACTAATTGTGGCCAGATGTTGTAGTAGGGAATAAGAAGGAAAATCTGGTTTAGTCTCACTGAAGGTAGCAAAACGTGGAAGAGTTTCACATCAGTTGCAGCTGAGCGGGAAAACCAAGTTTTTTTTCCAGAAACTGTGGAATAATGAGAATGAACACATGGATTTTGGAAGTCCAGGCCGGCTAAAGGACTCAAAGCTCTTGACCTGACTAAATTAAATAAATATTAACTGAACTTTCCAGGAATCCTGCGATGAAAATTGACTCTTTTAGGCTGGAGGGTTAAGTTTTTGTTCTTTTTTCCTTTCTGTTGAAGTTGATAACACTTTTTCATCTAAATGAAACTTGGTTTGTTTGTTTATTGAAGAAAATATCATAATTTAATTGTCCTTAGGTGAGAGAAGGGAAATTATTGGCCAACACTTGGCAATATGGGATACCTGTGGATGTTCTGGCTTTCAAATGGCTTGTCCCAGCATAAGTCAGGTTTGAACCCATTATTTTTCCCTCAGACCCAAGTTTTAAGCTCCTGTGACACAAATATTGTTGTTTGAACCATGTGTCTAAGGCAGCTCAGAGAGAAATTGTCTGTATTTCTGCCCCAATATAAAAGATCATCACCCCTGTGAGACAGACTCCTCCAAATCCAAGGTATTTCCATGACTATTGACCAAAATCACCATTTAGGCTCCCAAATCCTTTACACCCCACCCAAATAATATCATCTTGATGGTGTTTTTATGGCACATTCCTAATTTCCTGTGTAGAATTCCCACTTGGGATGGTCCCAGGTTTCGGCCATCAGGTCATCTTACTCCTCTGAAACCACCATCAGAAGAGGCTCATTCCTTAAATCCAGGCTTAATCTGGATTTAACTCTCAGCACATCCCAAATCCACGCCTGGTTTATGTCCCAGCAGATGTTGGCAGCTGTATTTTAGTCCTGACTCTGCACAGGCCTTGTGTTAGTGGAGAAAGACTCCTCAGTGTAATCCCAGGATTATCTATTTCTGTCTGGACATCCACAGGAAGATTTTCCACCAGTGGATCCATTCCCCCATCCAGCTGTGCCCCAAAGACTCCGGCTGGATTTATATCCCAGTTTTTAGAGCTTGGATGGTTCTCCAGAGTTAACTACTCCGGTCAAAGTGTAGGAGCAAAACCTACCAAGGCTCAGGACCAAGGTTTGCACACACTAACCCTAATCTGAGCTCCTGACTGGGACAAAGCAAAGTTTCACTTTAAACCAGCTTTACTCCAGTGCCCTTTCTGCTCCTGCTGTGTTTTGATTATTGAGGGGAGGTTAATGAGGGTGAGCGAGATAAGAGTGACTCAAGAGACGTTTCAGATAAGAAAGTTCAGAAGACCACGAACATCAAACTGATTTAGCACTCGGTTCCAGCTCTACCTCACCCAGCTTTTGCAGTGCAATTCCCTTTCCACAGAGTGCCATAAAGCAATTGGGATTTACGATCCTTTGGCAAAGTCAAGCGATCGTTTCCATCAAGTGCTGCAGACGGCCTGACCAAAGAAACTTCTGGAGCCAATGTCCAGTGGCTTCCACGTTCCAGGGATGCTTTAAAGCCCAGTGGTGTTTGTGATTCTCCACAAGCCTCCAGACTGAGCTGTGGTCGTGGCAAAACCATCCCAGATGCTTCAGATGCCGCTCAGGAGTTGCAGGGTGGATCCAAACCAGCGTGGGATGGAATTCTCAGCTCTGCATCCAGGGATTCCAAAATCAGAAGGTTGTGGAGCTGCTGGAGCAAGTCCAGAGGAGGCCATGGAGATGTTCCAAGGGCTGGAGCCCCTCTGCCCTGGAGCCAGGCTGGGAGAGCTGGGAATGTTCCCCTGGAGAGGAGAAGCTCCAGGGAGAGCTCAGAGCCCCTGGCAGGGCCTGGAGGGGCTCCAGGAGAGCTGGAGAGGGACTGGGGACAGGGATGGAGGGACAGGACACAGGGAATGGCTCCCAGTGCCAGAGGGCAGGGATGGATGGGAGATTGGGAAGGAATTGTTCCCTGTGAAGGTGCTGAGACCCTGGAATGGCTTTCCAGATAAACTGTGGCTGCCCCTGGATCCCTGGAAGTGTCCAAGGCCAGGTTGGATGGGGCTTGGAGCAGTATGGGACAGTGGAAGGTGTCCCTGGCATTGCAGGGGTGGAATGGGATGATGTTTAATGTAAAAACCCAGAATTCCCTGCATTGAGCAGATGATTGATGCCCTGTTCATCCTGGTGGTCCAGGGTGGGAGTAGTTCTCCATTCTGCTCTCAGAGATCTTCCCAAATCCCCATAGCAGACCGTAAATTTTCCTTTTTTCTTCCTGGGTTTGACCCCTGTGATTGTAAAGTCAGGGCAGGAACAGAGCAGATGTTGGGAAGGGAAAACTTAGTGAGGGCTGGTGGTGCTGGGACAATCATGGAAAAATGTTTGTGATGAACTGGAGAAATTGTCATTCACATCTTGAGATCTGTGACAAAGATCGTGAAAGGAGAAAAGAAGTTCTTCAAATGTGGTGTTGGAAACTTGTGTGGGACAATTGATACTGTAGGAAATATTTGCTTGGGTCTCTTCATGGAATCATGGAATGGTTTGGATTGGAAGGGACCTTCAAAGTCATCTCATTCCACCCCACGGACAGGGACACCTTCCATTATCCCAAATTTCTCCAAGCCCCAGTGTCCAGCCTGACCTTGGACACTTCCAGAGATCCAGGGGCAGCCACAGCTTCTCTGGGCACCCTGTGCCAGGGCCTCCCCACCCTCACAGCCAAAAATTCCTTCCATTTATCTAATTTAAACCTAATCTCTTTAAATTTCTAGCAAATAATTTACATTTATGGGATTATATCCACTTCTCAAATCTCCAAGAGTGAGAAAAAGCAGCTCTAAATGATTTTGTTGGAACCTCAGGCTCCAAGCAGAAATCTGCCTAAATCTGTAGAAATCCTGAGGAAACAGATCCATGAGTTATCCAGAACCTTCTTCACTTCAACAACTCATCCCTGTCCTGAAAACCTCCTCTAGAAATTGAAAGAAAAAGAAAAAGTCGCGTCTTACTCTGAATTTATTATCAGAGTAGAGTTTTTGGGGTGCTTGGAGCATTTCAGAGCCTTTTCCCCTTCCAGAGCTTTTGTAAATGATAGGAAAAAATACCAAAGCCCTTTCCAGCCCGAAATTTGCAGCCAGGTAAAAGTTCCCTCTTCTTGCTTATCAAGAAACGGATTAACAGTGATAAAAGGTGCAGTATAAGTGATAAGCAGAACAAAGCTCACTCAGCAGTTTTGCTGGTTTGGGTGTTTCACCCTTGGGAAGAGAATCCCAACGTTGGGACGGCTGAGGGAGAACCACATTGTGGGGCTTTTCCAGGGATGGCTTTTCCTCCTGGATTCCATGGAAGACAAGGATGAAAAGCAAACTCCAAGAGCGGTGACGCTGTTTGGAAAGGCTGTAAAATGTGTAACATTTTTACAACAAGCCATAATTCTTCTTTTTTTTTTTTTTTTTTTTTTTTTTTTTTTTTTTTTTTTTTCCAGGCATTATCTCCACTCCAGGTTATTTTATGGCTTTCTTTGTGCTTCTTGTAAGGAAAGTTGAGCGCTTGGATCAGCCAAGTCAGGACGTGTTAAAAGGCACTGTGGTACTTTGCCCACTCCTTTTAAAGCCAGTGAATCACCTGGCTGGTGACATTCCCAGTTTTTCCCTTAGAAAACAGGGAGGAATCTTTCTTCACATTCTCCTCCTGTCCTGGAAATTCTAATTTTAAAATTTAATTCTCATTTTAAAATCTAATTTTTTTTTAAATTTATCTCTTCCATGTTTTTTTTTATTGCCTTTAGGAAGAGGATTTTTTAAAAGTATTTTTATGTATTTTAATCTGCTTTTCCTCATTAATTTTAAGGAGAGTCTGGGTTGGCTAACTCAGGATTTAGGCCACTCCTCCTGGATTTGTAAAAGCTGATTCCTACTTAACCACTCAAAATTCCTACACTAAACACAGGAAATTAGGAAATACATTGAAAATAGGAGCAATCAAGGTATGCAGATTTGAGTTCCTGGACGTTGTCCCAAATTTAGAAGCTGCAGAGGGCACCGGGTCCAACCAGGCACATGAAAATCTTAAATCTTAAATTATGAACACAAATAATCTTAAAAAATGTTAAATAATGAGCATAAACCAGCCTTGATTCCCTTTTTCCTACTGAAAATCAGGAAAACTTGGAAGTAGAGTGGCAATTTCATTATTTACTTCAAGGAAGAGACTCTCAAAAGCATTTTTATTCCATGGTCCCCATTATATTAATTTATAATTAACCATGAGAAAATGCATTTGAACAAAAAAGTTTAAAAATAAAAATAGGACATTTTAAAAAATCCCCCAAACCCAAACTAATAGCAGCTCTAAATCTCACTGATGACTTTTATTTGGGAAATTCTTAAGCAGTGTGGTTGGTATTTTCTTTTTGTGAGTCAATTTTCTTCCTTCCTACCCCCTGTTCACCCCTTGGCTTTGCGAGGCCGAAGAATTTGATGACAAAGTTACGGAGAAAACCATAAATGGAAGAAATTGGGAATTGCAGCATAAATGATCCCATCCCTCTGAAATTTCCAGTTCTGTCCAAAGTGACTGGTAAGTGGATAAAGTCTTGTCCTTTAGGAAAAAAGAAGTCAAGGGATAAATGCTCCAGGATATTTGAACACCTCTTGAATTGCCATTCAGGCGCTGCATGACACTGAGGATTTTGGTGGAGAAAAATGTCAAATAAGCAGCTGAAAATCAAAATGAACAAAATATAAATTGGCCACTTCAATTCTGCCAAAATATAGAAAATGTAACTCCCTTTGTGAGTGATTTGACATCTCTGTCTTGCATTAATATTATGTAAAAGAGCAGCTCAGTGGCTTTATTTTAAATTAAATATTTAATTTTAATATAACTGAGGGCAAAATCCAATTTTTAGATGATGATGATGATGATGGTGCCTGGGATCAATGAAAAGGATAATAAGAAATTGTTGATAGGGATAAAAACTCCAGGGATTTTGCTTTCCAAGCCCATTTATGTGCCCAGAGAGCATCAGATTGAGGTTCAGCTTCCCCTCCCTTCCACAGGTTTTTCTCCCAGGGTATTCCAAAATAACAGCAGATTGAGATTTTTCCTTAATCCCAATGGATATGCAAAAAATCTTTCACTAATAAAACAGATGCTGGGCTAATTAATTCTAATTAGATCCCACTTTTGTCTCCCTATTTACTCCACTCACCAATAATTTCAAAACTCGAGTGAAAAAGTTTTTGTTGTTACTCCCCAAAAATGCACTTTTAAATTCATTGTAAATTTACTTTTCTCTTTAGAGGTTTTTGCAATGTTTTGTTGAAAATTCTGGAGGTTTTTAACTTAAATCTGATCCTTCTTCAGGTCACAACTGAGATCTAAATTTAGAAGTAATTTTAAGCATCTCCACTTTGGATTTTTTCTGCCGTAGTGCCTCAGTCCAGCACTTAAATTGTAAATTCCCTCAAAATCCCAGCAAAAGCAGACAGCAGCTCATTTTTCCTTTGGAACATGAAGGCAATCCATCTTTTGCAAACCCTTAAATGCTGAATTTCAGCCGTTCCTCTGCTTCTTTTGGATTTTGCTGCGTGTGGCCGCTTCCATATTTACAGCCGGATTTACAAGGTGAAACGGAGGCTGTGGAATAAATGGCCTAAATCACCGCAAAACTCTGTAAAAAAGGTCCCCCACAAAGCCATAAAAATGATGCATCTGCCTGGGATCTTCCAGGGCCTTTTCCATGCGGGCAAACGGAGCTTTTGTCCTGCAATAATTCCTGCAAACCCCGCTGGTAAATATGCACTAAATCTAAATATGCACTGATCAGTGCTGAGGGTTGCTCGAGTGGATCATAATTTTCCAGCTTTTGTTGACGCTGTTTTAGTTTGGGTACCTGACACTGAGTTATTTCGAGGGGTGCAAAGGAATTGGCTCCCAGGGAAAGATAATTCCTGGGATTTGGAGAGGACACGCTGCAGGTGAGCTGGCATCTGAATCCCTCTGCTGCACACTCAGCAGATTTGGGTAAAATTCCCTGGGAAGGGATAAGATAAATCAGATTAAAAAAATTAAAAAAAAAAATTTCGCTTCATGTATCAAAATATGTACCAAACCCATCTGGTGGACGCAGAGGATTTGAAAAAGAATTGAGTTAGAATAATTCCCAGATGAAAGGAGGATACAGATAATTAATAACAGAGATACTGCCTCGATTGGTGATTCTGTTTATCATGTTCACAAAGCAAAAAGCCAACCACAATCATCCGCCCCAGTCTGGCATTCAGGCTGAAAGTTCAGACGTGGAGGTCTGAAGACACCAAGAGGGAGATTTATCTCGCCAAACTTTATCAAAATTTTATTACGTTCCATGGGATATTGGCCTATAATTCACCTGTAATCGCTGGGGAGAGATAGGCTCCTGGAAGGCTTGGAAAATAGGGAAGGAAGCATTGGAAAAGAATTCAGCAGAAGAAAAGAAATATTCAGATAATTTTTAAAATATTTTAAAATGGTATAATATTTATATAATGTATAAATATTATATAGTATTTATATAATATATATAATATTATAATAATATAATATTATAAAATGCTATAAAATATTAATACTTCCATAATAAAATATTATAAACATTATGAATATAAAAATTTGTAAATATTTATATTTTAAATATAAATATTTAGATAATATTTAAAATAAATGTTTAGATAATTTTCTTTTCCTAGATCAATGATCCATTTTTTAGTGACAGGCAGAACAGGAATTTATTGTGCCTTACAGAGACTGGAAGCAATCTGGACATGTAAAGATGTCCAGGAATATTAAAACTCCATTTTGGGATATATTTAATCCATTTAAAATAGAAAGCTAAGAGGAAATAAAAAAAGGAGGGAGGAGGGAGGAGGGCAGGCAAGAAATTTCTAAAATTGATTAAAAGACAATGATTTTCTTTTGAAAATTGGTGTTTGGGTGGAGAATTTTTGTTTCAATGGAATATACTGGATTTACAGTACAGAACAGAACGGATTACATCTTGCTGAGGAGCTCTCGCAGTTATAAATACAGATGTACATTGGTTTATTCAAAAGAAAATCATATTTTAGAAGGTACCACAGGGTAAAAAATCATCTCATTCCATAGGCAGGGACCTTCCACTATCCCAGGGTGCTCCAGCCTGGCCTTGGGCACTGCCAGGGATCCAGGGGCAGCCACGGCTGCTCTGGGAATTCCATCCCAAGGCCTCACCAACTCCCAGGGAAGATTTTCTTCCCAATATCCCATTTAAATCCACCTTAAAGTCATTTCCCCATGTCCTGTCAACTCTGTAAATAATCTCTCTCCATCTTTGTTTTGGGTTACCTTTAGCTACTGAAGGCAAAAATGAGGGGCAAAATCTCATCTCCCTTAAATAATCTTGAAATACCTTGAATTACCTTTTGAATGTTTCTATCTTTACCCAGAACTCCTCCACTTGGATTATTTATGAATTAAAGACATTTTTTAGAGGCATGAATTAAGTGAGAGGAATCCAGAGTGTGTTTATGGTTTATCTTTTTGGGGTTTTTTAGTGAATTAAGGTGTCAGATGCAGTCCAGAGCGTTAAGAATTAAAATCCTGATCTAATTTAAAGAACAGCAAAGGGACCGTGCGTGGCTTTTTCCACACTGACTCTGAGTTTGAGATTTGCTGTGCCAAACGGTGCCACAACAAAAGTGAACAGAGAGGAAAGGGCCCAGAAAATATGAATTCAGGCTGCTATGACACAAATCTAAATGTCAGGAATTGGGCATTATGGAAGTCAGGAAAAACCGGGATGAGTCAATCCCCGAGGTGAAAGAATTCAGCCAGATTAATCAATGGAATCCACAGAGACTGGAATGCTCAGATTATTCCTATAACATAAAACCAGACATTAAAAAAATAAAAAAAATGCAGGAACGTTTATTGTGACTCAAAGAAAAGGTTAAAAATGAGCCATAAGGAAATTATGACATTGTCTGTATTGCCAAACCTTGAAAATTTTATTGCAAGTCTTAAACTTCTCAGTATCTGGATTTTAAAGCTTTAGATCTGGGTGATTCTATGGAACTTGTGATCTTTCCTGGATCATTTTGTAAAATGAAAAGCAAAGGCCAACATTGCACAAAAGCAACGACCCAAGAAAAAAAATAGAGTTACCAGGTTGCTAAACAAAAGTAAATGTGGCCATCCAGAAGGAAATTCTGCTATTTCAAAATGGGCTTTCATGTGGAAATAATGCCAGAATCTGCAGGCCTCTCACAGATTATGAAGTGGAAAATATTTAATTTTGAGGCAATTTTATAGACAGGTAGG
Source organism: Zonotrichia leucophrys gambelii (assembly GCF_028769735.1). Classification (NCBI taxonomy): domain Eukaryota; kingdom Metazoa; phylum Chordata; class Aves; order Passeriformes; family Passerellidae; genus Zonotrichia; species Zonotrichia leucophrys. The sequence goes on from NC_088171.1 coordinate 2,291,769, forward strand.
ACTTGCCCTCAGTAGAAACAGCAGCTTGGAGCTGCTCTTGTAGGAGATGTTCCCTTTAGGTGATGGTTTCCTTAATTCTCTTAATTTTTCCATGAAATGGTTCTGAATGTCTTCCAAAACGCCAAGAGGAGCAGCAGCGTGTGGGATGTGCTGGTGTGACCGAGCTGCAGTCCCACAGCCCAACCCCTTCCCCAAGCGATAGAAGGGAAAACAACTCCACGTCACAATTGTAGAATTCCAGAATATTTTGGGTTGGGTCGGACCTCAAAGCCAATCTTGTTGGAACAAGGAACAAGGACATGGAGCAAGGACATCCATGGCAAGGACACCTCCCACTGTCCCAGGTTGCCCCAAGCCCCAGTGTCCAACCTGGCCTTGGACATTCCAGGGATCCAGGGGCAGCCACAGCTGCTCTGGGAATTCCATCCCAGCCAGGAATTCCCAATCTCCCACCCATCCCTGCCCTCTGGCACTGGGAGCCATTCCCTGTGTCCTGTCCCTCCATCCCTGTCCCCAGTCCCTCTCCAGCTCTCCTGGAGCCCCTGCAGGCCCTGCCAGGGGCTCTGAGCTCTGCCTGGAGCCTTCCCTTCTCCAGCCATCATCCACAATTCCATGTGCTGCTCTGGCCCAGCATCAGGATTTGGGAGGCACCATGGGGAGAAGGCAGGGAGGGGTAAGAAAAGGAGATTTTGGAACAATTATTTTGCTGCATTTTGTCCCCAGAGAGAATCTCCAGTTCTTGGAGCATCTCCGTGGCCTTCTCAGGACTCGCTCCAGAGCTTCTCTGTGCCAGGGCCTGCCCACCCTCCCAGCCAGGAATTCCCAATTCCCAACAATTCCCAGTGTCCCACCCATCCCTGCCCTCTGGCACTGGGAGCCATTCCCTGTGTCCTGTCCCTCCATCCCTGTCCCCAGTCCCTCTCCAGCTCTCCTGGAGCCCCTCCAGGCCCTGCCAGGGGCTCTGAGCTCTCCCTGGAGCTTCTCCTCTCCAGGGGAACATTCCCAGCTCTCCCAGCCTGGCTCCAGCCCTTGGAACATCTCCATGGCCTCCTCTGGACTCACTCAAGAGTTCCAGGGCCTTTTCCAGATCTGAACAATTCACTCCAGGTGGGATCTCTCGAGGGAGGAGTAGAGGGGGACATTCACCTCCACAAACGGAGGTGACACCTCAGAAAGGCAAAGCACCATCAACAGTATTGCAGCAAAAAGGAAAGACCAAATGTAAAAGCAAATTGGCCATTTTTTAAAATGGAAATCTTAGGGTTCTTCATGGATTTCAAGGAATTCAGGACCACCACTGGCTATAGGGATTGAGGAAATTTCTTTCTCCTGCCTGTAGATGGGGAAAATATATCAACATTTTGGTGGAAACGACTCTCGTTTGGGCAATCCAGTACTAGACACCATTCCAGAAGGAATCCTAAGCTAGGGCCCGACACCTACAACCATCACTGAATTTTCAGACAATCCATCTGTTTTAGTGCAGATCCAATGTAGGAATTTCCATTTTCATCCAGGATAAACCTCCCTCTGAATCCTGGTGATGGTTGCAAGTGGGAGATCTGAGTCACTTCTTGGCTCGCTGCGCTCTGAGGTCAGAAACAAAAGCAGAGTTGCCCTGGGAGAAGGTAATCTCTGATATATTGGGATAAAATCTATCCCCATTATTCTTCGTTTGTGTGCTTTGAGAGTTCAAGTTCAGTCCTTCAGCCTTTGGGATTTCACTGGAAAACAGGGATTGAGAACTCAGCTCCCCTAGGGTTGGTTTAATGAGCTGAACTAACTTAGAGAGAGGGCAGTGAGGAGTGACTTCTGTCGCAGACATCTTTTATGAAAAATCCTTTCTTTAGGATTTTTCCTCTTGAGAAGCTGAGAAGCCTCAGGAACAAAATGTAAAATTTGATTATCTGCTGCTGTGGAATGCAACAGGTGCATCTGGGATTGGTCCATGTTGGTTGTTTCTAATTAATGGCCAATCACAGTCAGCTGGCTTAGACTCTGTCTGAGACAAAAATCTTTGTTATCATTCTTTGCTATTCTATTCTTAGCCAGCCTTCTGATGAAATCCTTTCTTCTATTCTTTTAGTATAGTTTTAATGTAATATATATCATAAAATAATAAATCAGCCTTCTGAAACATGGAGTCAGATCCTCGTCTCTTCCCCAATCCAAGAACCCCTGTGAACACCGTCACAACTTAAAAGTGAGAGAGAGTGAATTCAGAGTGGATTTAGGTGGGATATTGGGCAGGAATTGTCCCCTGTGAGGGTGGGCAGGCCCTGGCACAGGTGCCCAGAGCAGCTGTGGCTGCCCCTGGATCCCTGGCAGTGCCCAAGGCCAGGTTGGATGGGCTTGGAGCACCCTGGGACAGTGGGAGGTGTCCCTGCCATGGCAGGAGTGGCACTGGATGATCTTTAATGTCCTTTCCCAACCCAAACCATTCCATGGTTCCTTTTCATATTTCCCATGACAAGCACCCCGTTCCCTCCAGCTACACCTGGTCCAGAATTTTTGTTTCAATGGAAAACGATGTTTTTTTTCAAACGATTCTGTGCATCCCCTGGGAAAATCAACCACATCCTTGGGAAAAAAAAAACAAAACCACTGGACTTTTCCATGCTGTTTATCTGTGAGAGCAGCACAGCACCTGCTGGAGATGGGCTCGCTCTGGGTGCCCTGTGTGGTTCACACCAGCAGGAAGGGACATGAGGGGAGCACTGGGAATGCACTTTCCAAATAAAACTGTTTTTTCCAGAGCCCAGTCTGCTTCCCCTGCACAGCCTGACTCCAAACACCCAGGCACAGATGGCTGGCAAAGCTCAGGCCAGCCCTGAGCAACAGAGAGTTCTGGAAATCCTTGGCACAGATGTAATTTTGGGGACATTTGGAACAGGAACTACTCAATCAGGGCTCATGCACCTTAACTGAGGCTGGGAGAGTCTGTAGACGTAATTAGCGAGGACTTTTTTAGGAGATTTGCTTGATTTGAGTCAAAGCAGTGCCCTCTCCTCGTGCTCCCAGCTCAGTGTCAGCCTGATTAACATTGTCAGTGGAGGAGATGAATTCAGGGAAAAGGTTTTCCTCTTGGCCTGACGTGGGGCTGTGCTTCGTCCTGCACAGTTTGTGTGGAAGTTTGGGCTGTCCCTGACAGCACCCAGCTGGCCACGCCATGGGATGCAGCTTCCCTTCTTGGTGGGTGGCTCCAAGCATCAGCCAGGGGTGGGATCAAGGCCTTGGAACTCACGCCAAGGACTTATTTTAGCTGGGATGAGATCAGAGCAGTTCCCTTGGAAATGCTGGAGGGGCAGAGCACGGCTGTGATGGAACACAGTCCCTCTTTGTCGGCCTGAAGGATCCAAACCCCCCTGTCCCATGTCCCACCATGACAATGGCGAGCTGGCCTCCCTGCCCTTGGCAGAACCAGCTTTTCCCATCTCTTGCCACCTCACTTCCCAGCACCTTGTTGGTGGCATCCAGCCTTCCCAGCTCACCCACCTTCCTCACCCACCTCCATCATCACCATCTAGGTATTGTGTCCAATCCTTGGGTTATTTGGGTCGTTTCACCCCAGAGAAATCCCTCAGGAGAAATGGTGTGGGCTTGGTTCACCCATGCACAGCTCTCTGGAGTCCTTTAGGACAGAGATTCCAGAATCACAGAATCAGAGAATCACAGAATCACAGAATCACAGAATCACAGAATCACAGAATTACAGAATCACAGAATCACAGAATAATGAGGTTTGAAGAAATCTCTAAGATCATTGAGTCCAACCCATGCCCTAACACCTCAACTAGCACCAAGTGCCACGTCCATCCAGGGTGGAACTGGGTGATCCTGAAGGTCCTTTCCAACCATTCTGTGGTTCTGTGATTTTAAATGAGATTTGATACCTGTCCCAGACAGTTCACTTGGATGCCATTCCCAAATCCAGTGCAATGCAGTTTAGCACTTTAATTTGCATTCCTGGGAGAAACTCCTGGCCAGGCAGCTCGCTGTCACAGGAACAGTGATCTGCAACCAGTAATTCACTCTGAGGGGAAAATGAGAATCTTAACCAATGGAATTTTCCACGGACCCATCTCTCTGTGCAAAGAAAACCACCAACATCACAAAATGGCACGTCAGGGCTCTCCAGCTAATTGGCAGCAGCTTGTTCAAATGTGCTTCAAACTGTCTTTTTTGTCTGTCAGTTACTTGTGGGATTGGCTTTGGAGCAAATTCCAACTGTCCTCCCCCTGTGTCATCCCTGGCATCTCAGACTTCCAGCCCTCTGTGCTGTGGTTTCCCACTCTCCCATCCCATCTAATTTAGGAGTAATCCTGCTTGAAGATCTGATCCCTCAATCAAGTCCTCCTGCATGCTTTGTTAATTAGGGATGGATTTGGGAATGATACATAAAGGAAAAGTCATGCTTAAAAATTGTATTTAATTGATGTCTGAGGAAGGAAATTCCTTGGGGTGAAGGCTGTTTTATTCTGTGAGGGCACCACCGTCATTACAAAGTCTGTAGCCTCACATAACATCAACAGCAGAATATTTTTCTTCCATTCCAGATCCTGGAAAACACCACTCCAAAAGATTTGCATCCATTATGCAAGGATGTACAGCATGTTCTCTGCTGGGTGGTTTGGGGACAGTTTTAAATTTCTCATTTTAGTGGATCGATTTTTCTTGAAATTCAATAAATCTCATTGGTTTTAGGGTTTATCCCAAACTTACTCAGCCCATATTCCTCTGATTACATTCCTCCCTTTCACATTCCCATCTCTCCACGCAGTTTTAAACACAGAATGGATTTCTTCATCACCAGCAGTTCCAAGATATTTTCTCCTCTGCAAACAGGTAAATGAGTTCTGCCAACCAGTGAAATTTGGGGTAAATTTAGCCATTTTTTACCACTGAATATCCAACAGTACCAGCAGTGAGCAGACAGGTGGTAGCACTGTTGACTTTTTGCTTTAGGTTTTGGAGCCCGTGGGGATTTTTTTTGGCATCATTTTGATCAAAACACAGAAGTCAGGTTGGTTCCAATCCCCTGCGGGAACGCCCGGATCTCCCTATGAGCTGAGCTTGGCTTATTAGTTCATGCCTTGTCCCAGTGAGGGCTCAGCCTTTCATCTCAGCTGCTCCACTTCCTCATTAGAGGGGGATTAATTAAATCCCATCAGCCAATGGAGCTGCACTGCTGGCCCTGGGAAGTGGGAGCCCTTCAGAAGGGAGAATTTTGGGATCTGACTCCGGGTCAGAGGACTCGTTCCTTGAGCAAAAATTAAGCAGAGCTGTGTGAAACTTGGCAGGTCCGAATCTCAGAGGTTGTGCAAAGTTGAAAGAGGGATGAGAGGAAAAACCGAAAAATAAAAATTGGTGTTTGAAGGTCTGGGTTTTCTCCGAGCTTCTGCCTTTGGGGAGCTCACAAAAAAGGCTTTATTTGCTTTGAGTTGCACTTCCCAATCACAGACGTGTTTTTGGAGGAAGGAACATTCATTCCCAGAGGTCACTGACTTTCCAGATGTGCCAGTGATTCCTGGGCAAACACCTTCATGTTTGTGCCTTGACTTCTGCAAAATGGGTCATAATTACTCTTTCTCAATTATTTTGGTGCAAAGGCTTTCAAGCTTTAACTCTTATTCGGAGTTGAACTGTGAGAAATCTGCATTTCTCAGCCATGGCAGTGAAAGGTCACTATTTTAAAGTTAAATAAGAAAATTTATGCTGTGACCCAAAAGCAATTTGAATTTTGCTCCATTTTCGTTGTCAAATTTAGCCAAATTTAATTTGGTGACAAGGCCTGTTTTTCGTGGTCAAATTTAGCAAAATTTAATTTGGTGACAAGATCACAAGGGTGACCACTTCCTTTGGGAAAACTGAGAAAAATTTAATGGAATCCTGAGCTGCTTGAAAAGGCAATCACTCATTGGAATTAGATTGGGAAAATCCTTTCTGATAAAAAACAACAATATAACCACTTCCCATTTCATATCAACTTCCCATTTCCTTTGGAATCTGAAAAATCAGCACTCAATGCAACCTGAAAATGGGTTTGTGCCTATCACCTCTTAGTATTACCAGAAAAAGGAAAATTTAAAAAAAATAAAATAAAAAAGGAAGAAAAATTTGGGTTAGGAAGAAGTAGTTTTATGATTTTCAGAAAGCCTCATGAGGCTCCTTCAGCTTGGGGAGTTTTCCAGTGTTTTTCTGTAGGACCAGTTGGAGATGCTGAGGGCTGGGAAAGGCTGAGATCCTGGGATTTCTCCCACCTCCTGGCCTGGATGAGGTAACTCACCTCACTGAGAACAACACTGGCTTTTCTAGGTGGCCTCCACCGAGCTGCAGCTCCCCTCATACCTCATGCTGAGTTTTATATCCAAGGAATTCAAGCTGGGAGCCTGAGTCATTCCTCTGAGCTGGAATAGAGCACAGGGCTGGGAGAACAAACCCCCGTCAGGCTGGGGGCTGATAGTGAGGGAGCAGTGACCACCTCAGCTTGGGAAATCTCCTGAGGGAAATCTTCTGTCCCACCCCACCCTCCCTGTGCCTCCTCACAGCTCTGGTTTTTAATGAATCCTTCTTTTGATGCCTCAGGTTTGGCTTTTATATTTTCCCATTCTGTGCTGCTTTAGTGTGTGGGTCTGAGCTCCACATCAGGGCATGGTGAGCTCTGTGCACAGAGCAGGGAGACAAAACAATTCCTGCTCCAGCTGGGCACCAAGGACAAATGATCCAAATCTCAGCCCAGGAGCACAAACCCCGTGGGCTGGAGAGAGAAAAACAAGCAGGGTGGGACTGCCTGGGCTAAAGCTGGGATGGGACAATGAACTGCAAGGTGCAAATGGAGCAGAACTGATCCCAGGGAGAGAGCCCGGGAGCGCTCGTGCATTTTGGGGCCATTTTGGTTCATCTTGGGTGCAGCCCTGGCTGGGCTCTGGTGCTGCCCAAGGTGCATCCATGGAGGAGATCCTTTGGATAAATCCCTGCTTTATTCTTTAGCTCTGCTCCAGATCAGCCTTCTCAAGGCATCACTTTGACAGAGACTCCTGCTCCTCCACCACCCCAGGAGTGTCACAGACTCCTTCACCAGTGTCACTTTCCCATCTGGGTAGCCCTGAGGCCACCAGGTGATGTTCATTGGAAAATAGGCTCCAAAATCCTCCCTTTTTCCCTCTTTTCCTGGCCTCCCTGCTTCTCTGGGCCCCTTTTCAAGCCATCCCTAATCTGTGTCTCTTTCCCATATCTCTGGGCACAGCATCCACATTCTCCTGCTCTCTGGTTTCATCCACATCCCTCTGTTGGCTGCAGTTGTAATCCAGCGGGTAGGAACAGGAGAGGCTGTGGCTTGGAATTCTTTGGCTCCTCTCTCCCACTGCTTGGTTACCCCTTGCCAGTGCATCTTTGACTCTGGAAAGTGACAGCCCTGAGGATGATGATCTACTCAGGCAAAGAGCACGAAAATCATTTTGTGCAGATTTGATCTTCCAGCATTTCTAAAAGATTTCCTGAGGAAGGAGATCCCACACACGGCCACAGCTCACAGTAACTTTGTTATCCCTGGGGGAATTCATTTTGTGGCCACTCCTGTGGCTCCTGAAAGCCAAATTCATTTCTGATTGCCATGGTTGCTATCTCAAACTCTGTTTTTGCTGATTAAGAGTCTCAAATCCTCCCATTAAGGCAGGAAATAGGATTGGTTTGGGAGAGAGAGGGGGGAAGGAGAAGGAAAACAAACAAATGATGCAGCTTCTTGTGGGTTGGTGGAAAATGATTCATTTGGCCCTACAAACACCTCACACCTCAGGTGTTTTATCCAGGATTTACTGGTGAAAAAAATGTCATGGAATCATCAAATGGTTTGGGTTGGAAGGGACTGGAAAGAACATCTCATTCCAAACTTCCTGCCATGGGCAGGGACATCTTCCACTGTCCCAGGGTGCTCCAAGCTCCATCCAGCCTGGCCTTGGGTGCTTCCAGGGATGCAGGGGCAGCCACAGCTGCTCTGGGAATGCATTGCAAGGCCTCAGCACCTTCAGAGGGAACAATTCCTTCCCAATCTCCCATCCATCCCTGCCCTCTGGCAGTGGGAGCCATTCCCTGTGTCCTGTCCCTCCATCCTTTAGAAATTGTCTCTCTCCATCTTTCCTGCTGACTCCTTCAGGTCCTGGAAGCTCACACTGGGATCACCCCAAAGCTTCTCCTCTCCAGGCTGAACATTCCCAATTCTCTCAGACTTTCCATCCCTTGGGATCACCTTGGTGGCCCTCATGAGTGCCTCCCCCTCCAGGTTCCCTTTTCCATCCATCAGGTGAAAACTCCACCCTGATGTTGACATGGAGCTCATTCTCAGGTCATGAACTGTGTTAATAATAAAAAGGGAATTATTGAGGAATTCTTAACACTCTGCCTGCCCCAGTCATTTTTTCCTCACCTTGCACTGATCAAAAACTGCTCCAGAATTCCCCAAATTTCCCAGCTGCCAAGCAGGTGTCTGAGTTTATGGCATCGCAGAAACATCCAACCCCCCCCCAGACTCTCCAAGACTCATTTAGAATAATATGAAAATAATTTAATCAGCTTCAACATGCCAGGAAAGCAATACCCTGTCCGAGGGTGAATTCCAGCTGTCAGGAGGCTCTGCATTTCAAATACAGTAAAACTTTTACAGCCAAACCCCAGAGCCAAATTCCTCCCATCATTAATTTTTTTTTCAAGGAAGGGACCAGTAGTGGAGTCTGAGGCAGAGATTTATTGAGAAAAGTATAAAAAAGATAAGTGCATTAATAAATCTGGTTCGTTTATTAGGTCAGGAATATTATGGACGTGATTCCCCAGAGAGTCTGAAACGAAGAATTTGAATTAAGAATTAATTATTCTTAATTAATATTAAGAATATCCCTGTATCCTGGGACTTTGGGATATTCAACCCATATTCCCTAAGCCTGAACAGCTGCAAGTTGTTCCCTGGAAAGCTGAGGTGTCCAATGTTCCTTTTGGTAGGAAAGGAGTGGTGGAATTAGGAAAAAAATGGTTCTGGAGGATTTTTCTTGAAGTCATGGCATATTTGGAGGCAGTGACGAGGATCCCTGCTATTCCATGAGTAACAGCTGAAAAATATTTGGAATTGGAGTCTTTTAGGGCAATTAGAGATACTGCATGGAAAAAAAGTATTAATTTTTCTAATTAATTTAATTTTTTAAGTGCTGTTTTTATTAAAACTCATGTATGGACTCATGTTTTAGGAATACTGAAGTGTAATTCCCTCATGGGCAAATTTAGCTGGAATTCTGATCCTTCCCATTGTTTTCCTCTAACTCTGAATGGTTGGTTCACCCCTTTTTCCTGAAGTGTGGAGGCCAACACTGAATTCACAGAAACCTTCAACCCTGTCCTCGTTTTCTCCCAATTGAAATCTTATTTAACCAGTGCACAGCAAGGTTTTAGAGGTTTTATTGATAGTATCTATAACTCGACATTCTTCAAAAATAATCTCATTTTCAGTAGTTTGATTATATTTATTTATATCTGTCTGTACAAGCATTTTCTCTGTGTTTAATCTGATCAGAAAAAGACATTTAGGGGTTTTTTGGGTGTGGTTTCAGTTTATAAAATATCTCAGAACTAATCCAACAGTTCCACGTCCTCACAAATAATCCCATTCTCAAGTGGTCACTCTGAACACGATAAGACGTGACCCTAATGACCAAATCAATTAACTGTGTAATTACACAGGTGGAAAACTCATGGAAAACTGGGATTTTTCCATGCCTGTGGAAGAGGAACCTTGTGTTTGTGTGATTGTTAAATGAGATCTTCAGCTCAGTCCAGAATCCATGAGAGGAAAACTTCCCCAACCTTGTCTGATGTGGGCATTAATTATTAATTATTATAATTATTAAATATATATATAATAATATAATTATTATAATTATTAAATATATGTATAATTATTAAATATATGTGGGCATTATTATTAATTATTATAATTATTAAATATAATTATAATATAATAATATTTAAAAATATTTAAACGTTTGAAATATTAAAAGCCATTTCACTCATTTCAGTGAGTGAAATATCAGAATCCATTTCACTCTTTTCCACTGAGGTAGAATTTTTCCCTGTATCCCTTTCCCACCACTTTATTATTTTATTTAACTTCCAACACACCTCACAATGATTTGCTGACGATCCTCTCACAAAGAAAACAAAAAAAAAAATCAAACAAAATCAACTTCCAGCGAAGAAGGCTGAGAATTTATATTTTTTTTCTTAGTGCAAACATCAGAAATCCAAGTTTTTATGTGTTGGCACTTGAATTTTGGAATTCTGGCAGACAGAGGGGCTGATGGGCCAAATCATCTCCCACTCCCAATATATACAAGGTCCCTGAAATCCTTAATTTTCAGTGTCCTAATGAAGTGTGGAGCACTCCCAACTGCAAATCAAGGGAAACGTCCTCAAATAAATAAATAATCTGGGATTAATCTGTTTTAGAGGGGAATTTATCTTATCCCAAGCTGAATTTAGCTTATCCCAAGCACCTCTGAATGTGCTCTTTTCTCCCCAGTGCAAATGAGTAGCTCAGAAAAATAAATTATTTCTAGGCAGATAAAGTTGGAGGAAGATTAATAAGGTAAAAAAGCTGGAAGCTTTGCCAAAGCAGGAATTCCAAGCTCAGCCTGGACACCAAAATAAATGGATATCTTCAAATTAATCTCAATTATTTATCGGCTTCCCATGAATAAAAATCAGGATAATGTTCCCATCTCAGAGGGATTTTCCAAAGATGATTGACACTGGAAAACCATTCAGGAATGCTAAAAACAATAAATTCAATAAAGCCCAGGAGGAAATGGACTGTTCTGTCTTTAGAACAGCCTTTGAACTATGGGGAGAAAATATTTCTGGAAGCAACTTCTGCAGAATAAATTCCAATTTTAAACGGAATTTGCTGCTATCTGGGCATGGTTCTCACCATGGGAGGCTCCCATTTAAGAATAGGAGGCTGCTGGATCATTAAGTGCAAAGATAATGTGCAATAAAAAGGAGAAAGGTGAGGTTTCATCAGGTGGTTTTATTCTGGCTTATCTTAATTACTGAGAAATTCACTTTGCACCTGGCAGTCCATTGGGGTTTTATCACCGAAATTTGTGTTGGGCTGTGTGGGCATTGTGGGAAAAAAATGTAATAATAAAAATTAGACAAGAAGAGACGAGAATTAGGCAAGAATAGAGAGCAAAAAATGTTCCCAGTTCTTTCACCTTCTGGATATTTTTTCTTCTTTCCCAACAATAAAGTCTTAATTGTGGCCTGCTTTCCAAAATGAGGAAAATAAAGCAAAAATAAAAGTAAAGTCAACAGTGGTTGGGAACCTCGAAAAAACGGCTGTAATTATTGTTAGTAAAGGAAGTTTGAGATATTTTGAGGTCCTTCATCACTTCTGAAAATGCTTTTCAGTATCAGGGTGGAGATTTGTGATTCTGAGTGTCTCATTTGATATAGATATGATATACATTATCATAGATGTGATATTAACATATTTTATAAATATGTGTGTTGAATATATATTCATATATTTAATATTTTATATAATATTTTATATATTTTTATATTATATTTTTATATTTATATATATTTTTATATAATTTTTAATATTTTATATAATATTTTATATATTTATATATTAAATATGTGTGTTGAATATATATTCATATATGTATATAAATACATATATTCCATTTATATTCATAATCCTTATATATTTATATATTCGTATATTTATATTTATAGGTGTATCATATAATGTATAATCAATATAGTTATTACTATCTAATATTAATTATATTAATATTGTCATTAAGAATACTATAAAATATATGGTCTATATTTTATAAATACATGTAATTTTTTTTATTTTATTTTATATTCATTAATTCAATTAATATTTATGTATTAATCTATTTGATATATTAATTTAATATTTATATTATATATTATATATTATTGTTATATATAATAACATTCTATTTATATCTATGTACATTATAGATATTTATTTCTATATATATTCTATATATAATTTAATTTACATTTTTATAATTTTATATATTTTATCTATATTTATATGTTTATGTATTCATATATTTATATACTTATTTATGTATATATTTATATAAAATATATGCATTTCTTTCTATATTTCTATATTTCTACATTTTTATATTTATGTATTTATGTATTTATATATTTATATATTTTTATATTTTTGTATTTTTGTATTTTTGTATTTTTGTATTTTTATATTTTTACATTTTTATATTTTACATTTATATATTTATATATTTATATATTTATATATTTATATATTTATATATTTTTATATTTTTATACTTTTATATTTTTATATTTTTATATTTTTATATTTTTATATTTTTACATTTTTATATTTTTACATTTATATATTTATATATTTATATATTTATATATTTATATATTTATATATTTTTATACTTTTATATTTTTATATTTTTATATTTTTACATTTTTATATTTTTACATTTATATATTTTTATATTTTTATATTTATGTATTTTTATATTTTATATTTTTTATTTTTACATTTTTATATTTTTATATTTTTATATTTTTACATTTATATATTTTTTATATGTTTATATTTTTACATTTTTATATTTTTATATTTTTATATTTTTATATTTTACATTTATATATTTATATATTTATATATTTATATATTTATATATTTATATATTTATATATTTATATATTTATATATTTTTATATTTTTATATTTTTATATTTTTATATTTTTATATTTTTATATTTTTATATTTTTATATTTATGTATTTTTATATTTTCTATTTTTTATTTTTACATTTTTATATTTTTATATTTATGTATTTTTATATTTTATATTTTTATTTTTACATTTTTATGTTTTTATATTTTTACATTTTTATACCTTTATATTTTTATACTTTTATATCTTTATATTTTCATTTCCACCATCAGCAGGTTCAGGTTCACATATACAATACCCATAGAAGTCCTGCAATTCCTGAGCAATCGGGAATTCCCCTTCCCCAAACCCTGGGGGTGCAGCCTCAGCAATAACCCAGGAACCAATGGCGAGCGCCGCCATTGCCATGGAAACGCCGCCAACCCAAACAGCGCCATTCCAGGAACCCCCCCGTGCCCTTCCCAGCCCGATCCCCCTCTGCTGCCTTCCCACCTCAGTGAGCTCCTGTGGGCTCAGGATTAATCCCAGCATCCATCCCAGCTCGGAGCGGAGCAGCCCGGGTGGGAACGGGCCGCTTTCAGTTTGTTTTGTGCTGTTTCCAGGCTCGGCCCCGTATTTGTCTGGCATTGCCTGGGTGTTGCCATAGTGACCTTTGATAAATCCATGTCATGGATGCTGTGAAACATAAAGCAGGGAGGGGAAGTCCGTGGAATCAAGCAGGGGGCTGGGAGCTTCAAAGGCATTTGGGTCAGATTTAGTGCTCTCATCCGTCCTAATAAATGCTTTGCTCTTAATTAAAAACTGCGTGTCTGCGAGCCTGGAAATTCATTCCACTCTGGAGGAGTTTCTATGGGAAAATTCATATTGTCCAAAGCAGTTGGCTGGATTTGATCAGTCTGTGCAATTTATAGTTATTTAATGGGGGTAAAAGTCTACCTTTGCCTCACCATTACCGTTCTTTCTAAACATTTCTTAAATCAGGAGAGAAAATAAGAGGTTTCTCATCCTGAAGGGCAAAGACTTCACTTTTTTAAGGGTGGCCACCTAAAAATTGGAAGTTCAGTCCAAGCTGGGGAGAAAGGAATGTTGGGGAAAGGATTTTCACAAGCTCCTCAGGGAATGGCCACATTTCCAAGGCTGCCAGAATTCCAGGAGCATTTGGACACCTTCCCTTAGGGTGGGATTGTTGGGGTGTCTGTGCAGGAGTGGGACTTGATGATCCCTGTGGGTCTCATACAAATCAGGATATTCTGATTCCGTGATTCCATGAACCATGAGCAGATTTGGGTACTTGGAGCGAGCTTGTTCTACTCTAAGTCTTAGACATTCAATCCAGGATACGATTGGACATTTAAATTTTAAATGGCAAACCCCAAACCAAGTGCATCAATGGCTGTTGCCACCATCAGGAATGAACACCCCATTTTATCCCTAAAAACTGGGGACACCCAAAATTTCACAGCGTGACCAAGGCAGGACCCAAGTGCAGCTCTTGAGAAATCTCTGGGCCTCTGTTCCAAAGAATTTAAAGCCTGTGTAGTTTATATTTATGTAATGGGGGTAAAATCCTACCTTTGCCTCACCGTTACCGTTCTTTCTAAACATTTCTTAAATTAGGAGAGAAAATAAGAAGTTCAGGTCATTCCTCATCCTGAAGGGCAAAGACTTCACTTTTTTGTTCCATCAGGAATGAACACCCCATTTTATCCCTAAAAACTGGGGACATCCAAAATTTCACAGCGTGACCAAGGCAGGACCCAAATGCAGCTCTTGACAAATCTCTGGGCCTCTGTTCCAAGGAATTTAAAGCCTGTGTTCATCCTGCTCAATTCTTTAAGAAACTCACTGGAGCACCTCTCTGATGAGCTCCTTTATTCCTCCTGGGAGCACAGTTTATCCCAGCAACCATAAATCACCACCCAAAAACGGGGCGAATGCTCCACATGTCTTCCCAGAGCTGCCAGCCAGGGCCGTGCTGATTAACTCAGCCGAGTGCTGAGGGGAGAATTAATCTCCCTTAACTGCAGCCATTTCAGATGTAAGCCCCTGCTTTAAGCCAGGTTTCCTGCTTTTATCAGGGAAAGGTCACTCAGGAGGGCACTCATCCCATCTATTTTGGGCAATTAGCTAAGGATGGATGAATCCCACGGAGGGGTCTGTGGCAACAGAGTAAATTTTGGGTGATGATCTCCCTCCCAAAGACCAGCAGCAGTGTCATGTTCTCCTCATTATTTATATTATCAGGGAGGGCTCTCCAGCTTTGCTGTCCTCTGCCTGGCTCTGCTTCCTCATCCAGTGCTGGATCCAGCTGGGACCAGCTCCCAATGTTGTATTTTATGTTTATTTGTTTTGTTTTGTTTTAATTATAGAATCACAGAATGATTTGGGACTTTGAAATATCATCAAGTCCAACCCTTCTGCCATAGACAGGGACATTTTTTGCTAGACCATGTTGTTCAAAACTTGATCGTAATCCACAACTTTTCTGGACAACCTCTTCCAGTGCCTCACCATCCTCATCATAAAAATAATTCTTCTTTTCAATGTCTAATGTCAACCCAACCTCTCCCAGTTTTTGACTCCTGACCCTTTTCCTGTCAGTACAGACCTTGGAAAAAAGTCTTAGGATGATGGAATGGTCCTGTAAGGGCAGTTCCTTACTGGATGCCAGAAAAGCAGCTAAAAGCAGGAGTCATCTCACACACCTCAAATGCACAAAATCTTCCCCTGGAAATTCCTTGTCCTCTGCCATAAATCAGGTTTTACTGCCCTGCGGGTGGCAAAGCAGGGATCTGAGGGTGGGATGGAAATGAATCCAAGAGTGGCTGGAAGAATTCAGAAAGCCTGGAAATCCCACACTGCAATGGGAAAGCCAGAAAATTCCACTGTTTACCAAAAAACTGAGATTAGGATGGGTCTGAGTCACTGGCTCTCAGGGCTTCTACAGGACACAAATTCCTCACAATGGAGAGGTTGTTGGACTTTGAAAAATGTTCTTTGGCTTGAGAAGAGAAGCTCCAGGAAGAACTTAGAGCCCCTTCCAGTGCCTAAAGGGGCTCCAAGAGAGGTGGGGAGCGACTGGGGACAAGGGATGGAGGGGCAGGACACAGGGAATGGCTTTGGAGTGAAAGAGAGGAGATTTAGAGTGGGATATTGGGAAGGAATTCCTGGCTGGGAGGGTGGGGAGGCCCTGGCAGAGCTTTCCCAGAGAAGTTATGGCAGCCTCTGGATCCCTGGAAGTGTCCAAGGCCGGGTTGGACATTGGGGCTTGGAGCAGCCTGGGACAGTGGAAGGTGTCCCAAGATGAATTTTAAGGTTTCTTCCAACCCAAACCATTCCATAAACCTACAACCTCATTCTGCCAGGCTGGAAAAATCAACAACAACAACAAAACCCCCAACGCCCCCAAAATCCTAAATTCCGTGTAGCAGAGGTAACAAGAAATGGAGATGCCAACAAGGGAAATAATGGATTTCCCAATGGAAGAGGGGTTTCAATAGAGACCAAATTCTATGGAGGAGTCCTCAAGTGAAGCAGCAGACAAAAGTGAGGTGCACCAAACCCTGGCTCTCTTTGTCCCATTTTGTGCCAACAGAGGTGATCGAATTGGGATTTTTTTGGGTTTTTTTTTGCTTTCCATGCTGTCCCACCAGGAATGAGAGGCAAACCCTTGGTGCAGTCGCCAGCAGGACACTAGGTGGCCCACAAGGCACACAGAGGCTGTCCCACACACGCCCACTCCCCCTGCCACCCCCAGGGACCCTGGGGAAGGGCCGGAGCACCCAGCAGCGGGAGCTCTGCGTGGTACTGCCAGGGATATTGCCCATTACACGATTTGTACATATTTAGGCTTAGCCACCCTAAGCTGATTGCAGGTACTTAAAATTGCTTTTGTGCCATGAGCACTTAACGCTAAACCTCTTTTAATTTGCGCCGTGCTACTCAGAGAGATCATATCATTCTTCTGCTCCACGCAAATTCCCAATCTGGCAATCCTAGCCTGCTCAGGTTTTTTTGGTTTTTTTTTTAATAATAATTAAAAAAAAGAATTTAATAAGGATTTGAGTTTCTTTATTGAGCTTTTATTGTCCAGTCTTGTAATTGAATCACTCTGCTGTGACAGAGAGACTGAGGCTGTTATTAGCAAATTCTATAAACAATGGGCTTGATCCCTTTATGAAAAAGCATTGTAGGGGGAATAGTTAATCTGGGCTCAAAAAAAAAAAAAAAAAAATGAAGCTCTGGGAGGGGAAGGAGGGGGAAATACAATTGCAGATTCCAAATATTTAAAACTGTTTCTGCACTTTGCCACTCCAGCCCCCTCCTCCCTCCACTTCCCTTCTCCCACCACCTGGCTGCTCAAATCCCTTTTTGTTCTTTGTGCCCCGAGTCTCTGAGGCAGAACTTGTTTGCAACACGATCACCAGGGAGGAAATCTTGTCTCCAGAGCAAAGAGAGGGCCACATTGGTGCTGCTTTCCTGGGCAGCTCTGGATTTGTGGTGGCAAATTCCAGCACCAATGGAAAGCTGGGACTCCAAGCAGATCCCAAGGAAGGGGATGTTGTGTTCATCACATATTTAATTTGGACATCTCCATTGAAATTGGCCATTCTGGTCTCCCTTGGTAGCCGGTAGAGTTCTAGTCAGAAATATTTGTGGCAGCGGATGCACTCCATCCCATTCCAAAGTAGAAAATTGGACAAATCCATGGATATTCCCTAATCATGCTGTGCTTGAGCATAATACCCATGGGCTATAAAAGATCCAAGGGCCTGCTCTCTTTAGTCAGTGTGTTAGTGGCAGATATGCTTGAAATGAGCATGGAATTTCTACTGGCATCAAGTTTTCCAACTGGAACCTCATGTGAATTTCTACTGGCATCAAGTTTTCCAACTGGTGCCTCTTTATTTGTGTAAATAATAAATGAGGATTTCTGTAGGAGCCACAGCTCTGAGCTCTGATATTCCCTGGCACATTCCAGGTACACAGGGAGTCAGACAAAGCCCTGGCTGTAAAGTTGGTTTTGCCAGCGCTGGAAAAAGGTCACTGTTTCATTGTCTGAGCCCTCTGCTCCGTTCTAACTTCTCCAGGGCAAAGTCTGCCCCTTGCTCTGCTTTTCCTTGGGTCGCTCCAGGACCTGGATCTTGTCTGTGGTCACGTAGCACCGCTGTTGAACAGCAGGTATTAATGATAATAAAGAACTGATCGGGTCTGGGGTGATAATGAGCTTAAAGAAATGTTGATCAATGCGTTATCATGAGAGTTCTAAATGTGGACTTTAACCCCGAGCCTGCAGAGATCAGTGGAGCTCTCCATGACATTTAGACCAACTTCCAATGACCTTGTTTAACTGAAACTTATTTTCTTCTTTGAGGCATCAAAAGTAAGGCTGAATATTCAGTTGTGGAAGAAAGGAGATGATCGTGTGAATAATAAGCATGAAAATAAAAAAGGAGGCAGAAATATGAATATCTTGATGAAGCTGGAAGACAAGCAGTTGTATTTTTGTGTTAAATAGGAAGACTATCTTTGAGCAAGGCATGGAAGCTGGAACATCATCAAATTTGGGATAGATGGAGGATTGGGTGGGGGTTAAGAAACTGGGAACAAAACGACAGCTGGTAAAAAGGATTCATTCTAGGGACAGCAGTGAAAAATCGGATTTGAGGTTGGTTTTTTTTTTTTTATGGAGAGTGGACCATATTCCTATTTTATCTTGGTGCATCTCTTGTGATGTACCAAATATGAAGGCAGAAGTGTCAAGGGGTATAAAAAGCCTCTGGTAGCTGTGACAGAAGCAAGGGGGGGAGAAGGAAGTTATTTCTATTAAATACTGACAAAGCAAATCAAATAAACCCAAAAAAGCTTGGGTTTAGCAATTCTGGCCTTATTTGAGTCAGATTTCCATTGCAGAAATGAGGTTGGTGATGGGGATGCGGCTACTCAGAGGTGCAGCATGAGGATGAGCAGTCACAAGTTGTGCAAAGGGAAATTACAGCTGGACTAATGAAAAATATCCTCAAAACTCAGCTGGATCAGGGCACAATCTGTGTATGGAGAGCTGGGAAAGTGAATGGGAAAAATCCAGTAAGAGTGGGAAGCAAATCTGTGAATGCAGTCCTAAAACAGGAATGGGTGGAAAACTTCACTGATAAAAGAGATTTTTGCTCTGAATTCTACTTGTATCTCAATAAGATCCTAAAGCCTGGATGGAGAGAAAAATTGGCCTTTCCCACCAGGAGAAATGACCTGATTTGTGAGTTCCATCCAAATTCTGAACCCTAATACCTTGGTTTGGACAAGATATAAATCTGAACACACGTGTCAGGCATTTTTCCTGTCTAATGTATAGAAAAAAAAAAAATTAAGCCAATTATTTTACTGTGATGAGATTGAAAAGTTGATCAGGGGGTTTCTATGGTCGCAGACCTGTTTATAGGTTTGGTGCTCCCCCAGCAGCTAAAGGGGAGCCTGGTGACCCATAGGAAAGCAAGAGCTCATTCTCCACATTCCATTCGCTTCAGAATTCCACATTAAACGATGGCTTTAGTGCCATGTGGTGAAGTCTGATATGAAGAAGAACGGGGGAAAAAAATTAATAAATACACAGGCGTGGACTTGCACACACATTTATGTGTGAAATATCCGTGTATCCACATATATTTTGCACAATTAACCTGTCTGGTTCCCTTTAGGAAATAACAAATGTTGATGAAGTGAAGCAAAAATTTGGAAACCTTTGCACTGTTAAGGTTTGGTTCAGTCTGGATTTGGGGTTGGGATTTTTGTTTTAAATTGAACTCCATGGACGGCCTTGCTGTAATTCTAATTTTCTGGAGTCAGCCTGGAAACCACAAAGTGGAATTCTTTCCAGGCACTGTGACTTCCAACACGTAACCTAAATAACAATGCTGTTTTTACCTAATGGTCTAAACATCTTAAGTATTAAATGAGGGATAAATTTGCCATGAGGTCAAGAGTTAAAAACTCTGAAATAAAAGAGCGTTGAGAAATGTGAAAGACAGCGGTAATATGATTTCCATACGTCAATTTTCTTTTCAGATTACAATTCCACCAGCAAAAATTCCCTGGATTTACGTTATGGCCGTTCCAAGTTTATCTTAAAACCACAAATTGGAAAGGTTCTGGTGTTCATGTGCTCTGCCTTCACCTGGTTCTTCTGACCAAGCCAAATTGAAATTTTTTAGGCAGAATAGGTCAAAAAATTGTCTCCTCAGTATCAATAATCCAAAAGTGGAGGGAGTTTAAAAGAAACAATCCTAATTGAGCTTCCTCACTTTGGAAAAAAGTTTGTAAAATATGTACTTTGCTACAGAAAAAAAAGTGAGAAAAAAAATTTTTTTTTGGTTATAAAGAGGGAAGAAAGCTGCAAAGCTCTGGGTGAAATAAAGAATTTCTAAAATTATATAGAAATCTTGGAATACTTTGCTTTGGTGAGAATATGGACATTGACACCTGCATGGCTCAAATTAAAAGGTGGCATGGCCTGGTTCATTAACACTTATATACAAATGGATTATTGCTCCCAGGGGTGAATTCTACTTTTCCCATGAGTTCTGCTCACACTAAAACTTTCTGCTGAGGAAGCACACCCTACAAACCTGCCTAAAATTAACTCCAGGGTCCTGTTTTTGGGGAGATTTCAGATTTACACTCGGCCTAAGGTTTTAATCCAGCTGTGAAGGGAAAAACACAGCTTTGAACAATCCTTATTTCTTTTTCTTTGAACAATCCTTATTTCATTTTCTAGCACTGACCTTCTCCATCCTTGAGCCATTCCCCATCAACTCTGAGGCCATTGCTGGGTCCCAACATACCTAGACTGGAAATCTCCAATACTGGGGGGTGTTATGGTTATCCAGAGTGATCCTGGCTGGAATATCCCCACGCTTCCCCAATTTCAGCAATTTCAGGTTGATCTGATTGGGTTTGGCACACAAAGACGGGGCCAGGCTGAGTCAGAATTTGGCTGGAAGGTGACACTTTTCCCTACCAGACCCAACCGCCGCCGCTCCGGGATGTGGCGCGGGTAATTCCAGAGGTGTTTTGCTTTTTTTCCAGTGCCTTTATTTTTCCCCTCAAGTTCCCTGCTCTGGCCTGGACACATCAGTGCTGAGCTCTCACAGCTGGGAAGTCACTCAGTGCAGAGCAACCCTGAAGCCCAGGCGGTGTGGTGGGAAGGAGGAATGAGGGATCGCTTCCAAAGGAGGTCAGAGGACCACAATCCATGCTCTCATCCGTTTTTCCACGGGACCAGCATTGACAATTCCTCTGCCTTCTCCTGCAATGCCCCAGCTGATCAAAGGAGGGAATGTTGGGAGCAGAGCTTTCATTGGAATATTGCATTTATTGGAATAAAGGATTTATTGGAAGAAAGGTTTTATCTCGGACAAGCACATTCTCAATTCGTAATTCCACGCGGATGTTTTTGAAGCTGCTCCCTTCTTGTCTTCCTTAGTAAAGATTCCAATGAATTCCCACTGAGGTCTGACCAACTCTCCAATGAGGAGCACTTCAAGAGTTCCACTGGCACTGGGAAGTTCATTCCAAAACCATTCCAAGAGCAGAAATGAGGAAAAACAAGAAAAAATTGTTTAAAGGAAAAAAGGTTGAAATTTTTGCCAAAGATGCCAGAAGTTGCATCTCTTTGGCAGGGAAGACAAATCAATGTTTGCTTGTTTTCCAAAATTCAGCCTATTCTGACAGAAATGTTTCTGCTTCTAAACACAAAGGATTTCCTGTGATCCAAGGAAATGAAATTTTGCCTCATGTGTTTTACATAAAATAATGAAACAAAAAATTAAATCCGCTCGGGCACGTCCTACAATATTCTGAATTCATTGTTGCTACATCTTTAATTTCTTTTGGAAGGAAAAAGGCATTTTGCAGAGGAAACAAGCTGCAGAAATATTTTCAAGCAGAAATTGGTGGTGAAAGCTCAGTGAAGAAGATCCATTGAGACAAGAACCATGGGAGCTGCATTGATGGGAATTCTCTGATGGAGAGGAAATCTCAAGAATTAAGTAGGAACATGAAGTTTCTATGGTTTGAAACAAAAAATCCACAATTTTCTACAAGTTTTGCCTGCAGTCCCAGATGTTATCCTTGGTACACAAAACTTTTCTTATCCTGCCATGGTTATCCAAATTATCTTATCCAAATCATTGTTTGATGTAGGAATTTTCTCTTTAAAGTTGGAAATAATGGAAGACAAAGAAGAACCTGGTGAAAGTATCTGCTGGAGAGCACAAGGACAGGAAGAGGAAATGGCAAAATTCCTGAAGTGGTGTGCAAAGTAAATTAAGCTACAGGGGTAATTTTAATTAATCAAATGGGTTTTGGATAGCAACTGTAGCCAAACATATCCCAAACCTCTCCTGTGGGAAAAAAGGATCAACCAGAAAAGATCTGAATTTGAAAGCTTTGGGTGTTTTCTGCCTGAGCTGTAAATCTGGCATGGCTGATAAATATCTTCATGTTCAGGTGAGAAGATTTCACCTGTCTAAGGTTCACATATCTCAGGGAAATAATTTAGGCAGAAGATGACTGGGATGAAAATCTGGGATCTGACCAACCAGAGAAGAAGGTTTGGCATTTTTTTATAATTTCCCTAAGGAAGCAATCACAGGATATCAGCCCCAAAAACATTGGAAAAAAAATATTTTATTCATGTTAAGAGCATTTCATCAACGACATGTGATTTTTGTCAACCCATTGTGTGGTCTGGGCACAGAGTTCCTGAAAAGTCACTGGAGACAAGCACATCTCCAAGAGATGATTCTTTTTAGTTATGTTAGATAACTACTGGAATTTGGGAAGAATCATCTTCCAGAGGTGTTTTTTTCTCACTGGGCTACCCAAAAAACTTGGCATGGATTTTTTTCATTCTTTGATAGATCAGCTTTCAAAAAAAGGTGTCGAAGAAATAGATATTGCATGTTTCTGAATCAAGTTGCTAAAATGATTTATTTGCAACTTCAATAACAAAAGCTAAGAAATTAACTCACTTGCCTTTATCTAAATCCCAACTTTATTTTCCTAAGAAACATCTACATAAAAGAATTGAGAATTTTTTGGTCAGGCTGATTGAGTCTACCACCACATCTTCAGCCAAAATATATCAGAAGTTAGTTTTAAAAAGTTGAAATCTCTGCAAAAAAAAAAAAAAAAAAAAAGTATTTTGAAACAAATCTTCTCCGACAGACACATTATTTAGGCCCGAAACACAGAAAATTATATTCGACTCCCCTTTGCATTGTCATGATGAAACCAGGACAAAATTCCATGAGTGGCTGGAGCTCCCTGAGTGTTTGGGGATCCCTGCTCATTAGAACAGAGTGGGTTTAATCAGAATGGCACCGAGAGCCACGACCTTTGAATTTGACTTGGCAGAGCCAGGAGGGCTATCAGTGTTCTGGGAAATCAGCTTGAATTCAATTGCAGCTCTAATCTAAAAAACCCGTGCCCGACCCGTTTTATTGCACTGAGCTCAGCACCAGGCCGGGGCTCCGGGGGAAAATGCGTTGGAGCTCTCACGTAGCCCGAGGAGACATCTGGTTCAGCAGATTTCCTCCTCATCTTGGGGATGAATTCCACCACCAAGAGCCTGGGAAGAAATTAGATTGGAATTAAGGTGGATTCTCACCTAACCTGATCCATCGGAGGGTTGGATGTCTACTCAAAACCAGCCATCTGCAAGTCTCCAGACAATGGAAAGGCTGGGATGTCCAGAGGAAGGTTCTTCCCATATATTTTAGGTTCAGATTAATACTTTTTAGCTTTTTCCACTGAATATATGTGATGCAGAGGGTTCTGTTGACTAAACATCTAAATTTTATATTACTGTAGTTAGGTGAGATAATAAATCTATTTTAGGGCCGTACAAATCTCTTTTTCTGAAGCCCTCAAAGTGTTTTTGGTCACGTTTTCAGGTGTTCCTGATCAAAAGCACTTTATATATAATTAAGATGAATAATCTTAATGAAGATAAATAATCTTATGTAATTGCAAGGGAATGGAGACTTCAGGTAAAATTCCACGTGTCACAACACAAACATTTAATGTATCCATGGTGATGACACTGCTGAGCAGAACTTACCAAATGCCTCTGTTGCTGTGGGAAGGAGGGACAGATTCCGTCTTTCTGCAGCTTCATGTGACTCTGGAATCACGTTTCTGGATGCTGGATGCAATTAAATCCATCAGCTATAGAGATCTCAGTGCCCCTAACCACACGCTGACACATTTTCAACCGTCAGGTTTTACCCAGCCTTTTCCCAAGAAATGACTAATTTTGAAAACGTTTTCATTTTTGCCCTTAAGGTACCAATGGTTTGCATTTATCCTCATTCACTGGAACTGGATGCAAATTCCTGTGCTCATTTTATCACTGATTGCTGCACAAAGTCTGATCCAAATATGAGGGAAAATTTCTTTACTTGGAGGGTGAAGAGCATTGGGACAGGCTGGAACAGAAACATTGGGGAGTCTCCTCTGGAGAGTCAAAACACAAGTGGACACGATCCCGTGGAACCAGGTGAATTTGCTTTAGGATGAGGGTTGGCCTAGATGTTCTCCAAAAGTCCCTTCCAATCCCAGCTATGCTGGGATTGGGATTCTGGGGAAACAGCTTTAGTTCCTCTGACATTGCTGAGATTCAGTCAAAAATGGGCAGGATATGCTTTAGAATACATCAAAATTTTGGACATACTCAAGATGAGCCCACATTCTCTGTAAAAATTTGGTTTATGGGCTCATTTAGTCACCAACAAACAGCTCCCTCCAGTTTCATCCCAAATTTCTGTGATATAAAATGCTGTTCAACAGTCCTTTGGCTCTCAGACACAGATTGTCTGTGGAAGAGGTGCCCCCAGGATCTCAGGTAAAGGTGAGCATCATCCAAACACACATTCAGTCATGATCTGAGTCAGGGCAGGCTGCTCACACCATGACTTGTGAGTTAAAGGGAATATAAATTGGAAAAGGGTGTCCAGAGCAGTTGTGGCTGCCCCTGGATCCCTGGAAGTGTCCAAGGCCAGGTTGGAAGGGGTTTGGAGCAAACTGGGACAGTGGAAGTTGTCCCTGCCCATGGCAGGAGTGGAACTGGATGATCCTTAAGGTCCCTTCCAACCCAAACCATTCCTGATTCCATGATGTGGTGCTGGGTAATGCTGATAAGTGAAGGATCTATCACCTCATTATCATCTCAAGTCACCTCAGGTAAAATATGAGATAAAATATTTTCTTTATCCCAAATGAAATGGAGATTTCGGGCTGAATTTCTTTGTACAAGGGTGGGAGTCTACCGCAATTTGGAAAACCTTCCAGTCTCTGGATTTAACTCTCTTTCAAAGTCCCTTTCAAAACTTCTAAGGAATAAGCATTTGAAGGTACTTTACAATATTTATTTGAAGGCACTTTACAATATTTGCCAGCCCTGTGTGTCTTCCCCTTCCCAGATGACACTGAGCACCTGTGTGGGGGCAGGAATTGTCCTGCAGACCGAGCTGCCCACATTTATTTGTGTCTCCAATATGGAGCTGGGTGTCGAAGCTGCCATCAAAGCAGAGCTTGGCTGGGGCAGATCTGCTCCAAAACCCCCTCTCACCAGCATCCCTCTCCATTGTCCATGTTCCCACACCAGGATTGGCTGCTCTTCCTCCTCACCTTGCCAAATCCATAGAGAATTCGCCTACAACCTGTAACAGGCGATTTTCTCTCCCTGTTGAGCAGAGCACTGCAGACCTGTCGGCCTCAGCGCTCGCTCGCAGGGTGTCTGTCCTTCCCACACCTCCCAAGCACCCATTCCCAGCATTGTTTCCTAATTGTGTGCAGATTTCTGACCAACAGCCCCCCCCACCCCTTCCACTCCTCTTCCTCAACTCATAATTGATCAGACACTGAACAGCTGCTGGCTATTTTCTCTTCCCGAGAAGCACACAGTAATTGTATGTATGGGCTCCAAATCCCTAAACATTTGGAAAGGAGAAGGGCTTGAACAGGAGCCAGTTCTTTTTTCAGTGCTGGTACCAGCAGCAGTGGCAGGCATTTCAATCAGACCAGGAGGGGTAGCGAGGCTGGGGCGTGTTGGGGTTGTCACATTTGCTGAGATTCACTCGGAGTGGGAAGGAAAAGAAGGGGGAAAATGCTCAAGAGAGAAAAAACTGAAACCAGCAATCAACAGACCAGGGCAGCTCGCACAGTTGGAGTCTGTCCCAGCTGCAGAGCACTGAGATTACTCCCTAAACCAAAGGGCATTGTTTGTGTCCATGCTCCCTCCCATTTCCCAAAGTGTGGATTGCTCCGTGCCAAACGGGCCAGCTTGATCCCAGTTTGATCCCAGTTTAACCTCAGGGTGCTCCATTGGGAGCTTTTCCATCTTCAGGTCCTGTTCTAACCCCTCTGGAGAGGAAGAGGCCTCAGCAGAGGCAGCTCTCACCTCTGCTGCAGGTGTTTCTCCTGCTTTTTTGGCTGTGTGGGCAGGGAAAGCCAACACCCTTCTCCTCAGGACATCTCAGCTTTGGGGCAGGAGCTGAAGGGATGAATTCAAGTGACCTGTGTGTGACAAAGCAAACTGAGAATGCCAGAAGCAGAGTAATCGAGCCAACAGCAAAAATTGCATTTCAGAAATATTCCTGAGCTGTCTTAAAAGAATTTTCATTCACAGGGGTAAAGCCACCTCTTTATTAGGCTTTTTTGCCAATATTGACATGGAAATCTATGGAAGAATCAGGGCTACCATGGCAGTGGGATACTCTTCCACCCCTGCCACCATCCCAGGGTGCTCCAAGCCCCATCCAACCTGTCCTTGGACAATCCAGGGATCCAGGGGCAGCCACAGCTGCTCTGGGCACCCTCTGCCAGAGTCTCCCCACCCTCACAGGGAAAAATGCCTAATATTTAATCTAAACCTACTCTCCTTCAGTTTAAAGTTATTCCACCTTGTCCTGTCCCTCCATGCCTTGTCCCCAGTCCCTCTCCAGCTCTCCTGGAGCCCCTTCATGCCCTGGAAGGGACTCTGAGCTCTCCTTCAAGCCTTCCTTTCCCCAGGTGAGCATTCCCAGCTCTCTCAGACTGGCTCCAGAGCTGAAGGGACTCCAACCCTTGGGGCAACTCCTGGACCTGCTCTGGACTCATTCCAAAAAGTCAACATTTGTCTTTGTGTCGTCTTCATTTGATCTGAAATGTAAGGGTGAGCCACAATAAGACCAATATCTCTCATTTCACACTCTTTACAAAGATGGGTAAAGCAGAGGAGGTTTTGATTTTATTTTATTTGATTTGATTTTCTGGGGTTGTGTAGAATCCTGGAATCAGCCAAAAGTGCCACCCTTGAAACATCTCACCCTTGAAACGCCTTTAGCATATTTAATTTCTTCATTACACTGGGCAGGCCCATCAACAGTATGTTAAAGGATTAAATTAAGGAAAATTAAATTAATTAAATTAAGGAAAATTAAAAGTTAAGGCAAGAAATGGCACAGCAAAGAAAGGTATTTTGGGGGCTCTGTAAACTTTTCTTTTCCTGAAATGGTGAGGAAAAACTGAGGCCCATCTGCTCTGTGCCTTCACTCTCCATGAAACACCTCACAGACACTGACAATATCCTCAGTCTGTCCTGATCTCTTCCTCCAGCTCACACTTGTGGGAGAACCATTTTTTTCCCCAAAAAAGAACCATAATCATTACTGAACTTTGATTTTTAGAAAGAAATATTCAGCTCTATCGCCAAGAAAAAAAGAGAAAATTGATCCTCC
This sequence comes from Zonotrichia leucophrys gambelii, assembly GCF_028769735.1. Classification (NCBI taxonomy): domain Eukaryota; kingdom Metazoa; phylum Chordata; class Aves; order Passeriformes; family Passerellidae; genus Zonotrichia; species Zonotrichia leucophrys. Next base: position 2,319,301 of record NC_088171.1, read on the forward strand.
ACCATCCAAACCTTTCCCTGTAAATTCTGTCATCTTTGTAAAATTTGAACTCCTGGGGAAAAGAACACAGCCCCTGATGTGAAAATTGACACCTGAGCTGCTGCCATTTCTGTTCAAAAAAAAAAAAAAAAAAAGACAAAACAATATTGTAATTCCAGGAATAGCTGCTAAAATCTGATAATTTTTTTTTTTTTCTTTTTTGCGTGGGCCCAGTAACCCTACACTGGACATTTGTGGCTACTTCCTAGAGAAAGAGGAGAAAGCAAAGAAAATTCCTCCTGGACAAACAGCACATGTAATACGACAATTGGCTCCGTTCCTGAGGGGTTCTCCATGCCAGCCATACAAAGAGTGAAACCTTAGAAGGGAGATGTGATTTCTGCCTTGGACCGAGCCTGCGGCGTGCTTAGACCTGGCTCAGGTGTAGCTGCCGTCCCAGGTAAGGCACAGGAGTCCTGGCATCACATAACTGCAGAAGGGGATTAAGGAATCAGCTCTGCTGGGAATACAAACCGTGCCCACATGGCTGCTTAGCTTTCCTCCCAGAAAGTGCCCTCACCCACACCGTTGTGACCACACAGAAGGGTTTATCTGTCACAGCTTGGGTCCTTGAGGGGGTTTAAACCCCGTTTGAGGCCAGTGCTGAGGGTTCCTCCTCACTCCTGATGGGCTGAAAAGCAGCCAAGCCACAAATCCTGAGCAGAAATCTCTCCTTGCAACGCCGGGTTCGTGCGAAATGAAGGTTGACAGATACAGCCCGACATTTGATTTTGGACAGAATTGTAATGCTGCAAATGCGGTGCTCCCTCCCCCAGTGCTGGGCGTCTGAATAAATGAGCAAAATGAGGAAAAATGCTTACAAAAAGCACATTTTTACAGCAGAGAGAGACACGTCCCCCACTAAAACACTGCAACCTAATTTCTGCCTGCACGCGTGCATTGGATTTTGAAAACATTTATATTTTTTTGAAAACATTTACATTTTTTTTAAAAACATTTACATTTTTTAGCATATTTACTCTCTTCATTTCATTGAGCAGGCCCATCAACAGTTTGTTGAGGTGTTATAAGAATTAAGGAAAATTAAAAGTTAAGGCAAAGCAATCAATGGACCTGCATATTCACTCTGCAGAGGATTCATGATTTTCCCTCCTGTGTGTGGTGAAGGGTTCTTGCACTTGACATCAGCCAAATAAAGTCATGTTTGCAAATTCAGACCAAATGATCACTGGGAATTAAGAGAAGAAGGTTATGGGAAAGGCAACATGAATTTTGTGAAGTCAAATCAGTATTAGGGTGACCTGAAGGACCTGTCACCTTGGGCAGTGGCAGCAAACAAGAGGAAGCTCTGATAAAGAAGAATTTTGAGCCCTTCTAAACTGAAAGGCCAAAAAGCAGCTGGAAAATGAGGCTGGAAAGTCGTGATTATCCTCCTCTGGGAATAAACCCCACCCAGAGGGAAGCAGGATGGAAAACACCAGATGTGGCTGATGCGAGAGGAATCCAGATTAGGTAAAGCTCTGCTGTGACTGGCGTGGAATTTGGTCCAAAGCAAAGGACAAGGTTGTCAACATCAGCTCTTCCCTTTGATTCTGGAGCTCTGGAAACCATTCTTGAAGGATGGGAAAGATGAAATAGAAGGAGAAACTGGTACATTCTTGGCAAAAGAAGAAATTTATCTCAATTCACGCTAAAATCTTGATATTTGTGTCCTCAGCTCCCTTAATATTCCCTTTATCCCCACTAGGATTTTTTTTTTTTTTTGGGGGGATGAATCCTTGGATCTATTGCAGGATTCCATTAAAAGATGAGATTAATTCAGTGCTAGAGGCCTTTGGTGAGAGTGATTTTAAAGAGACTGAAACAAAGATCTCAGGTTCTGGAATTGTAGAATATTGTGCCTTGGAAAGGACCCACCAGGACCATCAGGCCAGACAAATTGTTCTTGTTTTTCAAGGTCAGGTTGGTTGATTTTGAGGATGAAGTTAATTTATTTTTGGAGGTTGATTTTCTTTCCTCCATCTGGGACTACTTCCTGTCCTTTTGTCACCACATGTGAATTCTCTGGTTTCAACAAAAGGTTGAAATTGAACTGCAGCCTTTGCCTCAGTGGAGGAACCAACAGGAAAATTCCCTCCTCTTCCAAGCTGATGGATTTCATCTGCTTATAGGTACTCAATATCATCATGTTTTGAACCCCTCAATTAATCTTGGGTGTTATTGACCTTTTAATTCAAAACAAGAGGAAAGAGATGATTGTTTATTTGCATATCTGACATCCAGGATTCCAATTCCATTGTCCAGAAAGAGACTCAAAATGGATCTGGTTCTTCAACTCATCAGATCTTGCATATAAACAGGGAGTTACAGCAAGGCTCCAATCAAACAGTCACATTAATTTTCCCAATTAATCTGATTGTCACAGATAAAGTGTCATTTTACTATGATCTGATTTCTCCTCATCTCTTCCTCCTCATTCCATTTATTTGATGTTTCATTCCACAAAACACATGGACAGGTTCCCCTCTGCTGCACCCCGAGCTTCTGCCCCAAAAATCCAAAGCAAATTTCAAAGCTAAACAAGCTTAAAAATAGGTTAAAAACAGGCCAGTCCTGAAGGGCATCAGCACATGTTTACACGGCTACAATGATTTTCCTTTCCATCGAGGCCACAGTTTCCAGCTCTGGCTTGTCGGGAGTTTCTTCAGGATAATTATCCCATCCCCACAGCCCCTGGCAGCTGGAGGCTCTCTCACCCTCCCAAATTGCACATTAATTTGGAAGCGGAGAGGACGTCACAGGGAAGCCGGGGCCAAGGGCAAATCCAAACACCTTGGATCCACCACTTCATCACGGAGCTGGCCAGAAACCTCCCCAAAGTTGCCAGCGAGGGATGAGGCCATGGAATGAGCTTCCCACAGATGGATAACGTGGGAGTGAAGGCGCTTACGAAAGGACCTGTTTGAACCTTCCCCAAAGCACAGCAGCAGAACCACCACAGCAGGTTGAGGGGGAATTTGGGGAATATTTGGGCTACAGCTGACAGGAATTCGCTGCTCTGGGGGTGCAGAAAGGAATTTTTTGCAGAACAAGTCCAAGCTGTGCCGGTGAGGGATTTGAAGTTGGTTCTGCTGCATCCCATGGGGTTGTGTTGACCCCAGCTTGTACACGAGAGGGGACATGACTCATTCTCTCTATTTGGTCACTTCATTCTCCACTGCAGAAGAGTTTCCCACTGAAAGTTTCGTGGAGACTGGAACATCTCTGCAGGGAAAAAAAAATCTTCCTTGTTAAACATTTAAATGAAATAAAACAAGGAATTTGATCAGTAGCTCTTGCCTAAATGTCTTATACAAAAAGGCCAAAATCAGCTTTAAATCCCATCATGTTTTGAGAGGATTCAAATTTGTTCACCTGATAAATGGGAAGGAAAAAAAATATTTTATTCTGAAAATATGGCATGGGGTTTTTTCCTGAATTTTTTGGACCCACAGATCCTGAATGTGAGTAGCCATAGAACTTTAAAAACATTCCTTGATGCTCATAACCTACACAGGGTTTTCCTGTAGAGTCCCCCTGTGCATCTCCAAGGAAGGGAGAGGAATAATTTAAATAAACTGACAAATAAGGGACAAGGATTGAGGTCACCTTGTAGGGAGAGCTGACCTTCACCTTCTGGAGTCCTTTGGAATTCCCAGCCGTGAGCCATTTGCAGCCTTGACTTGTGATCCATAATTTGGTTTTCCCACCTGCAGAGCAAAGAAGCGCTGGCTGCCCTACTGCAGAGGATGCTCCCAAAGGGCTCCCAGTCCCTCTGGAATTATAATAATGATGTTGTGAATAAATTACAATAAATTGTCTTCTTTTTCTGCTGGCCACGGGCAGCTTCCTATAATGTTTGACAACCCTTTCCATAAAAACTTTCCTAATTTCCAATCTAAACCTGTCCTGGCACAGCTTGAGGTCATTTCCTCTCCTCCTGTCCCTGTTCCCTGGAGCAGAGCCCTTTCCCTCCGGCTGTGCCCTCCTGTCAGGAGCTGTGCAGAGCCACAGGGTCCCCCCTGAGCCCCCTTTGCTCCAGGCTGAGCCCCTTCCCTGCTCCCTTCTTGTCCTCAGGCCCCTTCCCCAGCTCTATTCCCTTCCCTGGACATGCTCCAGGCCCTCAATGTCCTTTTGCTCATGAGAGATCCCAAAGTGACCCCAAGATTTGAGGTGTGGCCTCAGCTGTGCCCAGCACAGGAAAATGCTCCCTTCCCCGACCCTGTTAGCCACATAATTGCTGGTACAAGCCAATTATCACTTCCCAGCACTCATCAGTGAATCCATAAAGTTGAGGAGAGAAAGGAGGAGAAAAACCTTTAGTTCCCTTCCCTTTAAACATCATTTCCTATGCATGCAAGTAACATGAACACTGCAATTACACGGCCAAGCAGGCTGAAGACAGAACAAGGAGGGGGGGAAAAAACAGGAGGAAAGATTTACAGCTCTTCCAAAAAGATGGAGTTGAAATATGTAAAAGAGGGCAGAGCCAATTGCCAAAATACTGGAGGTTTTCTTTTCCTTCCACCGAGCATTGTGAGCGGTGTTTGGAAGGGGGAGGAGAGCGGGGAAGCGTTGGAATCTCAGGGTTTTCATTTCACCGTGAAACTTTAGCACGAGAAATTTTAATTGTGGATCCTTGTGGACAAGACCTTGAAATCCTACCCAGCCAAAGCTTTCTGGTCCCGGAGTGTTCTTGGAACTGGCCGTGGCTCCCAGTCAGTCACTTGGGTGCTTTGTCCAAGTTTGCTCCCTCAGCCCGTCAGCGGGACGCGCGATGGCTTTGGGGTTAACCGTTTGTTGGGACACCCCTCGGTCAGGGCTGTCCCACTGCCCCTCCTGCAGGCAGAGCCTTTCTGAGGATATCTCTGAGGGAATTTGCTCTTTTCCCCGTTGGAAAGCAGCGCTGCTGAACGCTGCTGGCACCTAATCAAGAAACTCCGGAGGAGGAACGCGAGCGCGGCCGCCCCCAGTAATTGATTGTGGCTACTGGTTGGCTGCAGCAGGATTTGTGATAGTGTGAAATCCTATATCTTGGAGGGCCTCAGAATTATCAGGGTATTTAATCACGGGCTGGGCATGTCTGGGCTGTATTTATGTGTATCACCATCAGAGGGTCACTTGGGCAAGGCGCTGAGATAATGGAAAGAAAAAGGACTCGGAAAATAAGGCAATAAATCCTCGTGCTGAGCTTGTAAATGCACAGAACTCCTTGGGAAGCACCAGTAGCCAACTAATGCACCTCCCCATGATTAATCTGCATTTTAGAGGGCGAGTATTTTGGTTCAGGTAGAAGCTGGAGGTGCCTCTGTGACATTGATACAGACCAGATGAAAAGTTGGCTTAGCTGCACTGAAAGGTGGGTCAGGAATCCACAGGAGAAATCCACATGAGCTCACATGATTTGGAGATTTCTATTTCCCAAGCCCAAATATATTATAAAAACAGTCCCTCCTGCAGAATTGTCCTGGTTCCAGATCCCCCAGAAAACCTGCTGAAAGCTTTCAGAAGCCTGAAATCAAAAGGTGTTTTAGTTAAACATTTAGCAAAACCTTGTTTGTGTTGTAAGGAGATTTTTTAAACCATTCTAGAAGAAATACCAACATTTCCCAGGCCTCAATATAGATTATTTTTAATTCTTTTCTATATTTTCACACAATTCTTTTCTTTGCTTTTTCTGGGGGGGAGCTGTTTTTCTTTTTAATAAATGCAGTGATTAATTTCACTTCTCCAAACTATTTTTGTCACGAAGTTTCAATAAATCCAAATTTCAGGAAGCAAAACACCTTGATAACTACTTGGAGAACATTTTTAATAGCATTGCTAACAAGGTTATAAAAGTTTTACAGAGATGAATTTTTCCTGCCATCCCTCATCCACCTTCCTTCTGCCAATAGTTACAAATTCAAGTTGCAAAATCATGCAGGGATAAAAACATCAGGGCCAAAGACAAAAAGCAGATGGCACATTTCAATATTTGCTAATCCCATACATATATTGGATGTTCTGGTTGGGATTCACCTGCCCTATTTTTGTATTCCCAGAATTCCAAGTTTGGAACTGATTGTAGAGGTTTAGAGAGAATAGGTCAGGCTTGGATGTGTTAAAAAAGGGGAAACCCAAACTTTGGGTGTTTTAGCATCCTCTGTTCCTCCATCCCCAAACAACCCCAAAAAATTCAGTTTCACCTCTAGGGAACCACACCCCAAAAATTTGATTATCCCCCATATTCAGGTCCACTACATTCCCATGAAGAACTAAATGAAAAACTTACCCTTGATTGGGTCAAATGTTTTCAAACCTATTAAAAAAAATAAAGTATTAAATTTTTTCTCCTACTTCCACAAACATCTTCCTTGCTGACCTAGGGCTTGGCCCATCTGGTGGCTGGAGTGTTGCTGTTCCTCTGGACAAACCCCTTGGAGAATTTTCTCCTGACTGATAAACCAGTGGGATTTAGGGACTGGCTGGAGGAGATGATCCTGATATGCTAAAGAATAATTTTTTTGTCACCAAAACTTTAGGCTTCAATTCCCACCTCCAAGTCCTGAGGATTTGGAGCTGCAGTCCTACACCAGGTCTGGACAAAAGGCACAGGAACAAACTAATTTTTTATCCCTTTATTTTGGGATATACATGAGCAAGGAAAAGAAGGAAAAGCTGCCTGGGGCAAGAAAAAAGAGGCAGAATCTTTAATGGAATGCTGAGAGAATTCACCTGAAAATCCAGAGCAAGGAAAGAGCTGGAGACTCCTTGGCTTCCACAATAAACAGCTCATCAGTGTCAGCTCATCGTGTTTGTTTCAAACTGACAAAAATTCGACTGATTTAGGACAGAGAAATGTTCCAGTCCCTGTCAGCCAAGGCTGACACATCTGATTTCCCCCATATTATCTGTCTTTCTTTCTGTCTGCCTCCCATGTGCTGAGTCATTCCTTTTTCACAGAAAGCAGCATTTTCTCCTTGAAACTTGCACTCTCTGCTGAAAAAAAAAATTTAAAAAAAAATTAAAAAGTCATGGAAAATGTAGCCGTAGTACTGGGAACTGCTGTGCCAGATTCCCACTTGGCCTGGATCTCTATACCTCTGCTGACCTCAATAATAATTTCACTTGAGGGCAAGCAGAGAACTTGGTGTTCAGTCCCGGAGTGACTGCAGCTGATCTGCTGAATAAATCAGAGCTCACCAACCAGTTGCTCCCTAAATTCCCAGTAGCCCGTGGCCAGTGGATTGCTCCCATGCAGTGGCACAGCAGTTTAATTGGAATCTTGCATTATTATTGGTGGTGCTGTTATTTTTAAAGGCTTTGGCTTTTTTCCAGGGGTCTTTGCCAAGTTGCTCAATACCGTCACTGGCATCAACCCGAAGCTATTAAATTTTTCCCGATGTGAGCATGAGCTACAAATGTGGATTATTTCAGAGGAAAAAAAAAAATTAAAACCCACTCCTTTACAGGCTCATGGTTTTCAGCAGGGACAGCTTGGAATTTATGTTATCACTGAGGAGTCCACCAGCCTTAATGATATCCCAAATTTATTCCCCCAGATGCGTCCATGTCTTTGCTGAAGATCACAAATGAGCTTTGCACAGTTTTGCCTTCTCTCAGGTACCCAAGAACCTTTCAGTTTTTCGTTAATTGAAGTTAACAGAAAGTTTGTCCTTATTTTCCGCAGCCAGGTGCCATTTTCCAAAGAGAGGGGAAACAGCAGAGCACCTTCAAGGCCCTTCTTTCATGAAGGCACAGGAAAAGAGGTGGCATCACTCCCCGGCCTTGCCCAGCTTTTCCATGGTTTCTCTAATCCTTGGGATAGTGCTGCTGGGCAGGCTGAGCTTGGAAACACTAATAAATATTCAGCTTGTCTGCTTTTTGCTGAATAATGGAATATTTCACGTTCAGTTGGAGTCAGGAGCGGATTTGGGGCAGAGAGGGAGGCAGAGGGGGTGTGGGATTGAATTGCTTTCCCTGCTGGGACTGGGGTTTAGTTTTGTGGGGTTTTTTGCTGTCACGGCTCTGAAAGACAGAGGAAGGAGAAATGAGGAGTGGGGCAATGTGAGGGAGAGACAAGAAATATTTCTGTGCTGATGCTGACTAGCTGATACACAGAGGAGAGAGAGAAAGAGAGAGGGGAACACGTTAACAAATCTCTATTTAAATCCCGACTTCCAAGTGAAAATGTGTTGGCTCCTTCTAAATCCCTGCAGAGATTTGGAGCCATCGAAGCCAGCAGACACCCTACGATCATCCACCCTGACCTTTCTTAACTCAGCCTGGAAACCTTACCCAGGGATTCCTGGAATGGAAGGAATTATCCCCACTATGTGCGTGCATTTCTAAGATGCAGCTTTAATAAACTGATGATGGGGATCAGATTCCCGGTGATGCCATGGGCTGGTTCCTGTGTTCCCCTGCAGGAATGCAACCAATGGCTTGTGGTTGGGTTAAAGCACATTTATCCCTTCTTCCTGCAGCTCCTCCTGATTCTGCTCCTGCTGACAGAGCTGCCTGGTCCTCGCAGGCACGGGGAGATTCATACCCCCATGAATCACCGAGCAGAGCTCCAAAGATTTCCCACTTCTTCCCCGAGATGAGCAGGTCAAGGTTCACCAATTTTTCTCTTGTCAAAACTCAAGCTTCAGCCCCAGGAATTCCGTGCTGCAGATCCCCTGGGATGCCATGCCTTGGATATGTGAGGATTTGCATTCTGGAGTGTTTTAAAGCCCCAGGTAATCTTGTCTTGTGAGCCAAAGACAAAGGTGGGCCAGTGGGTATCCTGAAAGAGGATCCAGGCATGCAGGTGGGTCAAAAGGCACAACCCTCACCCCATGCGGCAATTTTACAGAACATTTACTCCCTGTCTTATCCATTCCATTCCATTCCATTCCATTCCATTCCATTCCATTCCATTCCATTCCATTCCATTCCATTCCATTCCATTCCATTCCATTCCTTGCCTCCTGAAAAATCAATTTTCAAATTTTCCACTTTCTATGAAATGTCTTCTTCAGCTCCCCCTGAATTTCATCAAACATAAAATTAAAATTTGGCCGTTTAGCCAGGACTTCCCACCAGAGCAGCAGCTGCAGAATTCTCAATTCTGGGACAAAAAAATTCCCCAGCTCTGCTGCACTGGAAAAATGACATTAACAGAGCCTGGGTGATTTGTGGATGCACAGAATCAGGAAAGGTTGAGTTTTGCAGGTAAAACTCTCAGCACAGGGAATATAAAATCATGGTCATGCATCCTGCCCATCCTGGGCTCAGGGCACATGCACTGGGAGCCACGCTCACGTCCCTGGCTGGGGTTTTCCAGCTGAAATACGGGATCTTTCCACTTCTGCCTCTCCTTATCTCAGTAGAAGGGGCACTCAGCTCTCCTGAATGTGAAAAACAACAAAACTGGAATTGGAAGGGTCAGCTGAGGTTCTTTCAGCTCTTGGTGAAAATCCCTGCCTTTAGTACTCACCAGGTTCTCCCATTTTCTCTGCATAAAGATGGTTTTCCTGCCCTTTTCTGTTCAAAGTCACTTTGACCATTATATATGGAATCTGGATGGGACTTTTAAGTCTTAGCTGGTCACTCGTGGCTTTATTTTTATTCTGAGGAAAAGTCCAGGCACCTCCAGAGAGGCAGAATCACTTTTTAGGGACGCATCTCCCACTCCATGGACGACAAAAAGAACCTTGGTGAGATGAATAATGAAGCCAGGTGAGATGAATTTGACATTTAGGATCCATTTCCCAACAGAAATCAAGGATTTCTTTCCATTTCAGTATCACATACTTCATGTTTGTAGAAATACTGGCTTTAACCATTTTCTAGCTTAAGAAAAATGGGTTTCATCATGCCAGAATAACTTCTTAATTTTCCCAAAGTTGGAGAGAATTTAGATTTCTATTTCTTCCTGAGTTACCCATTTTAACAGATGAGTGAAATATAATAATTTCTCATTCACTGATTTGGTTTCATATCAATTATCAGTTTCTATTCAGGACTGGAAGTTGCCAATCTCAGCTTTACTTAACATCAGGCTTGTCCTGTAAAAATTCTTTCTCTCTAATTCTGGTTAGAGAGAGAGAGAGGGAGAGAAAAAATATTATCCTAAATTTCTGAATAATTAGGAACCATTAATCTGAGTTTTCTCCATGTGCACCAGTATTTGCTTTTTTCAATTGCATTGCTCCTGTGAGTGTTCTCCATGCATGACTACAATTAATAATTTGAATTTTGTTTTTAATTGCTATAATTTGCCTGGGCAAAGGAAGACTCCCAAGTGTGGAATTCCAGCTCTGAAAGTCTCCTGAAGGAAGAAGGGGGGTTCTAGGTCCACCAAGGAGATATTTGTGGACTCACAGTGCTGAGGTAGATTTCTTCAGGAGAAACTCCCAGGGATCAGATCCTCAGCTGATGGGAACCAGAAATTCTTCCACGTGTCCAAATTCCATTTTATACCATCTGCTCCTACCAGATCACTGTAATAAAATCACTGGCAGTTGATTTTATCAATGAATTTTGGCAGTTGATTTTATCACTGACTATTGACAGTTGATTTTATCAATGAATTTTGGCAGTTGACATTTTCACTGCTTTAAAACAGGAGATGTTTGTTTGAGTCCTTGCAATATTTTGTCCTGTCCACAAAGGGGATATCAATTGAAATAATTTTAATATCATCAAAATGTCTGTATTCCATAAAGCAAAATAATCCTGCTCAGCGCTCCCTGTGTGGTGCAGCCGTTTCACACAGATGTTATTTGGATCCCCCTGAGTTTTGGGCCACTCTGGAGAGGAAAAGGGGGAGAGCACTTTACCTGGGAGAGCAGAGAGCAGCACCTTTGATAATTCCAATCAGGAATTCCCAGGCTGCTCAGAGGCTGAGCTGCTGTCGGCCTAGAGATGAATTATGGAGCTCATGGAGGTGAAATGGAAGGATAAATGTAATTTATCCATGGCTCCACAACCTGCAGGAGGCCCGTCCTTCAGCACTGCCCATCCCCAGTTTATCCAGCTCCCACTGCAGAGATGTTTGCAGGACCCAAAGTGCTGTGATCAATCAATCCTTTGGCCACCACCTCTCTCCCCCTCCCCTCAAGGAGGGCAGCAGTCAATGTTTTATTCCTGTTGGGAATTTAGCTGAAAAGAGACTGGAAAATACAAAGCCGTGGCTAATTCCAAGTCCTGCACCTGGCAAGATAGCGTGTCCTTGGGCCTAGCTGTAGTAGGATAACAAATAGTGAAAGAGACATGGGAAAAGAGAGATGTAACCCCTAAGGAATGAGGAAGAGTTCATGGTATGGAATCACAGAATCACAGAAATTCTAGGTTGGAAGAGACCTTTAAGATCATCGAGTCCAACCCATGTTCTAACACCTCAACCAGATCATGGCACCAAGTGCCACATCCAGTCTTTTTTTAAACTCTTCGAGGGATGGTGACTCTACCACCTCCCTGGGTAGATGATTCCAGTTTAACCAATAGATTGCTTGGCTTACAGAATATTCATAAGCTTATTATTTGCTGTATAAGTGTTTGATACTTTCTCCAATAAACTGGACCTGTGATGAACCAGCTGGTGTCCTGGTCCCCTTCCTACGACGTATTCCTGCCAGCCCTCATTTAAAGAACAAACCTCCTTTGTGCAGGGCTCCTGCAGGGGTGGGGGATCCCCTGCCAGGGTCCCACAGCTGATCCCCGAGCACACCACGGACCCTGGTGTCACAGACATCCCACAAACACAGAGAAGCCAGGCAGCCCTGTGTTATCCATGCCAAAGTTCTGGATTTCCTGGCGCTCTCAAGCTCTTTGGACCACGGGGATTATACATTGCACAAGGTATCAGATGCCGAAGCGACTTTTGAACAAAAAAAAAAAAAAAGGAAACAAATCAGAATGACCTCTCCAAGACTCCAAGAAAGGATCCTACAGAAGTGTTTTTAACAATAACAGAGCAGGAAACTTTGCCTCCTCAGACATTTACCCAGCCTCTCTGCCTGCTGGCATTCCTCAAGTGCACTTGGACACACGCTGGGCCACCGAGGGCCGGGATCCTCTCGGATTTCACAAACTGAGCAAGGTCAGCCCGGGGCAGAGGTTGGATGGGATTCCTCACTGAGAAACCCCCACTGCCCATCAAAGGTGCTGCTGTTCCATCCACTGGCAGTGAGCTTTGTTTCAGCCCAAGGTTATTCCAGAACAGCTGGGTTGTTCTTCTGCACAGTGGGTTCCACCCAGATTCCGCTGAGGATTTGGTACAGTTTGCCCAACACTGGAATATTCACCCAAAATGGCTCCGTCAAAGTAATTTTTAACTTTCATTCCACATTCTGCAAGATTTTTGATAAATAAAATGGTACACAAGGTATCCCTCTTACTGATTTTCCTTTTCCAGGGAAATCCTTGCACAACTTCCCTGCTTCCAGGTCAAACTCAGCTCAGACTTTGCCCCAGGCAGCAGCCACACAGATATTTCAGGAGTTAAACTGTGTTCAGTGGGATTCAGGTAGCAAAAATAAGGATGTTTATGGTGTAGAAATCTACCTGAGCTTGTAAATCTCACCTCTTCTTGGAGTCAATAAAAGAAGTCTTTGGATGTAAGACGCAAGATCTGCTGAATGCAGCCACTTTAAAGTGAAGAAAATAGTGCTGTTCCATCAACTGGCTAAGAAAAATGGCTGAATAAATTCAAAAATAGAGTTCATAAATAAATGCATTTAAAATTCATAAATAAGCTTATTTGTGGGAATCTGCAGCATTTCCAGGAGGCCTGAAGTCAGTTTTAGCATGATCTCAGCCCCTCAGGCATTTTAAACCATCATGAAGGAATCAGCCCTATTTTCCTCTGTCCTGTGCCACTGACTCTCCCCAAAGTCACCAAAAACTCAGAACCTGAAAAGGAATTAACTCCTCATTTGGGGTTTATCAGGGGAAACTCAAAGCAAGCAGGATCAGAAACACCAACAGCTGTAACCAGGACTCTCCACCTGCCCCCTCTGGTCCCAGTGGCCTGAGGAGCCTCTCTGCAGGGGCTTGTTTTCATTCCAGGAACTGTCAGCAGCATCCTGGATTGCAAATTATTCCACTCAGTCCCCTCTGGCGCCCTGGGGAATTTGTCTTTGTCACACTGGAGCCCTGCTCTGCTCCCCAGCCAGCTCCCTGCTTTCCCTCCAGCCTCTTTCTGCCCCTGCCTGTGTCTCATTCTCTCCCTGCCCTCCAAATTTTCCTAGGAATGCTCTGCTGCTTTCAGGAGGGTTGCAATTCCCATTTCCTCTCCTTGGCCCAAAGGGGAGCATCCCATACAAGACGAACAAGCAGAGTTGTCTCCTGCTGCTCAGCTGCAATTTTTGTAAAGACCTGTCAATTTTAGCACATCTTTAGTGCCATTCCCCCTTTTTTTCAAAATAAAAAAGTTCATTTTCCAGCTGTTCCCTTGCATGGATTTATTTAGAGGCTGCTGCCTGACATTACCAGTGCAAGGGAGAGAAGGGAACCTGTAGCCCCTAAGGGACAGGATTGCAGTCACAGGCTGATATTGATCAGGATTTTAGGCTCCAAATCCATCATTTTTCTCAAGGCCAGAACTCTCAGGCCTTCCTTGGAAGAATCCAGGCTGGGAAGTTCAAAGTTTCATTGGAAAACTCAGGATTATGAGGACACCTTGAGCCATCTCAGTACTGAACCCCTCCCAAGTGCTGTTGACAAACAAACATAAAGATCCAAATTTTTCTTTATCCTCAGAGACAGCAAGGAACCCCATAAAATGGGCATGGCGAAACTCACAGAGACAGATTACAAGAGGCAATTTTGCCTGGAATTTCTGGGATTTCTGGGAATTATGGTACCTGCAAATACCTGTGTTAGCAGCGAGGGAGAAGCTGGTTGCTACAGCAGTGATGTGTGTTATTCCAAACCCCACATCCCTGATATGGAGTGCAGGGAAGGGCAGGGAGCTGGGAAAGGGAGAGATGTGGGAAGCCAGATGAAAAGTTTTATTAGGTGATTATTAAACTCTTCTGCAGTGCCAAGCGCGGCGCAAGGCTGCCAGCTCGTCTCACTGCAAACCCAAAATTAAAATAATGAGAGGGGCCCTGATCATGGGCTGGGTGGGGGCTGATTTTCTATCTGGGCTGGCTAAAAAGCTGCACCTCCCTCGTCAGTCCAAGAGGGAAACTTGGAAGTGGCAGAGAAGCTTCTTGCAAGGACAATGAGTCTGTATCTGAGAAGGGAGATGTTCCATCCTTTGTTTCAGCCCAAGATTATTCCAGAACAGTTGGAATTGTTCTTCTGGACAGTGGGTCCCACCCACATCCTCCTGATTCCACTGAGGACTTGGTACAATTTGGAATGTCCACCCAAAATGGCCCTGTCAAAGTAATTTTTAGCTTCCATTCCACACTCTGCAAGACTTTTGATAAATAAAATGCTACACAAGGCAGCATTACTCTTACTGATTTCCCTTTTATAGGGAAATCATTGCACACCTTCCCTGCTTCCAGCATGAACAGTGCTGTCCAACCCAGCTCAGACTTTGGCCCAGGCAGCAAAGACAAACCCAGCCACACAGATATTTCAGGAGTTGAACTGTGCTCAGCGGGATTCAGGTAGCAAAAATAGGGATGTTCAATCTGGTAATGAAAAGTCTAGTAAGAACCCAAACCATCCATCAGTCAGGGCTCCCAGAATCTGGCTCCTTTCCCAGGGAATGGAGGAAGGTGGGACTGTCTTGACCACCTACTCATGGAGCCAAATCCTTTTGTTGTGACTGCTTCCCTCCACAGACATGGGGAGGGCACCAGGAGCTCTGCAGAGTGGGTGGTTGGGATGATTCATCCCTGTCGCACCATGAAATCCCATCTGGAGCATCTTCATCCTCTTCGTGCCCTTTAACAGGTGAGCTAAATGCAATCCACTCTTCAGGCATCAGATCCAGACGTCTCCCGTGGAAAGAGACAGGGATTTATGGAATCACAGAATGGTTTGGCTTGGAAAGAACCTTAAAGTTATCCAGTTCTGTGACGGTGTTCACAGGGGTTCTTGGATGAGGGAAGAGATGAGGATCTGACTCCATGTTTCAGAGGGCTGATTTATTATTTTATGATATATATTACATTAAAACTATACTAAAAGAACAGAAGAAAGGATTTCATCAGAAGGCTGGCTAAGAATAGAAGAAGAAAGAATGATAACAAAGGCTTGAGTCTCGGACAGAGAGTCCAAGCCAGCTGACTGTGATTGGCCATTAATTAGCAACAACCACATGAGACCAATCACAGATGCCCCTGGTGCATTCCACAGCAGCAGATAATCAATGTTTACATTTTGTTACTGAGGCTTCTCAGCTTCTCAGGAAGAAAAATCCTAAAGAAAGTATTTTCCACAAAAGATGTCTGCAACACAGTTCCAACACTGTGCCATGGGCAGGGACACCTTCCACTAGACCAGGTTGTTCCAAGCCCTTTCCAGCATGGCTTTGAACATTTCCAGCCAGGCTGGGAGTCAGGAGCATCAGTTGTGAACAGGGATTCCCAATGTTTGCATCCAGACCTGAGAGCCACCCTGAGCCACACGTGGATGTTGATTCAAAGAGATCCAGGTCTTGGTTCAGCCAAGCATTTTATGTCACATTTTGAACCTAGATGTGGCTGCAGGGTCGTATTGTTTGACAGTGGCTTGTGAAAATGGGGTGTGAGATGAGACAAATCTGCTGTTGCTCCAGTGTATTACCCTGGACTGAACCTGAGATATTTGGGATGGGTGCTCCCACCCATCCATCTGGAATCTCCTACAGAGGGTGAGACCTTCTCCCGTGTGGATCTTATTCCTCCAAAGGGCTGAAACAAGCTTCCCTTTCTCTGACCCCACCAACCCTGCACACTGAGACAAACCCAATTTTAAATCACACTGGCAATACAACCCTGCCTACATCACATCTCCAGGGACATTTCTGCTGTTTTCACTAAATTTCTTCTCTGCTGCAGGAAGATTTCTCCACACCAAGCTTTCACTTGCCTCAGCCTCCCGTTCATCTCATTACCCTGGTGGTGGTGGTGACCTTCTCACACCCTTGGAGCAGGTCCAGGGACAGGAGAAGGTCACCATCACCTCACCAGGTTGGCACGGAGAAGGCAGCACAAGCCACACGCTTCCCTGACCTATGATGCCGTCCACCCCTGTGAGCACAAGTGTTCTGTGGGATGTGTGAGGTGGCTTTAGGATCTGGAGGCAGCTTTCCATGCCTGGAACAGGCAGTGCTGGTAATTCTCCAGGAGATGAGAGGCAGGGGGAACACACAGCGAACGCCGAGCGGAAAGGCAGAGCCGCTCTCGGGGAACTGCGTGGGGCTGAGGTAATGTTCTGTGCCGTGATACTCCCAGTAGGAACATCTGAGTTTGGGGTCACAGGTTTGCAGGGAGCCATCTTGTTAACGTCATGGGCAGCTCGGAGCAACCCAGCCTCCGTTTTTCCACTGCTTGTGTGTGTGGGAATTCGTGGGGCTTCGCCCGAGTCAACGTGCTGGCCCTCCTGAAATCCCTGCTTGGGATTCCCAGGAAAGCCTTGGATCTGCTGCTGCCCTTCCTGAAATCCCTGCTGTGTCCTGGGATTCCCAATAAAGCCGTGGATCACAGATTTGGGATGAAGGGAAGGGAAGGGAAGGGAAGGGAAGGGAAGGGAAGGGAAGGGAAGGGAAGGGAAGGGAAGGGAAGGGAAGGGAAGGCAAGGCAAGGGAAGGGAAGGGAAGGGAAGGGAAGGGAAGGGAAGGGAAGGGAAGGAAGGGAAGGGAAGGGAAGGAAGGGAAGGAGGAAGGAGGGAAGGGAAGGAAGAGGAAGGAAGGCAAGGCAAGGCAAGGCAAGGCAAGGCAAGGCAAGGCAAGGCAAGGCAAGGCAAGGCAAGGTAAAAGGACAATTCCAACTATAGCACTGAATAAACTAAAAAGCCACACGGAACATCAAGGAAAAGAGCAAACAAAAATATTAGGCTAACAAAAGTTAGTCTAAATATTAGCTAACAAAAGTTAGTGGCTCTGCTAAGCCGTGCCTGCGCAACTCGTAGCTGGACGAATTTGTGGGGTGGATGGAGAAAGAGACCTCAGGGCTTCAGCACTTGCAAATCCCACAGCAAGTTCCTATCTACTCCCACTCCTGCAGGAGCTCCATGGAAACGAGCTCAAACTGTGCAAATTGGCTGCAAAGTGTTTTTCTTGAGTCAGTAACACAATACTTTTTCTTTCTCGACATCAAATATTCGCTTCACCCCCAAACAGCCCTCGCCAGCTCCCAATGTGATAAGCAATTAGTTTGGTTAAGGCTTCTTTTTTTAGGAGCTGAAGCTGTGGGAGTTGCTGGTCTTGGAGGAGACGTGAAATCTGCTCTTTCCCCATCCAGAGCATTTGTGCAGAACTCCAGCACCTCAGCTCCTGGACACGGAGAGCCAAGGCAGCTGTTGGGCATGAAAAGCCTCTGGAACCTGCCATGCCTCAGGAGCCTTTCCTGCTCTGAAGGAATTTCTATTCCTGATCATTACAGCAGGAAAAGATTTGGATTCTCAGGTCATTTAGACTCAAACATACAAAACTCTCTCCTTTGAAGCTCTAACTCTGCTGGTGTTTTCACCGAGACTCAAAATATCTATTTCAAAGGAAAAAGTGAAGAAGAAATTGTCAAAATGTGCTGTGGGTCAGAAATTTGAGGGCCATCAAGGTGCTCTTGGGGCTGAACACATCAGCTCTAAATACAGCACCAGGCTGGGAGAGCTGGGATTGCTCATCCTGGAGAACAGAAGGTTCCAGAGAGACCTTGGAGCCCCTTCCAGTGCTTAGAGGATCTCCAAGAGACCTGGAGAGGGACTTGGACATCCCTTTGGACAAGGGAAGGAGGGACAGGACATGGGGGAATGGCTTCCACTGCCAGAGGGCAGGGATGGATGAGATATTGGGAAGAAAATCTTCCCTGTGAGGATGGTGAGGGCCTGGAATGGATTTCCCAGAGAAGCTGGGGCTGTCCCTGGATCTCTGGAAGTGTCCAAGGCCAGGTCGGACAGGGCTTGGATCACCCTGGGATAGTGGGAGGTGTCCCTGCCAATGGAATGGGGTGGGAATGGATGAACTTTAAGGTCCTTTCCAACCCAGACCAGCCTGAGATTCCAGGATTTTTTGAAAACACAGCAAAAGTTCCTCATTTCCTTTCTGGTGCTCCTGTTCCATGTTCTCAGTGCAAATGCTGGACTTGTCTTTAATTCAGTGTCTGAGGTGCTCCAGTCTTAAAATGATGCTCAGATTCCACCCTAGATTTGGGAATAGGGAAGGGAAGGGAAGGGAAGGGAAGGGAAGGGAAGGGAAGGGAAGGGAAGGGAAGGGAAGGGAAGGGAAGGGAAGGGAAGGGAAGGGAAGGGAAGGGAAGGGAAGGGAAGGGAAGGGAAGGGAAGGGAAGGAAGGGAAGGGAAGGGAAGGGAAGGGAAGGGAAGGGAAGGGAAGGGAAGGGAAGGGAAGGGAAGGGAAGGGAAGGGAAGGGAAAAGGACAATTCCAGCTACAGCATCAAATAAACTAAAAAGCCACACAGAACATCAAGGAAAAGAGCAAACAAAAGTATCAGGGCAGGTCAGCAGCCTCAATGGAGACATTATTTCCCCCATTATTCTGCCTCTAGGCAGAAAAACAAATCAAAAATTATGAAAGTCGTGTCAGCAGCAGAAAGTTGGCAGGAGCCAGTGCCTGCACGGAGTGGTGCTGGGCTGCACAAGAAAAGCTGCTTATCATGTGGAATCACTTACTAAGTCCTCAAATTTGACTCCCTCCCTCCTACCAGAGCAGCCTTTCCCCCGGCTGAAGGGGTGACAGTCCCATGATGCTTTTTATTTTTTGCCCTACAGACTCCAAGATTGTCCATTTTGGATGCAAAATGGGTGCATCTAATCCGAACCAGGGAGGTCCTGTCATGAGCAGACTCATTTATTTCTTCACTGGCAAAGCACAAAAAAGCATCAGAATAAATGGGACAAAGGAAAACCTTTTGTGGTCTGGGGGGAAATTCCCTGAGCTGGGAATTCTTGTGTGGCATTGGGCAGGTCTTGGACACATGTCAGGAGTTTCTCTGATTGTGGCTCACTCCTCGACACAGACATCAGGAATAAAGGTATTTCTATTTGTTTGGAAAGATTTGAGTTCAGATGAGTTCCCAGATGCTCTCCTGATATAATATTGGTATAATACTGATATAATACTGACTTTTCAGTGTTACATATAATACTGAAATGGTATAATACTGATATAATACTGACTTTTCAGTGTTATGTATAATACTGAAATGATATAATACTGACTTTTCTAGGAGACAGCAGTTATTTGGTGGTGTCCAGGGACAGTTCCCAACACCGTTTTTTCCCCCCTGGCCAGGAGTGTCTCTCTGCTCTCCTGCCCCTGGTGCTCCTGTTCCTCCTTGTTCATTCCTCTCAGATAAAGTAACTTTTACCCAAGGCTGGAAAATCCTCGTGAAGCTTTTACTTCATGGCTTGTGTTCGGCTCGGCTGAAAACATTAGAGGCCACATCCTCACGTAGTATAAAACAGGAACCAGGCCAGTTTCCAGCAGGGAAAAATCCAACCCTCCCTGGCCAGAACTGCTCAGATGGACCCACGAGGGTTTAGGGGCTGCCACACTTCCCTTTTAACATCACCCCCAGCTAAAGGAGAGCACAGAGAGGCAGCGAGAGGCTTTTGGAGGGAGCATAAATATAATTCCAACGCGAGGCTGGTATTTTCCATGGTTTGCAGCAGAGCCATTCCCATCAATAAATGCACCTTTACCTTCTCTCCTGGCCCTATTATCCCCCCACACCGTGGTTTAATTACTTGGTGCCTAAGAAGCATTTGGGACAGCGAGGTCTGTCACCCCTTAAGCTGCCTGCCCCACTCTTCATTTCATGAACAAGATCCACACAAACTCCCTTAGCCAATGGCAGCCTGGTCACACAAGTATTATGTTTTTCCTCTCGCTGTCTACTGTTTCACCACTGGAGGAATTACACAGCCAAGAGCCCGGTAGGAATAATGGCTCTATTCATTTCCCCCTGGGACTAATTCTTACAGATGGCAAGCACTGTGATGGGGCAAATTAGCTTCTTATTTCATTGGGAGGCTTAAAGTTATAAGCTCATTTTGTTGTTGTTTACGGGATAGCTCACGGCAGGACGGTGCAAGCCTGTACATTGCTGCTGGGAGGGAAGGAGGCAAATCCTGTGCCAGGGCAGCTCAGGGGGTAGGGAAGGGGATGCTAGGAGGGCCCTGTCACTGCTGAGCCCCAGCTCGGGCTGTGCTGGGCTCTGGAGCCCGGGCAAAGCTCTCTGGCTGCCGGGGCTCCCAGTCAGGTGCTGAGACCAACAGGAGGCTTAGCGCCGCTGCAATCCAGGATCACGGCCCTGGCACTTTGGGAAAGGGGGATTTGCCAGTGTTTCTGGGGAGAGGGGGTGGAAAAACAGGCAGTTTGCACTGCTTGGGATGATTTGGAGCTGTGCTGCAGATGAGAAGTGGGGAGAGGGTTATTTACCTGAAAAGGCCAGCCAGGAGATGTGTGATGGTGTTCACAAATTCCAAACCTCAACCCAGCACTGCTGTGCTCACCACAAACCCCTTGGGGCCACTTCCTGCAGTTTGGGACATGGCAAATCCTGGAACTCTGGGAATTTTTAGGATGGATGGAAGTGTGTCAGTGTTCACAGGGGTCTTAGGATGAGGGAAGAGACGAGGATCTGACTCCATGTTTCAGAAGACTGATTTATTATTTTATGATATATATTACATTAAAACTGTACTAAAAGAATAGAAGAAAGGATTTCCTTAGAAGGCTGGCTAAGAATAGAATAAGAAAGAATGATAACAAAGGTTTGTGGCTCGGACTCTCTGTCCAAGCCAGCTGACTGTGATTGGCCATTAATTACAAACGTCCAACATGGGCCAATCCCAGATGCACCTGTTGCATTCCACAGCAGCAGATAATCAATGTTCACATTTTGTTCCTGAGGCCTCTCAGCTTCTCAGGAGGAAAAATTCGAAAGAAAGGATTTTCCATAAAAGATGTCTGTGACAGAGATGGATGCAGGAATGTTTTCTTTCGCAGTCATTTCCCTCTGGAGACAGCAGCAGTCTCAGGACTACAGAGGATCCTTGGAAAGGGAAGGACATCTTTTTCCCTGCGGTCATCACCGTGAGGCTGTGGTTGCCCAGTGAATTAGGTGCCACTGAGGTGCCTTTCCCAGATGGCATTTCCAGACGGGAAATCCCAGACTGAGCCTTCCCGTACACGGCTTGTCTGATTTTCCAAGCAGAACACAGAGTCATGTGTCCCCAGCTTTGAGTGAATCAGCATCTCCCTGGGGATTCCAACTGACACCAGTCACCAGTCTGGCCCGCAATGTCACTTTTTTATGGGTTTCATGGTCAGAATCACTTCTCATGAGTAGTGATGCACCATGAGGAGTAATAGAAGACGTTGGATGGGATTTTATTTGGCAAAAGTGTCTCAGAGAGAAATTGTCAGTGAAACAAGCAACCATCATTCCTCAGTCATCATTCCCCATCCCTGGAAATGTCCAAGGCCAGGCTGGATGGGCTTGGAGCAGCCTGGGATAGTGGAAGGTGTCCCTGGGTGGAAAAAATTGAGGTTTAAGGTCCCTTCATACCCAAACCCCAGAATTCCATGATCCATGATGTTATTAAGAGCTGTTTTCCTGCAGCTGCTGGTATGGATAAAATATTTATTTCCTGCAGGGTCTCAGGAGATCATAAGGGACGTGGAGAAGCTTAAGGACAGTGAGTCCAAGGAATCCTCCCGGTGAGATGGTTCCCAATGCATGACAGACTCCAGCTTCAGATTCCCTGTCCCTTCTAGTGCTCATCCATCTTTTCTGCCATATTTTGGGGGATGAGTTTCACCCTGGATACATCCTTGAGTATTGACTCATTCCATGATCATTATGAACATTACAAATGGGGTGTCTTGTTATTATGATTATATTATGATAATTATGTTTCATGATAAGTGGGATATTTTGCCCAGACCTGCACATCTACATTGCAGATGATCTTCACCTCCCATCCAGCATCCTCATGCTCTGAGATCCTCTGTTGCCTTCCCACCACATTCCTGATGCCCTTCCTATGCCCACCAGACACCTCCAGTCACAGCTCCACACTCCTGACATCCATGGTAATTCCTCTTCCTTGTCTGCCTCTGAGACACTTCCAGGTGCTCATAAAAATGTGAACTTTTCTCTTCTGAAATAGCTCAAAATATTCAAGAAGAAAATCACTGTTGGCAATATGAAAATAACCTGAAAATGATTTTTTTTTTTGAGGGAAGAGGACACAATAAAAACACGTAGATAGAAATAGAAAGCTCTCACATGTATGGAACAGATAAGGCCTGCTGTAATGATTTAAGGAATCATGATCGCTTTTACAGCATAGAAAACAATCCTCAAAATGGAAAGTCACGACGACATGAAAATTCTGTTTTCTGACAAAGGTTAACCCAGAATGTTTCCATCCCACAAAATGCTACATTTGCATATGCTCAGACACTCACATATGTTTGCAAAATTCACCCTGCTCCAGACACAGCTTTTTTTTCTGTAAGTGAAAAAAAAACATTTCAAAATACCAACCCTATTTTCATCACAGAAAGAGCTGTCTCTTCAGGAAGTGCCAGCCATGAGCGAAGGCAGTGGCAGAAAAATAAACCTGGTTGTTCTGTAAAGCCACCCCACCATGAGGTAACGTTCTGGGTGGTGTAAATTACTCCAGAGCTCCAGCTACCTGGAGTAAGTATGGAAAAACCAATGGAATGTGTGGGGCTACAGCTTCTCCATGGCTTTTCTAGACACATCCACCACCAGCACCTTGGCTTTGGAGGAAAAATATTTTACCTGTTCCTCAAAGTGATGGTTTTTTGCTCTAATGTGCAAGTGGGAGGTGGTTTTTGAGCCACCTAAAGCTCAGAAGGACCAGGATGGGTGTCCATGGTGCTTTTCCTGCTGTGGCAGGTTTGGCCTTGGATCTTTGGAGGGAGCTTGGTGTCTGTTGTAGGGACACCACATCCACTTTCAACCAAGAGAGGAAAAGAAGGAGAGGGGGAGCAAAAAGGAGGAAAAGAGAAGAAAGAGAAGGAGAAGAGGGAGAAAAAGGGGGAAAATGAGAGAGGAAGAAGGAGGAGAAGGAGAAGGAGAAGGAGAAGGAGAAGGAGAAGGAGAAGGAGAAGGAGAAGGAGAAGGAGAAGGAGAAGGAGAAGGAGAAGGAGAAGGAGAAGGAGAAGGAGAAGGAGAAGGAGAAGGAGAAGGAGGAAGGAAAAAGAGAAGGAGAAAAAGGAAAGAGAAGGAGAAGGAGAAGAAGAAGAAGAAGAAGAAGAAGAAGAAGAAGAAGAAGAAGAAGAAGAAGAAGAAGAAGAAGGAAAAAGAGAAGGACAAGAAGGAGAACAAGAAAGAGAAAGAAGAGAAAAAAGAGAAAGAGAGGAAGGAGAGGAAGGAGAAGAAGGAGAAGGAAAAGGAGAAATAAAATCCCCACACGTTGATTGTGTTGAATCACAAAGCCAACATCACGCTGTGGTGGAAATTCCTCCCTCCCGATGCCTCCCCTCCTGGCTTTCTGTCTTCACTTGGAGCCAGTGGTTACTGGAACCACCAATTCCTACATTTTGTCAGGCCAAGTCCTCTCCTGTGTCCACCAGCACTGAGCCCCAAGCCCTGGAGGGGAAAGCCCAGGCTAGAAGAGCCCTGCAAGCCTCTGCTGAAAGCCCAAGTCAGCAACATTTGCACGGAGACCTCCCCACCTCGCTGGGTTCGTGATTCCTGTGGTGGCCTCGTGGCTGCTTTTACGAGCAGCTCAGAGAGGGGAAGAGGAGAGCAGGCGTGGAAGCTGAGTGACAAAACCAAGGCCGGCTCTGCCAGGGCATTTCCTTATGTAAGAGGAGCAATGGGATGGTTTCCTACACCCCTGTGGCCAAAGGAATGTGGGGAGCACACGGAAACGGATCCCGCTGGAGTCGGGAACATGCGTGGGCTGGCCCAGGGAATGAGGGAGCTGCTCCAGAGCTTCCCCAGCTCCTGTCCAAGGGATTAAACCATGCACTGCAGGGCTTGCAGGGAAAAGCCAGCCAAAGGCAGCGCGCTGTAAGCAGGCAGGGAGTTCAACTCAGGATTCCTTGCGAAAGGAGGAGAAGGGAACAAAAATAAAGTCGAATTCCTGCATCTGTAAAACAAAAGTCTCCATGTTTTTCCAGGTTTCAGGGTGAAGGGCTTGTAATGCAATGCTGCTGCTTTCTGTGTTATTTTATTTTTATAAATCTCTCTCTCTCTCCCTCAGTTTTCCTCATTCTAACCTTTCTCACTGAGATCTCCAGAGCTGAGCTGATGTTGTTACCTATCCATGTAATGCCCACTGTCCTCACGGAATTATTAAAGAGCTAAATTACAAAATTATTAAAGTGATATAATATTTAGAACAAAATTATTAAAGTGTTAAATATTAATATATTAAAATATAAAAAATATTAAAATATTAACAAGTCCACCAGCTTGGTTTTTTTATGGGTTTCACCTAGTCATTTTTTATGGGTTTCACCTACTTTCCTCCCTAGGGCAAGAAATGAGATTTATCAGCAGTTCACTCCCCAAAAGGGCACCCCCATGTAGGGGGATTGAGCAATAATGATCTCCTGGCATCCCTTGCTTTATTATTTCCACTGATAAGGACAGGTGTCACTGGCAATTCTGGCTTCAGGAAGTTCATTCTAGGAAATTAATTCCCCTCAGAGCCCGTTATAGAGGGAAATAAGTTGCTGAAATCAGCTGGGTGCACCTTGCTGTGGTTGCTGACCACATTCCAGATGTTTCCTCATGGACTTTGCAACATCCCTGCCCTTTGGGGAAAGAAAATCTGGTTGAAACCAGGAGATAAAGCAGGGAGAGTCAGGGTTTTATGGGATTGGACATGCAGGCGAAATAATAAAACCAGATTTTCTCTGAGGTTGAAACAGGACCAGCGAGTCTGATCTCGGGTTCTAAGGGGCTCTTGACTTGAGCTGCTGGTTCCCATCCAAACTGCTGAAATGGAGTGTTTGGCATCTCATCACAAGCCATTAACTGTTCATGGCTGATGGGGCAGGAGCAGGGAAGCACCACTCCTGCTCCTGACATAAATTAGGAGGAGCTGAACAGAGACATCTTGGCTTAGGTAACCAGAGATCCACCACCAGTCCCTTTTATTTCTACATGAACCATTGGAAAAAGAATTTAACATAATTATTGAGGGGAGTATTCATTACACAAAGCTATTTCCTTGGAGAAAGTTTAGATCTCAACACAAATTCTGTCCCATCGCCCACAGTCAGAGCCACAACAGTCCCCAGACTCTTTAAATCTTGGAATGAGGATCATGGAGTGGTTTGGATTGAAAGGGACCTTAAAACTCTTGTTCCAGTCCCTGCCCTGGGCAGGAACAGCTTCCATTATTCCAGGTTGCTCCAAGCCCACTCCAACCTGGCCTTGAGCATTTCCAGGGCTGTGGAAACAGCAGTCACAACTTCTCTGGGAAAACCAGTGATAATTTTCTATTATTCCATTCTCTAAGGTAAGAGGAGCTGCTGCATCAGCAGTGAAAGGCTGTGCATGAGAAAATGCAAAGACAGTTTTGGTCAATATTTTCCTTTTCAATAATTTTCCAATATTCCAATAAACAATCCTTCTCTCTGAGCTTCTATTCTAAAAACTGCACATAATCCCAACACACTGCATCCTTCCTAGAGTACTCAGAGGCTTTTATTCCATATTTGTGCGGTTCCTTGGAATGTCACAGCCAGCAGTGAAGTCTGGCCATGCCTGCTGGTGAATAAATGTTTGAGTCAAGGCACATGCAGGATTTCTGCAGTGTTGTACTTCAGTTTATCCCACCTGGCTGGTCTTCTCAGACCAAGTACAAATCAAACTGCTCCTTTGTTGGATCCACATTCTGAGAATCCAAGCCCCTCTTTTTCTCCTCTGAGCCAAGTTCATGTCCCAATGATTCCCCCAGTCAGCTCTTTCACCTGGTGTTGAAGATTGCAATGCAAGTTTGTCTGGTTTTCGGCTGTTTGAAGGGCCTGGAAAGGCCCGGGGTGGCCTTGGGGCAGCCCGCGTATCGAAGAACGAGAAGAGGCTTCAGTTCTTCTTTCGGTCTCTATGTTTATTAATTGTTTATCTAAAAGATTTTCTTTCGGCCCGACAGAGCTCTGCTCAGCAGCCAGCCATGAGCACACTGTGCTGCCCTCCGGGCGGTCACCTATCTTTATACCCATGGTTACGTGTACAATATTTATCATTTTTCCCCAATACCTTTTATTCTTATTGTCCGGTGCACTTTCAGTAATGACCAATCCCAAAGTGTCACCATCACCAAAGAAGATGGAGGAGAAGAAGAAGAAGAAGAAGGACAGGACACGCCCCAATTCCTCCATCTTACTTCTCTAAACCCCCCTGTACAGAAATCCTAAACCCTGTGTCTCACTCTCTAATTAACCAATCCCTTCACCATTCACCCCGGTGAAACCCTCCTGTCCTCATACAGGTGTCGTCTCCTGTGTAGGATCAAAGTCCAGCCACCAGACACTTCTGGAACATTCCAGGACTCCCGAGCCCCCCAAGGGTGGTCTCGGTGACTCGGCACCTCAGTCCTGAGGTGCTGAGATCCCACACAAGTTGGTTTTCGTTACCATCTGTATGGCAGATTACCTTTGTCAAGTGGGCAGTTTGCCTTATCGCTCTCTTTGAGTGACCACAATCACTCCTCCCTTGGGAGGGGACATTGCTGATAACAGCTATTGAATGTCCCTGCATGGCTGATAAGAACTACAGCATCCCATTGGGAGATGTGAGCCCAGAGGGAGGAGCCAAGCATTCCTACCCGGATATAATCCAGAGGTTTTGAGACACCAGCACGGCTTCTCCACTGGATTCCCCAGAGGAACAGCAGCTGCCTCTCCTTCCACTGGATCTTCAGAGGAAGAATCCATCCTTCTCTACAGGATCCTGCTCCAGCAGAACCAGCCCTGACACTGCAGGAGGGCTGAGCCACAATTCCAATGGGACTGCCACCAACACCCTGACCCACAGGGTGTCAGGCTGGGTTCTGACTCTGTCAGTGTTGTTCTGGTGTACTGCATTGCTTATTTTATCCTTTTTTCTTTTCTTTTCCCTATTAAAGAACTGTTATTTCCTGCTCCCATATTTTTGCCTGAGAGCCCCTTAATTTAAAATTTATAGCAATTCGGAGAGGTGGGGAGGGTTTACATTTTCCATTTCAGGGGAGGTTCCTGCCTTCCTTACCAGACTCCTGTCTTTCCAAACCAAGACACCTGGGTTTCAGAGGGAGAAAAGCCAGTTGTTTCCAGAGAAAGGGAATGACAATGGGCGGGCCAGTTTCAAGCTGGGATAGAAATGCAGCTTAATATGCTGTCAAAAATGATTTGAAACAGATCCCTTCGTGCCAGCTGATAAAACTGAAATGTTCTGCTTCGGGCTGAGCCACCGCAGGTTGGAAGCTGACTTTTTAACCTTTTCCCATGGAGAAAAAAAAATCAGAAAAACACACTTTTGGGGGGCAAAGTTAAAAAAAAGTTAATATTGAAGCCTTGCCTTGAAGTATTTATAGAACTCCTGGGGTGAGGGGAAGCAGTGGAGTGTTGGTGTCAGAGCAGGAGGACAAGGCAGGGCTTGTCCCAGGGAGGGACAATGCTGGTCCTGGTGCTTTGGGTTGGATGCCAAAATTCTGGCAGCAGAGTGCCACACATCCCAGAGATGGCTGTTGGGAATTATCCACCACAGCCTGGAGTGTTTGGCAGAGGAATTACTGCCACCACAACACTGTTGTGCATCCAGATCCTCCATCTGCCCAGCCCACAAAGGAGGGTGAGTTGATACCCCTGTCTGATTTCTCTTAAGCTAATAATAATAATATCCTGATAATTTATTCCACTTATGCTCCAACATCAAGGTTTAAAAGGAGATGACCCAGCTGGCAAAGTTGAAAAAAGTTAATATTGAAGCCTTGCCTTGAAGCATTTATCAAACTCCTGGTGTGAGATGAAGCAGTGGAGTGTGGAGTGCGGGTGTCCTGGATGGGACACTGCTGGCCCTGATGCCATGGCTGGGATGCCAAAATTCTGGCAGCAGACTGGAGAAGCCCTTAGGAATTACCCACCACAGCCTGGAGTGTTTGCAAGAGCCACCACAACATTGGTGTGCATCCAACTCCTCCCCTGCCCCTTGTGCTGCCCAGCCCTAAAAGGAAAGTGAGCAGATCCCTCAGTATTGAAGTGGAGGGAGATGACCCACCTTTGTTGGTTCAGCATCAACTCCGTTTATTGACTCAATCAGTCCCTTTTTATAACAGTGTTAATTCACTTCATGCATATTGCAAAACCCGAGCTCACAATAGGTCAGAGATAACACACCAACCCCTCCTTTTGTTTTCAATACCAAGATTTGTGTTCTCAAAACTTACTTTTACTTTCCCAAAACAGCCAAAGATAGAATATCTACCTGTTATGAGAAAACTGACTGATAACTCTGGTATGCAATGTTCTCAAGGCCTTCATGTTTGTCACTTTTACTTTCCCATACCTTATCCAAGGACAAGATATTTACTAGTAATTAAAAACAACCTGAGAACTTCAGAAACCGGCTGTGAGAATTTGCTCCTCACAGCTGCCTTCTAAGCCATTTCTGAAAAATCTCCAACACCTCAGTCTGATTTTTCTCAGGCTGATGACTTGCTCCATTCATACTCCACAAACAAGGTTTAAAAGGAGATGACCCATCTGGAAAACTTGAAAATAACATAATATTGAAGCATTTATAAAACTCCTGGTGTGAGATGAGCAGTGGAGAGTGAAGTGCTGGTGTCAGAGCAGGAGGACAGTGCAGAGCTTCTCAGTGGGATACTGCTAGCCCTGATGCCATGGCTGGGATGCCAGAATTCTGGCAGCAAAGAGGGATGGCTTTTATGAATTATCCACCACAGCCTGGGGTGTTTGCAAGAGCAACTCATAGCCACCACAACGTTGGTGTGCATCCAGCTCCTCCCCTGACCAGCCCAGAAAGGAGAGTGAGCAGATCCCCCTGTTTGGTTTTTCTTAAGCTGATAACTCACTCCACTCGTGCTCCACCACCCAGGTTCCACAGGAGCTGCCCCAGCTGACCTCCAGCAGCATCCCCAGCCCGTCCCCACTGGTTCCTCACAGCCCAGCCCTTGCAGATCCCGGGCAGCAGGGGTTTGTGTACAAAGCTGTCACCACTCTCAGGAGTGGGTGGATTTTCCAGCTCATCTGTAACCTGAGTGCCACTCCAGCCCCGGGATCTTTCTTCCCAGTGTCAACAGCACGCAGCGGGCCGGGCTATCCCCTTACACATTATCTTCCATCAACTTGATGGACAGGAGGGAGCAGAGCCAGCGGCCTTTGTGACAGGCTGGGTGTTTTTACAGGCACAATGGTTAATGGGCTGGTTAATGTAAAGGATTAGCCCCTTCAGCCCCGGGACATCTGAGAGGGGAGGAAGGGGGTGGTGCTGCTCAGCCAGCCCCGCTAGGAAATGCCAGGATGGGCTCCTCACCAAATAGGAGTGAATCGGGATAAAGGTTTTGGGTTTGGTGTGAGGGGATGGCATTTTGGGATGGTGAATGGCATTTTGGGATGGTGATGGGCACCCAACACAAAACACAGAGCCTGCACATCGTGGCCTGCAGGGAATGAGAACGTTCCCAAAGCTGCCAGAGCTCCGGGAGTGTTTGGACAGCACTGTCAGGAACAGGATGGGATTCCTGGGATTGACCTGTGCAGGATCAGGAGCTGCACTGGATGATCCCTGTGTGTCCTGTGCAGGGTCAGGAATGGGACTGCATGATCCCTGTGTGTCCCAGCTCAGGATTTGGGCTGGATGATCCCTGTGTGTCCCAGCTCAGGAGCTGCACTGGATGTTCCCTGTGTGTCCTGTGCAGGGTCAGGATTTGGTCTGGATGATCCCTGTGTGTCTTATCCAGCTCAGGAATTGGACTGGATGATCCCTGGGTGTCTTGAGCAGGATTTGGACTGGATGATCCTTGTGTGTCCTAGCTGAGGAATTGGACTGGATGATCCCTGTGTGTCCCAGCTCAGGAGCTGCACTGGATGATCCCTGTGTGTCCCATCCAGCTCAGGATTTGGACTGGATGACTCCTGTGTGCCCTGTGCTGCTCAGGAGTTGCACTGGATGATCCCTGTGTGTCCCAGCTCAGGATTTGGACTGGATGATCCCTGTTTGTCCTGTCCAGCTCAGGATTTGGTTTGGATGATCCCTGTGTGTCCTGTGCAGGGTCACGAGCTGCACTGGATGATCTCTGTGTGTCCCATCCAGCTCAGCAGTTGGACTAGATGATCCCTTTGTGTCCTGTGCAGGAGCTGCATTGGATGTTCCCTGTGTGTTTCATCCAGCTCAGGATTTGGACTGGATGATCCCTGTGTGTCCCAGATTTGGCCTGGATGATCCCTGTGTGTCCCAGCTCAGGATTTGGACTGGATGATCCCTGTGTGTCTCAGTTCAGGATTTGCCTGGATGATCCCTGTGTGTCCTGTGCAGGATTTGGTCTGGATGATGGTTGTGTGACCTGTGCAGGATCAGGAGCTGCACTGGATGATCCCTGTGTGTTCCAGCTCAGGATTTGGGCTGGATGATCCCTGTGTGTCCCAGCTCAGGAACTGCACTGGATGATCCCTGTGTGTCCCAGCTCAGGAACCGGTCTGGATGATCCCTGTGTGTCCCAGCTCAGGATTTGGGCTGGATGATCCCTGTGTGTCCCAGCTCAGGATTTGGGCTGGATGATCCCTGTGTGTCCTGTCCATCACTCAGACTGGATGATCCCTGTGTGTTCCAGATCAGGATTTGCCTGGATGATCCCTGTTTGTCCTGTGCAGGATTTGGTCTGGATGATCGTTGTGTGACCTGTGCAGGATCAGGAGCTGCACTGGATGATCCCTGTGTATCCTTGCTCAGGATTTGGGCTGGATGATCCCTGTGTGTTCCAGCTCAGGATTTGGACTGGATGATCCCTGTGTGTCCTGTGCAGGGTCAGGATTTGGACTGGATGATCCCTGTGTGTCCTAGCTCAGGATTTGGGCTGGATGATCCCTGTGTGTTCCAGCTCAGGATTTTCTGTCATCCTCTGATTCCCTGAGCCACACAGGGAGGGATGAAAAGGCTGGACGGATTGTCCCCATCCTCAGCCAAGGGATAAGAAGGGAAAAGCTCAGCTGTGCCCTGGGGACACCAGCATTGCTGTCCCCAACCCTCCTGGCACAGGATGCCGACAGTTCCCTCTGTGCCTCGGGGGCTCCAAAAGGCGGCTGCCAGAGGAATTGCTGTGTGGAAAACGCACATTTGCCACTTTTCCCGGGACAGCAAAGCCCGAGGAGCCGCCCCGAGGCTCCAGCCCTTGCATCAGGGCAGCATCACTGCCAGCAGCCCATCCAGGGCTATTGTATCACCGCTAAGTGCCCGAGCTTAGGGGATTGAGGGCCAGATGCTCGCACGGCTTCTGTGCTGAGGAGCTTAAAAACCCTTCCTCCAAATTCCTCAGGCGGGATAAAACCTCCTGCCCGGCTGGCTCAGCTTACAGCAGGGAGACAGACCTGGAGAGACCCTACCCGGGAGAAAAGGGGATGGAGAGACCCTACTCAGGAGAAAGGAATTGGAGAATCCCTCTGCAGGAGAAAAAGGGGATGGAGAAACTCTCCCTGGGAAAGCTGCTGAGTTTTAGGGGGAAAAGGGGCTGGAGAATCCCTGCCCAGAAGAAAAGGGATTGGACAAATTCTCCCCAGGAGAAAAAGGGGCTGGAGAGACCCAGCCTAGGAAAGCTGCTGAGTTCTAGGAGAAAAAAGGGCTGGAGAAAACTTCCCCAGGAGAAAAGGGATTAGAGAAACCCTGTCCAGGAGAAAAAGGGGCTGGAGAAACTCTCCTCAGGAAATCTGCTGAGTTTTAGGGGAAAAAGGGGCTGGAGAAATCCTCCCCAGGAGAAAAGGGATTTGGAGAAACCCTCCCCAAGAAAGCTGCTGAGTTTCAGAAGAAAAGGGGGCTGGAGAGACCCTCCCCAGGAAAAATGCTTAGTTTTAGGGGAAAAGGGGGTTGGAGAAAACCTCCCCAGGAGAAAAAGGGTCTGGAGAGACCCTCCCTGGGAAAGCTGCTGAGTTTTAGGGGGAAGAGGGACTGGAGAGACCCTTCCCAAGCAGAAAAAGGGATTGGAGATACCCTCTCCAGGAGAAAAAGGGGATGGAGAGACCCTCTCCAGGAAAGGTGCTCAGTTCCAGGAAAAAAGGGGCTGGAGAAAACCTCTCCAGGAGAAAAGGGATTTGGAGAAACCCTCCTCAGGAAAGCTGCTGAATTCCAGGAGAAAAAGGGGCTTGAGAGACCCTTCTCAAGCAGAAAAAGGAATTGGAGAATCCCTCTACAGGAGAAAAAGCAGATGGAGAAACTCTCCCTGGGAAAGTTGCTGAGTTTTAGGGGGAAAAGGGGCTGGAGAGACCTTTCCCAGAAGAAAAGGGGGTGGAAAGACTCTTTCTGGGAGAGAAGGGCTGGAGAAAACCTCCTCAGGAGAAAAAGGGTATGGAGAGACCCTCCTCAGGAGAAAAGGAATTGGAGAATCCCTCTCCGAGAGAAAAAGGGGATGGAGAAACTCTCCCTGGGAAAGCTGCTGAGTTTTAGGGGTAAAGGGGCTGCAGAGACCCTCCCCAGGAGAAAAGAGGCTGGAGAGAGCCTCTTCAGAACAAAAAGGGGCTGGAGAAACCCTCTTAAGGAAAACAGGGATTGCAGAAACCCTCCCCAGGAAAGCTGCTGAGTTCCAGGAAAAAAGGGCTGGAGAAACTCTCCATGGGAAGGCTGCTGAGTTTTAGGGGGAAAAGGGGCTGGAGAACCCACCCTAGGAGGAAAGGGGGATGGAGAGACTCTCTCCAGGAGAAAAGGGATTGGAGAAATCTTCCCCAGAAGAAAAAGGGGCTGGAGAGACCCTCCCTGGGAAGGATGCTGAGTTTTGGGGGAAAAAGGGCTGGAGAACCCACCTAGGAGAAAAGGGATTGGAGAGACCCTCCCCAGGAAAGCTGCTGAATTTTATGGGGAAAAGGGGCTACAGAGACCCTCCCCAGGAGAAAAGGGATTGGAGAATCCCTCTCCAGGAGAAAAAGGGGATGGAGAAACTCTTCCTGGAAAAGTTGCTGAGTTTTTGGGGGAAAAGGGGCTGGAGAAAACATCCCCAGGGGAAAGAGGGGATGGAGAGCCTCTCCCCAGAAGAAAAGGAATTGGAGAATCCTTCTCCAGGAGAAAAAGGGGATGGATAAACCCTCCCCAGGAGAAAAGAGGCTGGAGAGACCCTTCCCGGGAGCAACAGGGCTGGAGAAAACTTCTCAGGAGAAAAAGGGGATAGAGAGATCCTCCCTAGGAGAAAAGGGGTTGGAGAATCCCTCTCCAGGAGAAAAAGGATTGGAGAGATCCTCCCTGGGAAAGCTGCTGAGTTTTAGGGGAAAAAGAAACTGGAGATACCCTCCCTGGGAGAAAAGGGATTGGAGAATCCCTCTCCAGGAGAAAAAGGGGATGGAGAAACCCTCCCTGGGAAAACTGATGAGTTTTAGGGGGAAAACCATATTGGGCTTGGAGAGACTCTTCCTAGGAAAAAAGAGATTGGAGAAACCCTGTCGAGGAGAAAAAGGAGATGGAGAAACTCTTCCTGGGAAAGATGCTGAGTTTTAGGGGGAAAAGGAGCCGGAGAAACTTCTATAGGAGAAAAGGGATTGGAGAAAACCTCCCTGAGAGAAAAGGGGCTGGAGAAGCCCTCTCCAGGAGAAAAGGGATCGGAGAAACCCTCCCCAGGAGAAAAAGGGATTTGGAGAAACCCTCTCCAAAAGCTGCTGAGTTCAGGAGAAAGAGGAGCTGTCAAAAGTCTGGGATTGCTGAGCTGCCCCTACCATCCCAGTGAGGCAGGGGAATCACTCAGAGGTGGAAACTGGGGCAGCACAGGGCTGGTGTCACTCCTGTCCCTGATCCTCATCTGTCTGTGGCCAAACAGGTTTCAAATATGGTTTAACCTATAATTATTTAGGGTTTGTATCAGGGTGTTGGGATTTAACTATTTGGTCAGGCGAAATCCTGTCACCTGCACAGCAAAGTGATGCTCGGTGTGATCACTGTGTCTCATGGTAGCGACTACACGCAAAAAAATCAGTTTAAGTTGGTGAAAGCTCACAGAAAAAAAAAAATAATTTCCTTCCTTTCCTTCTCTTCCCAAAGGGCAGCAAGAAATTAGGAAGTTAAATGTGGTTTCTGCTTAGCTGCTTTTCTTTTCCTTATTTTGACATATTTTAATTACTATTCCATATTCTGAAGGTAAAGGGGAACAATGCAGGAAAATATTTTAAAATCAAGCTGATCTGAAAGTTATTATTTATAATAATAATTTTATTATTATTTAAATTAGTGCCAAAAGCAATCTGATCTGAAAATCCTTATTTTTAATAATAATTTTATTATTATTTAAATTACTGCCAATTCACTTCAGCAGTATCATGGGACTGACTAAGAAGTGAAAAAGAGATGGGCCTGCACCAGAACACTTCATCTGAACCTTGGGATTTGATGGCAGCAGGGATCTGAGTGCAGGCAGGGGAGCTGATGGAGTCTGGACCAGGATTTTGGAGCTGAAAAATTATTTTTTAATTTTGAATTTATATTATTATTTTGTCATGATGACCTGTGGTGACATCCGCCCTTCATTTCTCCATTCAGGGTTCTTCTCCCTCTATCCCAAACATAATTTAAATTCTGTAAAAATGCAAAATTGGTTTCTCCTTCTGGTTCATGTGCACAGCAAAAGATCCAAGTGAGCAGAGCTCAGTTTTCTGCTGAAGGCACGTCCCAACCTCACAATTTTCTGTGTGTCCATCTGTGCAGAAAGGCTGAGACGTTTCTGGGGTGAAATATGAGTGTGACAGAGCAGTCAGAAAGGAAAGGGCTTCTTCTGTTCTCCAGCAGCTTTCAGAAAATTACCCAGGGGCAAAACCCTGAACTGTGTCAATAATATTTAACTTTAATGGCCATTTTCTAAGAGGAACCCATTGAATTTTGGGCAGTGAATGGGCCAGGGGTGGTTCCAGCCCTACCTTAGAGTGAGAGCTGAGACATCTGCTGTGTTTTAGGGGATGCTGTGGTTGGCCCAACAAAGAACAAAGTCCTCACTCAGCCAGGGAATCCCAACCGTGATGGAGCTGGAAATCTCCCTGCATCAAAGAGCCCGGCCACAAAGCAACAATTATCATGGTCACTGCAGATCAAGGCGCCAAAAGATGAAAGGCTGGATTCTTATAGATATAGAAATAGAAATATAAATGTGTGCATTATTCTGCCTTGATAAAGGGACCTTTAAGTGACACTTAATTACACACAGTTATTATAAAACCTGTGCAAATCAGTGCAAAACAGTCAGTGCACAGGGATGGGACAAAGGGAGCATTTTTCACATTTCCCATCAATTCATAAATAAGGTAAAGAGGTAACATCACATTCCCAAGTCACAGAGGGAATTTGTGGCAAAGCTGGTCATGAAGCCCATGGAAACAAATTTTGATCAAGGTCTTGCCCTTTTCAGGGGATATTTTTTATTATTTCTTTTTCTGTAGAAGTCATTGAAACAAATTTATATTTTAGCAAAGTTTCAGCTGGAAGTGGTCTTTCTACAGAAAAATAATGTCCCAACTCTCAGCCTAAATGGGGAAAAAAACCCAAATATCCTCAGGAAACAGGTCCAGCAAATTTATCATTTCACTGATAAAGTAGTTAGGAGTTTAAATTAGACTCACCTCATTTGTAGACCTGGGTTGAATTCACCTATGAGGGGAAAATACAAAAAAACCACATAGAAATCACAGTTTTCAGCAACCTTTGCAATATTTTCCTTTGCCAAGCAAAGCCCACCTCAGTTCTGTATTCAAATTTAAGCAGCATGAACCAAGAAATGTTTTTATTTAACAAAGGAGCAACAGGTAGAGGGACAAAATGCAGGAGAATAGTTGGGGAGCACAGTTATTTAATGTAAATTTGACTGGATCCATCCAAATATTTTGAATTTAATCCACTGAGCTATGGGGTTCTGCACATGGATCTTTATGGATGCCTTCAACTCTAAAACAACAGCAAAACTGGTTCAACATAAACAATTATCTATAGAGAAAAAATGGCATTGATTTAGGATTTATTTATAGAAAACAAAGTGAAATTAGAAGGAGCAGATAAGAGAAATTATGAGAATGAGAAATTATATGAGGGAAGCAGAAAATTAATTTCAATCAAAGCCTTGGTTCAGCAAAGGATCTGAAAATGAGCTTCAGGTTAAGCCCACACTAAAGTGCTCATATGAAAGTCGAATAAATTACAGAAGAAAATTGCACTTTTATGCCAAAAGAACTGAAACATTTGGTTGGTTTTGATAATGAAATAATTAATTCCATTTTTAGCAGCCAGGTTGTTGAGACAATCCCTGGATCATGGAATCTCCTGAGCTGGAAGGGACCCACAAGGATCCCTGAGGTTTGATTTTTACCCAGGTGAGTTCTCAAACCCTCATAAATTGGATCAAAGATCAAATGGATTTTTAAAGCCCTTCATCACACTCGTCCAATAAACTCAGATTCCAAAAACCCCCACAAGCTCTCACAGGCTGAGCAGGACAAAGGCCGTGGGCTGAATTCCCATGGGATGGGATGGGATCCATGGGATGGGATGGGATTAATGGGATGGGAGGATGGGATGGGATGGGATGGGATGGGATGGGATGGGATGGGATGGGATGGGATGGGGTGGTGGTGGGAGGCCAGGATAATTGGATGGATGGGATGGGATGGGATCATGGGATGGGATCAAATGGATGGGATGGGAATGGGATGGGATGGGATGGGTGTGGGATGGGATGGGATGGGAGATGGGATAGGATGAATGGGATGGGATCAATGGGATGGGATGGGATGGGAATCAATGGGATGGGATGGGATGGGATGGGAATGGGATGGGATGGGATGGGGATGGGATGGGATGGGATGGGATGGGATGGGATGGGATGGGATCAATGGGATGGGATCAATGGGATGGAATGGGAGGGGGTGGGATGGGATGGGGTGGGATGGGATGGGATGGGATGGGATGGGATCCATGGGATGGGACGGGACTGGGATGGGACTGGGATGGGATGGGTGGAGATGGGATGGGATGGGATGGGATGGGATGGGATCAATGGGATGGGATGGATGGGATGGAATGGGATGGGGTGGGATGGGATGGTGGATGGGAATGGGATGGGATGGATGGGATGGGATGGGATGGGATCGGATGGGATGGGAGGGACGGGACGGGAGGGATGGGATGGGATGGGATGGGATGGGATGGAGATGGGATGGGATGGGAGGGATGATGGGATGGATCATGGATGGATGAATGGGATGGGATGGGATCGAGGATGGATGGGATTGGGATGAGGATGGATGGGATGGATCATGGGATGGACGGATGGGATGGGGATGGGATGGGATGGGATGGGATGGGATGGATGGGATGGGAACATGGGATGGATGATGGAGGATGGGATGGATGGGATATGGAAGGGATGGGATGGATGGGATGGGATGGTGATGGGATGGATGGATGGGATGGGATGGATGGATTGGGAGTGGGATCATGGATGGATGGGATGGGATGGTGGATGGATGGGATGGATGGGATGGATGGGATGGGATGGGATGGATCAATTGGGATGGGATGGGATGGATGGGATGGATGGATGGGATGTGGAGGGGAGGATGGGATGGGATGGGATGGGATGGATGGGATGGGATGGGATCGATGGGATGGGATGGGATGGGATGGGATGGGATGGGATGGGATGGGATGGATGGGATGGGATGGGATGGGATCAATGGGATGGGATGGGATGGGATGGGATGGGATGGGATGGGAGCTCTGGATGAGTCATGCCTGCAGAAATCCAGAACCAAGTGCTGCACTTGAAAATCACCTTTTTATGGAGGGGCTTGATGGCCTGCAAGCAAAGCTGAGTTAATAGAAGAAATAACAATTGGTGATTTTTGAGTGTATCCATAGCAAGGAAGAAGACAAGGCTGTCAGCATGGAAACAGATTAGAAAAAATACATGACAATTTTTGTAAGCTAGACTATGTGCATGAGTAGATGTGTATACATGCCTTATTAAATTTCTGTAAAACTTTTGCCAATTATATTGATGTTAATTGCTTTGCACCAATGAATATAATAAGTTATTGTGATGTAGTTAATGACTTAAGATCAGGCTTTGTTAAGAGTGTATAAGCTGGAGAACACGCAGAATAAAAACTTGTTTCTTCTCAGACCCTGATCATGTGTGTATATATCGTGTCCAACCTAACAGTGGCACATTTATAGAATCCCAGAGTGGTTTGGGTTGGAAGGGACCTCAGAGATCATCTCATCCCCATCCAGCCTGGCCTTGGACACGTCCAGGGATGGGGATGCTGGTGGCTGGGTGATGTTTCTTTTCTAAAGAAAACAATGAAGTGTAAGTTAATTATATATATATTTTTTTTTAGGTCAATGCAAAGAAGGTGGATAATTGGTGATGGTGACCTTGCTTCTTGAAAAATTGGGCTGAACATAAAATGGTAATGTGAGGGACTTTTTATTTCATGAATTTTTTATTTAATAAAATTTTCATTTAATTATTTTTATTTAATATGTTCTTAAATTTAATAAAATGTCAATTTATTCTCAGTCTAAAGCCTGAGGGTCACAACAAACAATTTACTGGATCCATTTGGGACGAAAATTTTTTAAAATTTAATAATTTTTAAATTTTTTAAAATAAAAATAAATACAACATTTTCTTGTAATTTCTGGGTTCAGGAAACCATTGACTCCAGCACTGCTGGACACTGGCTTCCCACACTGCTGAAATATTCCATGCATGCAGCAGCAAGCTTGTGATCCATCCATGATCTCAACTTCTCTCCTCCAAATGATCCCTCCATGTTTTGACATCAGACATGTTCTACTCAAACCAGACCATGCTGGGCAGGCAGGGAGGGAATGGATGGATAATGACCTGGATAAATGAAAATTGGCTTGTCAGGTCATGGGGATCCATGTAACCCCTGATTTCACCCCAAATAAAGATGTGACCTGTAATTCAATCCAGTGCCTTCAAGCAGCAGAATTCCCCTAAGGAGAAAAAATAAATTCCATTTCTGAATGCTGGGCGTGGAGGCTGTGCCTTCTCTCTGGTGCAGGCATCTGCTTTGGACCTGAGATAGGTAACAGCAAGGGGGACAAGGATTTCTTGGTTTTGCCTTCATGATCCCATTGTGCAGATCAAAATTAAAAAAAAATTACTGACTGTCAGCAGGGTGCTCCCATTGCTGTATAAATTCCATCCCAACATTTCCACTCCTTCTGCAACAGGGAATAACCTTGATGTTGAGGTTGTTTTCAGACACGTGAAAACTGCTTAAAACTGCTGGTTTTAATTGTGATTTTTGACTTGGGTTTGATGGGAGAGGAGTATTGTATTTATGAAGGAAGGAATGATGGATCTGACTCCATATTCTCAGAAGGTCAATTTATTATTTTATGATACTATATTTTATTAAAGAATACTAAACTAACCTATACTAAAGAATACAGAAAGGATACTTACAGAAGGCTAAAAAGATAATAATGAAAACTCCTGACTCTCTCCTCAGAGTCTGACACAGCTTGGCCCTGATTGGCCAAAGAGTGAAAACAACTCACAGCAGAATCCAATGAAACAATCACCTGTGGGTAAACAATCTCCAAACACATTCCACATGAGCACAACACAGGAGAAGCAAATGAGATAAGAATTGTTTTCCTTTTCTCTGAGGCTTCTCAGCCTCCCAGGAGAAAAATCCTGGGCAAAGGGATTTTTCAGAAAATGGGAATGCCACAGAGAAGGGGTTGGTTGAGAGGTGCAGCAAAAGAGAGATGAGATGGGAAGGCTAAAAGAGGAAAGCAGAGGAATTTGTGGGATTTGCTCAAGTTCATCCCCTGATTAAAAAAGGGCAAACCAGAAGTGACAGGGAGGTAACACTGAGCAGGCCTCGGCCATCCCACAAAACATCCCCCATCATTTCAGGGAGCAGGAACTCCAGCTGACAGATTTTTGGAGCTGGCCACAGCGCTGTCATGGGGCTGGGGAGAGGAAGAGGAGGAGGGGGATGGCTGGGGAGGGGGCAGAGCTCATGGAGGGGAGTGGGAGCAGAGCTGAGTTCAAGGCCGAGGTGTTTGGGGCAGCTCCCGTTGCATGGAGACCAAATCTGCTGCTGGGTTGGGATGCCCTGGGACAAGGAGCACGTCATAAACTCCAGGCTGGAGCGGGGCAGAGCTGGGAAAGGCTGAGTCCCCTCCAGGGTGGCTGCTGAGGCCACATTACCTGACATTTCCCCCGCCCCAGCTCAACATGACTCAAGCGCCGGGGGTTGCATTAAGGAGGTGTGAACATCATGAGCCTGGAAAGCAGCCAAAGCTTTGGGAAGGTCAAGAGAGGAATTTTTCCACCGAGTTCAACTGGACTTTCAATCAATTCCAGCTTCACCCTGTGACTTTCCCTACGTGTACCCAAAGAAATGAGGTGACGTGCCACGTAACGAGTGAGACCACACAGGGCTGACTCACCCAGGGCTCCTCTCTCAGGCAAAGTTTGCTGAGGACATCTGGGAACGTTCTGTTTGGGCTGCGTGAAAAAGGGGTGTCCAAAAAGGTGTTTTGCTGTTTTTTCAAAGGAAGAAGTGGCAGAAAGTTGTTCAAAATATGGAAAGAACGTGAAAAATTAGGACTGGAAAGATGACAGAAAATTGATGGGATGAGTTTATGGCTTTGGGGGCGTCTTCAACCACCAAGGGGAGGTTGTTCAGACAGCCAAACCTCAGCTGCTGCACCCTCACTCAGAAATACAAATCCCAAACAGCCCAAAAGGTGCTGCCAGGGTGACAACACCGAGGGAATTCCACGTTGTGATGGAGAAGCAGTTGCTCCATTTCCTTGGTAGGTCCTCGTCTGGTTCAGCTGCCTTTGCACATCTCGCCCCAAGTGCTGAAATTCATCTTCAGCTTTGCCATCAGCTCTCCAATAAATTACCCCGGAGAGGTGTTTAGAGACCCCATAGCTCACAACGTGCTTGGGGAAAAGCACTAAAGAATGATGAAGAGCTGCTGAAATTTTATGTTACAAATATTTTTACAGCTTTAGCCCCTATTTTTAGTTAACAAATCATCTATGGACCAATTATAATTTCCTTCACACGTATTAAGTACACAGAAGAATTCGCCAAACACACTGGTGCTAACCCCAAACATTCAAAAAACATGAGTCAGCCCCTCTCACTGCCTTCCCCCCTCCCACCCCGGGCTTATTATGGACCTAAACTTCATCAGACTTCTGCAAAAATAAATGTAGGCTCTTTATTTGCCTTTTCATACTGGAATTTTTTTCCATTTTGCCTCTTTAAGGGTTCTTCTGCACCTCTGAGGAGTAGGAATTTATTTTCTTTTTAAAAGAAGCCTGATGTTTCCTCCTATTTACTTGTCTTCCAGAGTGAGGGATGCCTAAAAATCCCTCCAGGTAAAGACTGGGATAACAACTCCTGCAATCCTTGGGTTTCCCCATTTTGGTTGGATCCATGTGCTCTTACCTTGGTTTTCCTTCATTATGGGGAATATGCAAGTGAAAAACTCATGTGGTTACTGCTCCATCTTCCCAGTGGGACTGAGGGCATGGTCAGACCTTCCAAATGTTGGAACAATTTTAAACCTTCCAGCTTTTTTAAAGGGAGAGTATTTTTCATTTTCTCCACGCTGGTCATGGGTGATTGAAGCCTTTATTCCCTTTCCCAAACACCAACACCAACACCATGTCCAACACCACCTGAGATGCTCCTGAAAACCAAAACACCAACAGTTTTATTTCTGTGCAGAGATATCTTTAAACATCAGAATTTCCTGATTTATTCACACCATACTTTTTTCTGAATTTTAATTATCCATAAATTAATTCTCTTTGAGTTTCCATTTTGCTGATGGGGTCACAATGGAAAAAATGCTCAAGGAATCCTTGTTTCCCTTAATTTCATCCATTCCAGAGTGAAATTCCAGAGTGAAATCACATTTAATGTCTGTACCAGAGGAAAAGTCCCATCCCCATCATCCAGAGCTCAGGGATGTGAAGCAAAACCCCACAAGGATCCCAACCCTCTTTATCAGTGTGCTCCAAATCCCTTGGAAAAGCAGGAGCAGAGGCCTGGTGTGGGATCTCAGCAGCTCAGGACTGAGGTGCCGAGTCACCGAGACCACCCTTGGGGGGCTCGGGAGTCCTGGAATGTTCCAGAAGTGTCTGGTGGCTGGACTTTGATCCTACACAGGAGACGACACCTGTATGAGGACAGGAGGGTTTCACCGGGGTGAATGGTGAAGGGATTGGTTAATTAGAGGGTGAGACACAGGGTTTAGGATTTCTGTACAGGGGGGTTTAGAGAAGTAAGATGGAGGAATTGGGGTGTGTCCTGTCCTTCTTCTTCTTCTTCTTCTCCTCCATCTTCTTTGGTGATGGTGGCACTTTGGGATTGGTCATTACTAAAAGTGCACCGGGCAATAAGGGTAAAAGGTATTGGGGAAAAATGATAAATATTGTACACGTAACTTTGGGTATAAAGATAGGTGACCGCCCGGAGGGCAGGGAGTGTGCTCATGGCTGGCTGCTGAGCAGAGCTCTGTCGGGCCCAGAGAAAATCTTTTAGATAAACAATGAATAAACACCGAGACCGAGAAAAGAACTGAAGCCTCTTCTCGTCCTTTGAAACGCAAACTGCCCCAAGGCCACCCCGGGCCTTTCCAGGCCCTCCAAACAGCCGAAAACTGGACAGCCTGGATGAGTGCTCCTGGATAAGCAGGACCATGGACACCTGGAGAAGGTCCAGGTGCTTTGCAGGATGAGAAGGGCTTGAGAGAAAAGTGGAATGGGATCAGTTTCACATCTCCAAATCCAATCCTTGTCCTTCCAAGGGATCTGGAGATAATAACTCTCATTTTAAGGTCATAACTTCAATGATTTTTTTAATCAAATATAGATAAAGACATCAGCTGTGTCTGGCTTTTCATGGCTGGAACATTTAAGAGGATTTAGGTGCTCTTTGCGCTTTGGGACTTTCTTTTTATCTCTCCTTTTTATCTCTTCAGACAGGGCCACAGAAACGCTCAGCACGCACAGAACCATCTGCACAAAGCTTCTTTCTGGACCAGTGCACTGTGGCAGACACTGAAGTCAATCCCTCCTGGCCTGTGTGGTTTTGTGAGAATCCAGGAAAAAAAAAATTTAAAAAAAAGGTAAAAAGCAAAATTCACCAGATCAGCTTTCTAAGCAGAGACTTTCCCTGAGCTTTCCTAGAAACCCTGCTCTGCTTTTCCCATCTCCTGCCAAGCTCTATAGAATTGGATGAGCATAATTTTTTCTTTTGCTCCTTCTCCACGAGCTTGTGCCAGTGCGAGGAAGTTTATTTTTGTAACTTAACCCCCTCTTGCAAAGTGCACTTAAAGCACCTGGCTTTCCATTTTGAATTAAACCAGAACTGACCCTACTTTGCTGAAAATGTGGCTGCTCTTTATTTGACTTTGCAGGGCTTTAAGTCAGCTGTAATGGGCTGGGGTTAAGTGAGTCTCTGGTGAGGAAAATTTGGAGAGGAGAGGAGAGAGCAGCTGGAAGTAAAATAGATTTTAAAAAAATCCCTGAGATGCTGAGAGACAGCCCTGTCTGACAGCCTTCAAATTCTACCTGCTGCGAAGGAAAACCCATTTGGGGTGTTTGGGTTGGTTGGCTTTGCTTTTATTTTTCTTTCTAACAGGTTTCTAGAGGCCTTGAATGAAATTGAAGCTGGAGGCCAGGGAGGGAAGGGGTGTC
The DNA here is from genome assembly GCF_028769735.1 of Zonotrichia leucophrys gambelii. Lineage (NCBI taxonomy): Eukaryota > Metazoa > Chordata > Aves > Passeriformes > Passerellidae > Zonotrichia > Zonotrichia leucophrys. The sequence goes on from NC_088171.1 coordinate 2,363,368, forward strand.
TGGAGGCTGCAAAGGCAGAAATTGAGTGACTTGCACAGACTTCAATAATTTGCAGACATCTGATATTAAAATGAGAGAAATCCCACCCCCACCAGCACGGCCTGGGAACTGTGCCCTGCAGACGCTTTTAATGGCTCCTGTGGCTCCATGCACCCCAACCTTCCAGGAATGCCTTTTGCTGGGATATTTATTCATTTTTCTGGATCTAAACAAAAGCCCGGGAAAGCAGGGGCGTCGGGAAAACAAAAATATTAATAATAATAAAAAAGATGGAAATGAGATGAAAACCAGCCGATAACTCAGCCTCAGGGAATTCTTAGGGCTCTCTGCAAAGACAGACATCCAAGGAGACGTGGCAGCTTCGTGGAGCTGGGAGAAGCAGGTCAGGACGTCAAGGGGAGTTAACAAAGTTGGAAAAATCACTGAGCAGGAGTCATTAAGGGCACCCATCACACTAAGCCTGGTAATTAATCCCGAAGCCTCATCTGCTCCCAGTGAGAAGCCTGTGATCAAGAGCAGGGAATAAAAATCATAGGCTTCAAAGGGGAAAATTAGTTTATATCAGAATCTGGCGTGTCCAAGGCCTAATAATTAACTAATTTGGAGGTTTCTGTTGTTGTTGCTGAGTAAATTACTGCTTTAATGTTGGAAAAGAATTCTCAGCAAAACAGGTTTGCAGATAAAAGTCTGAAATGAAGTATTTAGCTCACTTTGATTCACCCCTCTTCCATTCCTAATCCTCAGAATGATCCTCTGACATGGATTCATTTATGACAGGATCCTCTGGAATCAGATAATTTGCCCTCTAAAGGAAAACATAAAACAAAATGAAAATATTTTATATAAGGTATCTACTTTTAGATGGGTAATATTGACTGAAATTAACATTACACCTTCTCTTTTCTTTATATCAACCCCAGTTTTTGCTCAGAGAATGAGGATGGTGCCATTGCACACTTCAGATGGTGCAAAAAGACACCAAAAAAGTAATTTTGTAGCAGTGGAGACCTTGAAACCACTTCCTAGAGCAACCAGACCTACCCAGCATTGTCTTCAGCACTGTTCTTTAATTTAGCTCTGGATCAGTCACTCTGCTCCCAGAATTCCATCTTTTTATTCCATTCCCTGCAAACGATGAGCCATGCTGAACTCAGAATCCCTGGAACAAGGGAAACAAGGGCCCTTCTTCACAGCTTTGGGTCATTTTGAAACCAGTGGCTTTTCCAGAGGCTCAGAGGAATTCTGCCAGCCTGACATCATTGCTTGTCCCAGGGCTGGGGGTGACAAGTGGCACCCACCCTGCTTGGCTCATGAAAGGCCATCCCTCAATGTCAGATGGGAAATCTTTTCCTGTGTCCTTTTTCATCATCCTTTCACAAAAATTGGGTGTGAGGGGAGAGATCACCCACCCAGCCCTGAGTTCTCCTCATCTCTGACCCTGCTTTGAGCATGAGGTTGGGCAAGGTGAGCTGAAGCCTCCTCTGACCTGAATTTCCCCGTTGTCTTGGTTTGGAAAGACAGGAGTCTGCTAAGGAAGGCAGGAGCCTCCCCTGAAATGGAGAATGTAAACCCTCCCCACCCTGCTGAATTGCTATAGATTTTAAATTAAGGGGCTCTCAGGCAAAAATATGGGAGCAGGAAATAACAGTTCTTTAATAGGGAAAAGAAAAGAAAAAAGGATAAAATAAACAATGCAGTACACCAGAACAACAGTGACAGAGTCAGAACCCAGCCTGACACCCTGTGGGTCAGGGTGTTGGTGGCAGTCCCATTGGAATTGTGGCTCAGCCCTCCTGCAGTGCCAGGGCTGGTTCTGCTGGAGCAGGGATCCTGTAGAGAAGGATGGATTCTTCCTCTGAAGATCCAGTGGAAGGAGAGGCAGCTGCTGTTCCTCTGGGGAATCCAGTGGAGAAGCCGTGCTGGTGTCTCAAAACCTCTGGATTATATCCGGGTAGGAATGCTTGGCTCCTCCCTCTGGGCTCACATCTCCCAATGGGATGCTGTAGTTCTTATCAGCCATGCAGGGACATTCAATAGCTGTTATCAGCAATGTCCCCTCCCCAGGGAGGAGTGATTGTGGTCACTCAGAGAGAGAGATAAGGCAAAATGCCCACTTGACAAGGGTAATCTGGCATAGAGATCGTAATAGAAAACATCTTGCATTGCAATCTTCAACACCTATCTTATGGTCTGACTTCCAGGGAAACTTGTCTTGGAAGGGAGAAAATCAGTGCAGGTGATTGAGGTTCCCATGTGCAAGGACTTGGAGGGAGCCTGGCAAACCAAAATAAGGAGAGAAAAGATGGATTCCCACCTGAAATCCAGGAAAACTCAGCTTGGAGGAGCTGAACCATGAGGGGACAACCATGGAATGAGGAAGGCTGGACAGGACCACTCAGATCATTGAGCCCACCAATGTCCACCAATAGATCATTTCTTGCCCAGAAATCTTTTAACACTTCCAAGGACAGTGGTTCCACCACTTACCCTGGGCAGCCTCATCCAATGCTAAAAATAAGGAGACAAAAGATGGATTCCCACCTGGAATCCAGGAAAACTCAGCTTGGAGGGGCTGAACCATGAGGGGACAAGTATGGAATCAGGAAGGCTGGACAGGGGACAGGACTACTCAGATCATCCAGCCCAACCACATCCACCAATAGATAATTTCTTGTCCATGAATCTTTCAACACTTCCAAGGACGGTGATTCCACCCCTTCCCTGGGCAGCCTCCTCCAGTGCTAAAAATAAGGAGAGAAAAGATGGATTCCCACCAGGAATCCAGGCTCCCACCAAGAATCTGGGAAAATTCAGCCTGGAGGGGCTGAACCATGAGGGGACCACCATGGAATCAGGAAGGTTGGACAGGACCATTCAGATCATCCAGCCCAATCACATCCACCAATAGATCATTTCTTGTCCAGAAATGGCCAAGAACCTTGTCCATGAATCTTTCAATCCTTCCAAGGACAGTGATTCCACCACTTCCCTGGGCAGCCTGGCCCAATGCTTGACCACCCTGTGTGTGGATAAATTTTTCCAAATATCCAATCTAAAAAACAAACTCCATCCCATCTCCTGCTGGGAACAGCACACGGATGACTCACTCCAGAGGCCACATTCAGGTCTTGCTCCTGAGGCTGTTTGATCCCTTTGCTCCTTCCTAACCTTTGTCCTGCCTCCCAACTTTCCATTTGTGTCTGCGCCGCCGCCGCTCCCGACCTTCGGCTGCCGTGCCAAATTTTTCTGTGACTGTATCACTCCGTATCTGAGCTGCAAACCTCAACCACAGCTCGGTCCCCTGCTTCAAATCCATCAAGAGAACATATGGAGAGCTGCTTTTTATATTTTGGCCCCCAGCAATAACCTCAGAGTTTTCCCACATGCTGAGATGAGGCATCGTTCATTTTTAGAATCCGTCTTTTCTCTCCTTATTTAGAGATGTTTCACCATTGGCTCGTTGGGGTTTTTTTTGTCAGTTCTGGGGTGGTTGGGTCACTTGGTGCCATCATGGGGTGAACAGAACAGTGAACTTTTATTTCCACATTATTAATCAGATCTTTTTACAACACCAGAGGTGCTGTGAACTGTGCTGGGAAGTTTTAGCTATTCACTGACCCTCAAAACACAGTAGGAAAGGCTAAAATTGTCCTCTTTTTCTTGTTTATTCATCAGGATTTAGGGGGAAAAGGAAGAAGAGGGAAGGAGTGAAAAGCATCTGTGACACTTCTGCTATGAATAGCAGAGCAGAGAAGGCCACATTCAAAATTTTGAATATATTTCCTTTTTAAAAGATTAAAAATGCAGCTTCTCTCAAGGACCAAGCTAAGTTATCTATGGACCAGGTTGAGGGGGACTCATGGCAAAGACGATCCCATGGCCCTGTTTACTAAAATAAAAGTAAAATCAGGAAAACCAGGGCAGCTGCTTCTCAGAGAGGGAATGGGCCTTTGGATGGGTCCCCCTGAGAAGGAAAGGCCCATGCCAGGCACAGCTGAGCTTGCTGAAAATACAGATAGAACTGACAGACAGACAGACAGACAGACAGACAGACTGTTCCTAGAGGGATCACAGCCCTCAGCCAGAAATCCACGAGGCCAACGTGTTCCAAGTACTGCTGAGCAAGGCCCTGTGAAACGAGGAGAAATGACCACAAATATGCCTGTGCTGGAAATTCCTGAGGAGCTGGCACTGCTGGCAGGGCTGGTTGGAGAGGGAGCAGCCAAATCCATGAGGAGCATCCTCGGCAAGGGGGGAATTCGCCAAGTGCCACCGCACGTCCAAGCCAATCCTGCCTGGAGATGTTTGGAAATGGGATTTTCTTTTTTTTACAAAACAACTTTCCCAATCTGTGCACGTCCCTTCAAAGGAAGAACCCACTGCTGTGGGCACCTGTAGGGTCTCATGAACCTCTGCTCACTCTCAGTGGATCAAAACCCAAAGTTGGAGCCCTAATTCAAGGAAATCACAACCTGGGAGACAGAGAGTGAGGAAAGGCAGTCAGTATTAACCAGAGAGTTTTCCAAGATCTGGTATCTTCCTTTCTCTTTAAATATAAAGAATCTGGGGGAAAATGGACCTCTTTTTTTGTGCTTTTTATTCTGGACCTGACAACAAGGACACCACAGAGGAAAATTCCACAGAGTACTGGGGGTTGAACAAACATATTCCAGAACAAAAACATATTCCAAAAAGCAAACATATTCCAGAGAAAAAACATATTCCAGAAAGAAAACATATTCCAAAAAGCAAACATATTCCAGAGAAAAAACATATTCCAGAGAAAAAACATATTCCAGAAAGCAAACATATATCAGAGAACAAACATATTTCTGAGAACAAATATGTTCCAGAAAGCAAATATATTTCAGAGAACAAACATATTCCAGCCTCCAGGTGCAGCACATAAGATCAGCATGGGTGCCATAATCTCAGGAGAACAATTTCCTGCTCCTTCAGTTGTCCATCCTTCCTCAGAATCTGGATTTAGGGTTGGGTCCCAAAAGGAGCCTCAAAGCCCTTGATAAGGTGTCTGTTCAGGCACCATCCCAAACTGAACAAGAAGTCTTTCTCCACCCTTTCTCCATCTTTCTCTCATCCTTTCTCCATCTCCTTCACCATCTCCAACCAACGCCCCTCTGATCTTTCCTGCTGCCACACCATGAAGTGTCCATAGTTAACATCATAATTAATAAATTCAGGGAAATACTCTTTGTTCCTGGGCCACCATGGAGAGATGGTGTGGGAGCAGAGGCCAGGCTGAACTTTGGGTTCTGCTTCCACCAGCACTGAAAGACCTGAAGAAACAGCAGGTCCTTGATGAGCACTTTGAACATTGATAATCACTCCATATCTTTGAATTTCCATGAGGATTGAGGAAGAAATAGCAGTTTTCCTTGTGGAGGAAGGGTTGTATGACATGGAACATCACTCTGGGCTCTTGTATTTCCATGAGGATTGAGGAGGAAATTGCAGTTTTCCACATGGAGGAAGGGTTGCATGGCCTTTCTCAAGCTGGGAAATGGGATTTTAGTCCCGACTAATGTTTTTTTCTTCTCTCTGCTTCCTGTCTCCTAAACTCCAGAGCATCAACCTTTTTCCTCGCTGTGGAAAGATCCAAACCCCCATTTGTCCCAGATAACATATTTTGGATTGTTTGATACCACACTGCTGTGTTTCCAATTAGGTCTCCTCGCTTTTATCTTTTTCTGTGTAATCTATTCAGTCCCTCCCCCTAATTAGAACCTTATTTGCCTTTTCCCCCCTTTCAACAGTGTTTATCCTTCACATTGTTCCCTCCATCTCTGCTCGGCGAGACTGACTTCTGTTATCTTTGTTTTTTAAATATATGTTTAGGTTTTATTGGCACAGACATTTGTTTGAGCGATCCAACTATTCATTACAGACCTCATGATTTTCCACAGTAAATTTTCGAGACAATCAACACAGATCAACATTATTTCGTGTCTCATTCCACATTCTTTGGGAGAGTTATGTGTTATGAACAGCCCAATGCCTCAGATTATTACCTTCCATACACAAGATACCCTCGGAATCAGAGGATATCTGATGATATTCTGATGGCTAGACTTCCAGATGTTTTATTTTATTTATCCTGCTTGGCTTGTTTTCTAGGACCGAGTCCAAACCAGCCTCGAATCTCAGGGGTTGCTCAACAAATTCTGTGAGGGGCTGTGAAAAGTTATAAAGCACGGGGGGGAAAAAAGTCTTTGCACAACAAATAATTCTGCAAACTCCAGTATTGTCCTTGTGTATTTAAAAGAAATGTTGATTAATAACATTGTAAGAAGATTAATCAGGAATTTTAACATGGACTTTTGGGACAGCATGGAAATTCCCAAAATAAACTGATTTCTTGCTGACACAAGTCAGGAAGAAACTTTGCAAGGGCAGCTTTCCCTGTGTGTTATTATGAATATTTTTCCTTTAGAAGATGGCATTTTGGGAGTCAGGAGAGGTTCTGGGTGTGTATTTGAGTCAGGATATCAGCTTCCATTCCCAGGAAATAAATGGAACCAGGATGAGAGGAAGAAAACCACGTGCTGTGGAGTCCTCCTGCCCATGTGGAGCCTCATGGAGCTCAGAACCAGGAGCACCTTCCTGGAAGGAGCTGCTCAAGGGAGCACATCCAGAGGTAAAAAAGAGGGAGAAGAGGCCCAGGGGACTCAAAATTAGAATAAGCAAGCCAGTAAGTTCGCAATTAATAATTTCACCTCAGTGTGTAAAGACATTGACACATTTCACTTACTGATAGGCAAGAGGGGTATTTTCATAAAATGAAAATTTTTTATTGAACAATTTTATTAATTTTTTTTTCTCTGAGAAGAAACAATTTCAGTCCACTCTGCTTTCCCTGCAGTTCCTCCATGGTTTTGGTATCAAATGAGAAAATTCAGGGGTTTAGAATTAAAAATTTGCATTTAGGTGGGAAAGTTTCAGCTAAATGTGAAATTCCAGAAAATTCACCTAAAAGTGAAATTCCAGAAAAGCCTAATTGCACCAGAAAATCAGCAAATTAATGATGGACACCATCATGGGTTGGTTATCCCAAGAAAACCTGCATTGCCTGGCAGCTTTGGAGGCACCATCCCATTCCCTGGAGCTCATGGACTGGGGACCTCCCCAGGTAGGAGGAATCCTCTGATTCTGGGTCTGGCCTGGGAGGAAAGTCCATGGGTAGTGCCAGTCATCCAGATCCAGAAAAAAAAGGGGATCATTTATTCCAGTGTCATCTCTCCCCATTGGCAGATAAAATCCAACCCTGGAAGTGTCCAAAAATTCTCTCGGTGTGGCAGTTGGGGATGTGGATTATTGGTGTGTTTGGCACTGCTGGGTGATGATCTTGGAGGGTTCTGCCAACCTCAATGATTCCATGATTCCACTCCATGATTCCTTCAGTGAGAATCATAAATTCAGTCACAGGTGGGTAATCCCTGCTCACCTGCATTGTCCCTCCATGATTCCCATGGGTTTTCAGCTCCCAAATCATGGATATGAGCTGAACCAACCACAAAACCAAGCACCCAGCCCAGCCTTGTCAGTTTGCTCTGGAATTCCTCTCATCAGGTTTTGTGGCCTTGGTTCCTTGCAGCCAGGCCCTCCAACACCAGCAGGGCCCTTGGGAAAGGCAGCAAAATGAGACAAAAGCAAACTGAGACAAAAAAGACAAAAATACCTTGATTTTTGTGAGTGTTCAAGGAAGTTTAGAAGAAGCCTTTTTGTAATTTTAGGCCTTTCCCTCTCAATTTCGTGTAAATCTCTTTCTGTTCTTTCAAACCAAGTTCAAAACTTGCAGGCTGAAATTCACAATACCCCCCCCCCAAAAAAAAAGAAAAAAAAAAAAAAGAAAAGGTAGAAAAAAAAGGAAAGGTAGGAAATTTGAGGATTTTCCCACCCCACCCCACTTTCAACAGCTTCCAAACCTTTTTACTACGACGGCCTGAGAGGGCTCTTTATTTTTACAGCTGCTGCATACCTACTTCTCCTCGCTGGAAGACGCACACGCAGCTCCAGCGATCCTAATCTTCTCATTCCAGGAAAGGAACCAGCTGTAAATCCACTGGAGCGGGATCAGGATACAGCACCGGGGCTGTTGTTCTGCCCTCCTGCTGCTTAAGACTTCCCCTGAACCTCTCTCACACTCAGTCCTGTCGTGGCTCCAGGAGCCTGTGTTTTGAGAATCCCTTCCCATCTCCCAGTCCAGCCCTTAAAGACACTGGAATCAGGATTTTCCAGAGCTGCTGAGACACCCCTGGAAAGCAGCACTGGAGTCAGGTTTGGGTGGGTGGGGGTTTTGGTTTCTTCCAGGCTGAGAGCACCCGAGAGAGGGGCTTGGTTTGCATCCGCTCCCAATTTCCAAACAAATGGCAGGGATAAACTTTCTCCATGCCCCCTCCCTGTCCCTGGGTGATGCAAATGAATTTATTTAATGATGTGCAGCCCTTGAAAGCACAGCTTCTTCCCACTTTTACTCCAAGCAGGATTTTTCCCAATCCCTGCTGATGTCTTGTCATAGGGCAGGCTGTAAGAACAACAAAAATGCTGGCACTATCTGAAAAAAAAAATAAAATTAAATCCTATTGATGTTTGCAAAGAGTGAGAATTTCCCTGCACCCCTGGAAAACTGCTCAGGGAGTCACCTTGTATCCATGAAAACGTCACCTCCAGGCTGAGTCTTTCCCAAATGTTCGCGGTAACCTGGTGCGAGTGTGTACAAACACGCACAATGAGCGCTTAGCAACCCCTCCTGCCAGCCCAGGCAGGGGCAGAGGGAACAAAAATGTGTGGGGAGCTCTCCAGCCCTTCCTGCAAGGAAAATAAAGCGGCAAGGAATGGTAAAACCTGGGCTGGGCTGACGGGGAGGAGGCGGAGAAGGAACACTTTCCCTTTCTCCCCCTCTTTCCCTCTCTCCCTCTTTCCCTCCTTCTCCCTCTTTCCTTCTTTCCTCCTTTCCGTCTTTCCTTCTCTCCCTCTTTCCAGCTTTCCCTCCTTCCCCCTCTCCCTCTGTTCCTCTTTCTCTCTTTTCCTCTCTCCTTCTTTCCCTCTTTCTCCCTTCCCTTCTTTCCCTCTTTTCCTCTCTCCCTCTCTCCCTCCTTCCATGCTGTCAACATAAGCCTGGCTTTCTTGGGCTTGGCAAGTCTGATTTGGGGTCCAGAGAACCTCTGTCCTCAGTAAAAGTGGCACAAATGAAATACAAAAAATTAAAATTAAAAATAAAATTAAAAATAAAAATAAAATAAAATTAAAAATAAAAATAAAAATAAAAATAAAAATATTCAAAAGCAAATATAAAAATTAGGAATGTAAATGTAAATGTAAATAATTATAACAACTATAACTAACTATAACTGTAGCTATAACTATGCACAATATAACTATAAATATTAATATAATATAGATATAAAAATATATATAATTTAAATATAAATAATGTATCTATTGCTGTAAGTGTATATATATATGAATATAAATATTGATATAAATATAAATAATATAACTATAACTATAACAACTATGGCTATGGCTATGGCTATGGCTATGGCTATGGCTATGGCTATGTATATAAATATAAATATAAATATAAATATAAATATAAATATAAATATAAATATAAATATAAATATAAATATAAATATAAATATAAATATAAATATAAATATAAATATAAATATAAATATAAATATGGGTGGAGGGATGCCTGCTGTGTGAGGGGATGGGGAAGGAGGAGGCAGCCCAGGCTCAGGAGATCTGCAGGACTTTTCCACACTGTGCTGTCACTTCTTACCCTGTCTGGACCCAGGGTGTCCCAGCAAGGGTGAACGTGGCCATGGGCCATGGAATGGGATCATCACTCTCAGGGCCAGGGAATGAGGAGATCCTGATCCCAAAGGCCACAACACAACCCCATGGATCTGCTGAGTGTCCTCCAGAGCTGTCCAGGCAGGACAGAACCCCACCCAAGGCTGGCCATGACATGACCCAGGTTTCCCACCTCTGGTCTTGGGGTCTCTGTGGTCAGGATGACCCTGAGGTGTTGGGAAGTCACTTTTTCCCAGCCCTGAGATTGGAGAAGGAGTCAGGGTTCTTCAGCTGTGGTTCTCAAGGTTGTTTATTCTCTGTTATCCATTCCATTCTTTCTCTGACTGCTGAGATCTGTCCAGCAGGTTGGGTTGTGGCACAGCGACCACCTTGGGGTGATGTTAGCTTTTTATACTAAGAAATACCTGTACTTTATTTACAATAATTTTCCAATACCTATCAGCTGTGTTAGACAGTCTGTCTCTACTCTAAACCAATCCAAAAGTGCCACCATCACCCAGAAGATGGAGGCCAAGAAGCAGAAAAACAAAGGACAAGGCACGCCCAAATCCCTCCATCTTGGCTTCTGAGCCCCTGTTCTAAAACCCCAAAATTCTACTTTTCTGCCTCATAACAAACTAGCTGTCGTTCTACTTAACGACAGCTACTTAACTCTTCTGGCTTGTAAATCTTCATAGACGGTTGGTAATTTTCTCCATGGGTTAAAATCAAAGGCACAGGTGTTTTTGACTCCATGCCAAGGTCTCTGAGCCCCCTGACAGGGGCTGGAGCCACCCAGGGCAGCCAGAGGGATGTCCTGGGTTCTGACACTCTGGGATGTCCATTTTGATGTTTGGTGGCAGTTTTGGAGATGGGAATGCCTTTATTGACTCAGGAATGAGATCCTACCATGGAGATGATCCAGTGCATCCATGGGGTACAATCCTCTGTCACATAAAAATGTTCAAAGACACAGAGTCCAGTCTAAGAGCTGCTGGTCAGGTGTGGGCTGTGACACTCCTGATCCACCACACTTAAAGGAAATAATGTCTTTTCCCAATTCTTGTTGGCAATGTCACCTCATTGCTCACTTGGGGACAACAGCTCCTTGCTGAATCCTTCACCTTGCTGAATCCTTCACATGGCACCTCAGCACAAAACCTGTTTTTTTTAGTTTTGTGAGAGGCCAGGAAAAAGAATTTCTTCACTGGGAGACAGTTATAGGAGATGTGCATGTGTGTCACCAGGATGATGCTCATTTGTCACCAGCTTCTCTTCTTTCCTGCAGTCTCCTGAATACATTAAACTGCCTTAAAATCCAGAGCCTGGAATGTGAAATGTTACTGAGTGGGTGTTAATGATCCCCAGTCAAAACTCAGCGACTCTGTGTAAGAAACACTGAGCAGTTTCTTAACAAGCGTTTAACAAGCACAGCAACCCTTCTGAGTTATGTTTGGAAAAACCCTTCAAATATTTGTGAGTTGGAATACATTTTAAATTACTCCTCTTGGGTAGCTCCTCCTGCTGACATCCTTCTTTCCCTTGCTGGAATTCCACTCATGTTCCTTCCCAGGTAACTCATCCAAATGGAAAGTTGACGGCAGGAAACCCTCAGAGCTGGAGAAGAATGGCAGAATCTCAGATATTCACCTGCTGAAAGGTGAACACCCTTAGCAGACCCTCTCTGGTGTCCCTTGAAGATTGATTTAGCTGAAGACATTTAAATTTCCTCCCATCCCAGCAGCATTTCAGCCTTGGGATCAATACCTGCATTATCTCCGTGCAGATAACGTGACACAAACCCATAAAAACGCAACCTGGACCACACAACACCGATTTCCTGCTCCTGCATCCCCCAATTCCATCCACGATTTGTCTCCCCTGCTGATGCCTGTGTGTACAAATGTCAGCTGAAAGGGACACCAGCTGCTCTGCAATCCTCAGAGGCAATTTCTAGGCACAGCTCATAAATACCAGCCCTTAAATTTGGCTCCGTCTGAGCCTTTCTAGCCCTGCTCTGCTGCCCTGCTCTCCACGTCTGCAAGGATTAAAGCTCCCCCCAGCCCTGCCCCTCCCTGCCTTTGATCCTTTTGTCTGGCCTGGAGAAATCCAAGCTGAGATAGAAAAGCATGTGGGATACATCAGCCTGGTAGAAAGCTCCTCCGTGTATTAGGCTTCTTCTGGAGGAGTGAGATTTTTGTGGTATGATGCACAGAGCCAAACCTGCCAGCATTCCCTGGAAAGCAAGGAGAACAGGGAGAGGAGGAGGAGGGGAGGGTGAAAGAAAAATCTGAGCTCATTATTTGAGACCTGAACGTGTCATGATGCAAATATATCCTCGTCACGAAACAAAACATCCACCCAGCTGGTTTCCCCACTGCCACCTTGGCCAAGGGGCCCTGAGGAATGGGAGTGGAGGAGAGGCTGGGATTATTGATCCATTTGGAGGGTGAGGGCTGGGTTTGTCCGTGCTGGTGAGGAGGAACAGCTGGAGGGAGCATTCCCCAGCACAGCAACAGCTGGATGGCCCTGCGTCCATCCCAGCCACATCTGGCACAGGCACGGCAGCGCTGCCACAGCTCCTCGGCCTCCCCATTCCAGGGCTGCTTCCATGGGTTATTGGTCTCCCAAAAAATCCTCAGCCTCCCTTTTCCAGCGCTGCTTCCTTGGGTTATTTCCTTCCCAAAAAATCCTCAGGTTCCCCCTTCCAGTGCTGCTTCCATGGGTTATTTCCCAAAAAATCCTCAGGCTTCTCTTTCCAGTGCTGCTTCCATAGGTTCTTTCTCTCCAAAAAAATCCTCAGGCTCGCCATTCCAGTGCTGCTTTTGTAGGCTCTTTACCTCCCAAAAAATCTTCAGGCTCTCCATTGCTGCTTCTATGGGTTATTTCCCAAAAAATCCTCAGGCTCCCCTTTCCTGTGCTGCTTCCGTGGGTTATTTCCCTTCCATCAAATCTTCAGGTTCTCCAGTGCTGCTTCCATAGAAAATATTTCCCTCCCATCAAATCTTCAGGCTCCCCTTTCCAGTGCTGCTTCCATGGGCTCTTTTCCTCCCAAAAAAATCTTCAGGCTCCCTATTCTGTGCTTATTCCATGGGTTATTTCCCATCAAATCCTCAGGCTCTCCAGTGGTGCTTCCATAGGCTCTTTCCTTCCCAAAAAAATCCTTAGGCTCCCTCTTCAAGCTCCACTTCCATGAATTATTTCCCTCCCATCAAATCCTCAGGCACTCCAATGCTGCTTCCATGGGCTCTTTGCCCCCCATCAAATCCTTGTGTCCCCCTTTCCAGTGCTGCTTCCATGGGTTATTTCCCAAAAAATCCTCAGGCTCCCTTTTCCAGTGCTGCTTCCATGGGTTATTTCCCTCCCATCAAATCCTCAGGCTCTCCAGTGCTGCTTCCATGGGTTATTTCCTTCCCAAAAAATCCTCAGCTTTTGTCTGCTTGTCACCCGAGTGTCCCCTCAGGCAGTGACACAGCACAGCCCCAGTCTCTGGCAAGGTGACCAGGAGCCAGGGATTGTGTCCTGTCCATCCCTGGGATCCAGGGATGGTGTTTAGTCCATCCCATGGGAATGACCAGGAGCCAGGGATTGTGTCCTGTCCATCCCATGGGAATGACCAGGAGCCAGGGATTGTGTCCATCCCATGGGAATGACCAGGAGCCAGGGATTGTGTCCTGTCCATCCCTGGGATCCAGGGATGGTGTCTAGTCCATCCCATGGGAATGACCAGGAGCCAGGGATTGTGTCCATCATGCAGGAATGACCAGGAGACAGGAATTGTGTCCTGTCTGTCCCAGGGGAATAACTAAGAGCCAGGGATTATGTCTCATCCATCCTGCGGGAATGCCCAGGAGCCAGGGATTGTGTCCATCCTGTGGGAATGACCAGGAGCCAGGGGTTGTGTCCTGTCCATCCCATGGGAATGCCCAGGAGCCAGGGATTGTGTCCATCCCATGGGAATGACCAGGAGCCAGGGGTTGTGTCCCATCCATCCCATGGGAATGACCCCAAGTGGTTCCAAACCCAAGATCCAGCTGCATCCAGGGGTGCCAGGGCCCCTCCAGGAGCAGCAATGACCCGTGGGCTCTGTCACAGGACGTTCCTAAAGCCTTTGGGCTCCCTCCCAAGTGGAAAACCCTCCTGGCTGGAATAAACCTTGTGTTCAACCACACAAAGGATCCCTCTCAGCTCCCCCTCGTCCCACAGCTCTGACAAATCACTTTGCCCTCCTTGTGCGTGTCACAAAGGGCTCGTCACCCTCCCTGCGTGACACCATCCCAAAATCCCTCCAGGCCAAGCCCTGGCACTCAGAGCCAGCCCACAAACCCTGGGGATGTGTGGATGACCTCTCCCTGCAAGCATCCCCATCCCACCACCGTGCCCCAGAGGAGGGCTCAGCTCTCCAAGCCCCGAACCAAGAACCCCCTGTGCTTGCTGCAAAGCCACAGGGGCTCTCTGACCATCTGAAGGTTTCCTTTATTAAAACCAGAAATCAAATTCTCAAAAATAGATACGACTCTATTTTGGGATGAGTTCTGGGTTTGATTTTGGCCTGGTCAAACTGTCTCCTTCTCTTCCACCGGCCCCCAGTGGAATCAACTTATTATAAAAGTGCTAAACAGCAGAGAAATGATTCCTGAAATAATGGGACAGGACACAGGAGTCAGCTAAATTGCTGGGATTTTAGTGCTCTTGCCCACCATGTATTTGTCACCACAAAGAGTGGAGTGCTGAGAGCCTGAAATACTTCTGGCACAGCAGGCAAGATGCTAAGGACAATAAAGCAAAGTCCCTTAAAACCATGGATATTAGAAAACCAGGAATGACAGATTTTTTATTCACATTGGGGAAACTGTGGTAAGACAGCTGACTTGTGAGAAGGAGGCTTAAAGTCATTTAATGCACTAAATCCTTTCTCTTCATTATAAATCAAATGATAAATGGGTGAGCAGGAGTATTACTAACATTGACTTCTAATTTAATTGTTTGGAAAAGCTCCTGGGAAAATCTAGGCCTAAAGAAAGGTGTTCCCAGCCTCTGCTTTTACAAGGCTGAAGGTTGAGGAGTGCAAAGCCTTCCAAGGTGGATGCAATGCCAACATCATCTGCACCTGGAACAGAGGTTGTGTCTGCCCATCCCTGGAAATGCCCAAGACTAGACAGGGCTTGGGGCAGCCTGGGAGAGTGGAAGGTGTCCCTGGCCATGGCAGGGGATGGAACAAGGTGACCTCTAAGGTCCTTTCAACCCCAAACCATTGACCCTATCATATAAATCCTATGGTGCTGGAGTTCTGGCTGCTGAGAATTTCAGATTTCTGTGCTGCCTGGCACTGACCCCCAAGAGAACACTGCACTGACCTGAGGCCGTGGAGAAGCTTCCAGAATGGAATGACAGAACTGGGATTGTGGGTGTGGAGTTTGGATAGAAGTGTGTGAGATCACAGGGTGGGAAACTCAGAGTTTAAGGGTTTACAATAAAGTAATAGATATAAAGCAAGACAGAGGTTTTGGGGTGGAGGCTGCTCCTTCTTCTTCTTCTTCTTCTTCTTCTTCTTCTTCTTCTTCTTCTTCTTCTTCTTCTTCTTCTTCTTCTTCTTCTTCTTCTTCTTCTTCTTCTTCACCTTCTTCTCCATGGGTTTGGGTGGTTTTGTGTAATTGGACAGAAAAGTCCATATTTCAGACTTTAAGTGATTAATGATTCCATTAAAAGTGAAAATAATTTAGGCGTCATTCCTTAATTGGATAGTTTAGCTTTAAAAGGCCTTGTACCAAGAGATAGTTGGCCATTTTGTGCCTTGTTAGTGAAATACTGCAGAACTCACTGCTGTGAGACTGTGACATAGATAAGAAATAATAAACATCTAAGCCTGAATGTGAAATCCTGTCTTGAGAGTTTCAGTCCTTACTTTGAGAGAGGTAGGAAAAAGAAGTCCAAAACTGGCTCTGTGGTTTCCCTAAAAGCCAACAACAATCCATGAGGGGCCTGAGGACATAATCCATTAACTACCCCACCCATCCAAAGAACCAGGGGACAAAATGCAGCCCCAGCTGTCCTGGGAGGCAAATCTAGGGCAAATCTGGATGAGGATAAGACACCCCAGACTGGGGTGAAAACCAAAATCAGTCTTGAACAGCTACATTCCCACCTTGGGATGGGAGAAGGGGAAAAGGAAGTGATTTAGGACATTGAGGGGCTGGGGTGTGTCCAGAGAAGGGAACAGAGCTGGGAAGGGGCTGGAGAATTCCTGAGGGAGCTGGGAAGGGGCTCAGCCTGGAGCAAAGGAGGCTCAGGGGGGGCCTTGTGGCTCTGCACAGCTCCTGACAGGAGGGCACAGCCGGGGGGATTTGGGATCTTATCCCAGGGAACAGGGACAGGAGCAGAGGGACCGGCCTCAGGCTGGGCCAGGGGAGGTTTAGATGGAATATTAAGGAAAATGTTTTCCCTGAAGGGGTTGTCAGGCACTGGAACAGGCTGCCCAGGGAAGTGGTTGAGCAGCCATTCCTGGAGGAATTTAAATTATGTGTGGATTCGGCACTTGGGGACAGGGTTTAGTCATGGCCTTGGCACTGCTGAGGCAATGGTTGGACTCGATGATCTTGGAGCTCTTTTCCAGCTGAGAATGATTCTGTGATTTCTCTCTGCTTTGCTTTATTTGGTTTGCTTTGGTTTTCCTCGAGGTTCAGAAATGGGGATGGCTTTCTCCACAAATCCACACTTAATCAGGGTCAGAGCACCGTGCCTCTTCCCACTTCCCAACCGCCGCCTCTGCTCTGCAGAACACCATCAATTAACCCCTGCACCAGAGCTGGCTTTGGCTGCTCCCCCGAATCCCTGGGCAATTAAAGATGTTAAGGATGACACAGCCCCTGGGTGTACTGGGAAATGGGCTGAGACCACAAATTTGCTTCACGTCAGTCACCACCAACACTCCAGAGCCTTTGGCCACTGCTACCAAAACAGGCTGCTCCAAGCTGGAAGAAAAACAGGAGAGGGATATTTTCTATTTTTTCACAATAAAAGTGGATCCAACTTCTTCGGTGGCACTGCTTGATTGTCAATACTGCGTCCCTTTCTTAGAATCTCCACAGATGGAATAAAAACAAATGCTGACCTTTCTTTTCTAATCCAGACAAATCACAGGATGTGTTTATCTGGTGGGCTTCATGAATTGCTTTCACAGCCATCTTTCCAAGGCAAATGCAAGTTAGAGGGAATTCTCTTAAGGGCCAGATCCAACTCTGGACATCTTTGGATATTAGAAATTAGAATTTTATAGGAATTCAAATATCAACAGGCACAAAGCTACCTAGTCCAGAGCAGGAGTAAGGACTGTTCTTATTTTATGGAATCACTCAAGAAATAACCAGAAGAGACATGGTTAATATCTCCTAATGCTGTGGAGATATTATTATTTATTGGGATTTTCCCTTCAAAATATTTTTGACCTAGCAAAATTATAACTTCTTATTTAGAGCATGACAATCCTGCTCAATTAAGCTGTAAATGCCACTCAGATAAGATTGCTTGGAAATTTGCTTGGTTCCAAAGGGCTCCTGGACTATTGTTAGTGATGGAAAATTTTCTAACGGAAAAATGTCATTTCATCACAGAAAAATTTGTTCTTTCAGGAAGACACTACCTTAGACCATGTCAGGTTCAGAGTAAAATTTCCCATCAGAGCTTGAAAAATATTCCCAAGCTTGGGAAACCAGAGTCAGTGACCAATTTCTGGGATTTATGATGATGCAGGAATTTAATTCTGTAAGCATTCTTCCTTCCTAGCTCTTTGCCTTTGGAACTCCTTAGTTTCCTGAAAAGCTCTGCTGACTTCAGACAACGAAACATCCAATTTCTCAGTTATCCAGGTAGAACACAAAAAATAATGACAGCACCTTTCTGACTGCTATGGATTTTAAAAGAAAAGCTGAACTTGGTCCCGTGTTCCATTTCCTACCATTCAGACCCTCATGGTAATTCCAAATTCAGCCTGTTTCATTTTTAGACAAAGGTGTGAAGGACAAAGATATATCAAAGAAATATCCATTTTCTAAGTTATCCAGGTAGAAAACAGAAAATACTGGCAGCATCTTTCTGACTGCTATGGATTTTAAGAGAAAAGCTGAACTTGGCCCTGTGTTCCATTTCCTACACTTCAGACTCTCATGGTAATTCCAAATTCAGCCTGTTTCATTTTCAGACACAGGTGTGAACGACACTTTTCCAAATGGCAGTGGAAGTCCCCAGTCCAAGGAGAGGGCTCCTGTGGCAGAGTGAAGAGGAAGCAGAGGAAGACTATGGAGTCATTCCAACCTTGAAGGCAATCAGGATTGCACCACACATCCTTCCTGTGTGCTCAGGAGCCTCAGTCTTCCAAAAATCCCCAGGGGGGAGGGTCTTGAGTTGTAAAATATGCATAGATTTTATTTTCCATCTGTCAGAGGTGGGGCAGTTCTCTGCTGTTCATTGGGCAGTTTTTTTTTTTAATCTCTCCCACAGCCAACCCTCCCTCCAGGAGATCTCTGCTGTCCATGGCCACTGAATGTCCCTGCAGGGCTGATCCAATCCCAGCATCCCTTGGGGAGATGCTCCGCCCAGGGGAGGAGCCAAGCATTCCTGCCTGGATCCAATCTGAGCCTGGCACAGCACAGCAGCCTTTGCCCCCTGCATTGCCAGAGGAGCAGCTTTCTGCTGCCCTGCATGGCCAGAGGGAGCCCAGGCCCATCTGCAGCAGCCCTGGAGCTGCAGAGGAAAACTCCCCCCTTGTGCAGGATCCCTGCTGCAGCAGAGCCACAGCTGGCACTGCAGGAGGGCTGAGCCCCCATGGATGGGGCTGGGACACTGCCCTGACACACAGGGACAGGGCATGGTCTGGCAGGTTTTGGGTTTTTTGGAGGGTTTTTTCTTGGTTGATTTTTTGTTGTTGTTGTTGTTGTTTGTACTATTGCATTTCTATTTTTACTTTTCCTAGTAAAGAACTGTTATTCCCACTCCCATATCTTTGCCTGAGAGCCCCTTAATTTCAAAATTATAATAATTCAGAAGGAGAGGTTTGCATTTTCCATTTCAGGAGAGGCTCCTGCCTTCCTTAGCAGACACCTGTCTGCTCAAACCAGGACAGGCAGGTAAAGGAAGCTCACCATGGATTCCCTTCCCCATGCCTCTGTCCTTGCCAGAGCTTCCAGAGCCAAATCCCTGAGTTATGGAGCAAAGTTCTTACCTTTCTGTGGCACCTCAGGCTTTCCCACCCTCCTCCTTCCCACCACAGCTTGTGCCCAATCCTGCCTTGCAGCATGGCCTGCAGCAGATGGAATTGCAGAGGATGAATTCCCCCAGCAGGGTGGGGACCAAGGAGCACCCAAGAATTTCCCCCAAAAGCTCCAGGACTCCTCCAGCCTTCCCAGACATCTCCACATCCCAAAAGCTGCGGCCCAAAGAGCCCGAGGCTTTGTGCAGCCACTCTTGTGCTGCCCTGGGGGGAACAAGAAAGGCATTTTCTCTTCTTGTCCCTTAATTCTGTTGGCAAACATTCCCCACACAACACAGCTGGGCTGGGAAGAATGGCTGGAGGCACCATCTTGCATTTGCCCAATGGATTAGCTGGTAATTGCTTGGGTGTCTCAAATGCAAAAGGGCTCCTGACTCCTGTGCATGGCAGGACAAGGCTTGGTCTTTATTTAATTTATTGGTCATTATTATTTTCCTCCCCCTTTCTCACCCTTTCTGAGCTGTTTCCTAAATCCTTTTTCTCGGGAGGGAGAGGGAGGCAGGGGAGGGTTGTGGGGTTTTCATTAACAAAGCCTTGTGAGCCCAGGAGTGACTTTGGAAGGCAGGATATTGACCTTTATGGCTCCTAATGCCACGTTACAACATCTAATCCCACATTCCAGGCTGGAAAATGGGGAGAGGATGGGCAGAAGAGAAAATGCCACTCATTGTGCAAAATGCTCTGAAGGAAATGGGGGTCGCTGCAGGGGAGGGGCAGAGACGTGGCAACAAAAAAATAGAATAAAATCAGATTTGGGTGGATTTTTGTGGGGATGTACAGAAATTTCCAATGCACAGTGGAGCTCTGGAGTGATTAACCATAATGAGAATTTAATTTCCTCACCTTGACTTCACATCACTGCCCATATTCTCTCAAAATTCATCTGCTTATCACTCTTACCAAGCATTTATCACCCAGGAGGTGAGGGCAGGGCAAAGATGCCCAAACCATAACCAGGAGGTGGGTAATGATAAATACAGGCTGGGAAAGCTGGAACTGCTCATCCTGAAGAAGGAAAAGCTCCCAGGAGACCCTTCCAGCCTAAAGGGAATTCCAAGAGAGCTGGAGAGGGACTTTGGACAAGGGCTTGGAGTGACAGGAAAAGGGGGAATGATTTTAAGATGGAGGTGAGTAGGTTTAGATTAAATATTAAGATAAAGGTGAAGAAACCTGGCACAGGGTGCCCAGAGAAGCTGTGATTGCCCCTGGATCCCTGGAATTGTTCCAGGCCAGGTTGGACAGGACTTGGAGCAGCCTGGGATAGGGGAAGGTGTCCCTGCCATGGCAGGGGTAGAACTGGAGGATCTTTAAAGTTCCTTCCAACCCAAACTATTCTAACATTGTGTTAACAGCCCTTCCTGGATAAAGAGTGGGAAAACCCCACTTATTTTTCCCTATTGGAAAACCAATAATGCTGAAAGACAAAACCCTCTCCATGAGTCCAGGGAGCAAACAGGCTCACCCCACCAATCCATCCCAAAGGATGGCAGTGACCAGGACAAGCCAGCTCTGTCCCCATTATCTCCCCAAAAATATTTCCCCCTTTGTCCATTGTTAAATTCTGATTACCAGTCCGTGCATGTCTGAGCAAAACACCACTGAAAGTCTTGTTTCAAGGCACTGTTACACACATAAACAAGGAAGTGGGAAAAAGAAGGATTTGGGCAGAGCAACCCTAAATAACCAATAAGCCGTCAGTCAAAAAAGAAGAAATAATAAAAAAGAAAGGAGGGAATTTATAACATTCGAAAGTCAGCACTGATACCTGTGACCTAAAGAACATCTCGAAAATTTGGTTTGCACCCAAAAAAGAGCCAGGGATGTTTCCAGCACAGCCTTTCCCACTGGTGCTGACTGGGACATCACAACACTCTCTGACCACGGGCTGGTTACTTCTTACAGGGCTTTTTTACCAGCAGTGGTGACAAAGCAAGGAACAGTGACACAATATGTCAGAATCCTGGTGGCTGTCGAGCTCCTGAGAGGTTTTAATCTGAAAGTTTGTTTTTCATGTAAAAAGAAGGAAATATCATGTGAAAACAAATTGATTTTGATAACGCTTTATTCTAGGGAAAAAAAAACCCAATAGAAAATTGATGCTTTAAGAATAAAATTTCCTCGTCTGCCATGTGCAGGGTGGAATGATTCATGTTATTCAAGCAATCTGGGGGAGGGAGAGGGTAAGGAAGGGGATTAACTTCTTGGGAAAGTTTACAGTGTTTTTTGAGTTCCAGAATTCTCTTCAAAGCCAGGGGCAGGCAGATCCCACACATTTTGTGTGCCTTCCAGTCTGCCTCTCCGTGCTGATCCATCCCCACGTAGAAACCCAGACATCCAACTAATAATTAGAGTTCATTATTGCAGCCTCAGGAAGGCTCCTGGTGTCTTTCTTAGAGCCCTGCCTCCCCTGCTTGTCTGGGGGCAAGTGAGAATCAGAGTTTGTGGCCGGAGATCTGAGAGCTGGGGATGAACACGCTGCTGGAAAATCACCCCTTGGTCCCATTCCTTGATCCCATCCCGGCTCCTCTGCTCAGACACCCCACTTCTGAACCATTTTTGGTTTATGTTCCTGCAAATTAAACAAAATAAACCCAAGCCAATCAGGCCTGACTAGATTTGGGTTTGCTCCCTTTCCGCAAGACGCACACCAGGGCTTTGCTCGCAGCACAGCCAAAACCAAAGGACAATTAAACTCCAGGTTCCCTTTTAAATTAAACATTCCCTTCCAGGTCGTGGGTTCTGCTCCAAACCAGACAGTGAATCCACCAAGGGGTCGGTGAAAGAGTTCAGTGTTCCCTGAAAATCCCCCTTGCGCCGTGGATCTCGGGGATGCCGACCCCATGAACTTCGGGATGGGAACATCCTGATTTTTCACCAGGTTTGTAGAAGGGTGGGAAGGATGTTTGTTATTCTTGAGGAATTTTATTATTTTTTTCCTGGATTCACAACAGCCCAGAGGCTTGGAGGAGCTCGTTGCTTTGCTAATGTGTGGTTTGCAACAGGAGCTGCGGGAAGGCTCCTTGAGGGAAAACCAAGCTGGATTCGGGAATGAGCCAAGCCCAAGTGTTTGGGAGGGAAGAGGATGAGGAGTGGGGATGGGGAGAGGCAAAGCAGGGTAATAAGAGCTGTGTGTGGTACTTCCACACAGGAAAAAAAACTCCTGAGGAATGGATTTGGGATGCCTCCCTTTGGAAACGGTTGAAAAAAAAAAAAAAGGGAGCAGAAGGCTGCATTTAAGAAGAGGTTAGAAATGTTTAAAGAGCAAATAGAGCCAAAAAACCCCAAACCATGTCCTTGAGGGCTCCTCTCCCATCAGCATTCCCATTCCAGGAGAGCACACTGGGTAAGGCTACGTGACCAGGGAATGTGTCCTGACCCCAGCTGCACCACAAGAATAATAGAACTCATATTGTGCTTTCCTCTGGTAGAGTTCAGAACACTTTATGGGAAAAGTTGTGTTTTCCACAAAAAAAAAATGTTCTCCAACAGGAACTGGAACCGGGAAAACAAAACAAAACAAACCCCGACTTTTTGAAATTTTCCATCTGAAATGTAAAAATGGGAGGGAGAAACATTTGAAAGAGGGGAAAACAGTTTTGCTTAAAACCAAAACATTTCATTTCTGAGAAAAAAAAAAAAAAAAAAAAAAAAAAAAAAAAGCCAAAGCACGGGGGAGGTTCAAGTGGCTTGTCCAGAATCCCACTTGGGACTTGCACCTACATCTCCTAAGCCACAAGTGAGTCTGTCTTCAGTTAAACTGCAACATCAACAGTGATTTCAGGCAAATATTGAAAAATGAGTCCAGTTTTACTGGTGAAGGCGCCGGGCCCTAAACCAGCCTCTGGAAAAGCTCTCCTTGCCCACACACGTTCCCCAGCCCTGGGGTGGAACAGCAGGGAAGGCAGGAAGAGCCCAGAGAGAACATTTTAAACATTCAACTTTTAAAAATTTTGATTACACAAATGACCTCTCTATCAGCTGGAGGAGTGTGCATGTTTAGCTTGAAAAGATGGGTAAGGACCCAAAGTCCCTCTGAACCTTTCCCCAGGCCCCCAAATCCCTGCTGCTCCACTCGAGCAGCTCCTGGGAATGAATTCCCCTGGATGACACCGAGTTTTGGCTTCACCAGGACCTCTCCAGGTTTCCTCCTGAGCCAACAGCAAATCCTGCACGGAGTTTTCCCAGGGCACACGGACCATGGGGACTCTCAGGATGTCATCTGCCACTTCAGAGGGACTGAGAGAGCCAAGAATAGCAGAAAGCCAGAGCAGCACATACCCCTGGGTGCTCTACAGCTGTGCTCCAGCCTAAGACCTGTAATTTTCACACCATTTCTCACCACCCTACACTCAGACAGCTCCGTTTTCCCAGCTCTGCGGTCTGAACACCCAGATCTCCAATTTTTACATTGTCCTCTCATTCCGAAGGGCTGGCAGAGCCTGGAGGCAAAGTGCTGTCAGTGAGCTGTGCTTCTTGCTCTGGTTTATATTGGCTTCTGGAATTAATTCTTCTGTTCAATAATTATCTCGTTAAGCAAAAAGTGGTGAAAAATACCCAAGCAATGACATGGATGGGTTGATGGATGTTCCATGATGGTTTTACCACACAACAGCTGTGAGTGAGGTGGGACACTGAGAACTGGAGAGGAAACCACAGTGGAGTGAGGCAGAAAAACGCCATTCTACCTCCTTTCTACCTCCTCCTTTTGGGGGTTCAAGAAATCTTTGAAACTCCCGGTCCTTACCCATCTTTTCAAGCTAAACACACACACTGCTCCAGCTGATAGGCAGAGAGGTCATTTGTGGAATCAAAATTTTTAAAAAGGGGAATAAAAGGAGGAATTCTTTATTTGGAAGGTAAATTTGTAGCTTGGCTGTTGAACCATCTGTGCAGTGACCAGTGTAACTCATCTCTCAGCTGGACCCAGTCACATTCCAGCAATACCCTCACCCTAAATGAAGCAAATCTCTTCCAGATGGAGAGATTTCCAAAGAATTTTACACCTCAGACCAGCATGAGGTGTAACCAAGCTAATCTTTCATCCAGTGGGACAGTAGAGGATACAGAAAAACACCTCGTAGGGTGGGATTTCTTTTCCTGACTTGGTGGGAGTTGGAGCAGAAGTGTTGGATCTGCAATGAGACCTTGACACAAAAGCCAAAGCTTGGTCTCTGCAGGAGGATATTGTTGCTTTGGGTTGAGGAGGTATTGTTCAGACATAGCAGGGTGTGATCTTGCCAGTGAATCCAATCTCTGATGTTTTCAAACGAAAATGGGCTTAGATATTTAGATTTTATTTATTTTTTCTTGGTATCTAAGTGAGTTTAGGTGCTGAAGACTCAGTGAGTGCTCTTTCCAAACCTCTTGTGGACTTCTGGAAATTGTGTTGGAATCAGCTCTGCAGCCAGCCCTGAAACACAGCCTGGCAAGAGAAGGGTTAACAGAGCACCTAAGGCATATCTCCAAAATGCACATGGATTAAAAGTCAGACTTTTGTGTTATTTACTGGCACATGCAGGCTTGGAGAAAAATCATCCTTTACCAGTGCCAGTCACCAATACACTCAATGCCCTGAAGGCTGACCTAGAGCAGAGGCTGGACAGAGCTAAAGAATAAAGCAGGGATTTATCCAAAGGATCTCCTCCATGGATGCACCTTGGGCAGCACCAGAGCCCAGCCAGGGCTGCACCCAAGATGAACCAAAATGGCCCCAAAATGCACGAGCGCTCCCGGGCTCTCTCCCTGGGATCAGTTCTGCTCCATTTGCACCTTGCAGTTCATTGTCCCATTCCAGCTTTAGCCCAGGCAGTCCCACCCTGCTTGTTTTTCTCTCTCCAGCCCACGGGGTTTGTGCTCCTGGGCTGAGATTTGGATCATTTGTCCTTGGTGCCCAGCTGGAGCAGGAATTGTTTTGTCTCCCTGCTCTGTGCACAGAGCTCACCATGCCCTGATGTGGAGCTCAGACCCACACACTAAAGCAGCACAGAACCTGAAAATATAAAAACTAAAGGCAATCATCAAATCCTCTCAGGCTCAGGAATTTCATAGAGCAGATTCCTGGTGTAATTATCTGCAGCTTTTTGAAGATGGGTCTTTCATAGAAGCCTAAAAACAAGCTCCATGTGAGGAGCTTGGAACTGAAAGGAACCTGCCAGGAACTGAAAGCAAAGAGAAACTGCAGATTGGCCAGGTCTGTCAGGGCTGTCTTCTCCAAATTCCAGCTAATCAGCATCAAGGGAATATCTGTCTCCCTGGATTACAGCAAGGGGCCCATCCCAATCCTTGTGAGAGATGAGGGGTGAAGGTCAGCTACAAGGATTCCTCTCTCAGAGGAGGAAAATTGCGTTGGTGCCACTCTGGCAGCCAGAATGTTTCTTGGGCCGTGCAGGGATCTGCTGGGGATCATCTCCTGCCCTTTTTGTCCTATTTTTGGGGAGGGAATGTTGTCTGAGAGGAACTGCACATCCAACACTCATCCATCTTAGCAAGGCACTTCCCAAAGGGCTCTCTCACCACCCTAAGGATGCCCATGAGCCAACAGATTTTGGGTCAAGATGTAAACCAAATGGAATTCACTCTTCCAGGATCTGTATCCATCCCTAAAGCATCATGATGCACATCCTGGAATATTTGGGATGGAGGTGAGAGAGGGTCCCAGTGATTGGAACAAAAAGAAAACTGCACTAATTTAAATTAGGATATCTGTGTTGAGCCAGTAGATTTTGGGTCAAGATCTAAAAAACATGAAATTCGCCCTTCCAGGATCTGTATCCATCCCTAAAGCACCATGATGCACATCCTGGAATATCGGGGGTGAAAGTGAAGAAAAATGTTTTTTGAGAGAGGATCCCAGTGATTGGAACAAAAAGAAAACTGCACTAATTTAAATTAGGATCAGAGTTGCTCAGAAAATCAAATAAACACCAAAATCTGTCTGTCAATCCACATCTGAACTTTTCTTTTACTCTTAAAAAATTAAAGGAAAAAAATCCCAGTTTGGCTTGGATTGAACTGAGTTGAGTACGAAGACCAAAACCAGTCACTAATTAATGGTGTCTCGTTTTCTGGTATTTATGCACCATAAAAATTAATAAGGGACTTCTCTGGGAAAATAAATGGTTAGCTGGAAAGCCAGCTTTGGCCTTTGGTTTTTTTCCTGTTACTCATAACTCCTCAGTGAGATTCCTTGAAACTTCGAGCTGGTTCCTTCCCAGGAATTTTTAGCAACTTCCCAGAGCCAAAGTTTCAAACAAGGGATTGATGCAGCCTCCCTGATATCAGTGGAGAGAGACTGGGTGTAAAATTTAACTGTTCATGCTGATTTCCAGACCTTATATTCTCAAAAAAAAAAAAATCAGGAAGAACACACACAAAATTTTCAGGAGCTGTGGATTTAGGTACATCTATATATGTAATGTTCTGTATTTTAAGATTTAGGCACCAAAACTTCTGTTTTTAACAGTGGTAATCACCTGTAGTGTGTGGGATCTCAGCACCTCAGGACTGAGGTGCCGAGTCACCGAGAGCACCCTTGGGGGGCTCGGGAGTCCTGGAATGTTCCAGAAGTGTCTGGTGGCTGGACTTTGATCCCACACAGGAGACGACACCTGTATGAGGACAGGAGGGTTTCACCGGGGTGAATGGTGAAGGGATTGGTTAATTAGAGAGTGAAACACAGGGTTTAGGATTTCTGTACAGGGGGGTTTAGAGAAGTAAGATGGAGGAATTGGGGCGTGTCCTGTCCTTCTTCTTCTTCTTCTTCTTCTCCTCCATCTTCTGTGGTGATGGTGGCACTTTGGGACTGGTCATTACTAAAAGTGCACTGGGCAATAAGGGAAAAAGGTATTGGGGAAAAATGATAAATATTGTACACGTAACTTTGGGTATAAAGATAGGTGACCGCCCGGAGGGCAGGGAGTGTGCTCATGGCTGGCTGCTGAGCAGAGCTCTGTCGGGCCGAGAGAAAATCTTTTAGATAAACAATTAATAAACACAGAGACCGAAAGAAGAACTGAAGCCTCTTCTCGTCCTTCGATACGCGGGCTGCCCCAAGGCCACCCCGGGCCTTTCCAGGCCACCCAAACAGCCGAAAACCCGACAGTAGTGGTCACATGGAAGGCAGCAGGGGTTTCCTTTCCTAAAAGAGGTCCAAAATTTGGGAACATCTCCAGTGAGCAATGGAATCTTACCCTGATACTTAGTTTTGTCCAATTCCCTCATATAATCCATTTTGGCACGACATAAGATATCAGCTTAATCCTTTAAACAACATAGCTGGGATTAAATGTTTTATCTGAGCTGAAAACTTCTGCTTTCCAGGAGGTTTAGATGTGGAAACAAGAGGAGAAAGCCACTCATGCAGCAAAGAAGAGATTTAGAGCACGAGCAAAGACCAAAAACTGGGATATCAGATATTACCCGCATTGCTGGTGGAGCTCCCAAATTCTTTATCGGCCTCTCAGTCCCTCAAGAGGCAAATCCATTCCTCCAGCACCATTCCCACTGGTGGAAGTGACCTCCAGCAGCCTTGGAGGGCTGGAGAGGGGAGAGAGAGCACAGCAGAGCTTGGGATGGATCAGCAGAGCTCGGTGGATGTGGAGAAGATGAATCAGGAGCTCGTTTTTGGGGCTTCATGGGAAAAACCATCTCTGACTCCACATCCTTGGATGGCAAACAGGAGCCTCAGATGGAATATCCTGGGTCAAATCTCCATCTGGATTTAGCAGGGATAGCTTTGGACATTGTTTGCTGGTTGACATCAGCCCAGAGCCGACCCAGGATCATCTTGATTTTTGTTGTGTTGTTATTGTGGGTTTTTTTCCCTCTGTTTGTTTTCTCTTGGTTTGAAAAGACAGGTGTCTGCGAAGGAAGGCAGGAACTTCTCTTGCAATGCAAAATGTAAATTCCTTCCCTCCAAATTATAATTTTGAAATTAATTTATTATAATTATGATTTATTAATTTTAATATTTTTATTAATATTAAGTAATGATATTCAATTTAATTGTAATTTAATAAAAAAATATTATTTTATTTTAGATTATAATTCTAAAATTAGGGGCTTTCAGGCAAAGATATGGGTGTAGGAATTACAGTACTTTATTAGGGAAAAATAAAAATAAAGATAAAATAAAGATAAAAATAAAAATAAAAATAAAAATAAAAATAAAAATAAAAATAAAAATAAAAATAAAAATATAGATAGATATAGATATAGATATAGATATAGATATAGATATAGATATAGATATAGATATAGATATAGATATAAATATAAATATAAATATAAATATAAATATAAATATAAATATAAATATAAATATAAATATAGCAATACAGAACACCACTGCCAGAGTGAGAGCAGTCCCTGCCCCCTGTGTGTCAGGGGGTGTCCCAGCCCCATCCATGGGGGCTCAGCCCTCCTGCAGTGCCAGCTGTGGCTCTGCTGCAGCAGGGATCCTGCACAAGGGGGGAGTTTTCCTCTGCAGCTCCAGGGCTGCTGCAGATGGGCCTGGGCTCCCTCTGGCCATGCAGGGCAGCAGAAAGCTGCTCCTCTGGCAATGCAGGGGGCAAAGGCTGCTGTGCTGTGCCAGGCTCAGATTGGATCCAGGGAGGAATGCTTGGCTCCTCCCCTGGGCGGAGCATCTCCCCATGGGATGCTGGGATTGGATCAGCCCTGCAGGGACACTCAGTGGCCATGGACAGCAGAGATCTCCTGTGTGGTAGTGTGTTGTTAAGTTTCTTGTGTTATTCCCCCAATTTATGTATTGTTCTCCCCTATTATGTGTAAAATGGTTTCGTTCCCCCAGTTTTTCCCGCCACTGCTAGTCTGTCAGCTAAGTTGCCATAGTAACCGCTATTCATAGTTGCCGATGTGTAATTGCTCCTCCCCTGGTTTCCCTTATAAGTGAAAGTTGTTTCCTCCCTGTCCAGTCAATCACCCCCTTCCTCCTCCCAGGTTTCTAGAGCCTTCTCCTCTCTGGAGATGGTGGCTGGCTGGGGTCCCAGGACACCTCCTTTACCTTTTGGTTATTGGTCTCCATGGAGTGTCAGTTCTGTGAAGTTCATCCCCTCACCTTTCCCGATTGGCTCCGCTGCACTCCTGGAGGGAGGGTTGGCTGTGGGAGAGAGAAAGAAAAAACTGCCCCAGGAACAGCAGAGAACTGCCCCAGCTCTGACAGATGGCAATAAATACACACCTCCTTCCACCTCTTGTGTTTCCAACCTAAAACACTACAATTCTCCTGGAATCTTTAATTCCAGCTTTTCCCCTTAATGAATCCTCTTCCTGAGCAGCCCAGCACTGGAGAAGGAATCTTGTTTGGGCATTTCTAGGCAGCCAGGTCTTCTTTGAGGCCTGTGGAGAGCAGCGGGTGTTTGGCTGGAGATGAAAGCAGGAACGAACAATGCTGGTTTATTCCTGATATTTTGCTGCAATATTTCAGTGATGTCAGAGCCAAACCTTTCAGAAAAAAATATATATGTAGTACACAGGGTTGGGTCCAGTGGCTGGATTAAAAGAACAGGATTATTTTGATTACCTTGATTTAGAGCACCAGCGGTGCTGAATCATGTTCAGCCAAAGAAACATCACGGAGGCAAAATTTACTCCTCTGTACGGAGAAAAGCAGGAGAGGAGGAAGGCAGGGAGGAAAGAAAAATGACTCTGAATCAAAAGATGAAAATATACACCGGTTCAACATTTTCTCCTTGTAATGATTTTCTTTCTTAAGCAGGCAACCACAAAAGACAGAGATGTTTAATCCATTAAAAGTGCAGCTTTCTGGACAGCATAATCCGAGTTTTGTCAAGCCACCAGCCTGCTTCTCCCTGGGTGGGCCCAGGCTGGGGCAGGAATAGGTTTTTATTTGATTCCCTCGGAACAGGTCAGTGTGCACAGGCTTTAGGGATGGTATCAATAACCTCTCCTGGCAGGTTGTCAACAGGAGCACGGGCGGGAAATGGATTTTCATCAGGGAGCAGCATAAATCTGGATTTTATCTGGCACCACAGTGGCAAGAGGGAGGATGACTTTGGGGAGAGGGATGAAGTTCTGCTTCTCTTTCAATGGTTTCCTTCACCAGTCATTCCCATTTTCATCAAAGGCTGGAAAGGCAGAAGATTCCCCCACTTTTTGCAACCCATGGATTCATGGAGAGAGGTTTTGACAGCCCAGCTCGAGTCAGAGCAGTGCAAATCATCTCTGGTGAAAGAGGGACTTTCCTTGAGTGTTAGCACAGGCAAGGACAAGGAATGGGTGGAAATCTCTCCTGTCCCTTGATCCCCTCCTCTGGAATTGGGAGGACAAGACCACGATCACTGCATTGCAGAATTTATGTACAAATACTGAGGGCCTGACTGGAAAATAACAATTATTGGAAAATAATACTTACTGGAAAATAACAGTTATTGGAAGAGGGAGAGGGAGAGGGAGAGGGAGAGGGAGAGGGAGAGGGAGAGGGAGAGGGAGAGGGGAGAGGGAGGAGGGAGAGGGAGAGGGAGAGGGAGAGGGAGAGGGAGAGGGAGAGGGAGAGGGAGAGGAGAGGAGAGGAGAGGAGAGGAGAGGAGAGGAGAGGAGAGGAGAGGAGAGGAGAGGAGAGGAGAGGAGAGGAGAGGAGAGGAGAGGAGAGGAGAGGAGAGGAGAGAGAGAGGAGAGGAGAGAGAAGAGAAGAGAAGAGAAGAGAAGAGAAGAGAAGAGAAGAGAAGAGAAGAGAAGAGAAGAGAAGAGAAGAGAAGAGAAGAGAAGAGAAGAGAAGAGAAGAGAAGAGAAGAGAAGAGAAGAGAAGAGAAGAGAAGAGAAGAGAAGAGAAGAGAAGAGAAGAGAAGAGAAGAGAAGAGAAGAGAAGAGAAGAGAAGAGAAGAGAGAATCCAGGCTTTGCTGTCATGGCATGAGCTCCACCAACCCATCACTCACCCTCCAGCACTGGCCTGTGTGAGGCTGCAAATCATCTGGGACATGGGAGGTCTAAATTCCAATTTCAGCATATCCTTGCTCTCTTTTCTCGGTACCAGTTCTTGGGCTGTTCTCCCATGGGCTTCATGCCTCTGATATCTTTTAACAAGGGCTCAGGGAGCTCAGTTTTGTCTTAAGGTAAGAAAAGTGTGTGAAAGCTCTTGAAAAAGTAGCGTATTTATGGCACTTGGAAAAAAGATGTGTTTTCCTACTCCTATTATTTATACCTTCTGCTTTCATTTGCACGCAGGCTCACACAAATGTAGAATCACAGGATCACAGAATCATTTGGGTTGGAAAAGGCCTTTGAGATCATAAACTCCAACTGTTAGCCTTGACAAAAGCAAAGAGGTTTTGCCCCTCTCTCCTTTGGGAGAAAAAAAAAAAACAACAAAACAAAACCTCAAGCAAACATACAAAAACCAAACCAAATCAAAAAGAAAGCACCAAAAAACCTGAAAACAAAACCCCAAGAATTACAAGTTTCAACTCTTCAGTTAAAACGTCAGTTAAAGAAGATTTCCATATTAAAAATTAATTTTGTTCTCATCGAAATGATCAACAAGTAGAAAAAACAACCTTGATGTCCCCCAAGCCCCCAACACAGCAGAGAGCAGAGGAAATGTGAGCCGAAATAGAAATGCTCCATCTGCAGAGCTGAACTCTGATGATCCTTGTGGGTCCCTTCCAACTCAAGATTTTCCATGATTCCTTAGTTCCCAAGAGGTCTCCACACTGAATCCAGTGCTGCCACTTATCCCAACCTCTGGAGAGAGCAAACAGCAAAGCCCAACCCTGCTGCACCCCAATATGGCAAGGGATAAAGGGCCAAGGGGGGAAGCAGGAAGGACTGACAGAGGTTGAAGGTTGGGATTCCCTGGAAGGAAACTCAAGGAAAATCCCTTCTAGGGATTCCAGGAATCTGGCTGTGGGTCCTTCCTCACCAAAGTCATCCTACATTTCTGTGTTCCTTCCTGACTTTGGGAGGAGCCAGGTTTATCCCACCATGGAATTCACACAGCTCCTTATTCCCAAGGATCTGAGGATCAGCCTTGGATGCAGAGGCTCTCTGAATGGATGGACGCATTCCTGGCCTTAACAAGTAATTTCTGATGGATAAAGCCCTCCTGATGGAGAGACAGACTGCCAGGTACAGGACAAACCTTGTGATCCCAAAACCACACCTGAACATGAGGCGTTGGAGGATGGAGCAGATCTTGCAATGTCCATCAGCTCCCATGGGAAAGGCATCTTCATTGCTGAGGGTTTTCCCACAAAGTCTCCAAGTGCCCCCAAAACTTTGTGCATTACCCAGGCATTAAACCACACACAAACTGAGCCCCCGAGGACATGGAATTAATTGCTCATTTCCCAGAAACCTCAGGCAGTTTGTCACAGGCTAATAAAGAGAATAATGGATCATGGGGGAAAATCATAATTAGGTTCACCAAACGTAGCCTAGGCTTCTGTTTTTGTTTCAAATATCAGTTCCACCAAAGTAGGAGAATTTTGTGTGTCTATGATTTCCTGAGTAAAATTGGGAGGAAATCGTAAAATGCTAAAAAACGCCCACAAATTCAAACTTCTTATCTTGACATGAAAATATTATTCAGAATCTCTGTGGATTGTTTTACTAATTTCCAAAATGGATGATCAAATACTGAGTGATCCCTCCGTGGCTGCCAATATTTTTAATAGGCATCTTAGTCAATGTTAGTACAGCTGTCCTTTCAAATCAACTCTTCTGGTGACTCACACTTGGATTGGGAGATTTCCCGAGGTTTTATCTGCTCTTGGTGGGCCCGTCCTTGGATCCCGTCGCACGAGAGAGCAGGAGGTTCCTCCTCATCCAAAACACACAACCCACAGCGCAGTGAAAAGGACACACACAATTAAAAGAGGCAGGAAAAGAAGGGAAAAGGGGAAAAAAAAAGAAAAAAGAAAGACCAGCGGGGTCATTTCATGCTCCAGCAGATCGGCATTTTTATGTAAAACTCTTGGAATGTCATATTCCTGCAGCCACCCTCCAGCCTTACTCATGGCGAGTTCACATCACCTGTTTCCCCTTGGAGTTGACATTTCCAAGGGAGCTTTGGCTCCCTGACGTGCAGTTGGAAAACTGAAAGGCAGGAAAGTCTCCACGTTCTGGAGAAAACAGAAAAAACAACTTTGCCTCTTTGCAAAGCCTCACGGAAACGTCAACAGCCAACGGAAACGGAGACGAGGAGGCCGTGAGACACTCGCCCTCCTGCAGAAAACAACTGGGAATGTTCATCTCAGGAATTAATATTCATTTTAGGCGTTTTATTTCTCAGATTGAGCTTTTCCCAAGTCCATCTGACTGAAGGTTCCAGGAAATTTAGTAGTGCATTGACAGAGGGAGAAAACTTTGCTCTCTAAAATCTCATTTTTCAGGTGGAAAAGTGCTTTTTGACCCCAGCTGTGACACGAGAGAGGTTTTGTGTCAAGAGCTGGAGTTTTGTTACTGCCCAGATTGCTCTTAGTACTGAAAAAGAAAAATTAGAAAAATAAGGAGAAGTCTCTGGGCTGAATAATTTTGAAGCCTCCAGTAGCTTGAAATATCTCCAAACCTATTAAACCCTGAAACCAAAATAAACATTTTGTCCTCCCTTCATGGAAGCATAAAGAATGTCTCAAGGCAACCCGGCCACTTGCCTGCCAATCCCAAATTGCCCTCAAGAACATATTCTCCAGGGCTTTGTCAAATCAGCTTCAACATTCCTCAAGCACCAGGGGGTTCTACCACGTTCCTGGAAAGGCTTTTCCACAACCTGGTCCCGTGTCCTTTTCAAAAGCACCGTGAAGCACCCGTTACCTGTGAGTGCTGGAGCTGCAGAAGAATCCAACTTTCCATTCTGTGGTAAATCCCATGCTTTCAAATATCTTTCCAGTCTGGATGCAAGGGAAAGCAAAATATTTTCAAGATTTCCTACTAAACAGGGCTCTGAGGGAAAAAGACACTTGCAGCTGATATAAATGTCAATAAAGACAAAATTTGGGACTGAGTTGAGGGTTATTGTTTTTATATAAAGAGCATGCTGCGGCATCTAAAAAAATATAGGAATAAAAACACTTCCTGAAATGGAAAACCAAAACTTTTCTTTTTAGAGAAAGCTTGTCAGAATTGCTGTTTACAAACCCTATCAGTTTTATCAAACTGGCTTTTTCCAACGGGAAAACATTCCTGCTAAAATTTCCCACTGGCTCACAAGCAGGGCTTTGCAATATCAAGGTCACAAAGAGTGGGTTTTGTTTCTGCTCTCCAAGAATTCCAACTGCCCAACTGCTGCTTTCCCAGAAGATGCATTTCACAGAAAATTATTATATTGGAATTGAATCCTTTTAAATTGAAAGAATTTAAATATTTCAATCAGTGCATTCAGGAGCAGTGCAGGACCAATGACTAAATTCAAACTGTTTACATTGAGCCAATTCTTTATTTTCTCAAAATTTAAATTCTTATACCCTTGGTTTTCAAAATATATTGATTCAATTAAGAACCTACATGTTCCTTAAATTAAAGAAATGTCAATATACAACTTGAGCTACTCCAGAATTTCAAATTAAGTCTGGGCTTGAGGTGGATTCTTGAATCACAGAATGGTTTGGGTTGGAAGGGACCTTTAAAGGTCATTTACTCCAACCTCCCTGACATGAGCAGGGACATCTTCAACTAAATCGAGCTCTGTTCAACTTGTCCTTAAATGTTTCCAGGGATGGGGCTTCCACCACCTCTCTGTGCCAGCGTTTTACCACCCTCATTGTAAAAAAATGTCATTTTTTTTCTATCTAATCTAAACAGCAATACCTGCCATAAACACCCATCCCTTCAGCCAAAACCCAATTCAGGCTTCTTGAACTCCCTTCCCCACCAAAGCCCCACACCATTGATTAATAATTATTTGCAGAGGGAAGCTGCCTGCACTCTCAGCCCTTTAATATTGATTAAGAAGCACTCGGCAAGGAAAGGCTGGGTGGCTCCAGCTCTGGGAAGTGCCAAGGAAAATAAAGCTGGTATTAGTGATCCTCAGCGTCTTTGCTGAGAAAAAGGCAGCATTGTGGGCTGGGAGACTGCTCACCAAAGGCAGATCTTTTCCAGTCATCCAACAACAATAACAGCATTGGATAAATAGGTGGGATACTCACAAGGGGAACCGATGGAGGGAATTGAAAATGAGCAAAAGAAGCAAAAAAAAAAAAAAAAAAAAAAAGAAAGAAGAGGGGGAAAAGGAAGGTGTTAAGACTTTCCAGCATTCTGAGAGAACAAGGTTTTATCCTCAGTCGGGGGAAAAACAGATTTACTAAACAGGGTGACCTCACTTGTTTGCACAGCATTCAGTAACATGAATTTTATTACCTAGGGTACCTCCATGGGAGCTTGCAAAGCCTTTCCAGCAGCCCTGTGAAAGATGCCGAGTGTATGGAAAAGACATAAACCAGCTTGAGGAAGGAATGGCACAGCTGGGGGAAACAAAAAAAGACAGGCTAGAAACACCCTGGTTGGGTGCAAGTAAAATTGAGAGGGAAAAACCCTTTACTGTGAAGCTGGTGGTTGCCCGGGGAAATCGTGTATGGCCCTGGGAGTGATCAAGGCCAGGCTGGGTGGGCTTGGAGCAAGGGAAGGTTGCAGGGGTGGGATGAGATGAGTTTTAAGGTCCTTTCCACCCAAACCATTCTGGGTTTCTATGATGTGGTGGGCACTCTGGAAAACATTGCCCTGCTCTGCTCTGCAAAGTGAGGGGTGTTTCGCTGGTGGTGAGGAGGTTTCTCCTTGTTGTCTGGGAGAAAAGACCAATCCCACCTGTCTACAGAAGGGCTCCCAGGAGTTGTTGGGTGGGAGAAGCTGTCTCAGTGTCTCCTGGGGTTGAGAGCCTCTCGTGGATTCGGGAGAAGGGCAAGGACAGAGCATTTCCACACCTGCTGGCCCAGGGCTGATCCAACAGGATGCTCAGGAATGCTGCTACCATTCCCTGAGCAGTCACCAAGGCATGGGGACAGAAATTCCATGGGAATAGCTCGAAGCCAGCCTTGTTCCCAGCAAGCCTGGACAGTCCTGGGCCATGAGGTGACCACAGGCAGGAGTGAACGCTGACCAAGAAGTCACACATGAGGTGAGCAATGACAATGCTGTACCCACTGCTCCTCTGAAGCCAGAGAATCCCAGAATCCCACAGAGGTTTGGGTTTAGAGATCCTAAAAGTCATCAAGTTCCAATCAGCTACACAGGAGCTCACAGAATTCCCAGAATGACCAGGTTGGAAGAGACCTTCAAGATATTCGAGTCCAACCCAGCCCCAACAGCTCAACTCAACCCTGGCACCCAGTGCCACATCCAGGCTTTGTTAAACACACCCAGGGATGGGGACTGCACCACCTCCCTGGGCAGCCATTCCAGAACTTTATCACTCTTTCTGTGAAAAACTTTCTCCTGCTCTCCAACCTGTATTTCCCTTGGTGCAGCTCGAGGCTGTGTGCTCTGGCTGTGTCAGTGCTGCTGCAGACAGAGCCCAGCCCCAGCTGAGCACAGGCCCCTTTCAGGAGCTGCTGAGAGTGATGGGGGCAGCCCTGAGTCTCCTTTTCTCCAGGCTGAGCACCCCCAGCTCCCTCAGGGGCTCCTCACAGGGTTTGTGTTCCCAGCCCCTCTCCTGCCTCGTTGCCCCCTCTGTATGCTCTCAAGCATCTCAACATCCTTCCCAACCTGAGGGCCAGTTTATTCATTGCAAATCAAACAGTCTGTGATTTCCCCTTTTTTTGGTTTTTATGAGGAAATTTCCCTGTGAGAAAGACAAGAATTTTCTGTGAGAAGCACTGGAAGCAACCAGAAGAGCGAACAAAAATTCCTCCTTTTGTTCGTGCCGTCATCCTGGGGTGCTGTCAGCTGGCCCCTTCCAAGGAATTCTCTCCCAGCTCCACCTGGTGGCAAAAAGGACATTTGGGCCATTGCTGTGGTCATCAGGTTGGGCTCCAAGGGGACAGGGATTGTTTCTGCTGAGTCCCTCGTTCTGGATGGCAATGGTGTGACTCCTCCTGTGGGGTGGGAACAGCCCTTCACTGCACAGTGAGGCAAATTCCATCCCCGTCCCCTGCCAATGGTGAGCGCCGTGGGGCAGTCACAGCTGGGAGGAAGGAACTTGGGAAGAAAGCAGAGGGAGCCTGGGGGTTGAAGTTTTCTTGACCTGTAAGACCATCAAGAAAAGTTTGGACAACACCCTTGGGTGCAGGGTGTGGCTTCTGTGGATGCTCTGTGCAGGGCCAGAAGCTGGACTTGGTGATCCTGATGGGTCCTGTCCAACCTGGGATAATCTGTGATTCCATGAAGGCTTCTCCAAGTGGGACCAGAGCAGTGACATCTCCCAGACTGGACTTTGGGATGTCCAAGACTGAACTCAGCTGCTCAGAACTGGCCAGCTCGTGTCCTTTAAGATAATCTGAAGGGTCTCACCTGTCCTGCTCTGCTTCCCAGATGAAGGAGTGGAGGTGGCGCCGCTGCCTCACGGCTGGTGCAGATAACTTCAGCTTTATCACATGACAGTAATGATAAGGGGTTGTAAAAAGATAAGATACAGGTATAGACACCATGAGATAAGTACAGGACCCTTCAAAGCCCTTTGAATGACTAAAGAAAAATAAATCCTGATTAAAATATCTGCAGGATCAGGTCAGTTCCTGGTCCAGAATACAGCTCAGACCAGGCCTTAACACAAATTTCTCCAGACACAATTAGAACAGCAGCAGCAACATCTTTGTCTGGTTTTTAGTGTCACCAACTGAGAGAAGGAAAGAGAGATAGAATAAAAAAGAGAAAGGGAGAGAAAGAAACCAGAAAGAGAGGAAGTAGATTGCGAAGAAAATCCAGGTAGCTGCAGAAATGCAAAACTTTCTCTAAAAGCAGGAATTAATAATGGCTCTTGTTTTTTTTTTTTTTTTGCATACTAGAAATTTGATATTTTAAAATGTATAACAGAATATATTCCTGAGAAAATAAAAAATAAAGAAAAAGGAATAATGAAAAAGTCCCAACTTTTTCTTAAAAATAAATATCTAATTTGTAAACATCATAAATTATCAAAAAATCATGAGCTGGCAAAAATTCCTGGGCCTGGCTCATGGCTAATTAAGATGTCACAGCCCTAAACATGCAATGCTTTGACTTCTATCATCAAGCTGATTCCAAACACTGTTATTTATGGCTGCTGGAAGTGGCTTGGGAATGCTGGGTGCATCCATTTGGGATCTTCCCCTGGCTTCCACATGCCAGGAGCTGAGGTCACTGGCGTGAAAAACATCAGGGTGTGGGAAGTGGAGCCTTTCTAGGGATTATGGGAGCTATAGGGGGAAATTCCAGGTTTGGAAGCACTGGTGAAGCTGTGGAGAGACAATATGGAATCAGGAAGCGTGGGGAAGGGAGGCAGAGCCATGGCAACAGTTCCTAAAACTCTGCATCTCATGGAATTCCATTTATTCTGTAAATCACCCCAGTGTGAGCTAAGGCCATGTGGAGACCAGCAGAGCAGATGTCCCAATGCAATCCCCACCCATCAGCATCTCCAGGGGTGTTTCCTGCTGCTCCACATCCTCCACCCATTCGGGCACATCCCTGTGGGAAGGGAGAGATGCCCATGCCAGGATGGAACA
Organism: Zonotrichia leucophrys gambelii; assembly: GCF_028769735.1. Classification (NCBI taxonomy): domain Eukaryota; kingdom Metazoa; phylum Chordata; class Aves; order Passeriformes; family Passerellidae; genus Zonotrichia; species Zonotrichia leucophrys. The sequence goes on from NC_088171.1 coordinate 2,402,060, forward strand.
TGGAATGTTGTCCTGGGCTGTAAGATATGTGTGTTCTATCACATCTGTTTGAGGTGGGGCAGTTATCTCCTGTTCATTGGGCAGTTTTTTCTTTATCTCTCCACAGCCAACCCTCCCTCCAGGAGATCTCTGCTGTCCATGGCCACTGAGTGTCCCTGCAGGGCTGATCCAATCCCAGCATCCCATGGGGAGATGCTCCGCCCAGGGGAGGAGCCAAGCATTCCTACCTGGATCCAATCTGAGCCTGGCCCAGCACAGCAGCCTTTGCCCCCTGCATTGCCAGAGGAGCAGCTTTCTGCTGCCCTGCATGGCCAGAGGGAGCCCAGGCCCATCTGCAGCAGCCCTGGAGCTGCTGTTTTGCGGAGAAAAGAAGAAACCTCACAGCTTTATAAAAGTTGTAAAGCTCGGTGTGTTTATTTACGGCGCCGGACACATGCGGAGAAAACTCTCCTCAAAAGGCATGCGTGCCTCTGAGAACTTCAGGTCTCTTTTTATCCCCCTCTCAAATACATATGCATACAGTTTCACAATAGATTTGCACATATTCATTTTTATGGGTTTCGTGTGACTTTTACCACTTTTAGTTCCTTTTTATCAGAAAGAATTCCGAGGTCAGGCTGACTTGCCCTTACAGCAGTTCCTGTTCCTCTCTATCATCTTCTGTCTCCTCCCCTTTATCTCTGTCCTTCACTGAAGTAACTTCACTGAGCTTAGGCCTTGCAGCCTGGCCAAATAACTACGATTTCTCACCACAGGCTCAACTCAAAAATGCACATTTTACCTAACATAAAATGGATTTCTATCCTGGAAAATTTTTACTTTGCTTCACTGCAGAGGAAAACTCCCCCCTTGTGCAGGATCCCTGCTGCAGCAGAGCCACAGCTGGCACTGCAGGAGGGCTGAGCCCCCATGGATGGGGCTGGGACACCCCCTGGCACACAGGGGGCAGGGCATGGTCTGGCACGTTTTTGGGTTTTTTTGGGGTTTTTTTGTTTGCACTATTGCATTTGTATTTTTAATTTTCCTATTAAAGAACTGCTATTCCTATTCCCATATCTTTGCCTGAGAGCCCCTAAATTTCAAAATTATAATAATTTGGAGGGAGGGGGTTTACATTTTCCATTTCAAGGGAGGCTCCTGCCTTCCTCAGCAGACACCTGTCTGTTCAAACTAAAACAAATGTGCAGTTGGCTCTTCCCTGGGCCAGGGGAGAGAATTCCCACCCTGAAAAAAGGAAGGTTTGGAGCCACACTTTGTCCCCCAACTCTAGAATAAAATAAAATGCTTGGAAATAACCACAGGGTAGTCAGGAATTACTGATTGATTCCCAAGGATATTTGACAGTTGTCATAATAATTCCCATTTCAGCTGAAGTGGGCATCCAATGGGAGCCCAGCTGGACAGAACATTAGGGAGGACATCCAGCAAAAAGGTTTAAAATAAATAAATAATTTAGATACTACTTCCATTTTATGCTTTTCTTTCCTCAGAATAATCAGCAATAACTCACATTCCTTCCATTGGTGATTCCTACACCAAATGTTCCACACAGATATTTAATAGGGAATTAAAAGCCCTGTGCAAAGCAAGAATATTCCAGAATGATCATTTGTACAGAAAATAACAGGAATTTTAAAAACAACTAATTTAAAATGAATAATAATTAGATTAGGAACCATATTTTCAGTTCTATAACTCCTGAATACTTAAATTATCAGGCCTCCCACACAGCTGCTTGTTTTGCATTTTGAGTGTGTTTAACCTGCTAGAACTGGCTCTGGATTTCTCAGAAATTCACAATACAGGATCCAAAAATAAAAATGGAATATGGATTTATGTAAACAACCTTCCCCCTCTCAGAGTGCTGCAGAACATCTCAGATGTGATTTCAGGAGAGTGAGAGGTAAAATCGAGGTGGTTTGGGTGAGTTTGGCCTTTGGAATATCTTGGCCTAGGAGCCAAGAAAGTGGATCAGGAATCTTCAGGATTTTCCTGATGATCTCTGAGAATCCTCTTATCTGCTGAAAACCTAAAAATTCCCATAAATTCTTGGAGTGGAACTACCTTTTTTTAATAAAATATATTCTGATTTTCATAAAAAATATTGCTTTTTTCATCAGATTTCTTCTCTGCTATCCTTTTTTTTTTTTACTTCCGTGCACTGAAAGAATTATTTTAGTTTTTTTTAATGAGAATTAAAACTCAAATATCTCTGCTGAGACACAGCCCAAACTTCCTGGCCAATTTATGTCCCATGGAGGGGACATTTCATGCATCAGGATAATCTGGTGTACTTTTCCATTGGGGAAAGTGGGAATGGAAATTGTTGAACTCTGATTTTTGAGGCATCAGAGCTGAATTTCTAATTATTTCCTCAGTTTTTCAACAAAAAAAAAATTGCTTTTTGCACAAATAAAAAGGAAACAACCTAAAACATTTTCCAACCCACAACAGTCACTCTCACCTGGGTCCTTTTTAATGCTGTTAAAATAACTTCTTCCAGCTCATTTTCTGTCACCAAACCTTTTCTGTCACCAGAAAAATTCACCTGTGCCTGTTTCTCCCATCTTTGTAGCCTCAAACCATGACTGAAAGTGGAAACCTTCAGCTCAGCTTCTCCCCAGCAAAGCCCTCCCACTACAGATCCCACTTTCGACTCAAAATCCAATTTATCGCCACAATAAACCAAAAAAGACTCGACCAAACATGGTTTGGGCAAGGCCACCACCAGCCCAGAGCATCCAAAAAAGTCAGGAATGGTTTCTTTATTCTTTATTCTTTATTCTTTATTCTTTATTCTTTATTCTTTATTCTTTATTCTTTATGATTTTTTTTTCCAAATGGCAGCTGATAGAAAGGATTTTTAGCTGAAGTACGGTTTTTAAGAAGGAAAATTCAAAGTTAATGGCAAATGCAACCCAGAAATAAAACTCAGTTACAAACAAACCCCCTCCTCACTGTGGCTTTGTAGTTTTGGAGCTGGGTTGGTGTCCCAGTGACTGTCACAAGGAATTACAAAGGAAAACAGGCACAAGTGAGGTCATTCCCACCTGAGGAGGGGAAAACTTTGGTTTTATTGGAGTTTCCTTGCCTCAGGAGACAACAAATAGAAGAACAAGAGAGGGGTGGCTCATGGAAAACATGATTCCACAGCAGCCTTGATGTTTGGGACATTTGGCCATTCATAACCAAGACACCAAATCAGACAAAGTGTCCCAAATGTCTTTTTTATGCCTTTTTTAAAGCTCTGACCATGATAATTTTAGTTCTACGTTGTTAGACGTAACAAACCCCATTTTTTTCATCCCTAATTCTTACAAAAATAAGTGAAATTTCAGACGCACAGGGGCTTCACCAAGCAGGGTTTACTGGTAGAATTTCCCAGCAGGTTTTGGGGAATTTCTTTAAGTTGGAGATCCCATTGGTCAACACCTCAGAGCCCAACCACTTTATTTTCATTTTATTCCCTCAGCCCTCCCAAAAGGCTGCCCAGTTCCTCTGGGACATCACTCAGGGAGAGCCTGAAAAGCTTTAAAGCAGAATTTACTTTAAAAAAGGAGAATCTCAGATTGGTTTGGGTTGGAAAGGACCTTAAAGATCACCCCTGTCCCATGGGCAGGGACAGCTCCCAGCAGACCAAGTTTCTCCAAGCCCCATCCAACCTGCCCTAATCCTTTGAGAGATTCTTCCCTGCAAGTGAGAGGGAGAAATGAGTGTTAATTTAGGCTGAGTGCCCTTGTAATTAGCACCTTGCAAATTAACACTGCCCTGGGAAGCTGAGAAGGGCAGGAATGAAAGAGAACCCAAGACAGGAATGCCATTCTAGGGAGTTCATCATCGAAGGAGAGGTGGGAAATGGATTAAAAACCAGGCCCTGGGCTTGAATTCTAATATTTATAATCGATATTTTAATATTTTAATTGATGTTCTGATGTTTATAATCGATATTCTGATGTTTATAATTGATATTCTGGTATTAGTTGTGTGGATCTGGGATTCTGGTCTGGTCAGGGGCCATCAGAGTCTGTCTGTTGACTCAAGAAGATTCCGAATCAAGATTTCGTCCCAGTCCCTGAGTTTGGAATTCTGCCGGGAATGCTGCCAGCCTTTAGCTTTGTAGGATATGGGAATTTAAGTCATTAATGGGAATAATTTAGGATGGAAAAGACATTTAAGATCACCAAGTCCAAGTGAACCCAGCACCACCATGTTCACCGTTTAACCACACCCCAAGTGCCACAGCCACACATTTTTTGACCAAATTCAGAGAATTCAAACAAAAAAAGAAATAAATGAGTGCGAGGCCAGACACACCAACAACCCAAGGCACGAAGAGCAGAGGAAGAGGAGGATGAAAGGCACCACTTCCCTCTAAATCCCACTGATTGGCCCCCATTATCCCCAGGTGGAGGTTGCACCCCCTGAATTCCTGAAGTCTCTTTTCCCTCATGTAAATAATTGAGGGAAGCTGTGGCTGCTCAGTCCTTGAGGATGTGGAATAAAGCCATGGAAAGGTTTTAAGGGCCTACAAACACTGATAAGCCCCCAAATGGATCACCTCCACTTTGTCACTTGATATGAGGCTTTTTTTCAAGGCCTGGCCATGTTTTATATAAAATATCATGACTTTTGTAAGGTCCAATTATGTTTACTCACCATTTCTTCAGGGGTAGCTAGAGGCTGATGTGCTGGAGCAGCTCCATGGACTTGTTCCTTGCTTTAATTCCTTCAGTTAATTCTTTAAGTCCAACCAGGAAGGTCATCCTTCCAGAAGTGTGGTTTCTCCACCACCAGAATCAAAGAACCAACCCAAAACACTTCAGGCTTGGCTTGTGAGAGTTACTTGCAGAGCACTTGAAATTCTACATTGATTTTAGCCCATTTAAAGAGTGGCAAGGAACATTCCTGGGCAGTGGAACTCGCTCAAATAAATTGTTAAAATATTAGAAAATCCCTGGCGTGCTGCTGGCTCAGGTAAAAGCAGCTCCCAAGTAATTCCTTGGCATGGCTCAGGAGCTGGCACGGGCCAAGGGCCATTCCCAGGGGGCATTTTGGACGGAGCCACCTTGTTCTGGAAGGCCAGGACATTTCACAGGTTGGATGTGGGCTGGTTTGGGCCAGGTGGCACCAGCAGGAGGGCTGTGTTTAATTAATTCATGGAGCTGTAGCCAAAAAGTCCAATCCACTCCCTGTACCGACAATAACTCCTGGAAGCAGGAGCAGAGAGGGCCTGGGAGAGGATGAGGAAGGTTGAATGGCTCCTCTTCCTCTTTTCCAAGCAGCTTCCCACCACCTGGATATCCCAGATCCTGAGAGAAATTCCCCATTTTGCATTTGGCAGCTGTTACACCCTGGAGCCACCAGCTCACGAGGGAGTCGCACCTTCACCATCACCTCCAGCTTTGGTTCCCACTGCAGGAGTGGCCACTGGCAGAAGTGGAGGAGACAGCTTGAAGCAAATCCCTTGGAAAACAGGAAAACTCCTTGGAAAACAGGAAAATCCCTTCCACATCCCACAGCACAGAGCAGGATGTGAGCTCTGAAATGTGGCACAACTTGGGGCTCTGCCCTGCTCACCTGTGGTGCCCCCACATCTCAAACAGTGTTGAGGGCACTTCCCACTACCTGGCCCCAGCTCTCAGAGGGATTAAGGGATGAGTTTGGCCAAGTCATGTCTCATTTCTGGCCCTCTTTCACCTCTCTAGCTCTGCATTTGTCATTCTGTTTAGGCTAAAAATAGTCCTTTAAGCAGCTCAATTAGAACCTCTAAAAGGAGATGTTCAAAAGCACTACACAGCTTGAGCTATGTTAATGGTGCTAATGATGTTGATGATGATGATGATGATGAAGAAGAATCAATATCAAGTGTTTAAGGCCAGGCTGGAGCAACTTAAATCCAGTAGAAAGTGTCCATGCCCATGGCAGTGGGGTGGAATGAGAGGAACTTTAAGGTCCTTTCCAACCCAAATCATTCGGTGATTTTGAGACCTGACTCTTTCATCTCATCTCTTGGTGATTAATTTTATTTTTGTCCAAATAATAGTCAGATTTTAGTCTTTCATGCCTGGTTAAAAGGAAGCTCAGTATAAAGTTTGTCCCCTCATTGTGTTTTCTCTTTCTCCTCATTCTGTGTTTTTCCTCACATGCTCTTCTCCGCTCATCTGTGCTCCATCACTGGTTCCCCAGCTGGGTTACACAAAACTCCACACAAAACTCATCCCTCGGTGTACCTGCAAGCTTGTAAGAGATTTAGGCAAGTCATTACTTCTTTCTAAGCTAAATTTACTGGATTTTACTTCTCATGCTCCCCTCCTGCTCAGCACATCCCCAGCTGCAGCCTGACACCACCTTCAAGGCATCTCAGTGACACTGATGAGAACAACGTGAGAGAAAGGGGAAAGAAACCTATTTTATTTTCCTGGAGATGAAATCTCTCATCTGATCCTTGTTTTAATCCCAGATTCTTACAATGCACTCTGAGTCACCCACTTCCTCTGCGGGAACAGCTGTGAAAACCCCACCACATCCTCGGCTCCTGTGGCTTTACAACTCCCATTAGCAGCTCCTGAAGGGGCTGCCTGTGAGGCTCCAGACCTGCCAGTTCCCATTACCCAACTGCCAGGAAGTGCAAATGGGAGGTCGGTGGGGAAGCTGGAGAAGGCAGGGGTTTGCCCTGCAGGGTTTGGTGGGAAGCAAAGCCGAGGTAGATCCATCTCCCATCCCATCATCTCCAATTGTTCGTTCTTCTGGTTTAAAAGCTGGTTTAGTGGAAGGTGCCCATGGCAGGGGATGGGAATTAGGTAATCCTTGAGCTCCCTTCCAACCCAACCTCTCGGGATTTCTGCTGCTCACAGTGACCCTGAGATGTGTCACAAAGTCTCTTTTCCCAGCCCAGCTATCGAAGAAGGAGTCAGAGCTCTCCAGTTCTCATTCTCAAGGTTGTTTATTGCTTCTTATCTATAAAATTCTTTTTCTGGCCTGCTGAGGTCTGTTCAGCAGTATTCAGTATCTTTTTATACTAAAAACTATGTGTACAATATTTACAATTACTTTCCAATACCTATCACCTGTGTCAGACAGTGAGCTTCTACTCTAAACCAATCTGTGAGTGCCACCATCACAGCAGAAGATGGAGGCCAAGAAGAAGAAGGAGAAAGGCTGGACATGCCCAGATTCCTCCATCTTGCCCCCTGAACCCCCATTCTAAAAACTCCAAAAATCTATTTTTCACCCCATGATAAATTCACTATCATTCTACTTAGACTTTCGTGGCTTGCAGATCTTCATATAAGGTTGGTAACTTGCTCCATGGGTCATAATCAAAGTCCCAGGCATCTTGGGCTCTGTGCCAGGGTCTCTGAGCCCCCTGGCAGGGATTCAGGCAATCCAGGACAGCCAGAGGGATGTCCTGAATTCCAACACCAACCCATTCCATGATTGTACGAAAAATACCTGGATCAAAATGTTTGCCTGGTTCCTCTGAGCTTCGAGCTGATGTTTCTCACCATAAGAATGGACAAAGCAAAGCAAAAGCAGGAGGAGCATTGGTTGAGCAGAGTTTTCACTGATTTATCACACAATTCCTTGAGTGAACAATAATCTGTGAGGAGAACAGCAGTGGGACACCATCCCAACACCAGCACAATCCTGGGTAAAGCTCCAGCATTTCTGTCTGAGGATGGCAGCTCTGACTCTGTGTAAAGGAACCAGCTCTGAAGGGGTGGATTAAAAGCCTGGGTGCTTTTCCCACAGCAGGAAATGGGACTGGAAGGTAAAATAAATAAATAAATGCAAGAATTTTGTGTGCATGGGAAGGAGAGAGTTGGAAAGCCAAAGGGAGTTTGGAAACCCTTTGGAGACCCAAGTGAGAGTTTTCAAAGTAACAGAACCATACATTGGTCTGGGTTGGAGGGGACCTTAAAAATGATCCTCTTCCAAGGTTTAGGTTGGATATCAGGGAAATTTTCTTCCCCCAGAGGGTGGTGGAGCACTGCCCAGGCTCCCCAGGGAATGGACACATTCCCAAGGCTGCCAGAGCTCCAGGAGGGTTTGGAAAATCCTCTCAGGGATACCCAGGGTGGGATTGTTGGACTGGAGGATCCTTGTGGGTCCCTCCTAACCCTGGGAATTTAAAGCTCAGCTGCAATGAGGAACTGAGCAGCTCCAGAGGCCCATTGTTAAGAAAAGGACATTTAATGAAGCAAGACAATGTGCCAAGCAAGGGCAGATTGACATCAACGGGCCAAGCAAGTCAGAGCCTGGGATAACAACAGGTTTTTTTAATTGTTGTCATTCCCCCAGACTAAATCTGGCCACATCCAACCTATTCTGAGCTCCAGGCAGTTATTTTGGAATCACATCCTGACAGGGACACTCTGCCAAGGTATCCTGACTTCTCCAGCAAAGTATGATGACCATGGAATCTCATGGGAAGCTGATGGAGTCCCTCAGCCTCCTGAGCTTGTTTAAGGATGTCATTTGCAATGGATGGAGAGGCATTTCTCCAGTTCAGGGCACCACTTTTGGGGCTTAAATTAACGCCAAGGCCAGGCTTATGTTCATGAATAAGGCTGAAGGAAGGATCTCCCACAACCACTGTACAAAGACTTTTCCAACAGATGTGAAGAAAGAGGAGCACGCTTCAAGTATAATTTAAAATACATTTATTGTTTCATTTGTTCTTGCTTTTTTTTCTTTTTTTTGTTATACAAAGATGTTAAATAACTTAAATACATTCTCAACAGTCACTCAGAATCAGATTTATACCTACAAGCTGTACATATGAGGTAGAGAAAAATAACTTAGGCTCCCATAAGACATTGGAAAATAAACAAAACAAAACAAAAAGAAAAACAAGAAAAATACTAATCCTTCATGTTAGTATTCCCACCTCCCTTTAAAAGGAAATGCCATCCCAGGTGTGCAAAACAAATCCTAGACTTTACATTCCTGCTTCAAATTATTGAAGGTGGGGGTGGTCCAAGGGAAATTCCTGGGCTGGTTCGGTGATTGGTGTTTCAGATGGATCCATGCTCAAGGGGAGCTGGAAGGATTATCCACACATCTCCTGATTTTCCTGAATTCAATCTCACCTCTGCTAAGCTGGATGTCTTTATCCCCTTCTGCTGTCAGCAGGGAACACTGGCACCTCCACATGGGCCAAGCCCCTCGCAGAGGTGCCCCAGAGCTGCAGACCAGGGGCTCCTTTCCCAAGGGGGTCATTCCAGACCCACATCAGTGCCAACACCTCTCCCAACACCCCTGAGGGAAGTCATCTCCTGGCCTTTTGGGTCATCTTGCCCAGTGCTAAGAAGGGTTTTATCCCATTTCTAAAAACACTCAGCAACAACTGAGAGAAAGGGAAAATCCCGATGTTTCCCCTGACAGGTGAATTCGATGTGTCTGCATAATTCCTGGCCTCACTCCCCACTCCCTCCCTGCACCTGAGGAATTGTAGTTACAGGAAGCCAAAGTAAAACTGTGCTGCCAAATCCATTTTCCTTTCCTCCCCACCCACAAAGCCTCAAGATTCCCTTTTATTCTTTTATTTGCTCTATTCAGAAATATTCTGCTTGTGAATAATTTGGTCAAATCCAGTGCTAGTTAGTGAAAAATAGATCTAAAAGCTATTCAGTGGTGGTACCCATGACCAGGTTTCAGGGAGTTGAGCAGATTCAACCAGGAGGTTGGAATGAGATGGATCTTGAAGACCCCTTTCAACCCCAAACATTCCATGGTTCCTATGGTTCCTCTGGACCTGATCCTGCGCCGTACTGAGCGATGCGGTCCAGAAAGGCCACATCTTGCATTTCTTGTGGGAAAACGTCACTTTCTAAAAGTCATCACCTAATTAGCACCCTAAAAACTGAAATCCAGGATGAGCTGGCCACGGAAGCCAGACTCAACCCAACAGATGTGCCCGCAGAGCTGGATAAACCGGGAATGAGGAGCTTTACTGCACCTGTTCCACAGGGTACAGAACAGACCGGATTTTACTGCAGCATCAACTGAGGAATTTTTCACAGGCACCATAATCCACCAGAAAATCACCTTAAGCAGCATCTACTCCATGAAAGTACCCTTGAGAAATCCGTCCCTTCATCTGGGGTCTCATCCAAGCCTACCCCAGCCAAAACACCCGACTGTATGTTCCCTAAAACAGGGCAGCTGAAAAACCGCGGACAAAGGAATTCCAGACCTGGCCTGAAGGAAGGCAGATGTCAACGAGCTGCTTGACAGCAAAATCTCCTCAGGAATTATTTTAGCCCCTGCTCAGGTCTCCAAACCAGCAATCCCAAAAGTTCTTAAGAAAACAGGGGGTCCATAAATCATTCCCTGCTTCCCAAGGTGATGGATAAACTTCCCGAATCACGGCAGATCAAATATCCAGCTCCCCGGTTTTATACTGCTCCATTCAAATAGATAAAAGTTGCTTGTGTTGGATCAAGCCTGGAATTTGGTCCTCTTCATTTAACCTTCCAATGTACTCTGATTATGATTTTATTTTCCCCAACCACCTTTTTAAGAGCTGTTCTTCCCAAGCCAGCTGAGCTCAATGGCAAATCCCCAATAATTGCAAATAGATTTGGGATTTCCTCCATCCAGACCCATCTCAAAACCAGGATGTTCAACTAAAAAAGGGTAAACTTGAAATTTTGGGGTAGATTTTTTTTATCTTTCCATTACAAGCTACTCATGTTTCATTTTTAGCATTAATAATGATAATAATTAAAAATCCCCTTTGATTAAGCACTGCTTGTTTCACCAACTGGAGTTTTTGATAACTGGAAGATAAGGAGAACATAATGTTTAGGACTTGTTTTGCATTTCTCCACATCCGGCATAAATGAGTCAGTCACACAGAATAGAAGCTTGTTAAAAAACAGATGACGGGTGCAACAATTATTTCTGTGGGTTTTTATTTCTTTTAATAGAAAATTCTAATATAAAACAGCAAACATTTTCAGTTTGCCTTGTTTACAAAAATATTATATATATTTTTTTTATATTTCTGACATAACTAAAATGCACTATTCAATAAAAATATTCTTCCATCAGCTAACTTCTCTTTTTAAAAAAATTAATAAAAAAGTTATATAAATAATGGTTGCACCCCCCCACCCCAAAACTGATCTGGCTGGATCAGCTTAGGAGAACCAACACTTTGACACTTTTGGGGGGACAGGGGGTGAAAGGGGGTCAGGAACCAGAGATCTCCCCTCCACCCCTCTGTCCTTCTCCAGTTACATCTGAGCAAAATCCTGTTTCTCTGGGGATAAGAAAAAGGGGGAAAGTTGCTTTGCACTTTTTTTTTTTTTAATATTTATATATATATATATGAAATGACACCATGAAAAAGTTCAGGGACCCAAATCCACCGCTGAAGTAGTTTTACAAAACCGAGCAATTTCACTGAATTGCACTGGAGATCCAATGGTGTGGTGGCAGAATCAGCCTCTCTGGAAAAATCCAGTTTAATCCAGCTGGGACAAAAAGGGTTTTACAGGACACCCCCCAGTGTTTTATACAGGAGTTCCCAGTCTCTTATTCAGGGTTTTTGGATGGAGTAGCACTCGTGCTCCATGAGTTAATTAAAGTCCAACACATTTCTCACCATCAGAAAACCCAGGCCTAGCACTCCAAAGGGTTTTGAGATGGTTTGACAGATTTTCTCCCAGCTCCTACTTAAGCTCCACTGGATTTTTCCAAAAGGAGGCTTTTGCCCCAATTCTTTCTTCAATGATAAGGCAAACATTGGAAAACGCTGGAACTAAAGACCCCCCACGCAAAACACACCCACAGCGTGGTGCAGGGGGGAGAAGAAAAATAACCCACATTTGTTTTACCACCCTAGGTCAAAAGGCCAAGAAGACAAGTTCTCCTGATTTCAGAGTGTTAGTATATTTTATACACTGCCTATACATTTAACACATGTGCCTCGATACTATTTAGTTATTTATAATTTTTTTTTTTAACCACAGGAGAATAAACCTTGCTATTTACAATATATAACAGGCAAGTACTATATCCACATGAACATAAATACAATTTGTGGTGGTTTTTTTTCTTGTTATTCATTTTTTTTGTAATTATTTTTTGTCTTTTTTTTTCTTTTTTGTCTTTTTTTTTTAAATACTTACAGAAAGCATCCAGGCTTCAGTGCGTGAGTTATAATACACAGAAGAGCTCTTTCACTCAGTAGTTCATTCACTCTTTGCTGCTTCCTTCTAGACAAGCTTGGACAATCTGCCTGATTTCCCCCCCATCTCTCTCTCCCCCACACTGCTGAACACACCAAGCTTCCCTACCCCATCCCATCCCATCCTGGAATTTTTTTTTGGCCAGGATATCCATGCCAACACTCCCCTCTCTTCTGCTTCTAGGGACTCATTCTCCTCTCACACCAGTGCAATGTGGAGTTACTCCAGCGAGGTCAACGGAGACAGAGACACCAGTGAAAAGAAGGAAAATGAGGCCCATGGTTTAAATATAACAATAATAATAATAATAATAATTAATAATAATAATAATAATGCACATAAATTGCGGCCCATCCTTTAATTAAGAACAGATTAAAAAAGAAAAAAAGAAAGAATGGTGCCAGAAATAGTAATTCAGACCCCAAAGTTCCTGTTTTGAGCAGGTTTGGATCTGGCTTTACTTTGAAGGGGAAGAGCTATTCTAGAACACACAAAAATGTAACAGTGAGTTTGCACATATGTGTGAGAGAGAGAGAGACAGAGGGAGAAAGAGAATTTAACATAATACCACATTGAAACCATAAGAAGGTCCTTCTGAAGGGCTTTACAATAAATAAATGTTCAATATTTATAGATATATATATATATTTATGTGTCAAGGTGTGCATATATATCTATATATACACACTGAATAATAGGTTTCTAGGCGATTTATTTTTTAAACCATTAGATAAACTGCTCAGGGGTGACTTTCCCAAAAGCTGTGAGACCTTCCGGTGCTTTGCTGGGGTGGAAGGTGAGAATTCCACATGTGGATTCCACTTTCACTCCTCCAGCATTATCCCAACCCCCAGAATTGTACAGCAAATAAGGAAACACCAAAAAAAGAGACATTTTGGTTCACTCTGCAGAGCCATGGTGCTATTAAACAGCAACGCCCTGTCCCTCCCCTTGCCCCCTCCTCAAGATTTGATGCCAACGAGCCAGGCTGGACTGCAGGTATTTTTAACTAAGAAAACCCCAGATCTATCTTTTCTCTTCCCAGTAGATGCATATGAACAGCTTAAATATTAGTGGCTACAATTAGAGGGGAAAAAATTAAATAAGGAAAAAAAGACTTTGAAAAATTATGGTTTGTCTTGGGAAATTGCTCTTTTTTTTTTGTTTTTTTACTAATTTTTACTAATGTTTGAGAATCTCCTCTTTTGAACACCAGATCAATGGCTTATAGAAACTCGGTGGAAATTGCTACTACTGGACAATCAAAAATTGCTACCAAAAATCAAACAAAACACCCTCTGCTCCCCATTTTTTCCTTAGAAATCTTCATTCAGGCAATTTGCTGGCTGCCTCCAATCCACTTTTATATGAAGAATATTGGCATGCCAAGTCCTGGATTGTAAATCTCCTCTTCCAAGCAAAAAAAGAAATGCTGGAGGTTGTCATGTGTTTCACAGCGTTGGAGTGATCAACCCCTGCATTCAAATTTCTGGCTTCTCTCAGGTTGTCTCTGTGTCGATTGGCTATTCCAAATCCATGAGTTTGTTAGGATTTAGCAGGTGTGTTTTTAAAGTACAGTTCTCGATCTAGTGGTTAAAAAAAAAACAAACCAAAATCATCTTAAGGTCATAGGGTTTACATACAGCTTGTGTCATGTACCACTGCCATGGTTTAGAGTAAATGGAATGATGACCTAGGAAAGAAAAGTCAGCTCCTCCAGAGGTCTGATCCAGGCCGAAACGGCTGCTCCACAAGGCAAGACAGCCCCGGGTTCCAAGAGGCACTCGGATTCCTCTTGTCCTACTCAAGAGAAACACGTCCAAATTCAACTCAACGAGTTCCAGTTGGGATTTCTGAAGCAGTTACCACAGGTTGACCTCCATCAGCAAGAGGTGGGAAGAGGAGAGAAAAATAAATCATGCGCCAAGTGAAAATGAAACAAAAGTATCTAGTGGTTTAAAAAAAAAAAAATTAAATTTAAGACAGCGATAGTGCTAAAGAGCCTGCATTTGGGTGAATTGTTTAAAATAAAGAATGGGATTGGACTGATGTGGACAGGCACATCTGGTGTTCTGCTGTCTTCCCAACCTCTTTCTTGGATCTATTTCTGTCTGCAGCGTGGTGGACCCAACGTTTCCGAGCTGTGCTGGTGACGATGCACGCGGAGACGGAGCTGTCATTAAAGAGCTGATGCTCCCAGTGGGTCTCTTTGTCAGAGCCTGCTTTGCTCCATGTGCAGAAACTCCACTGGAAGAACCCATCATTCCCTACAAATTCCTCTTGAGTTTTAGGAGAAATAAATGTCCGCTTCTGGCACCACAGCACTCGAAGCGGAAAGATCTTTTGCATCTGCTCAGCTCTCTGAGCAGTTGGGTGAGCTCCAGGAATAAAGAAGTACAGGATATTCATGCCAAAGGGAATCTCTTAGCCCAGGAGTTCATGGAGGATGGCTGAAACAACGTTCCAAGGAGAAATGATCCGTCAAACTACATAGACGACGAAGGTGAAGGTCAACTGGTGTCTAACCCCAGTGTGACAGGCACTTATTTCCACATGGTTGGACCTCATGAAAATTCAGTCTACAGGATAAACAAAACAAAAAAAAAAAAACCAAAACAAAAAAACCCAAAACAAAACAGCAACACAGCTGGGTCACCTGTACCCTACAAAGTGCTTATGTCTCAACATAGCTTCCAGATGCCAGAAGGTCAATCAAACCCTGTTTGTCTCCATAGGCAGTTCTCCAAGCTGGCCCAAGTGCAGCAGCAGCCGCGGGTCGTGTCAGTCCTTGCAGGTGTAAACCTCCTCCCTCTGGGTGCACTGCTTGCACTCCACGTAGCAGCACCAACGCACCTGGCACTGGCACGGGCGCGTCACCACCCGGCTCTGCGTGTTGTGGCCCCGGCCGCAGCAGATGCTGTCACAGTTCTTGTCCTTGTAACACTTCCGTCCCGACGTGCCGGGGGAATAGCGACTCATCAGGCAGAAGCTCGGGGAGTCGTCAATGTAGACGAGGTCCGTAGTCCTTGGGATTTGATCGCTGTGGCCGGGGATGGATTTTTTAGGGGGGGAAATGTCGCCTTCCCCCGTGGCCTCGTTGGTGGTGCTGCCCACCTTGAGCGAGGTCTCGTACTTCTGCTTCAGCTGCTTGCCGATCTCGTGGAAGGGGGAGAGCTGCCTCCAGCACGTCCGGACGGTGCAGGAGCCGGACACGCCGTGGCATTTGCAGGTGGTCTCCACGCCGGCTTTGATGACCTGCAGACACACACATGGCCCCAAAGAGAATCAGTCATCAAAGCATCAAGTAAAACATGATATTATCTAGAAGAGGCTTCAGGGACACAAAGCTGATGACAATACATCTGTTGCAATCAGACAGAAAATGCATCCTACAAGAAATACTTCAAAAATATCTCAGTTCCCAGAGTATGACATTCAAAACACATCCTACAGGAAATACTTCAAACGGATCTCAGTTCCCAGAGTACGACATTCACCTGCAAAAACTTTGCTTAATTGGCTAATTAAAGATACTAGAAAGGTGCACGAAGATTGTCCAGTGCTGCCATTCATTGCGTAGATAAAGATCTGAAATTGTGATACAACTAAGAGATTAATACATATTTTAACACCTATTTATCTTTGTCAATAATAAGTAGGTAAGATATAAAAGTGGAAGAAACAGAAAGAGGTGGGGTGGCACATGCTCCAGAACAGAAGCGTGGACAATAGGAACCTTCTCCATACCACAGGATCCCAAACCCAAGTACAAGAAGCAATTTTAGTTTAGCCCCATGAGCTGACTGATGCTAAACAAAGAATCCCATTCTTTTCAAATCAATGCAATAAAGAAGTTTCACGGCACAAAACAACATCCACCTACTTAGAAACAGCATTGGAATGTTCCATCTCTGCTTCTCCAGAGAGAAATTTACACCTGGGGTACCTCCATGGGCAGCACATGAGCAGAGATGTTATTTGGACAGCCACACATACCCCACATTTTGTCCACAGATTATAAACACAAATTTGTATTTCTAATTCTCCCACCCTGCCCCTTCCCCAAAATTAGATTCTGTTAACTTTAAATGGGTAAGGTACAACGACCCCTTAAATCAGCAGGTGAGGACAGAGTTTGTTTGACAGAGCTGAGTCCTGACAAGGGACCAAAGTACTGCTGAAAGTGCCCTTCCTTTGGGCATCTACGGTACCTAAAACAGAAGAAAACAACCTCCCCCCGTGCCCATGATGGCATCTGGCTCTGCTGTGGCCTCCTGACAGCAGAGGACTGGCTGCAGTCCATTTCCTGACCATCCGGTTCTTAATTATTTGGCTGCACAAATCCTGCTGAGCCCCATGTGCAACCGTGCAATAGGTCATGGACTCGGAACTGGGGCCTGGCCCAATTGTGATATTCCAGAAACATTTTTAGAAAGACAATATGCATAATGCAGCCTTCAGCAGAGCCTGTCCAATGGTCACACTTCATTCCTGTGACAGCCAAAGACCTTTGCGAGTGCAATCCAATAATACACAGTAGCATTCGGAGCGGTGACGGGTTACAGGGGGAGATGTGTTGCTGGTTATAGCGCTCAGCTGGGATGCCTTGGGTAAGGGCTGTCACGCTTTGTGTGCCAAAGTGTCTCGCCAAGTCCACAAGAAATCCCACAATGTCAGACAAGAGCGTGCAGAACACATTTCAACACCGAGGGGGAGGGGGGAAAACCCCAACCCTCACCCGTCCCCTCCCTGGTGTAAAGTCTCGTTTCACTGCTTGTCCGCAAGTGAGAGCTGAGTTCGTGTGAAACAAAGCTCCTCCACCTGATTTCACGCCCACACCATCAGCAAAGCGGGCAGAAATTGCTGGGATACTTGGGAAAGGGCTGCACACTGCAGTCATTCATCACTTCGGGCTTTCCTCAACCTCTCCTCCTCCCCCAGCGCATTTGCATCTGCTCCACCTGGAAAAGGAGGCAACCCCCATTGCCCAGGAGTTGGGAAAGCAAGAAACCAACAGGAACTGGCTCAGCTTGCAGTCCTGCTCCTGGGCTCGGAGCTGATTGAACAAGACAGGGTCATGAAACTCAGGAAGGGAACCTGGACTCGGGGCTGTTCTTGTCAGGAGCCACCTCTCTGGAGCTCAGTGGGAGTGCTGACGTTGCAGGAGCGCTGCAGCCAAGGCGTCCACGTGGGGCTGGTGGATACAGCCCAACACGTGTTGGAAAACCTGATCCTGATGGATTGGCAGCTGGCTGATGGCGCAGGACCTTCAGTCAGGTGTAAGCATGTAGGTTTAGGCACTTGAATCACATCAGCCAGCCAGGGTTGACCTCACCGAGGCAAACACTCGAGTTTAAACACCTCGGTCTGAGAAACACCTCCGAACTCTCATCGCAGTCAGGGCAGCCAGAGCAGGGCAGGATCTGCAGTGAGGCAAACACCTGCTCCACTGAACAGCTCTCCAGGCTCCCTCTGACAGCTGAGCACATCTCCATCACCAACAGGAGCCTGGGGACCCAGCCCACACAGAGGCACCTCAGTTCAGGGGAGTCTGTGAGCAGAATCCCACCCTCAGGGCCAAACTCAGGTGTTTAAATATCTCCACCTAGCACTAACTGAGGTGCTTTAAAACATTCTCATCACACCAGCTGTCCCTGTAGCAGCATAAAGGTCCCTCAAGGGGTACTAATAAGTGTATTTGGGTAAATTAATTCTATTCTCCTAATCTGGACTCAAATTCCACATGAACCCCAGTCTGGATTTTCCTGACTCGCTTCTAGCTCCTTGTTAAGCAAGAGACGGCTCTGGTGGACCAAAGCATAAAAGGTTTCCATTGTCCCTGTCCCCATGAATGCAGCAGTTCATGAAATCCATGTGGATTTTCCTGCTGTGTGGCTGCCGTGCAAGTGCGGTGCATCCCAACCGCCCTGTAAAGCTTCTCCTGGAAGGACCGGGAAGGGCTCAAGAATGTTACGAGGCAGCAAGAGTGAAAATCCTAGAAAAATTCCCTGCCCAGGCAGCCTCCCCTGCTGCTGTCAGTCACGCTGCAGCTCCTCGAGGCGCTGCGTGATGGGGAACTGCTGCCTGCAGCCCCAGCCACCCACGAGCCAAAACGAGTCTTGGCAAAGCCCTTCTGGTTCCCGTCCCGCTCCCCAGCTTCCACAACGACCTTTCCTCCTCTTGGTGCAAGCTCCTGTCACAGGCACTTAAATCCACCTCATTTCTTCAGGAAGCAGAGCAAGACTGATCCAAGTCAGCAGGTTCCTTGGAGAAAGCTTTGCTGGCTGGATCCTGGGACAAATGTCTGGATCGTGCTTTCAAACTTGAAGGTCTTCTATCCTTCTTCCAGCAGAGAAAAACACTGTTTTTATTGCCAAAGAACTCTTAGTTAGATGAGGAAGAGTAAGGTTTTACCATATAAAATCATATTTCAAGAGCTGTAGCAGCTCCTGCTTTCTTGTCAGGGCTCATCACAGTTCAGAGCCTGATTTACCTCCATCCTACACAGACCTGAACTTGTCCTGAACTCACCACTGAATAATCACTTCATCCACACCAAGGATGTGGCCACCTGCACCTTTGTCACAGATGTGAAGCAGAATGGCTCAGTTTCCATCCAAGGCACAAAATATTTCATGCTCCCCATGGCTCCAACTCCACAGATACCACACAGGGTTGTAGTAACTCAAGAGTAGCAGCAACAAGGAGCATCCCTTTTGTACTGTGTGCTGTAGAGAGCTCCTACCATGAAAACAAAGCCAAAAAAAGACAAGTGGTGGGTCAGGGATGGCATCACACATGGGAATTCTGTCCTCCCACTCTCCTCTGAAGAACCACCTGGTTTGGCAGTATCAAACAGAACAGTTTGGGAGGAAAATAAGGATTTTTAGCTTGACATAGGAACACAAATTCCCACTGACCTTGCCGTGAGAACACCCAATACTGACAAAATCAGAATGAGGGAAACACAAAGCAAGACAGAACCGTTTTTCTTGGGGTTTTCCAGCTCGGAGGAAACCAGATAGCTCTGCTGGACTGCCTTCCCAACTGGCTTTACATGGGGAAAAGGGATCACAGCAGAGCATTGCTATGCAACATGTAATCCTTCCTCCCAACAATGGTGCGCCGCGAAGCTCAGACTGAGTGCCCCCGTCATGATCAGTCTCAGACATGCTGCAACACACAATTTCTCAGTGTTTTAGCTGAAACGCCGAGGACAGGATTCCCATTCATTCCCAGCTGGGTCACGGGGCTCTGGCAGTGGGTTTTTTTTTTTGGTGGGTTTTTTTTTTTTTTTTTTTCAGACAACTCTTGTCTGGGCAGCAGCAGCCCAGGGCGGACACCCGGCCGTGGGAATTCCGCGCTCATTGCTCCGCTGTCGTCATGGCTGGGCTACGGCTCCAGGGCTTCAAACCATTCGCTATGGTTTGGGGGAGAGGAGGGCAGCAAAGCCTCCTTGCAGGCAGATCATCCAGGGAAAAGCCTTGCCTGGCTTTGGGAAGGGCTTTGGGATGCCTCCCCACAAATCCAATCCTCTCTGTCCCCTCTCCAATTTAAATAGGCTTAGTCATTCTCTCAGCTCGAGTATTAACGTTTGTTTGGACAGCAGCCACGGTCCCCACACACAACCAGTGGACCAGACTTGTCCCTTCACACTGGCCAATGCCACTGGCTGAACTATAAAAGTTTCACAGATTGTTTGTTGTCATCCTTTCTTTTTTTTTTCTCTACCTTGTTAAAAACCCTTCTTTTCAGCCTGTTCTCAACCTGCTTTTTCACAACAGCTTTCCTCTCCCACCACCCTTCCCTCTTTAAAAAAATAGGAACATTCATATTTTAGTGACATAGGTATTAAAACACAAACATTTAAGCATAGAACAACATAACCCTACTTAAAACTGAGAACTTCAGAAGTATTTTCCCCATGCTCAGTATTCCTAGCATGCTTCCCATGCTAAAAAAGCTCCACATAAACAACCAACTGCAATCACTTATGGGACACAGCAAGCAATTTTTTTTCCAGAGTATTGATTTCCAGGCCTAAGAAAGGCTTTGGCTGAGCCATTCTCAGCCTGAAATGAGAGGAAAATCCAGAGAGCACGCCTGGGCATTCCTACCTGTCATAACCTGCAGCAACTAATACCAGTGGTGGCCCTGAAAACTGATCTGTACATTAAGAGCTCTTCTCAGGCTGTTATTTGCTGGGTTTGATTTGTACCTTGGTAAACATGTGATGCCCCATTTCTCACTGCAAACACATCCCTAAAAAACAGCCAAGAAGGATGCTTTATGTCTTTTGGGGGTTTTTTTTGCATGCACCAAGTGGATTAAGCCCCAAAATAGCAATTATTACACATCATGAGGGTGCAGCAAAGCCTGGAGTTGGACTGGAACTGTGTTAATGAGCAGGAACTGTGTGAGACTGGATGGTCAGTGCTTGTAAACACTGTCTCTGCAACAGGAGAGTTGTGCCTCCCTCCGCCTGTGTGTGACCTTTAGTGAGTCACTTAATCTTTCTGGGTCTCAATTTCCCCCCTCTGCCCAACGGAGCTCCAGAAATGAAGAGGGTGGCATGCTCTGATAGCGTGTTATGTGATAGCTCATGAAGCTCCTCAGACAGATGATAGCTGGGCAAACATCTCCCTGATATGGAGAGTGCATCTCCAGCCCTCCAGAGAGATCCCTGCCAGCGCTGCCTGGGGGGGAAAAGCCATTCCTCAGATGGAATTCCAAAATAAGCAAGTCAACAGCAAGGGAAAGTCCAGGCACCTCCCTCTATCCTCTCCAGAGCATCCCAGATGGTTCCAGGTGTGGCTGTCTCAGGGTGGGTCTGGAATTGAAGCCTACAAGGGTGACAAGGACCATGAAGGGCTTGGGACAAAGCAACCTTTAAGGTCCCTTCCAACCCAAGCCATTCCAGGATTCTGTGGTCCTTCAGAAACACTTGCTCTGCACACACCAAAGCATCTTGTGCAAAAAACAATGAAGCCTCATGAAAGGAACCAGTTTTAAAGCAGGAAACTGCTGGAAGAGAGATCTTTTCTTCTTCTCCATCTCTACCTCCCCATAATTTTGTATTAAACACACTCAGCTCTCAAGACATGGACTTCAGGCAAAGGTTTGTGGAAGGATGAAGGAAAAAGGCAGTGAGAACATGATAATTTTTTTTCCTAGGGTAACAGCAGCCCCTTTTAATTGTGCCCCTTGGATCTGTAAGACATGCTTGACCAGACATACCTCTGGAAGAGGTCAGCACTCCTGGGATTAAGAAACTTAGCAACGCTCCAGAGAGGGAGTTGGAAAGTCATGTTTAATGATACTTGGCTGAGAAACTGGGCAAATTTAATTAAAACATCACTTACTCAAGCCCAGTGGAACTAATTGAGTGCTCTAATATTCCGCCTTTTCATTAATGGGTTACAAAAGAGGGCTGCACTTGTGTGTACAAGGGGGAAAAGGGGGGAGGACGGAGAGAAGATGAGAGCTTTAGCAAGGCTGCCTGGGCTTCATTTAATATAACTCAGAAACTTCATTGCTGGCAATGGAGCTTTAATACAGTTGACTTCTCCCCCCAAAACACCCTCTCCACCCAAGACCCCTCGGAAAGAATGGCTGAATGAGGGAGAGTAGATCTGGCAAAGGAAGGGAAATTGCTTTTTTAATAAGTGGTCTATTCAGAGCTCCTGCTTTTCAATAAAGAGAAGGCTGGAGAAGTCCTGGTCTAATTACCTCATCCTCACACTAGACAAGCTCACCCTTTCATTAACCACTGAGGTCATATCATATAACTTGGTGAGCCACCACGGGCACAACATGTTCAGTGATTATTTCACTGGTGGCAGCAAAATTACAGGCAGCCCATCAAGGTTGTAAAAGAGCAGAAGTGAATTCATAATTAAATGAGAACGTCTACCAAGAGACACTAAAACTAGGCGGGATAGGATCATGTCACCCTCGCAGAAATACAGGGATTGTTTGCTGGTGTGACACCATGGAGAAACTGGTGTGGTGACCAGGAGGGGAGAGGGTTGCTTGCCAAATTAGTCAGTCCAGCACAGGTCCTTTTTTTTTTTTTTGCTGGGTCTCAAGGGACTATTTGTATGTTTTGCCATGGTTGGGAGTAATGAGATGGGAGAAATGACACGTAAAGAATCAGTGAGAGACCACCAAGCTTGTGCTGTATCATTGGTAGAGACTTCTCCACTCCCTCAGTGAACACACGCATCCACACACTGAAAGAACTTCAGCTCCAAACTGCTCAGCTCCAAAATGGCACAAATCAAGGCTGTCTGCACTCCTCTACTGCCTCTGATCAACCCCAAATCAAACCCAGATGAGTTATTGTTCCAATAACCACGCTAGGTGAGTCCAAAGGGGTTTCATTCTGCTGCAGTCACTGAGCAAACTCTGCTTGCTAAAGGCAAAGTCTTTATGGAAGGAGTTGGTTGGTGGGCAGCCTCTTTGAAGGCACAGAAAACGTGCTGAGAATCATCTTTAACTCAGTACCTTCCTCAAGGGAAATATCCACAAACTCAGCAAGGAATGCAGTGGTGCTCTCAGCCTCCATCCCCTCATCCCTGCACTTGCAGTGGGAACAGGAGGAAGAACAGGGATCAAACCCAGTATTAATCCACACCTGAGAGCAAGCAGTGCCAAAGACAATCCATCCACCACATCAAGAAGGTCAAACTGGTTTCAATATTCTGGAATCTGAATTAAGCACTGCAAGTTTTGACTTTGTAGTCACAAAGTCAGGCTGGGTCCTCACTCTGATCATCATCTTAGTGACACCAAATTGTGCCAGGGGTTAAGAGCTGAATATCCCAACCATACAGATGTGTGTCCTCTTGATCTTCTACCACCACCCTCCTGAAAGTTTCCTCCTCAGCATTCCCTCCTTCTCTGCCTGGCTCCATGGTGGAGCTGTGAGCCCGCTGGGCTGCTTGGCTTGGCTTCCAACCACGCCATGGCACAATGAATTGTTATATCCAGCAGCACAGATAGAGAAATCATCTCAACTGCTGCTGCAAACAGGCAAAGGAGAGCTGTCACACAGCAATCCCAGCTTGACAGAGACGTTGTGAGTGGACGAAAATAGGAGCAGTGGATCACTGACCTACAGCAGAGGTCTGAGACCTGGGTTGCCAGGAGGGCTCTGGGTGTCTGGACAGCCGTCACAACTGTTACTCAGCTGTTCAGCTCCAGATACCACACTGAGAAACCACTGCCGGTGGCCACAGTCCCACTGTGCCAAGGGGAGTGCAGAGGATGCTGGGGAGTCCTGCATCTTCCCCTGGGAGCTAACTCACAAGGATCAGGACACAGAAGGGAAGGTTCAACCTCTCAGCTCATCCTTGGAGTTTGTTTAACTCAGAGCTGTGCAGTGTAGAGCACAGATGATAATTAAGGACACAAATCCTAAATCCAAGAGTGGCCTCAGCCATATGGACATCCTGACTGCAGCTCCTGGGATTGGGAACACTGGGAGTGGGGCCAAACCCATCTGGGAGGTTTTTACCCCTGCCACTGTTGGTGGATACCCCTGGAGCTACAAGGACGTGCCAGTGGCAGCCAAAGTCCCATCCTTGGAGGTTTTGATGAGACTGTATTGTGTGGCTCTGGAATGAGAGGAGAGCCAGGACATCTCAGAGAAACATCCAGCATGGAATCACAGCTCCATGGGCCACCTGCCATCCCATCTGCTACACACTCAACTCCAAAAGATGGGAATGGAAGGAGAATGGAAGGAGAGCTAGGACATCTTGCAGAAACATCCAGCATGGAAGCACAGCTCCATGAGCCACCTTCTCTATTGCCATCCCATCTGCTACACACTCAACTCCAAAAGATGGGAATGGAAGGAGAATGAAGGGAGAGCCAGGACATCTCACAGAAATATCCAGCATGGAAACACCCACCATGGGCCACCTTTTCCACTGCCATCCCATCTGCTACACACTCAACTCCAAAAGATGGGACAGAGCAACCAACACCAGGGTTGAGACAAGTCCCATCATCCTGCAAAGCCTGTTTGACACGTCAGGGAGCTGCCACAGGAGCTCAGAGACACTGAGCCCTTTAATCCAGAGCAGGAAAGCTGTCAGCCAAAACCAGACACCAGCTAAATCCAGGATATTTCTAATCCTGATCTCAGCGCTGTCTAGGAGCATCTGGTAGTGGGGAGAGGGGGAGACACTTTGCTGGCCAGCCCTGGCTGGTGGCATTCCCCAATGCCCCAATTCTGTCGCGAGGAATGACATTTTATACATAGACACAGCAACAACTGAGCTGGGGTGGCCATTCCTAGAATGCACAACTGGCTGGGCTGCATTTGCCTGGGAAACTGGAGACCCAGGTCCCCCATCCCAGCCCCAAGCCTGCATCCAATCACACAGACAATAACAAGGCTCGAGGGCTATTTCTGGCCCTGCAGTATGTCCCCCTTGGAGGTTGGTGCAATGAAACACTGATCCTAAGCACCTGTGCTGGCCAATCTGAGGGATTTTTGTGTTGGAGCAACTCTAGGCTAGGTACAGCCAAGCATTTTATGGGAGAAGGTGGAAAGCCTCTTCCTTTTCCCCTCGCTGAGATGACCCAGCACTCGCAGACACTTTGTCCTTTACATCTGTCACGGAAAATGCTGAGCTGGAAAGGGACCCACAGGGATCATCGAGTCCAAATCCTGGCCCTGCACAGGACAAACCCAAAAATCACACCATGTGTCCCAGAGCATTGTCCAAATGCTTCCTGAATTCTGGCAGTCCTGCAGGGAGGCCCCTAGGCAGCCTCAGAGGGGGTGTAAAGAACAGGAAGAGAGGATGAAGATGGGAAAAGGACAAAGGGACTCTACAACCAAGCACCATCTCCCACTCTAGGTGACACAGGAGGTTTCTGTGCTCCAGGTGACATAGAAGGCTTCTGCCAGAAGACAAAACTGAAGGGGCTATTAGGTCTGAGGTCAGCCAGAAATTAATCTCTCCACCCTGGTTCCCTGCCAGCTGTTTCTCCAGCCAGTTTTAAAGAAACCTGGCCAAGGAGATGCTACACTGTCCATGCTCTACTGAGCTGCTGCAAGAGAAGCGTCCCTCAAGGATGTGTTGTGGCAGCATAAAACCCTTCCTCCATTTCTACCTCATGTAAGCCTTTCCATCCCTTTGTGGTGTGAAACCCTCTCCTCCATGTGGGAAACCAGCAATCTTTGTCTCCACCTCCTACTTCCTAAACCTGGCCAGTCCCATTCCTCTCCCTCTAGTCTCTCTCCAATGGTTTTGCACAGTAAAAACCAGGGCAAAATCCCACAGCTCAGCCTTCTGCCCTCCAGAAGGAGCACCACTCCACCCATTTCACCTCCAACACTCCTATTCCACACCCAAAAACAGCATAACTCCCCCCAAAACCCCACAGCCGCCCAACCCCACCACCACCACCACCCCGCGGCGCCTTCAACGCACCTTCATGCCCACCAGGTTGTTGTGGAAGTCCACCCTGGCTCGCAGGTCCTTGTTGGGCTTCCTCCCCAGGAACTCCTTGACGAACTTGTTGCTGTACTTGAGGTTGTCCCCGCAGCCTCCCCACTGCCAGGCCTCCCTGTTCTCCAGGTCGGGCGCCTCATCGCAGGTGCAGCGCTCCATGCGCCCCGCGCTGCACGCCTTGGCCATGGCGTGCGTCAGCCCCGCCGAGGAGATGGCGTACAGGAAGGCTGTCTCCTTGAAACCTGCAGGGACAAGCAGGGACAGGCTCTAGTTGCAGCTTAAACTGTTGGGGAAGATGAAACAGGAAAGCCTTACAAATATGATTTTCTGGCAAAAGATTTTGAGAATATGGACACTATAAGCGAGATTGAAATGAAAGGAAGCTTTGAGATCCCTCAGCTACTGAACAATGGGAAAACAATGGTGTGGCTGGCTGAGAGTGATCCCCTTTTGATAAAACAACACCCTCTGCTTGCAGACAGGCCCAAGGGTCAGAGCAGACCCTACAGCTTGGCAGAAGGGGCCCAAAGAGGAGTTTTTGGGGTTTAAAATGTAACACAGTATGGTAATGTAGTGATTCTTATAGGCTGTATGGAAATGCTATAGGATTTGTATCTTGTACTAGATTGGTTAGTGAGAATGAGAATATTCAACACAGAAGAAGATTTATTGTATTGTAACGGGAACTTCACACTTTTACCTCTCGTCTTTTACTTCTTGTCTCTTAGCTCTTGCCTTTTACGCTCTTACCCTTTTACTCTCTTATGCTTTTGCTCTCTTACCCTCTCATCCTCTCTCCCCCTCTCTTCTCTCAGGCCTGCTCTGAGCTGTGTCTGGCAGCTCCCAGCAGGGCCCTGCACCCAGGCCCTTTGCAATAAACCCCAAATCCCAGCAGGGCCCTGCACCCAGGCCCTTTGCAATAAACCCCAAATTCCAAAAGGCCCCTGCATCCAGGCCCTTTGCAATAAACCCCAAGTTCCATGACCTGGCTTTAGAGATCTCTCGTCTCCATCCGTCCCAACATGTTACCCCCCATCAATCCTACATTAAAGAAAGGAAAAACTCACAGGAAATGGAGGTAAAGCCTATTGGGAGAAGAGCGTGAGTTGTGTCACAGAGTAAGAGAGTGGTAGGGTTGGAAGGTGTGGGAATTCACAAAATCAGAGGGTTTTGGGAAAGCTGCAAAAGGCAGACCCCAGAGACAGCAAAACTGTGATTAGAGCTAAGCAGCAGCCATGAGATTGGTCAGCAGAAAAATTATTTAAACTGTAGAAAAGCAAAGACAAATAGAACAATGATCTGTGTATTAATGCTTGTCTAGAATAACTCTAAGCTACAGAAAAGTTTATCTGGCGAGATATTAGGAAGTTTGAAGCTTAATAATGGAGCTCTGTGCATTGTGTTTTAAGGCTCACAAGCAGGTATTGTATTTGAAATAAGCAAGCATTGTTTAACCAAAGGTACCTGTGCTTACAGTGGTTGGATGGAACTACTGTCAATGTGCTTTTGCTTTGTGTGATTGGTCAAAAAACTTATAAAGTGAGTTGTAACATTAAGTTCTTGGTCTGCTGCCTGGGATGTGAGCTGGTGGCATCTCCCCATTGTCATAACCATGGAATGAGACTGATGCTGGAAAATAAAACACTCAAGGCACGTTCCACAGCAGCCCCATCCCACTGGTGATTTGTACAGAGATCCCAGCCGGCGACAGAAGGGACCACGGTGGGGCAGCTGGTGGCACCTCCCTGCTCCAGCAGGGCCATCCCACAGCTCAGGGCTCAGGATTGCATCCAGACTGCTCTGGAACATCCCCAATGAAGGAGACTCCACACCAGTGCTCAGTCACTGCCCAGGAAAGAAGTTCTTCCTCAAGTTCGGGCAGAATTTCCTGGGCACCAGTTCCTGCCTGTTCCTCCTGTGGTGCTGCTGGGCACCACTGGGAAAAGCTGTGCCCTCCTGACTCCCTCACAGCATGAGAAACTCTACTTGCATCACTGATGGTGAACAGGGCACGGGGGAGGGCAAGGAATGATGGACAGAGTGGCACAAGGATTCAGGAATGCACATGGAATCCGGCCAGCTCGGTGCCTGTCACTCTGTGTCACCCACAGTCTCTGCCTGAAAATGGAAAGAGTTGAGCAAGAGTTGTCCCATCCCTGGAAGTGTCCAAGACCACGCTGGGCAGGGCTTGGAGCAACCTGGGATAGTGGAATGTGTCCCTCCCCATGGCAGGGGGTGGAATTGGATGAGCTTTAAGGTCCCCTCAAAGCCAAAGCTTTGACTCCATGAAGTGTTGGACAGGACATGGAGGTACCGCTGCTGCTACCAAGGGGACACCAAACTGCAGAACCCAGCAGAGGCTCCAATCCTCCTCACTCTTCCCTTTCCTCCTGAATCAAATCCCTGGGTCCTGCTCCAGACTGGCAGAATTGTTGACAGATGACCCCACCAGGAGATGTGTCACCCAATGCAGCATCTCACTCAAAAATACCCAGTTTACACCTCAAACCTCCATGCACAGCCTTTCTTTACACCCCCACACTCACCTGCAGGGATGTGACAGCATCCACACCCCCAACAGGCAAGTGACACCCAGAGGGACCCACGGTTTCAATCCAAATTATAAAAGCCAGAAATAAAAAGCAAACATGGCAGTATTTATAGCTGCCCATTCCCCAGCTATGGAAGCTGTAAACGACTGCATATTTGAGATGCAATTCCAGAACAGCTTTGGATGGGACTCAAGAAATCCCCCACTCAAAAATAACACAAGTGGATGGTGACAGTAGTGGATATATCCGTGAGCTGGTGTGTCAACCAAGGACATGCAGAGACACTGCCAGGTCATTTTTGGAACTGTTCCTTGGGAGTTTCATGACACTCCAAGCAAACTCATGCAGCCATTCCCAGAGTCTGCCTTCCCAAAACACTCCCAGGAGCAGGAAGGCTGATGAAAATCCACCCCAGGACACTGAGGCTTGGTCCTCCCAAGGGTTCTGAGGTTCTACTTCCAAACTGTGGTAGGAATTATCCAATCATTCTACTGCTCACCTGGAAAAGGAGAACAGGAACCTTTTCCTCTCTAGAAACGACACTAAAATAAAGAAGATTCAGCTCTACATTCACTGAGGACACTGCAAAGAGTGGTGAGAGTTAAAATAACAAATTTTCTTATTTTAATATTCTGACAGCCCAGAAACACCTTCAGCACTGCAAATACTTTATTGGAAGTAGATTATTCTAAATTCATATATTATATGTATGTGGAAAGGAGTATTCTTCATATATAAGTGGAGTATTCTAAGTTCTATATTCTAAATTCATACAACAAAAACTCATGGGTACCCAGATGACTCCTCTGGGTAGAAAATGCCTTCTAAGCATCTCTCATCCTTTGTAAACTGTGTTTTTTCACTAAAATCCTTGGTTTTCTTCTAGGTTACACCGCAAGTCAGACTGCCCACATGCCTGTCAGAGGGATGCCACTACCAGAGAGATGTCCCCAAGCCTCTGTGCTCCTGGATTGGAGAATTCTTGCCACTGCCACACAGAATGAAGAGCACCAAAGTCAAACAGAGAATCCTCAATGAGATGGGGTGTGCAAACCCTGCCCTGGAAGTCTGAGGTGTGGTTTGGGTTGGAAGAACCCTGAGATCCATCCTGTCCTGGGCAGGGACACCTTCCACTACCCCAGGTTGCCTCAAACCCCATCCAAGCTGGCCTTGCACAATCAGCTCCCAGCCACCAGCCTTCTAAGCATCTCTCATCCTTTGTAAACTGTGTTTTTTCACTAAAATCCTTTGGTTTTTTCTAGGTTACACCCCAGGTCAGACTGCCCACATGCCTGTCAGAGGGATGCCACCACCAAAGACAGCTGTGCTCCTGGATTGGAGAATTCTTGCCACAGCCAAACAGAATGAAGAGCACCAATGTCAAACAGAGAATCCTCAATGGGATGTGGTGTGCAAACCCTCCAAAGAGAGAATCCTGATCGGGATGGGGTGTGCAAACCCTGCCCTGGAAGTCTGAGGTGTGGTTTGGGTTGGAAGAACCCTGAGATCCATCCTGTCCTGGGCAGGGACACCTTCCACTACCCCAGGTTGCCTCAAACCCCATCCAAGCTGGCTTTGCACACTCAACTCCCAGCCAACATCCTTCCAAGCATCTCTCATCCTTGTAAACTATGGTTTTTTACTAAAATCCTTTGGTTTTTTTCTAGGTTACACTCCAGGTTAGACTGTCAGGGGGATGCCACTACCAAAGAGAGCTGTGCTCCTGGATTGGAGAATTCTTGCCACAGCCACACAGAATGAAGAGGCACCAGTGTCAAACAGAGAACACTCAATGGGATGGGGTGTGCAAACGCTCCAAACAGAGAATCCTCATTGGGATGGGGTGTGCAAACCCTACCCTGGAGGTCTGAGGTGTGGTTTGGGTTGGAAGAACCCTGAGATCCATCCTGTCCTGGGCAGGGACACCTTCCACTACCCCAGGTTGCCTCAAACCCCATCCAAGCTGGCTTTGCACACTCAACTCCCAGCCATCATCCTTCTAAATATCTCTCATTCTTTGTAAACTATGATTTTTCACTAAAATCCTTTGTTTTTTCTAGGTTACACCCCAGGTTAGACTGTCAGGGGGATGCCACTGCCAAAGAGAGCTGTGCTCCTGGATTGGAGAATTCTTGCCACAGCCAAACAGAATGAAGAGGCACCAGTGTCAAACAGAGAACACTCAATGGGATGGGGTGTGCAAACCCTCCAAACAGAGAATCCTCATTGGGATGGGGTGTGCAAACCGTACCCTGGAGGTCTGAGGTGTGGTTTGGGTTGGAATGGACCCTGAGATCAATCCTGTCCTGGGAAGAGACACCTTCCACTATGCCAGGTCACTCCAAACCCCCTCCAAGCTGGCTTTGCACACTTGACTCCCAGCCATCAGCCTTCTAAATATCTCTCATTCTTTGTAAACTATGATTTTTCACTAAAATCCTTTGTTTTTTCTAGGTTACACCCCAGGTTAGACTGTCAGGGGGATGCCACTGCCAAAGACAGCTGTGCTCCTGGATTGGAGAATTCTTGCCACATCCAAACAGAATGAAGAGGCACCAGTGTCAAACAGAGAATCCTCAATGGGATGTGGTGTGCAAACCCTCCAAACAGAGAATCCTGAATGGGATGGGGTGTGCCAACATTGCCCTGGAGGTCTGAGCCTGCAATCATGGCGTGATTTGGGTTGGAAGGGACCCCGAGATCCATCCTGTCCTGGGCAGACACCTTCCACTATGCCAGGTCACTCCAAACTCCCTCCAAGCTGGCCTTGCACACTCAGCTCCCAGCCACCAGCCCGAATTGCTGAATTGGGCAGCCCAGCTCTCCACCCTGCTGAATCCGGAGCAGTTGTGGAATCCCAGCAGAAAGTCAGCGCCGTGCGACCACAACGCATTCCAGACCTGAGAGAAAGCCAGCAGGAGCAGCTCATCTGCCAGCTTCTCCCTTTCCACCAGCTTTGTCTCCACTCCTCCCCTTCTCCACACCACTGAGAGCTTCCCAAATTCCCTGTGCCCATCAGCACGGGGATCATCTCACAGCTCCCAACGAGCTCCATGTGACATTTGGCTCTGGCCAGATTTTAAAGCCATCTCCACCACGCACTATTTGATTGCACCAAGATATTTTGTAACAAGATAATGAGCTTTAAATCAATGCAGGCATTCTAAGCCCCAGTGCATTGACAGTCTGCCGGGCCTGGCTATCCAGTTTCAGCCATTTCCAAAATTGTGCACGAGGATCCAAAGAGGATAACGAGTCCCTTAAACAATCCCCTGTTATTTTAAGAAACGGGGGCTGCATCAGCCCAAGCTGCAAACCAGCAGCCAGGGTGACCAAAGTGTAAAAAAGTGGGGTTTTTAAGTGAAAAAAGTGGGGTTTTTTCCCCATTTTTTCCTTTCTCTCTGGAAGAGGAGGAGGAGAAACAAGCCCTCAGTGATGGATTTGGAAAGCTGCGCCCTAGTGGGTGATACATGCCAGCCTTTGCCCTGGGGTACCACTTGCTGCAATGCTGAGCCAGGAACCAGCAGCTCCTGAAGAGGAGGAGGAGGAGGAGGAGGAAGATTTACAGAGCACTGTGTTACTGCTCAGGAACAGCACCTGAAGGATTTACAGCAGCGGGGCAGGGCAGAGATGCTGCAGGGATATAAACCACGGCAGAATGAGACAGCAGCAGAGCCCTGCAGCCCTCAGTGCTCTCATTTATCACCCAGATCCCTGACAACGGGAGGTCTCCATGGGGTTTTAACTCCAGGCTGCCCTGCCCAGGGCACAGGCAGGTCTGAAGGAACGAGCTGTGGCCTCCAGGTGTCAGCATGAGAAAGTGCTTGGCTTCCCCAAGACACCACTAATCCAGGGACTCCTCTGGCATGCAGGGATATTTTTAAATGTCTTGCAGCTCTGGCCCGGAGCTCTTGGGTTTCATAAGGACTTTCCTTGTTTCCACCAGTCAGTGACAGTGCATTAGTTAAGCCCCGGGTGCTTCTGAATTACTCCTCCTCACTAATTAAGCCCTGCAGACCTCTGCTCTTATCTTTAAAGCCTTTCACACCCTGGCTTTTCCAGGTCCAGGCCCATTGCTGAGTGTGGGGTTTTCTGGAAGGCAGTAAAGCCCTGGAGCCCCTCGAATGCTGTCAGTAAAATGGTGCTAAAATAAGAACTGGATTTTACTGGGAGGGTGGAAGGAACTGGATTATATGTGGAGGTACAAAGAAAATAACTAAAAATATCACCTTCTCCTCCAATAATCCTAATTTCTGGCCATCTCCACCTGAGCTGCTGGGAAGAGGTGTGGGAATTAATTACCCACTGCTCACATCCTTGGCAATAACAGATTTATTGCAAGGATTTACTTATTATTAATCTGCAGCTTTTGCCCTGCACTATGACAGGGCTCCCCTTGCCCCCTCTAACAGGACAGCACAGAACAGTCTGGTTTGCCTTATTTCCTTAAGAAAGGCGTTTCCTCAACTTTTTTCCTGAGAGACTGGCATGATAAACAGGAGAAATAAATAGGAGAAATGAACAGGAGAAATAATAAAGAAAGAATATAAGAAAGAAATTAATAAAGAAAGAGGGGACAGCTTTGAGAGCTTCCCAAAGCTCTCCTCCAGCAGCAGCTCAGTTTCGAGCAGAAATGGGCAGAAAATGCAACTGCACAGAGCTGCACAAACACCTC
The DNA here is from genome assembly GCF_028769735.1 of Zonotrichia leucophrys gambelii. Taxonomy (NCBI): domain Eukaryota; kingdom Metazoa; phylum Chordata; class Aves; order Passeriformes; family Passerellidae; genus Zonotrichia; species Zonotrichia leucophrys. The sequence goes on from NC_088171.1 coordinate 2,434,959, forward strand.
CAGCTTCCAAGGGGAGCAGCCAGGGCCAGCAGTGGGAAGCAGAGAGGGCAAGCCCATAAATTACCCCCATTAGCACATTCTCTGCCTGCCCTGCACTTCCAGGGATGAGCTCAGGCCTTGCTGGCAGCTCTTGGTGGACCTCAGGGGAAGCACCACCAGCAAAGGACGTCCCAGACTGGCCATCAGGGCAGGATGACACCCCAGACCCACCTCTCTTGAGGAACCTCCAGACTCATTTCTCCTGAGGAGCCCCCCAGACTCACCTCTCTTGAGGAGGCCTCCCCTCAAGACCTCCCTGAGGAGGCCCCCCACACTCCCCAGACTCACCTCCCTTGAGGCCCCCCAGACCCAGCTCTCTTGAGGAACCCCTCAGACTCACTTCCCTTGAGGAGACCTTCCACACTCATGTCCCTTGAAGAATCCCCAGACCCCCAAGACTCCTGAAGCCCTCCAATCTCACCTCCCTTGAGAGCCCCCAGACTCATTTCTCTTTAGGAGCCCCCTGAGGCCCCCCAGACTCACCTCCCTTGAGGAAACCCCAGATCCCCCAGACTCGCCTCCCTTGAGAAGCCCCCTGAAGCCCTCCAATCTCACCTCCCTTGAGAAGGCCCCTGAGAAATCCCCAGACCCACCTCCCCTGAGGAGCCCCCAGATTCACCTCCCTTGAGAAGGCCCCTAGACTCTCCTTCCCTGAGGAGCCCCCCAGACTCATTTCTCTTGAGGAGCCCCCAGACCCCACAGACTCACCTCCCTTGAGGAGGCCCCACAGACTCATTTCTCTTGAGGAGCCCCACAGACTCCCAGACTCATCTCCCTTGAGGAGCCCCAGATCCCCAGACTCACGTCTCTTGAGGAGGCCCCAAACTCCACCTCCCTTGAGGAGCTCCGAGATTCATTTCTCTTTAGGAGCCCCCCAGACCCCCAGACTCACCTCCCTTGAGGAGGCCCCAAACACACCTCTCTTGAAGAGGCCTCCCCTCCAGACCTCCCTTGAGGAGGCCCCCCAGACTCATTTCTCTTGAGGTGGCCCCAGACTCCCCTCCCTTGAGGACCCCCCCAATCCCCCATACCCCCCTCCCTCAAGGACGCCCCTGCAGCCCCCATCCCCACCTCTCTTGAGCAGGCTGGCGCGGTAGCGGCCCTCGAGGGTGCAGTTCCAGCGCTCGAAGCGGAACTGGTACTGGCACTCCAGGGCGCTCATGCTGATGGCCTCCATCAGCGTCTCGGCCACGCCGGGGTCGCGCCGGCACATCCGGCGCTGCTTCTTCTCCAGCTTCAGGCGGTCACACACCTTGTAGTGGGCCTTGACGGCCGCCTCCTCCATTTCTGAGGTCAGAGGGAGGATGGTCAGGGGTTCGTTCCCCGTCAGCCTGCAGAGAGACACAGAGGGACCATGGTGAGGGCAGGGAAAACAAAAAATTACTGCAAGAGTTCCCAGAACAACAATGTTGGCAGAGACAGCAAAGCAGAGATGGGTTTAGAGAGACCTTTTGGGATGGGGACACTCCTGCTGCAGCCTTGGAGGAGACCTGTGTGCTCTGGCCAGTGCTTCTGCCCTGCCATTAAAGCTCCTTCCTTTCACAGAATCACAGAATTCCCAGAATTACCAGGTTGGAAGAGACCTTCAAGGTCATCCAGTCCAACCTGGCCCCAACAGCTCAACCAAACCCTGGCACCCAGTGCCACATCCAGGCTTTGTTAAACACACCCAGGGATGGGGACTCCACCACCTCCCTGGGCAGCCATTCCAGAACTTTATCACTCTTTCTGTAAAAAACCATTTTCCTAATTTTGAACCTATATTTCCCTTGAGGCTGTGTGCTCTGGCTGTGTCAGTGCTGCTGCAGACAGAGCCCAGCCCCAGCTGAGCACAGGCACCTTTCAGGAGCTGCAGAGAGTGATGGGGGCAGCCCTGAGTCTCCTTTTCTCCAGGCTGAGCACCCCCAGCTCAGAAATTCTCCCCCGTGAGAGTGGTGAGGCCCTGGCACAGGTTGCTTAGGGAGGCTGTGGTTGCCCCATCCCTGGAAGTGTCCAAGGCCAGGCTGGACACTGATCTAGTGAGTGGCATCCCCACTCAGGGCAGGGGCTTGGATCTAAATGGTATTTAAGGTCCTTCCAACCCAAACCATTCTGGGATTCCATGAATCCGTTCCATTCAATTTCCTGTGATAGAAATGGGGTCACTGGTGGGATCAGGATCTCCTGGCTGAGCATCCCTGTGGACTTGATTTACAGTAGGGCTCCTCACAGTGTGTGTGCAAGGTGGCAGCAGGAAAGAGGAAATATTTGGATTTGTGCTCCCTACTGGATCTCACAGAGCTTGTTTGGGCATAAATCCCTGGCCACCTCCACCACAGGACTGTGTTTAAAACTGAAAGTGGAAAGAAATCATTTCAGGTGCCTCACTGCATGAACTTGGGGAACTGGCAAAAATACACGAGCACCACTGTCACTGGGAATAAACAAAAAAATCATTTTAGCACACCAAGCAGAGCCAGAATCCATCTGGGGAAGGGACAGAGCATGATTTGTCCCATCAGAGCCCAAGAGACACCCTGAGAAGGCACAGAAAGCCACCCTGCCCTCAGCAGAGGAGATCCTGACACAAAATCCAGTGAGCCACAGCCCAAGGCTGGAGTGCAGGACACACTTTCCAGTGTTGGGATCTCTCGCTGCTCAGAGTGACCCCAAGAAAAGTTGGAAAGTCTCTTTTCCCAGCCCGGCACTTGAAGAAGGAGTCAGAGCTCTTCAGTTCTCGGTCTCAAGGTTGTTTATTGTTTCTTATCTATAAAAAATTTTCTCCTGCCCTGCCAAGGTCCATCCAGCAGGACAGTTCCAGGCACTCTGCCTGCCCCTGGGCAGTGTTATGTCTTTATACTAAAAATCACATGTACAATGTTTACAATTACTTCCCAATACATATCACCTGTGTTAGACAGTGAGCTTCTACTCTAAACCAATCCAAAAGTGCCACCATCACAGCAGAAGATGGAGGCCAAGAAGAAGAAGGAGAAAGGCTGGACACACCCAGATCCCTCCATCTTGCCCCCACTGAACCCCTCATACCAAAAACCCCAAAATCTACTTTTCCACCCCATGATAACTTCACTATTATTCTACCTAAACTGTTGCGGCTTGCTGATCTTCATCTAAGGTTGGTAATTTGCTCCACGGGTCATAATCAAACCCACAGGTGTTTTGGGCTCTGTGCCAGGGTCCCTGAGCCCCCTGGCAGGGGTCTGGGCTGCTCAGGACAGCCAGAGGGATGTGCTGGGTCCTGACATTCCAAGAGATGCTGCCAAAAGCTTTTACAAGACAGAACAAGCTCAAAACCTAAAAAAAATCCCATAACCCAAAGAAATTCATGTCCCTTTGCCTCACCCCCTCCCTTCCCCAGCACAAGCTCCTTGACTCTACAGTGGGCAACAAAAGATGCCAGGGGACTGTTCCTGGTGTCAAGTGACAGCTGCTGGCACAGGACCAGGCTGGCATGGTCCCCAGGAGCAGAGAGGCTGCAGGAACATCTGCTGGGCTCAGGAGAGCTCTGCTGGCCAGGCTGCTGTGCCCCACAGTGCTGGCTGTGCCCTGCTCCGGCCAGGTGCCAGTGCCCACAGCCCACGGGGATCACCACCCGGGCATGAACAGCACCTGCAGACACATCCCACAGCCAGAAAGGAAAAATGGATGAAAAATCTGGAAATCCAGGGCTGGGAACACGCTGGAATATTGCAGGCCTGCACTGGGGAAGGTTGGGGACATCTCCATTGCTGCAGGAGCACTGGGAAAAATGGGGTGATGGGAATGGGAGGAATGGCTCACACAGCACCTGCAGACAAATTCCACAGCCAGAAAGGAAAAATGGATGAAAAATCTGGAAATCCAGAGCTGGGAACATGCTGGAATCTCGCAGTCCTGCACTGGGGAAGGTTGAGGGCTTGGACATCTCCAGTGCTGCAGGAGCACTGGGAAAAATGGGGTGATGGCAATGGGAGGAATGGCTCACACAGCACCTGCAGACACATCCCACAGCCAGAAAGGAAAAAATGGATGAAAAATCTGAAAATCCAGAGCTGGGAACACGCTGGAATATTGCAGTCCTGCACTGGGGAAGGTTGAGGGCTTGGACATCTCCAGTGATGCAAGAGCACTGGGAAAAATGGGGTGATGGCAATGGGAACCCTCTTTGCTGAGATGCTGGAAAAGCCCCACCTGTCCTGCAGGAGCAGTGATTTTAATGCTGGTTTTAATGAGTATTTCTCTGTAATTAATGGCACTGGCAAAAATGGAGTGATGAGAATGGGAAGGGAGGTCCTTCACCCAATTTGCTGAGATGATGGAAACCCTTAAAACCCCACCTGTTCCACACAGGAGTGTGGAACCCAGGACATTCCTCTGACTGCCCTAGAAAACTCAAGACCCTGGCAAAGAGTTTAAAAACCTTGGCACACAGTCAAAACCACCTGTGCCTTCGATTTTAGCCCACAGAGAAAACTGCCAACTTTGTGTGAAGATTTACAAGCCACAAGAGTGTAAGTAGAATGATAGCACAGTGTGAAAAAGTAGAATTTTAAAGATTTAGAATAAAAGTTCAAAAAGCAAGATAGAGAGATTTAAGTGTGTCCTGTCCTTCTTATTTTTGTCCTCCATCTTCTGCTGTGATAGTGACACTTCTAAATTAGTTCAGAGTAGACTGTCTAACATAAGTGATAAGTATTAAAAAATTATTGTAAATAAAGTACATGTAGTTCTCAGTATAAAAAACTAACACCACCCCAAATACAGTCAGTGTGCCACAAACCAACCTACCAAACAAACCTCAGCGAGCCAGAAAAGAAATGTAATAGATAAAAAAATAAACAACCTTAAAAACCAAAGCATTTTGACTTCTTCAGATGCAGGGCTAGAAAAAAAGACTCTTTAATACCTCAAAAGCCATTTCACCCACTAAAAACCCAAGACAGGAGCAGTGATTTGCTGGTTTTAATGAGTATTTCTCTCTAATTAATGGGATGTCAGTAGCACAGGGGCTCAGGATGCTTTAACTCCCAAACCTTGGTGCACAATGGGCATAAAATCCTGCCCTGAGTCCCAGCCAGGCACATCCAGTACAGATCCAGCCATTACTGAGGCACTGATGAGGTGATTTAATATCAGATGTATCTCAGGGAGGGAGCAGAAATGGCTGAGGTGAGATTTTTAGGACAAAGATGGGCAGGCAAATGTTCTCCTTCAATTACACTCAAAGGTACTGACATCTCCAGAAAAACCCTGCGGTGATAAAAGCAAAGAGGGATTGGTGGGAAACATGGAAAAATATCTTCCCTCAAGTTTTGCTGCTCTCCCCCAAAAAAAAAAATCATAACAATAATAACAACAACAAGAAGAATAACAAGAAGAAGAAGAACAAGAAGAAGAAAATGAAAGGCCAAACAGCAAGGTCTATTTGAAGCATATTTTAACCCTTTCATTTCTGATCTGTCCCAGCTCCTCCCCAAGGAGAGTGGGGCAATACCCAGGTCTGGTGCCTCCCAAAACTCCACCAAAGCTCCCAGAAAGCTCATTCAGGAGAGAGGCGCCTCAGTCTGAGCTTCACTGGAGCAAATCTGTAACAAAATCTCCAGGACATTCATTCCTGGCTTCCCTGGTACTCTAAAGATTCATTCCTTCAAAATTCCATGGTTGGCACAAGAGTCCCTCAGCAGGCAAAGGAGAGGGAGGGAGCGAGGGAGGCATCCAAGCATTTCCTAAGCTCCCTCTCCCCATTTTTTCTTTCCAGCTGATCAGGGATTGTTCACCTAAATGGTCTGGAAAAAAGCTCCAAGGATCCTGTAGCAGATAGCTCTTGGAGTGAGGACGGAGATGGGAACTGATCCTACAGCCAAGATTTCTGCAGAGCAATTGGTGATTTTCACCCTCTTCCCACTTTTCCCCTTCTTGCTTGGCTTTGGGATACTTCAAATTACACTTTCTAAGAGATCAGCCTTCCAAAACTGGCTGATAGCAATGGTATGTAGGTGACAAAAGTCACCTAAATACACACAAAATAAAGATCCAGAGACTAGCAGATGGTAGGAAATGGGATTCATGGCGCTTCACAGTGCCACAACTGGCAGAAGAACAACCTGGGTGTTGCTCTTCTTGTAAATCACCACAATTTACAGAGATCCACCCATTACTGCTCAGAAGCACCCCTGGAACAAGCCAAGGAGTAAATTGAGGGGGAAAAGGGGTTTTCCCTCACCAGCACGTAGAAACTCTGCCAGGTGAAGAGCAGAAGCTTGGCTTTGGGATATTTCAAATTCCAGATTCCCACAGATCAACTGGCCAGAAAACTGGCTGATAGCAATGGTGTTTAGGTGACAAAAGTCACCTAAAATAAAGATCCAGGGACCAGCAGTTGGTAGGAAATGGGATTCAAGGTGCTTCACAGTGCCACAACTCTCCCACAGGGTAACATGATGAACAGAGATCCTGCATTACTGCTCAGAAGCACCCCTGGAACAAGGCAAGGAGTAAATTGAGAATGAAAAGGGTTTTTCCCTCACCAGCACACAGAAACCCTGCCAGGTGAAGAGCAGAAGCTTGGCTTTGGGATATTTCAAACTACACTTTCCCACAGATCAGTCTTCCAAAACTGGCTGACAGTGATGGTGTTTCGGTGACAAAAGTCACCTAAACATACACAAAATAAAGATCCAGGGTCCAGCAGATGGTAGGAAATGGGACTCATGGTGCTTCACAGGCCACAACTGGCAGAAGAACAACCAATGAAACACCACAATGAACAGAGATCCCATCACTGCCTGCATTACTGCTCAGAAGCACCCTGGAACAAGGCAAGGAGTAAATTGAGAGGGAAAAGGGGTTTTCCCTCCCCAGCACACAGAAACCCTGCCAGGTGAAGAGCAGGAGCCGCACACACAGACCCACACACATGTTTTCCCTTCGGGGGCCCTCGGCTCCGCACGCACATTCCAGAGGCCCTGGGGACGGGGCTGAGGTGGCACTTTGCAGAGCGTGGCATCAATAACAAAGCCCGGGCAGAGGCAGGGAGAGCTGCCCCACCTGACACGCTGCTGCATGGAGCCCTTCTAATCCCACAAAGCCCTTTTATGCAACCTCAGCTGAGCGAGGTCCTGTAAGGCAACGGTGTCAGTCGGACGCTTTCTCAGCTCCTCACAAAGGCCAAGCTGTTCTTGCCAAGGAAATGTTTCAGGGGCTGTGTGTGTGAGTGTGTTTTTGTTTTTTACACACCCAAGCCACAGTTGTTATGATTAAACAACCAGCCAGAACCCTGTGATTGTGTAATTTTGCTCCAAGAATGGGCTGAGTGGGAGATGGAGCGGACACCTCTATGTGGAAAAAGGTTGAAACTGGATGGTCTTAAAGCCAAGACCATCTAAGACAAACTCAGCTGGTTCTAAGCTAAGAACCAGCTGTTCTAAGCCAAACTGTTTAAAGTTTTAAGATTCCAAGATTCCAAAGGGTTCTGTGTGTATGTCCACCAGGAACCCGGAGAGAGAGCAAACAGCCAGGAAGCTTTACCTCGCTGGTAATTAACTCTGAGAGCAACATCAACCTCCAGAGTCAAGAAACTGTTCATAGATTTCAGGATTTTGAATTTCTGCTGCAGAATTTTGCACCTCATGGGTCCAACTCAGGATATTCTGTGGTTTTAATCTTTAATGCCCAATTTCTGCTCCGAGTGCAAATCCAAACCTCAGGAAGGACCTGGCTGCCCCAGCACCCTGAGAGGAACCTTTGCAGGATCCTTTGTGCTATTCCCATTCCAGTTCCACCAGTCTGAAGCCAGGAAGTCAGAAGGTTTATAATTAAATCAAGTGCCACTGGAGCTGGGATCCGAGGTGAGCTGTTTCCTCTGCTGCTCCCACCTGGAATGACAGGGCTGCTGAAATAATCCATTCCTATCCCACTTCCTCCTCTGATAGGAAATTTTGGTCCATCTGTACAGTGACTGGATTAATTCTAGTTTTCACTTTCCACATTTATCATTAATTGATGTAAAAAGCAAGACCCATCTGGTTTGCACACACTCTATTCGTGTCACTTCCTTGGTCGTGAACTTCATCTCAAACATTGCTAATTGCATTTTTTTTTTTTTTCCTGGAGTTCAATCACCCAAGGATTTGGGAGAGATCCCAAGCAGAGCCCTGGCCACAACACAGGCCAAGTTTTATCTGTGACATCATGGAATTATTGCCCTTCCAAGAGGCAACTCAAGACAGATCCTGCTTCCCACTCATCTCAGGGGTCAAGAGTTTCTATGGCCTCATCAGCTCACACTTCCATCAGTGCCCCTGGATTTTCCCTGGCTGAAGTGGGGACTTTCCTGCTGGGGATTGGAGCAGGATGAGGCAGATTTAAGGCACCTACACTGACCTGTGAGGGCACCCTCATTTTTGAGGCGCTCCAGAGTTTCCTCTGCTGCTCCCATCTGGAATGACAGGGCTGCTGAAATTCTGCATTCCTATCCCACTTCCTCCTCTGTTAGGAAATTTCTCTTTGATCCATTTGTACAATGACTGGATTAATTCTAATTCCACTTTCCACATTAATTTTTTCCTGTGGAATTGCCACACTTTCAGCACTTTTTCTTTTCTTTCCTCCGCTTTTCCTTTAATAATTAAAAAACCTTCTGGAAAATTGACAATTTGACCACGAGTCTTCACCACAATACTTAAATTAATGATTGCACAGCTCAAGGAGTCTGAGTTATGCTGGACACCAGGCCTGTATTATTTTATTTTGCACCCAAAAACCACCAGTTGCTCTCTTTCTCCCCTATCATCACATTCCCACTCTGTGAATCTTTCCTAAATTGATTTATCACACTCCTCCTCCCACAAAGGCTATTGAATATTTGGAGTATAAAAACCCAAAAGTCCAAGAAAAAAATCTGAATTTCAGGATGAGTGATGAAGATTTGATATTTGGAAGAAGAGCTGGACACGGAAGGCTCAACCACCTCATTCTGCACTGTCCTGTTTGGGTTTTTTAGTGTTTAGAGATTAAAGGGCCCAGATGAACTCAAAAATATCCCAGATCTCTTTATATTACAGAAAAATAAGGCTGTAGATTCTCCAAACTTCAGGCTTCCAAAATGAAATCTCACCAAGTGCTCACAAAGATTGTTCTGCTGGAATTCTCCACTTCCACCTCAATCCTTTCCTGATATAATTTTCCCAGTGATCCCCTGACAGGATGCTGTGACACTGTGAGGCTCAAGGAAGGTGACAGGAGGGAAAGTGTTTTTCCCAGCCTGAGGGAATCCAAACCACCCAGGCCTTTACAGGACAGAGCTGGAGCCCAGCCAGGAATCAAACCCAGCTTTGCTAAAACTCATCTTTGCAAGTTCCACCATCCCTCAAGGCCGTGCCAGTTCTCCTCCCTCAGGTCTATTCCCAACCAGCTCTGCCCTGGGCTCACCTCTCCCTGTCATTGTCCCCAAACAATGGGGCCTGGCTGTGGGAGAGCAGAAATAAAGCAATTATAAACTCCAGCAAAGAGTGAAGCAATTCCCACCACAATTACGCCCAATGGCTGTTTGATCCTTATCTTCCTCTCAATAGTGTGGCCAGAGCTTTCTTTAGGTGACAACCTCTCAAATGTCACTTCCTCCTCAGTCAGCAGCGCCCAAATCTCAGTTGGAGTTTCTAGAGGAGTCACAGCTCCAACGCAGAGGCTGCTACACACAGAAATCACAGAATTCCCAGAATGACCAGGTTGGAAGAGACCTTCAGGACCATCCAATCCAACCCAGCCCCAACAGCTCAACTCAACCCTGGCACCCAGTGCCACATCCAGGCTTTGTTAAACACACCCAGGGATGGGGACTGCACCACCTCCCCGGGCAGCTCTCCTGGTCTCTTGCTGCTCAGAGTGACCCCGAGATGTGTTAGAAAGTCTCTTTTCCCAGCCCGGCATTCAGAGGAGTCAGAACTCTTCATTTCTCGGTCTCAAGGTTGTTTATTGTGTCTTATCTATAAAATTCTTTCTCCTGTCCTGCCGAGGTCCATTCAGCAGGACAGTCCCAGGCACTCTGCCTGCCCCTGGGCAGTGTTATCTTTTTATACCTAAAAACTATGTGTACAATATTTACAATAACTTCCCAGTACCTATCACCTGTGTTACACAGTGAGCTTCTACTCTAAACCAATCCAAAAGTGCCACCATCACAGCAGAAGATGGAGGCCAAGAAGAAGAAGGAGAGAAAGGCTGGACATGTCCAGATTCCTCCATCTTGCCCCCTGAACCCCGCATTCTAAAAACCCCAAAAATCTCTATTTTTTCATTATCATTCTACTTAAACTGTTGTGGCTTGTAATTCTTCATCTAAGGTTGGTAATTGTTTTTTCCAAGGGCTCAACCAAAGGTCTCTGAGCCCCCCGGGCAGGGGCTGAAGTCCTCCAGGGCAGCCAGAGGAATTTCCTGGGTCCCCACAGGCAGCCATTTCAGAACTTTGTTACTCTTTTTGTGAAAAACTTTTTCCTGATATCCAACTTACATTTCCTTTGAGGCTGTGTGCTCTGGCTGTGTCAGTGCTGCTGCAGACAGAGCCCAGCCCCAGCTGAGCACAGGCACCTTTCAGGAGCTGCAGAGAGTGATGGGGGCAGCCCTGAGTCTCCTTTTCTCCAGGCTTATTGAAATAGGTATCCCAATATAACCAGTTAGATGGTGCCTAGGCCAGTTCTGACCTTCGCTGCTTGGCCAGAGGCAGCACTGTGGCGTTTAACCCCAGAGATACCTTGGCTGGCGGCAGAGTGCAGCGGGGCACAAGACAGGACTCCGTTCTCCTCAGGAGAGAGCTTCTGGCGATGATGGAGAGAAAGGGAATGGATTCTGCTAGAAGGTAGCCAGATGTTTATTCCATGAGCACAGATACGTCTGCACTGGGCTACTGCTGATAACAGAATGGAAGCCGCATGGTCTCATTCACATTTTATAAGCTCGGGGACAGGGGAAGGGGAGGGGACAGGTGAGTTACCAACCAGGTGAAGGGGGCAGGGTCTCAAGGGAGGATGACACTTAGACAGGCCAATGACCCCCAGGCCTGAGGAGCATCCTTTGAAATCAACGAATCACACGACACCTTGCTGGTATGTTAGCCTGATTGACAGGGCACACTCAGCAAGGGGTGAGGGGGAAGGGAGAAGGGATAGGTACACATGGGAAGGGCCCCGGAAGTTTAAAACCGGACATTGCAACACACCACAACACAGGCTGAGCACCCCCAGCTCCCTCAGGGCTTCCTCAGGGCTTACTACAACATTACACACTCCCCAAAACACCAAGTAGGGGTGAGAGGCCTTTCCAAGCTCACAGCATGCAGGTGGGAAGCAAGCCAAACCCCACAGCCCTGCTCCAAAGGAGACCATGTGCTTGATGAGTTTTTCTAATGGAAGATTCTGGAATTTTAGGACAGAGGGAAATCCTCTAAGGTCCTTGGATCAGCTTCTGAGCAATGGGAAGGAGGAGGATAAAAGCGACAGCACAGGGAAACTTCCAACCCAGCAGATCCCACTCACCAGGAAAGGAAGGACCAGTCTCCTTATGGAATTGGCTCAAACAGATTTTTGGGGTTTTTTTTTAAGGGAAAAAAGGTGCAGATTCATGTAGGTTTCAATCATTCAAGCTCTCTTTAACCATGCCTGGACAGATCCATACAGTGGCTTCCTCTGAGCCATCTCAGGATGGACACATGGACATGGAAAGATCCACAACCTTGGGTCCTACCCAGAGTTATTCCAGCATCCAACAAAAAGGGAAAACAACAGCTGCTTCTGGACAAAATAAACCAATGGTGCAAACCTCCAACAGCTGCTTCTGGACAAAATAAACCAATGGTGCAAACCAATGGTGCAAACCTCCAGCTTGCCCCTTTCCAGCACAGCTTTCCTCCAGCATTCAGACACCACTCTGATCCCAAAGTTCTTTCTGGATGTTATCACAGAATTTCCAATTTTAGATGTAGATGACGCTCACATGGAAGTTGGGAGATTTCTCCAGGCTGCTGAACACAGAGGAATTTCCCCAGGCCTGCACTGGGGAGAACACTGGACCCCAACCACCAGCAGGTTTTTAAACCAGTTCAGAAGGGATTTCTCTGGGAATGGGACCAAACATGGATGGTTTTCTCCCAGATACAGGATGGTTGCTGCATGCATAAATAAACTTCCATTCAATTTCCTGCCAAAGCAGGCCCTCACCTTCCTCTGGACAAATTACCAACAAATTTGGCATGTGACACACATATAAAGGAAAAAACCTCTCAGTGGATGAGCAGGGTAGAGATGTGACTCAGCTCAGCTGTGGAGGGCTGGAGATGTTCCCATTCCTGCAGAGGATTTTATGGGATGGAGGTGCCATGAGGAACAGCTCCATCAGGAGCACCACAAGCTCCAAGCTGCTGCAGCATTCCCCTCTCCTGAAAAGCAGGAGGCCTGCACAGGTCATGAATTACAACTCACTGAAGAGAGGATTTGCCTTCCCTTCCCCAGTGAGGGGGAACAAACTCAGCAGAGGAAAGCATCAATTTTAGGTCTTTGGTGGTGCACCTGAACCACAAGGTGGCTGAAGAATTTCTCCTCTTTCCCCCCTCCTCTCCTTACACCAAACCTTATTTGGGAGGTTTCCAGCCCATCAGAGCAAAAGACAATTTGATTTCAGGTAATTTTTGATTTTAGGTAAATATCTCAGCCCCAAGACCTAATTCCCCTGGAAGGACCCGCTCTGTCCACAAACAAGCAGAGAAGGAGGGCGGGGAGGGAAAGGTTGTGTTGTTTCCTCTCGCCTTCATCCTCTCAAGAATGAAACAGCAATCAGGGAGATTTACAAAGGATTTTCAACCCAACGGTGCCAGTGGAATGCACGGGCCAGGCGGCAACAGGGGCTTTCAGTGCTGAGTTAAGAGGCATTAGCCGTGCCCCTGGCAGCCTGTGCCAGGAATTATCCCCCACACCATCCCCTCCTTGGCTGGACAGCTCCTGGACCCCCAGTCCAAACCTCTGCTCCTTGGCCAGCCACTGATCATTTTTATTTAATTTATTTTAATTTATTTATTTTGATAAATTTATTTTAATTTATTTATTTTAATTAATTTATTTTATTTTATTTTATTTTAATTTATTTATTTAATTTATTTATTCAATTTTTTTAGCCTAACATCATTTCTTTTGGCCTGGAGCCTGCTGCAGCATAGACAACAAGGAGTTGGGACTTTCACGCAGGGAAGCAGGAAAAGTGCAATGGAAGATGAAGAATTAACCCAGAGAAGAAAATAAAAGTTTTTTTCTAACCCATTCACTCCACATGGTCTAGAGAAGAGAAAAAAAATCAAAAGTCCAAATAGGGACAGATTTTTAAAATATTGGGGCTTTTGTTTGGGGCTTTTTGGGGGGAGGGGTGGATAGTTTGTGCGTTTGTGGTTTTTTTTACACTACTGAATATCCTTTCATCCCAGGATCTCAGCTCCATCCCTGACATGGGGTTAGAGAAATTCATGCTCTCAGGGTGAGATTGTTGAGGTTCCCTGTCCAGGAGCTGGACTCAATCCTTCCAGGGCCCTTCCAACTCCAGATATTCCATGATTTTTAATCTAAAATTGGGCCCAAAATGACATAGAAGACAAAGGACATTTCTAGATGGCACTTACAGAAGATATGCATCATCACCCTGCCTTGCTTTAGAGCAGTTTTTGGTGGGATTGAAGACCAGGAAAGGACCACAAACGTCATGGATCACACGACAGAACACAGCAAAAGAATTTACACAAGATTTTAAACACAGGAGACCAAAGAAGGTGGCCCAGAGGCTCAGTGGTTTGAGTTTCTTGTGCCAAACTTGAGCCCCATGGAAACCCATCTGCTCCTACCACAAATCCCAAATTCCTAGAAGCCAAAATGTCATTTATAAACCTGCAGAAATAGCAGAAATAGCTTTGATTTTCTGTTCCAAGCAAAGAAAGTCCAAGTTCATGATCTTTCTCACCAGCTTCCCTTATCTGGGAGGAGATCCACAGAATAAATGGTATTTGGCATTTGAAATCTAAACAAAGAGGCCCCAAAGCCCCATAAATGTTTATTCCCTGAGCTTCTTGCACTGATGCTGCTTTTTATTCATTTATTTTGCCAAGAAGGAATCAGAAAGCACAACACAGGAGGTAAGAACATTCCTTCAAAAGGGTAATTCAACTCTCAGAACACCTCCTGCCCATCCTTCTTTTAAGGATCAACTGTCCAATTAAGAAATGACACCTCAATTATTTTTACTTTTAACCCAATAACCAACCACCCATGCCCTGCAATGGGGACTTTTTTATCCAATTACACAAAACCACCCAAACCCATGGAGAAGAAGGGAAAGAAGGAGAAGGAGGACCAAATCCTGCAGATCCAGCCAGGGCTGGAAGCTCCACAGGGAGAGCTCTGCTCAGGGCAGTGCAGGGATCAGACCTTTTGACTCAGACCAGGCACAGCATAAAAATAAAATAAAATAAAATAAAATAAAATAAAATAAAATAAAATAAAATAAAATAAAATAAAATAAAATAAAATAAAATAAAATAAAATAAAATAAAAAAATAAAATAAAATAAAAGGCAGCCATTGAGAAGGGAGCCATTTTTCCGAAGTGCACATCATTAAACATCAAGGCTCGCTGCCACCGGATGTTGTGGAGCCCAGAATGATGAACAGACTCCAAAATGGATTAAACAAACTCAGGAAAGGCAGGTTCAGCCAGCTGGGTGATGAAACACGAGGGCTCAGGAAGCCTTTAAACCACAGGCAGCCAGAGGACACGTCAGGAGCCACATCACTGCTCCCAGCTGTCCTTGGACCTCCCAGAGATCCATGAGTGGCTGGAGAAATCTTTGATTCACCCCGAATGTCAGCTCTTGTGTTCCCAACCACCTGCAAGGTGCTTCTTACTCCACTCCACAATGTTAAATGTTGGACATTTAATATTGAACCCATCTGCACTCTGGAACCCTTAGGATGGCAGCAGGAACGGCCCCAGAGGTGTCAGGCACACAGCACACTGATATTTTACCAACTGAAGCCTTCCAGGGCTTAAAGGAGTCTTAAAAAGGAGAGAGAGAGACTTTTTACAGATAATAGGAAAGGAATAAGTCAAATCTTGTCTTCTTTTCTGCCAAGGTCAAGATTAAATGTGTGAGATGGAATTTCTTGTTGGGACTCAGATGTTTATCAGTTCTTATCTCTGTCACACTCTCACAAACCCTGAGTTATGCAGCACTTCACTCCAACAAACTAAACATGGAGCCCCATCTCTCTCTCTGCAAGGCCTTTGAAGGATCAACTGTCCAATTAAGAAGTGACACCTCAATTATTTTCACTTTTAACCCAATAACCAACCACTCGTGGCTGCAATGGGGACTTTGTTATCCAATTACACAAAACCACCCAAACCCATGGAGAAGGTGGAGAAGGGAGAAGAAGGGAGGAGAAGGGAGGAGAAGGGAGGAGAAGGGAGGAGAAAGGAGGAGAAGGAGCAGCCTCCACCCCAAACCTCCATCTTGCTTTATATCCATTACTGTATTCTAAACCCTTAAACTCTGAGTTTCCCACCCTGTGATATCACACACTTCTATCCAAACTCCACACCCACAATCCCAGTTCTGTCATTCCATTCTGGAAGCTTCTCCACGGCCTCAGGTCAGCGCAGTGTTCTCTGGGGGGTCAGTGCCTGGCAGCACAGAAATCTGAAATTCTCAGCAGCAAGAGTTCCAACAGGAACAGGACAAAGGGGGAACGGTTTTAAATAAAGAGATTTGGATGAGGTGCTACAAAAATGTTCTCAGCTGGTGAAAAACAGGCTGTCCAGTGAAGCTGTGGCTGCCCCATCCCTGGAAGTGTCCGAGGCCAGGCTGGATGGGGTGGGAGCAATCCCAGCTCGGCTCCCACCCACGGCAGCCTGGGCACGCCGGGCTGTGGGCACGGCTCCCATGGCCATGTGTCAGTGTCAGTCTCCCCCTGCCAGGGAATGCATCTGACTTCCCACTGAATTCCTGCTTGTCTCCCTCACACCTCAGCCAGCCCTTCTGTCCACTCTGGGGGGTTGTGACGGTGTTCACAGGGGTGCAAGGATGAGGGAAGAGACGAGGATTTGACTCCATGTTTCAGAAGGCTGATTTATTATTTTATTATATATATTATATTAAAACTATACTAAAAGAATAAAAGAAAGGATTTCATCAGAAGGGTGGCTAAGAATAGAATAGGAAAGAATGATAACAAAAGCTTGTGTCTCAGACAGAGAGTCCGAGCCAGCTGATTGTGACTGGCCATTAATCAAAAACAACCAACATGGGCCAATCCCAGATGCACCTGTTGCATTCCACAGCAGCAGATAATCAATGTTTACATTTTGTTCCTGAGGCCTCTCAGCTTCCCAGAAGGAAAAATCCTAAAAAAGAGGATTTTTCATAAAAGATGTCTGCGACAGGGGGTGAAGGCTGCCCAGCTCTGCAGCAGCAGGGTCTGGCTGGGGCTGTCCCTGCCTTTTCCCATCTGTGGGATAAATGGTGCTGTCCATCCCCAACACTGCCCGGTCTGTTCCCAGCTGATGCTGCAGCCACAGAGCTGCCCTTGCCCAGACCACAGAGCCTGGCAGCCAGGCAAGAAACTCCTTGGAGCCAAGGCAGCAGCTTCCCTGTGCACACACACACGCTCCAGCAGCACAGCAGCTAAAGAGAAAATCAAGTTTACTCTCCAGACAACACAAATGAAATTAAACCTTTGAGTGCAAAGAGCTCATCAAGTTCATTTGGACAGAAAAAACAACTGGAGAATGAGTTTCTTCCTCCTTTCCCAGCCCTAGTTTTACATCCAGGACCTGGAGGTCCCAGCTGGAAGCAGGGACTGGCTCTTGGTCAACTTCTGGATAAATGACAACTTCTAGAAACCAGCATGTGGATTCAGGGAGGAGGGGTGTCGGCTCCCCCTCCCCTCCCAGCGTTACCAGCCCCTATTAGATATCCCTGGGAGGTCAGCTCATGGAGGATTGGGATGGTTGGGCGGTTTGACACATCATCTCAGCTATTTTGGGAGCAGTTTACGGGTCTGCAATTCCTCCCCTGCACAGCCCCGATAGCTTTTCCACTCTAATGTCACATTATCCTCGTGGCAGGTTTCAAAACTAAACAGGTGAAAAAACAAACATTCAGGGCACTGCACAGAGCAGGATGCACCAGAGGCTTTGGGGTGATGGGGTGCTGGAAGTTTATCCTCATCCTGAGCCCCAGCACAGGTTGTGAGAATCCCTTGTGAGTGAGCACAGAGGTCGATTCCTTACAAAACTCAACAGGAAGACACTCAAAGGATCTCTCAGGAAACTCATCCCATGCCCAAAGGTGTCGTGGGAATGACTTCCTGAAGGAGCCTTGCAGTCCTGAGGCTTCAAACGGGACTTTAATGGTCAAACCTCAGCTAAACAAAACAGTTCTGGGTTTCAAACTCTGGTAAGGAGGAGCCACCAGTGCAGGGGAATGTTCTTGCTGCTCCATTCTGTTACCAACGCCACAAACCAAGTTCTGCTCCAGACTCAGGGCCACTGTGTGTTCCTTCCTTCGCCACCTTCCACCCACCCTGAGCACTGCTCTTCCCTGGGCTCCCCCAAATCCCTGCTCCTCCACACCTCAAGTATCCCAGCAAGAGGAAAATGGAAAGGACAAACAGGGTGAGCATCTGCCCTCCACCTCCTGATGCTCCTTCACCCCCTTACTCCAAGGGCTGCATCCAGGCCCAGCTTTGGAGAAGGGAAGCTGGTGCTGGCACTGGGGTTAATCAGAGGGGGAAAACAGATAAATATTGATGTTTTTACTAGATCTCAGCTATCTTTCCAATGTGACTTGACTGCAGAACAGTGGCAAGGACCTCAGCCAGAGCTACCCTGGCCAACACTTCAGGTGAACATCCTCAGGATCCTTGCTGAGTTCAGCACATACCTGTTTTCTTATACTACAAAAAGTCTGTCTGAACAAAGAGCCACATTAACCCAAACACCCCCAGCCAGGGAAAGCCACAGTTTTATTCTGTGGACTGAACAGCAACCATAAAAAATGGGAGAAAGAGGGAGAGCCATTTTTTTATACAGTGAAAGGATAAGCAGAAAGAGTTTTAAACTAAAAGAGGAGATACTTTGATTAGATATAGGGAAGAAATTCTTCCCTGTAAGGCACCACACACCTGGAAGTGTCCAAGACCTGGCTGGATGAGGCTTGGAGCAACCTGGGACAGCAGGAGGGTGGAATTTTAAAGTCCCTTCCAACCCAACCCAACCCAAGCTCTGATTTTCTGATCCACTTCCAAGCAATGCATTTGTGCTCAGTAATTGAAATCCTTTGTGCATTAAAGCAGCACGTGGGGCACACTCCACCAACCAGTATTAAGGAAAGCATTTCCTTCCTGTATTGATCACCCACCCACCCCACAAAGTGGCATTAAAAAGGCAGAGGGGGGAGGACAACAAGCCAAGTGTTACACATAGCAAATTCTGATTAGATTATGAAACTTTAAGAAGATCTTAACAAGTGGACAGTGTGCATTTTACATAATTAGCTTGGTTGCTTATAAATGCCTCCCATAGTGCCAATGGCAGATTTTCACCACCTAAAATAGCCTAAAGCTGTCGGATTCAGGAGCTCCTGCCATCCCAATTTAGATCAACTCAAACACACAAAACCACGAGGTGGTTTCGTTACACCGAGATTAAGAATTGAATCGGCTCTTGTGTGCCTGGATGGTGGAAGGGGTAAAAGATTACAGAGGGCAAAGACACATTATGTCACCCTAGCCCAATCCCCACTGAATGTGGCAGCTGTTCCTCGCTGGGTTTTGGGGGATTTTGGGTCACTTTTCAGGGGGACAGAGCCCGGCTTTAGGGCTGGATGTGAAGTTGTGGGATGCCACAGCTGCATCCATATTCATGGAGCTGAGAGCCGCTGCCCAGCTCTGTGAGACTCATCCTTCATCAAACTGGGGCTGTTCCACTCCAATTCCAAGAAGCAGCTCGGAGCAAGCCTCGAGTTACAACCACTGCCTAAAAAAGGTGACCTCAGGAGCAGCAGAGCAGGTAAAGAAACCATTTGATTTGCAAGCTGGGGGTGTTGGAGAAGGAAGTACCAACAAAAGCAGAGCTACACTGTGTTATTCGTCTGCCTTCCCCCACTTAAAGGGAAAAACATTTTCAATTTTAATTAAAAAGTGCAAGAAAACATTATTCCTCTGCATCCCTGCACTTAAAGGGAAAAATATTTTCAATTTTAATTAATAAGAGTAAGAAAATGTTATTCCTCTTCCAATCCTCTGCATCCCTGCACTTAAATGGAAAAAAATTTTCAATTCAAATTAAAAAGTGCAAGAAAATGTTATTCCTCTAGCAATCCTCTGCATCCCTTCAGTTAAAGGGAAAAACATCTTCAATTCTAATTTAAAAGTACAAGAAAACATGATAGGAAGTATCTTGAGGAAAAACCCTCTTGGGAAGAGTGTCCATAGGTTTAGCGTTATCCCAGCAGGTAAAGATCATCCAGAATAGCTGCAATCAACCTGTGTGAGTTCCCATTTCCTAAAACAGCCAACAAAAGCTCAGAAAAGCAGCAGAGCAGAAAGACAGGACTGAGATCAGTAAAGCTGCCATGGTCTAGCACTGGGTCCTTTCAATATCCCACACTGGGCATTTCCAAGGGCCAAAGAACTTGAGGGAAAAGGGAAATGTTTCTGGTACCCTCCAGGAGAGCTGGAGAGGGACTGGGGACAAGGATGGAGGGACAGGACACAGGGAATGGCTCCCAGTGCCAGAGGGCAGGGATGGATGGGAGATTGGGAATTGGGAATTCCTGGCTGGGATGGAATTCCCAGAGCAGCTGGGGCTGCCCCTGGATCCCTGGAAGGGTCCAAGGCCAGGCTGGAACACCCTGGGACAGTGGGAGGTGTCCCTGCCCACAACAGGATAGTGTCATTATGCTGAGTTTTTATCTTTTTTTCCTCTATAAGGCTTTTTAAGGACAAATTGTCTTATTACAAAACGATACTTAAATTATTTTCACTTTTAACTTAATAACTAACTAGTCATGTTTCACAATGTGGACTTTTATCTAATTATATAATGCTACTTGAACTCATGAAGAAGGTGAAGAAGGATTAGTTTCTGTTTCAAAACTTCCATTTTGTTTTGTATATATTACTACATTCTAAAATTTTTAATTCTAAGTTTCCTACTATGTGATATTATACACATTAATTCAAACTATACACTCATAATTTTAGTTTTATCACTTAATTTTGGAAGCTTCTTCACAGCCTCAGGTCAATGCAGTGTTCTCTTGGGGGTCAGTGCTTGTCAGGAGAGAAATCTGAAATTCTCAGTAACCAGGGGTCCAACAGGATGAGATGATTTCTCCTTTACCCTTCTAATCCAAACTATTGAGTGATTCTGTGATTTCCCTTTGAGTCTAACTCTTTAGACCTCAGAAACTGAGGATTCGGGGCGTGCAATCTCCAGTACAGGGTTTGAATATTTTCCTTTGGAAAGATTGCTGAGTTTCAGCTGAATGGAAGGCGTTGGGTTTCACCTATGAGGAACTACAGTGAGGCCAGAAGTCCCAGCTGAGAGAGACCCCAATAATTAAAACATTTGGGAAAAGCCAACTGGTGCAATTTCTGCACAGAGCATTGACCCAGGAGGATGTTCTGCCTCACAACATAAAGTGTTTGTGCTGAAAACACAGGATCCATTCCCAATCAATTTTCTAAACATTCAGAGCTGACATCTCATTTGAAATAATTATCTGCATCCCTAAAATCCTCTGAAACATCCAGAATGCTACAGAATCCATCTGTGAAAGAGATGAAGAGATTTGAAGGTTTGGGGTCTAAATTGTTCCTTGTGAATTCCTTTGGGAATAGGAGCGGAAGAAGCAAAAGGAACAAAATCATTACAGACAAATTACCTGAATTTGAGCCACTCAAGGGCAGGAAACATCAGCATAATTCTATGTATGCAATAGGAAATCAATTCTAGTAAAAATAATAGAAAAATGGCCATACTCTGCAAGGCAGCAGAATCCTTTTCCACATTCCCATCTTTTCTTAATTCCCAAAGGACGGCTAAAGGGAAAAGAGGCAGTTGGCAATGGGAGGAGCAAACTCATTTTTGAGAATTAAAATTCATTCTCATAGTGTGACAATAAAAAGCAAATTCAGGGAAAGAACATTCACAGTTGTTCCCAGGTCATCAGTATTCCTCATTTTCCAGGCTTTAGGTTTCCCTGGTGTGACAACCAAATACAGGATGACCTATAATAATTCCAAGTACTCCAAAGTAATGAAAAGAAATCTGATTTTCAGCATCAGGAGCAATGCTGGACTAAGTGGACTCTTGACAGCTTTCTCTGAGCTCTGTGTCAGACAGCACCTTAAAAACACCCACGAGGACCCAAATGTGTTTTCCATGGAATAGAGAACATGGATAATGTGTTCTAAATCAGCCCTGGGGCCAGGCAGTTAATGAGAACAGAAAAGAAATATTCAGTAATTGCCCATTCACTGCAAGGGGAGAGGAATTGCAGAACAAACCTCGCATGGAATCACGGGACAGAATTCCATGGCAGGGTGCATGCATGGAGGGGATGACTGAGGTAACTCCTCTGGAGCTTCCCAAATTAAACTCTGAGCTCTTAATTAGCAGTAATTGTGCAGTAAAAGGTGTCTCCAGATACCTGGGGTGCTGGCATTGGATCACAGATTACATCTGGATTCACTTGCAGATGCACTTTTGGTGGTTATGCTCAGTTTTTCATGGATTTGCCAGGAATTGTGCCCAGCACTACAAGAGACAAGCAAATTCCAGGGGGTCCAGGGTGTACCTGAGTGTACAGACACACCAGGGAAATCCTGGGGTGTGAACAAATAAAAAGTGAATTTTTTGACAACACAGGTGCAATTTGTCCGACATGGAAGCACAACAAGAGGAATAAAAATTAAAATAAATATTAAAACCCTCATATTGGATATATTCCATAAGCAAGAAAGCTTTGCTGGAAGTCTTCAGAAATAACCTGAATCCTCCTTTTCAGTTCAGCTCTTGATATTCCAACACGAGCAGGGATAAAGAACACTGAGAACCATTCTTGAACTACTCCATCAACAGATGCTCATTAGAGCTAATCGCAACCAGAGCAGCCCCAGCCTGAAATGGAGTTTCCATCTGTCTCCAAAATGCACGTGGGCTTAGCTGTACAAATCCCACATCCCACCTACTTCTGTGGATCTGGACACTGAGTCATTATTCCCAGGAGGATACAGGGCACAGCTACATGGAGCCCATCAGAATTAGAGTTAACAAGCTAAAAATATAAAAAAAATAAAAGCAGAAGAATCTGAATTATTTTTCAAGGGTCACAAAGATGATCAGCTATTGAGTAAAATATAAAAAAAACTATTAATAATGATATTGGAGAAAGAGCATACTTATATTCCCAATTAAAAATTAAAATAAAAACTTGCTAATTAATAAATCTCAGCAGGGAGGATAAGCAGAACCAGAGCTGCCCACTCAATACAAGAAGACAACTCAGGGCAAAAGAAAAATTTGTCTGAGCCCTGCTTGCACTCCAATTTAGCCTGAGTCGTTATTTTTTCCCTGAATCCTGCGGCAAAACATATTTAAAAGGAAGGGCATGAATGTAAATTGAAAGGAAATTCAGGAGATTCAAGGAAACTTGGGAGTTTAAGCAGACGCAGGTTGAGATCTGCCTTTGGTTTCTTGGACAAACCAAACCAGAATTCGCAGCTCTTTCAGCAAATCCTACGCAACCACGTTGCTGAAGCAGCAGCTGAAACCCAAGAGCTCTGTGACAGAACTTGGCCACGTCCTTGCCCGGGAGCCGGGATCACATTCCCCAGCCCCTCGCTCCGTCTGAGCCCGAGACTTTCCCGCTGGCCCCGTGTCAAGAGCCCGGTCCCACTCCCAGCCTCGGCGGCCCCTCGCTGCCAGAGCCTCCTGCCAGACCTCCCTGAGGCTGGGGAGGTGTCCAGCATCCATCCCTGACCCTCATAACCCCAGGGACACCAACCTGGATGTGCCACAGCTCGTTTCTGTGAAACCCCGCCAGCGATGCCGCGGCCTGGACCGCGGGAACGACGGCGGCGGCAGCTTTGTGCTCCACATTTGTTTGCCATTTGTTTTCCTGGTGCTGGAGAAAGGAATCCCTCCAGTTTACCCCAGTCCAGCCCCAAACCAGCAGTGCCCCAAAAATGTATCGCTCACAGGCAGCTGGAGCAACAAAAATTAACCAAAATCATGGAGATATAGGGAGGGAACGCCTGGGAGATGTTCACTTCATTGTCACAGGTCTCCGGATGAAGGGAGCAAGAATAACCCATCCTAGCACAAAAATATTGCTATTAATCATCAAAATACCCTTTGTATTAATTTCTTCCACCCTCTGTCACTTTAAGCAAGAACTCAAGACTATTTTCCCAGGATCATGACTTCCCACCCAACTTTCTGCTGAAGGATATCGATCTTGAGGGCTTGACATTCCAGTAAAAAACCCTAATCCATTCTAGAAGCAAAGTGAAGTTTAGCAAAGCAAATGGCAGCTTCAAGGAGGAAAGTAATGCCCAAAGAACACAAAGATAAGAGGAAAACCTTTCTACCATAATTTCTTTGTCAATCAAAAGCATTCTTCACTGTGGAATTTTCCTCCGAGGTAAAGAGTGCCATGCCATTAATTTAAAAAAAACCCTCAAAGTTTCCAAAGCATTTCAAGTGATAAAACCCAAGTTAGAGCCTGAAAATAAATCATAACAGTAATATGCACACACTTGAGAGAAGAGGGGAAGAAAAAAAAAAAACAAACCAGATATAAACCTACACTGGAAAAATCTTGCACTTAAGTGTAGCCAAAATGCCAGTTGCTACATGTCACATTTGGGCGCTCCAGGCAACGCTATCACAATGGCTAACAGGGGCAGGCAGAGCTCCAAGACCCGAGTCCAAAGCCCAAGAGGACACACAGATGCTCCTCGGAGAACAGGGATGGCATCTCAGGCTTTCTGCTGAGGCTTTCACACACGTTCAGCATCCTGAGCAGCGGCGCGAGTCAGAGCAAGGCTGCGACCTTTGGGACGCCGTTCCCGGCTAATCCCGCCTGAAGGAGGGCCCCAGAAAACATTTAGATTGAAGGATCCGTGAGATTAAGATGTTTATCCGTGCTGTGTCCTGCACAGTTGGGATTTCAGTGTCTCCTGGCTGCACGAGCTCGGGAGGACCAAGGGCCAAGAACGAGAGAGGGGAGGGATAGCAACGCTCACAACTGCTGCGAGTGTTTGCTGGAAACCTGTCCCAGGCTGCAGATAAAGGAGTAAAACAGGATCAGGGGAGATTTTCCCCACATGGAAACACCCTGGGAGGCTGAGCTGACACAGCTGTTGGGGCCAACAAGTGAAGAGCACAGTGTGAGACTCTGTAGGGTGAAATGCTTGAGTTTTACAGATGTTCGTATCTGGCTTTGGCCAGGAAAGGTGCTGTGAACCCCTAAAGGTCACCCCAAGCTATCAACAGCCCAAAGGGGACTCAGAACAAATGTTAAGGTCAATTAACTCCTGCTCAGCCTGGAGAAACCAACTGTGTGCAGAGCTGAGGGTCTCCCTCCCATTCCAACCTGTAAGGGCATTTGGCACCAGAGTCCCAACAGGGAAACCTCATGGAGGCACTCAAATCACAGAATATCCTGAGTGGGAAGGGACCCACAGGGATCATCAAGTCCAACTCCACCCCTGCAAAGACACCCCAAAAATGCCAGCCTGTCCCTGAGAGCATTGTCCAAACACTCCTGGAGTTCTGGCAGCCTCAGGGCTGTGCCCAACCATCCTCTGGGGGAAGAAGATATCCAACCTGAACCCCTCAACAGCCTCCTGCTGTTCTTCTGGATCCTATCACTGGTCACTACAATGCCTCAGGTTTTAGCTTTTATATTTTCA
Source organism: Zonotrichia leucophrys gambelii (assembly GCF_028769735.1). NCBI lineage: Eukaryota > Metazoa > Chordata > Aves > Passeriformes > Passerellidae > Zonotrichia > Zonotrichia leucophrys. Next base: position 2,459,986 of record NC_088171.1, read on the forward strand.
GATTCTGTGCTGCTTTAGTGTGTGGGTCTGAGCTCCACATCAGGGCATGGTGAGCTCTGTGCACAGAGCAGGGAGACAAAACAATTCCTGCTCCAGCTGGGCACCAAGGACAAATGATCCAAATCTCAGCCCAGGAGCACAAACCCCGTGGGCTGGAGAGAGAAAAACAAGCAGGGTGGGACTGCCTGGGCTAAAGCTGGAATGGGACAATGAACTGCAAGGTGCAAATGGAGCAGAACTGATCCCAGGGAGAGAGCCCGGGAGCGCTCGTGCATTTTGGGGCCATTTTGGTTCATCTTGGGTGCAGCCCTGGCTGGGCTCTGGTGCTGCCCAAGGTGCATCCATGGAGGAGATCCTTTGAATAAATCCCTGCTTTATTCTTTGGCTCGGTCCAGCCTCTGCTCTAGGTCAGCCTGCACAAGGCATCAAGTACAGAGAAGAGATCAGTGCCTGCACCTCCAACTCCCTCAGGAGGAAGCTGCTGACTGCTATCCCTGGAGGATAATGCTGAGCTCTCCCAAGTTTGCAGCAAGGGAATGCAGGTCCCCAAAGCAACTTTGGCCACAGAAAAACACACCTTGGACAAAGTGGAGGAGAGTTGAGGTGATACAGTAGGAGGGAGGATGAAGACAGCAGCAAGAAAAGAGACTTTCCCAATGCACATGGACTGAAGAGACAGGGATTTATGGCAAAGTGACCAGTAAAAACCTTTCTATCCCACCTTCATGCTGGAATAATTATCATTTAGATAGAGTGTCCATAGCAGTTTGCAAACTGCAGGTTAAGAACCTCACACAAGACAATTTGGGTCACAGATGAGGAGACAGCACAATTTGGTTCTAGCACAGAAAATCCACACTGAGCTACAACAGCACTGCAGTTCCTACAGAGGTTGTGAATTCCCCATCCTGGAAGTGTCCAAGGCCAGGCTGGACAGGGCTTGGAGCAACTTGGGACAGTGGAAGGTTCCCTGTCCATGGCAGGGGGCTGGAATGAGATGGGCTTTGAGGTCCCTTCCAACCCAAACCATTCTGGAATTCTACAGAGTCATGCTTGGATGCTGCATGGCAGGAGATCCATGAAGGAACAGGACAAGGCAATCACTGCTTCCAGAATATTTCTGGCCCAATACCTCCTGTGGCTCATTTAGGATGATAGGGAAGAGGTCCTGGGCAAGGATGGTCCCTGATAATTCCATGTTCTTCCACATTTGGTCATAATAAGTGGATGGGTGAATCAGAGAGAAACCATTGGACATTCCCCAGCAAGGTTTTACAGCTTCCAAAAAAAAAAAAAAACCAAAAAAACACAAAAAACCCAACCAAAAAGTCCCCAAAAAACCCCAACAGTAGTTCCACACTAAAGGTCCCAAAGCTTGTGAGGCAGGTTTAATTTTAGAGCACACTCATCGGATTTGCTTACATAATTTTCTTGATTTGGAAAGCTTTTTATTTTCCTTAGTGAGAAAAGCTGTCCAAATTTATCACGTTAAGTAGGGGGCTGCTTGCCCAAAAGGATCTTAAAATACATTGGCTGCGATTTTCCTTTTAAAGTTTGCATATCACAATTAGGGCAACATGGAATTAGAGCAGCTTTAAAGAGTGAGGTGGGAAAGAAACCATTAAAAAGGACAAATCCTCACCAAATTATCCTGGCACCTAAATGCAACAGCTCTCAGGTTGTCCAGAGGCTGCTGAAAACAGGGCAGCAAGAGATCAAGGAGTGTTCCAGTGTGAACCCATTAAGCAGGATGTATATAAATCCCACAGCAGAGATTTTGAGTGATTTTTAAGAGTTTTCAGTGATTTTCAGAACATCATCTTTCTCTCAGGAACTACTGGAGAAGATGTTGGCCTAACTGGACAAGAGTTTGGTGGGCAAAGGAATTTTCCCTTTGGATCCTCAAAGGGACAGGACTTGGCTGTGATTCTACTCCAGATTTAAATCTGCTCAGCTCCTCCACCCAACCACCAGTTGATCACAGCAAGAACTCATGAAGTTCTTAGGTTCTTCCTAGATTTGTTCTTCCCAACATGAAACCACAAAAAGCCATAAAATCCATACACAGTCAATCCATTACTCCCAATTTTGACACTGATTAGTTCGTTTTTGCAGATGGAAGCTGAGGATCTCCTCAAACAGAGTTTCCATCCCTGTGGAAAAGCTGCAGGGATAGAAAGAAGGGGGCAACTCACAGAGAAAATACAGAAAACCTCACCAATCCCATGAATGCCACAGGTCAACATCCCTAAGAATGAAATTTTACAGGAGGAAAATTTAGTTTAGGTGTTGCCAGGTATGTTCTACCTACTGAAAGCCCATTTTCAGGGCCACTCCAGCAGATCCTTTTTGCCCCCCACCCAACAGTCACAGCAACACACAATGGAAGAAGCGGCCCTGAAGTGAAATAATTTAATTTGGGTCTAAAATGAAAACCTCCCAGGACAAGCAGGTCTTGCATTTATGGTTCCAGCACTCCTGACTGCTTAGAAGAGCAGCTCTGGAGCTCTACAATCCGCCCAGGAAGCCACAAGGGATGGAAAATGACACTGGGCTGCTCTTGGATGTGAGCACTCCCACCTCGAGGGCAGCTTGTTGGATTCCCTCTTTGGCTGATGGTCACAAACTCAAACTTCGTGAGCCTGACCTCAAAGAGGCCTTCAAAAAGCCACCCTAGAACAGACAGAGAACCATGGAATGGTTTGGGTTGGAAAACACCTTAAAGGTCATCCAGTGCCACCCCCTGCCATGGCAGGGACACCTCCCACTGTCCCAGGGTGCTCCAAGCCCTGTCCAGCCTGGCCTTGGACACTCCCAGGGATGGGGGCACCCCCAGGTATCCCTAAGATAGGAGGAGGTTTTGAAGGATGCATTAATGCACCTCTTTCTAGATCCTGAGGTTTGAAACCAGCATCATTCCCAAATAAAAATGTGTCCTGAGGTGAAAGAGTTCTCAGCAACATCTCGGTGTCTTCTCAGGAGTTTCTCAGTTGGACACCTAGATAAAATTGATGTGTTCTCAGTAGTCTTTCAGTATTTCCCAGAGCAAAAAGTCCCCAAAAGTCTTAAGAGATGCTAAAGATGAAGTTAATGGCTTTGTGTCTTAAAGAAGAAAACACTAGCACCTCATGGTGCTAAGCTCACCAGGCACTGCCACCAAAACCTAGGGAGAAAGAGCTCTTGGCCCAGATAATTAAAAGCAATGTCATATAACTAAAAATTTAAATTAAAAAAGGTATTTATTTTTGAGGGTACTTTTTGAGCAAGAATAGACACTTAGATTAGGTATCAGAAAGAAATTATTCCCTGTGAAAGTGGGCAGGCCCTGGCAGAGAGTGCCCAGAGCAGCTGTGGCTGCCCCTGGATCCCTGCAAGTGTCCAGGGCCAGGCTGGGCTTGGAGCACCCTGGGATAGTGAAAGGTGTCCCTGCCACGCCAGGAGGTGGAATGAGATGATCTTTAAGGTTCCTGCCAACCCAACCCATTCCATTAAGAATAAGAAAAACCTCCCCAGATCTGGCCATTGATTTCCATCACCACTCCAGAAAACTTCACCAGAGAAACCAGACTTGGAGCAGGAGCAGAAGCAGAGCAGCCACATTGTCACTGTTTGTGCCTAGCTCCAGCCAAGCCTGAAGGCCACCAGGGCCTGAGGAGCAGCTTGGTGATGTCCTTCAGCTGCTGTGGAGAGAGAAGGAGGAGCTCCTTGGCGGCAAGAAAATGAAATTAAATCAGCTTAGGGCTCAGGCAGAGCTGTAAGCGAGACACAGCCTTTGCAGGACAGCACAGAGGGGCCTTTGAGGGATTTCTGAGCTGCAGCACAGAGAGGTCTCACAGCCCCAGCACATCAGGGCAGCAGCAGCAGCATCCATGTCCTGCCTGTGTGCAGGGTCTGTTCCCTTCTCCACAGCCTGCAGGGACCCTTCAGCAGAGCCATGAGCAACCCAACCTGAAGAAACTCAGGGTTTGTTCACCAACCCCCAAAAAAAATCCCTACAGGGCTGCCAGCGGCTGCTGTGGCCACCCAAAGTGCTCCCCCAGCTCTGAAGGGATGCTGAACCAAGGAGAGGAGCTGAAATATCCTGAGCAGGAGGGGAGGGTGAAGTTACACAGGGCTATTAGTAAAATAAACCTTGCTCTGGCACGCTGGAGGAGCCTTGCCCAGAGCAATGCTGGCACTCACTGCAGTCACTGTGTTTAACCCTTCCTTGGGAAGGGAAGGTGGCAAAGCTGCGCCCAGCAGCCATTCCCTCCACAATCTGCTCAAAGCTGCTCCTCAGGGATTAAACTTGGATGCAAAGCAGGGATCTGATGGGGTCAGGATGGTATTAGGTCAGAGAATGGGGTGTGGGATGAGGACAAAGGGTGGAGAGCCCCATCTGCAGAAGGGTCAGCGCTACATCTTCTCCCCTTCACAGTCAAAATGTTTAGGATCAGCATGAAGGAAATAAGAAGTCATGATATTTTCCCCTCAGGGATCTTCCCTGGCACTGGCAGGATTCCCCTCTTCTCCTCCACACCCACATCAGCCAACACTCCAAACGCAGAGGAAAAGCCCTGTCCCACCCAGCTCCCTCCAAAGCAAGAATTATCCAGGGCACCACATGGAGTGAGACTGTTTTTCACAAAAACTTGAGGAAAACTGAGGCCAAAAAGTCTTTCACAACCACAGCTCACCCTGAACAGGAGGGAAACTCCCCAGCTAAAGGAGGAGTGAGCTGTTGGTCAAATATTCCCAGTTCACCCAGAGATTCAGCACAGCAGGGAAAAGCCGATGTGTGACTCACTGCCCTGCATTTTTGAGTGAAAAAACAAAAAGAGCTTGGGTTGAAGAGTTAAAGGGGGAAAAAAAATTAAAAAATATTTGGAAAAGAAAACAAAAGTTTAAAAAATTAAGGAGAGTAAACACCTGTAAAACACCAATTTTTAGCAGTGGCTCAGCAGATGCAGGAGGAGCTGGTTCACACAGGAGCCGAGGTGAAGTTTGCAGCTCTCAGTGTGAGAGGCTGCCTGCATTAGTCACCGGTAAGGGGACACTCCAGCAATGCTCAACTGGAACGAATGGAGCCCAGGAATGCAAAGTGGGGTGGTGAAACCACATCACTTCTGGAGTGCCTCCTCCAAACAAGGCTCTGAAGTGCCCTTAATTCAGTTCAGCCTGCTTTGCATTGAAATCGAGTCCGTTAAAGTGAATTAAGGACCTTTAATCCCCAAGGAGAGTGTTTCCACCAGGGCTAGTTAAGAGTAATTGAACTAATCCACTTTAAAAGTCACTTCAGATTAGTTGTGCTAAGTGGCTGTGCAGATGAGGCCTGGGAGCACAGGGACCGTCTCTAGCATGCAATAATCCCATCAATCTGCCCCAGGGAGGACAGCTCAGGCCTGGGAGGGATCCAAACCACTCCAATGAGAGCACTAATAGAAATGTCTCCTGGTGCCTGACAGGTGCCACCTGATTGCTACCAAAGGCATTTTCCACGTGGATTTTCTGGGCAGACCACATTTTGCTGGGCATGGCCAAGGGGAAGTTGGGTTTTATGGGCAGCTTCCTGGTCCAACAAGCACTGGCAGCATCTCCCACTCGAGCCATGCTCACATCCCCTCACTGAAATACCAAATACCAAATAGCAATCCCCTCGGATCCAAAGGGGTCAGAGGATGGATTTGGGGCCTGTGCAAGTGGGAAGGGGCCAACTCCACCCTGCACTGATGGCTGGGGGTGACTGGATCCCCCATTTAGTGCTACCACACCCACCCCACTCTTCTGCAAGCTCCCAGGGTGTTCCCCACTTCCCACTGGTTTTCATCCCAGTTCAGTTAGAGCAAAAACAGGTCAGCCCCACACAATTCCCACAGAAACAGCAATCAGAAAGCTAAGAAGGGCAATAAAACCAAACAAAGGGCTACCATCCCTCACTGAAATATCAAATACAGCTCTCCCTCCATTCCCCCGTCCCAAAGGGGTCAGAGGATGGATTTGGGGTCTGTGCAGGTGGGAAGGGGCCAACTCCACCGTGCACTGATGGCTGAGGGTGACTGGATCCCCCATTTATAGCGCTACCACACCCACCCCACTCTTCTGCAAGCTCCCACTTCCCACCGGTTTTCATCCCAGTTCAGTTAGAGCAAAAACAGGTCAGCCCCACACAATTCCCACAGAAACAGCGATCAGGGCAATAAAACCAAACAAAGGGCTACCAACCACCCCAAACCACATCCTGCCTCCATTTTTACCTCAGATCCCCCCTCCCCAGAGCCACCAGCAGCACAGGGCAGCCTCAGCCCAGGTTTTGCCTTTCTAGGAAACCACAGAGCCCCTGTTTCACGCAAGCCACTGCTTCCCCAGCTAAGAATAATCCCCCCAGCTGCTGTTTGATGTCCCCATCGCCATGGATGCAGTGTTTTTTCTCGGGGACATCCACAGGGAGAGGCTGCGTGTGTTCGCTGCCGTTAATGTTTCCTGTGCGGTTCGGGCTGCTTTACCTCCAGGTATGTTTATTCCACTACTCGAGCAAAGCAGCAGACTTTTTAATGGAACTGTTGATATTTTTCCTGGCTGCTGCTCCTCCTGGAGAGGCGAGGCAGCGTACAAACGGAGTTCATTGCTAGCTCCAGCCTGGAGCTGCTCTGCTCCTCCTGGGACCGCGGGGAATTGAAGGTTTCCATTGCACTGGTCAGGTTTCCTCCTTCTCCCCAGCCTTCAAGTTTTAGACACACAAACAGAGGAGCTCGGGCAGCTGACAGGAGCAGGAGCAACGTGTGGCTGCTGCTTGAAGCAAGGGCAGCAGCTGCCCTGGAAATGCAGCCACGCATCTCCCAGCCAGGCTCTGGGAAAGGAGAGCAGGTGCAACGCTGCACCCCCAAAATGAAGCCTGCACCACTCAGCGTGTTCTGCAGGCAGACCTCGAGGGCTGGAGCTTGGTGTTTCCTGCTTTTAAACACTTCAGACCTAACCAATTCAGCAGGAAGATTCCTATAAATTTGTCTTTGGATCCCCCCACACAAATTTGCCTTTGCATCTCCTCTATTGCTGCAACAGAAGGAGAAACTCTAACCCAGTGGGTTCTGCTTTGTCAGGCACATATTGAGGGCATTTTTAAATAAAATCTATAGCTCAACAGCCTTTTGGGGCTTTAAAGGATGTGCACCAAATCCTTGACTCAGCTCAGAGCTGCTCCCTGTGAGAACAGCCCTGTGCCACACCTGAAGGTATTGTATTTGTGGGGTGCCCTGTGGCAGGGAGGAATGATGGATCTGACTCCAAGTTCTCAGAAGGATTATTTATTATTATTCTATATTATATTAAAGAATACTATATTAACTATACTAAAGCATACAGAAAGGATACAGACAGAAGGCTAAAAAGATAATAATGAAAACTTGTGACTCTTTCTAGAGTCCTGACATAGCTTGGCACTGATTGGCCAAAAAAATGAAAACACTCACACCAGAAATCCGATGAAACAATCACCTGTGGGTAAACAATCTCCAAACACATTCCACGTGTGAGCACAACACAGGAGAAGCAAAGGAGATAAGAATTGTTTTCCTTTTTCTCTGAGGCTTCTCAGCTTCCCAGGAGAAAAACCCTGGGCAAAGGGAATTTTCAGACAATGTGAATGTGGCACTGAAGCACCCAAAGCCACGCACACCCTGAGCAATCTCTGCTCCCTTCACCCACAACAGGGTAAAACTGAACATCCAGATAGGTCAGGCAGCAGCTCCAGAGCCACTTCAACCCAAAGCACTTGACAGGAGCCTCCAGAGAGGCCTGGCAGGAGAATAAACAGCCCCACACAGGCAGGGAGGAGCAGCTGTTTGGGCAAAGCCACTGATGTGGCCAGCAGCAGCACTGAGCATCCCTGGGAGCAGCTCAGCTCAGCCCTGGCTCTCTGCAGGCTCTGGGAGGAGTCAGCCCCCACTGCTCACCATGAGTGTGTGAGGGGGCACATCCAGGCAGAAACGCCCCCAGAGCCGTGGTGTCACAGGGTCAGCCCCAAACTGAGGCGTTTGTGTGGCTGTGAGTCAGCCCAGGCCAGGCTGTCAGCTCAGCTGCCCCCTCCCAGCAGAGCTCTCAGATTTTCCATGAGCCTGGAGCAGCCCCAGGGATGCAGGGCTGAGGGAGGATGCCCTTCTCCTGCCCTGGGACAGCCCTGCTGAACCCAGGCTGTGCTCTGGGAACACAAAATCCCACTGCAGTTACTCCTACGGCATCTCCACAACATCAGATTTGTTTCTTCATCATTGGGGATCCTCCGCAAGCTCAGCTGATCCAGGATTATGCCTGGTCCCACCACCCTGCAATCACCATCCCTTCAGCTCAGTGCCTGCCCTGCACCTTGCAGAGAGGCAGATCGGCCTGAAAACACATTTTCCTCAGCTCCACAAACCAGTTTGGACATTACAGCTCGTAACACTGACCACAGGCACTGCTCAAAGCCTCCCTCACACCCTCCCAAGGGCAGCTCTTCAGCTCCAGCCCTCTCTCTCTCCAAACTCATGCTAAGCCTCTGGATTTCCAGAGTCAACAAGGGACAAGCCAGGAGATAGAAAGAGTCCCCAGGGATGCAGCACAGCTGTGCTAACGAGCCAGAGGAAGTGTTGGATCTTTGGTCAGACCCTGTAATTCAGCTCAAGTGGCTGCTTCACCTCTGGCCTCTCAGATCAACTTGTTAACCACAGACTGGGAAAGAGCTCCCTGCTTGCTCCCAGCAGGAGATTGATCTTTGGCAGGGGCTGAAAATGCTGAAAATTCCCCTGCCCCCCTCACCTTTGATTGCAGAGAGGCCCAGAGATGCAGAGAGAGAGAGCTGAGCTCCAGGTTTGCCAGGTATTTCAAGATCTCACCTTACACTGGGAGAGGATTAGGGCTAGAAAAGAATTTTGTCAAGATTAAGCCAAACAAGTCAGTTCTTTTAAATCAAGTATCAGCTCTGGTGAGCTGTCCCCTGAGGGGTTTGGGCTGCAGGATTGGGTTTCTTGTCAGAGGAGAGCAGCTGATCTCCATGTTCCTGAGCTGGGAACGGTCCCCTAAGTCATGGACTGCCCTGGGAGAGGCTCTGCAGCCAACACCAGTGGATCCAGTCCAAGGTGGACGCTCATCCCCAGTGCAGCCACTGAGCTGCCTCCCAGCTTCCCAATCCAGGGTGTAAAAAAGCTGAGAAACACCAAAATCCAGCAGCCTTTCCATGTTAACTCAAGTGCAAACACATTTTCTTTGATTATCTGGGTAATTTTCAAAGCCTTGGCTGATGAGCCCTCAGCCACCATTCCCCACTACCCAAAAGCTTCAGCAGCCATCAACAAAAAGTACACTTACACCACCAGGGCTGCCTGGCTTTGTTTTGCTGGAATACCAAACATCAGGTCATAAATCTTAAAAAAAAAAATTAATCCAAAAAGATAATGAGAAATTATATTAATTGAATTATATTAATTATATTTAGCATTAATTATCCTATATTTTATTATATATAATAATTAATACTAAATTATTAAATACATATATACTTATTTATATTTATACTATATCATATATTTATTGTTAATTATTAATATATAATATATATTAATATATATTACATTTAATACATGTAATGTATTATATATATGTCATATTTTTATTCTTATGTATTAAGTTTATATTATTATATTTACATTACATTTATTATATTATTAATTATATTTAGTTATTTAATTATATTAATATTTAGAGTAATTATATCATTGTATTATATTGATATTTATATTAATTATATCATTGCATTATATTAATATTTATAGTAATTGTAGAATTATTATATTAATATTTCTAGTAAAATAGTAAAGAAACAATGGCCTCAGCTCAGCAGGGGTTGACAACAGGGGTTCCCACTGAGGTCTGCACTGGGAATTAGCTGTAGGAAAGCCATGAGGAGCAGGGCACAGCAATCCCTCCATGCTGTTCCTTTTAGGATCAGGTGAGGGAAGGCTACAAAAATCCCAGCAAGTCATGAGAAAGACCTGCCATGGGACACCTTCCCCTGTCCCAGGGTGCTCCAAGCCCATCCAGCCTGGCCTTGGGCACTTCCAGAGATGCAGGGGCAGCCACAGCTGCTCTGGGCACCCTGTGCCAGGGCTCCCCACTCTCACAGGGAGGAATTCCTCCCCAATATTTCATTTTTCCTGTTCTCTGGCAGTGGAAGCCATTTCCCTGTGTCCTGTCCCTCTATCCCTTGTCCAAGTCCCTCTCCAGCTCTCCTGGAGCCCCTTTAAGCACTAGAAGGAGCTCTGAGGTCAGAGTTAAGAGGTGCTGAAGACCCAGAAGCAGAAATCCCAGTGCCAAGCTGTGGACTCTGAATCCGAACAATTCATTTTGCCACTTGTGTCCCCACCCAGGGGTCACACTCAACACACCTCCCTGGGTACTTCAAAATAAGCTGTTAATTTTTGATATTATTTCTTTTGCTCATCCATTGACCTCTTCCAAAATGATCTGGCCTTGAAAACAGCAGTGGCTTCACCCTCTTTGTGCTGGGAGCTGCTCCACAGAAATTCAGAAAATTTCAACAGCACACCAAGGTTCTGATGAAACTTCTGCCCATTCCTGCCTCAGCCAGCCAGCAGGTGTGGCACATTCACATTTTCTGGAAAAATCCCTTCGTCCAGGATTTTTCTCCTGGGAAGCTGAGAAGCCTCAGAGAAAAGGAAAACAATTCTTATCTCATTTGCTTCTCCTGTGTTTTACTGCTTTGGAATGTGTTTGGAGATTGTTTCGTTGGATTCTGGTATGACTTGTTTTCACTTATTGGCCAATCAGTGTCGAGACTCTGGAGAGAGTCAGGAGTTTTCATTATCATGTTTTTAGCATTTTATAAGTATCCCTTCTGTATTCTTTAGTATAGTTTAGCTTAGTATTCTTTAATATAATATAGCATTATAAAATAATAAATTAACCTTCTGAGAACATGGAGTCAGATCCATCATTCCTCCCTGCCATGGGGCACCCCACAAATACAATAAGCAGGGAGGGTTTGCAGCTAAACCCAGATGTCCCTGTGGGTCTCTTTCAGTGCTTCACTCAGATCTGGAGGAAATCATCTGCTGCTCCACTCTGGAAGACCCCAAGAAATTTTTCCAGGAAAGTTTTGCTCCAATTGGGAAATTCCTCCATCCAGCACATGGCAAATGCAGAAACCAGAGCAAGTTTGCCCCAAACTCCATGAGCAATTAATGCTGTTTTAATCAGCTAGGCCAAATGGATCTGCTCATGAAATTCCTGCCGACTCCCATCCAGCCTGTTGGGAATCAACAGGAATTGGGTGTTCCATGCTGTATCCCAGACTCAGCATTTCTGTCAGAAATTGTTGAGTTTGCATTTTCTGTGGTGGATGAAGAGAAAAGAGGTTTTCCTCTGTGTTCCTGCCCAAAAAAGAGTTTAGGGTTTTTTTAACCTGTCATTTCCCCTTCCCCCAAAATCCTTCAGCAACTGAATTAACAAAATGCTCCCCACACCTTAGAGAACAGTTTATAATAACAGACTGGAATGCTACAAAACACAATCAGGAGCTGCTGGATTCAATTGAAACAAGAGTTCCTGGTAAGAACTGAGGGAAGAAAAAAAAAAAAAATCAGGATATATTCTTCTATCAGCTCCAGCAAATCCTGTAAGTGCTGTGTTTATTCACAGAATCAAAATACTCCCTGTTCCACTTGGGGAAGTGCAAACACGCATTACAATAAAATGTAAAGCTTGCTGAGCTGATAAACTTCATAAGTGTGTTTTATGACAGTATCTGCAGAGATAAGGCTCATTAGCACTTACAGCCAGCAGCTGAAGGAACCTTATAAAGCACAGTCACAAACAGCAGAAGAGGAAAAAAAAATTTGCATCTTGACGTCAAAAAAAGCTTCTAAAGGGTTAACCCTTTCGATAATAATAATCCTAATAAGTTCTGGGTCCTCTCGACTTTTCAACTTGATTTGAGTTGGTTCCTGAGCTCTGGAAAAAGTCATGAAAGCAAATCCTAGCTGGCTGATGTTGGTCAGGAACCTGCAGCCACGTTGTGCAGGAGGAGCAGTGGCCCCCCATGACCATTCAGGAGTGCAAACACCAAGCCCTGTGCTCCAGGGCTCCTCAGGTCGAGGAACCCATTGTAGGAACACAGCACAAGCCACCAGAGAGCTGTTCTGGCTGCAGGGAGAAGGGGCAGCTCCAGTGTGGAGGGAAGCCAGAGCCTCAGAAGGTTTCAGGTTAGAAGAACAGGTCCAGGAGAGTTCTTGGATTGCTCCAACACCGCCCTGGGAGTTGGGAACTTGGGAAGTTGGTGTTTAATAGAAGGTTTCAGAGTGAACTCAGCACCATCCCACCCCACAGGGGTCTCTCAAGGCAGCTGGAACCATAGGGACAGAAATTGAGGGGAGCAGATCAAGACAATTTGAATGCATCAAGTTCTCTCCTCAATCATCAGGGGAAGATTTGACACCTTCCTCTTCCACAGAACCCAAGCCCTGAAGGGGCCACATTATTCCATGGAATTGGAGCAGAGAGGATCTACATGGAGCTTCTGGCATCAGAAGTCCTCCCACCTCTGGCAGTCCCCACAGTGGAGGCATTCTGATTTAACATCTTCAAAACCTAACTCCCTCTTAGAAGGGGTCAAGGCACAGGGATGAAACAGGAGACAGGGAAGGCAAATCCAGTCTTGAGCTCTCCTGAGCCAACATTTCCATGTGCCACTATCCCTGTGAAGCTCTGGACCACAAATGCCTCACACTGTGGGAACACCACTGGTGGTCACTGGTCCTGCACCTCCACTGACTCCCCAGCCACCTCCACAACAGCTTAACCTCGAAAGTTTCTTCTGATTCAGATTTTCCACTTAAAAAAAACTTTAAAAATGTTTAAATACCAACATTTATTAGAAATAACAACACTGTAAGCACATCCTTAAATGAAGAGAATGGAATGGAGCATCCCTGGGCCAGGAATATCCACAAGAGAGCTGGGGAGAGCTTTTATACAGGTAGCTAGTGATGGGATGAGTGGGAATGTTTTAAAGTGAAAGAAAACAGGTTTAGGTGAGGTGTTAGGAGGAAATCCTTCCCTGGGAGGGAGGTGAGGCCCTGGCACAGGGTGCCCCTGGATCCCTGGCAGTGCCCAAGGCCAGGTTAGACAGGGCTTGAAGCACCCTGGGACAGTGAAAAGTGTCCCCGCCCATGGCAGGAGGTGAAACTAGAAAAGCTTTCTAAGCCAAATCATTCCATGATCCTCCAAGAGGAAAATACACCAAGTCTGCCAGCAGAATTAATTAATCCGACAGAAACATGAAGAAAGCAGCAAAAACTGACAAAACTTGCTCTGGTCAGAAAGATTCTGACTAAGCTGCATCACAGAGGCTTCTCCATGCAGTCTTCCAGACTTTCCACTTCACCTGCTCCCCCCTTCCCAATCCCACAGCCTAATTCAATTACCTACCACCAAATAAGCCTTCAGGCCATTCTCATTACCCCGATAAAGCACAAGGCCTTTAATTATTAAACACTCTGGGGCTCTTTGTGTTGGGGTTGTGGGGCTGGACTCCCTTTTATTGTTGTCAGCAGCTTCCAGAAATCAAGTTAATCATTGACCAGGCCTTTCAGCAGGAGACCAGAGTCCTGTGGATTCCTGGTCTCTGGTTCTGCATCACCAGTCAGGCTAAAGGAAGTCACCAGCCTCCTGCTTTGCCAGTTATCCACTCAATAGTCTCCTAACAACCCATCTTCCCCCTCCAAGGTGTCATTTACAGCACTGGGAAAAAGAAAAATGCAATATTTGGACATGGAGGCTGCAGCAGTGCTCATCATTAACCTGTGTTCAGAAAGGAACAGCTCCAAGGGAAGGAAACTGAGGCACAAGGTGGTGGTTCCAAAATGTCAAGCAATGTGATCAATCCACTACTTAAGCCAAAAAATTACTAATTCTTGATTGAGTTAATGCTGCTCCATCCAGGAAGAGCTTCCAGACACTTCCCAGCCCGATCTGGGACAAATCCTGCTCCCCAGGGATGAAGATGCAGGTCTGGCACGGTTATTTTTCCAAATATTCCTGGCTTTGCCACCACACTCATGGCACTTCATCAAATCCAGTTCCACTTCCAGGCACCTCCAAAGCAAATGCTGCTTCTGGGCACAGGGTTCCCTCTCCAGAGGAATGGAGGTTAAACACTGCTTTGAGTTGACCCAGAGAGGCCAACTTTGGGAGCCAAGCCAGGCAGGACTCACAGCAGTGACAACTCACCCAGCTCCAAAAAAGCACAGGAAGGGTGGGAAAAAAACAAACCCACCCACCCAAACCAGGCAAACCCTTCCATTTTTCCAAAGAAAACCCCAAAAGCAGCAGCTGAACCCCGCAGAGCCGTGTGGGAGCAGCGGAACGCGCGGCTCAGGGCGGGATGGCTGAGCCGGCCTTTCCGGGCACTCCAGCTGTGTTTGCCTGCCTGCTGCATTCCTGCCTCACCAGCCCAGGCCAGGTTTTGTTTTTTTGGGTCGTGCTGGGAAGCAGCTGCTCCATCTCACACACGCCAGAGCCCGGCGGAGCCACCGCGGCCTGGAGCGGCCTGCACGTGGCCCCACACCACCCTCCAGTGACAGCCACACACACACGGGCTCTGCCATCGCCCAGAGCAGCCCACGGGCTGGGAAATGGGCAGAGAGCCTGTGGGATGGCTTCTCATGGAGGGGACACTCCACCTGGCAGAGCCCGTGGGATTGCTTCTTCTGGAGGGGACATTCCAGATGACACTCAGGGTGATTTCGCACTCCGCTCAGGAAGCCGCCCCAGAGCGCTCACGGTGCCTGAATAGCCCCTTCATGTCCAACATCCTGCTCTAAGTCTCTCCTAACAGAATCACATCCTAAAGGACGAGGTTTCTATCCTACAGCTGATGCTGGAACTTGCAGTGACATGCCCCACTCAGGAACCCACTCCGGAATGCTCACAGCACCTGAACAACCCCTTCAAGTCCAACATCCTGCTCTAAGTCTCTCCTAACAAAATCACACCCTGAAGAACAAGGTTTCTATCCTACAGCTGACACTGGAACTTGCAGTGACTTCATGCCTCACTCAGGAACCTGCCCCAGAGCGCTCACAGCAGCCCGAACAGCCCCTTCAAATCCAACATCCTCCTCTTTTCCAAGTCTCTCCTAACAAAATCACACCCTGAAGGACGAGGTTTCTATCCCACAGCTAACGCTGGAACTCAGGGTGACTTTGCACCCTGCTCAGCTTCCCCTGATGCCCCAGAACACTCACAGCACCTGAACAGCCCCTTCAAGTCAAATGTTTTGCTCTTTTCCAGGTCTCTCCTAACAAAATCACACCCTGAAGGATGAGGTTTCTATCCTACAGCTGACACTGGAGTTGACAGTGACTTCACATCCCGCTCAGGAACCCACTCTAGAGTGCTCATGGTGCCTGAACACTCCTTCAAGTCCAACATCCTCTTCATTTCTAAGTCTCTCTTAACAAAATCACATCCTGAACAGTGAAGTTTCTATCCTACAGCTGATGCTGGAACTCAGGGTGACTTCATGCCCCACTCAGGAACCCACCCCAGAGTGCTCACAGCACATGAACAGCGCCTTCAGGTCCAATATCTCACTCTTTTTTAAGCCTCTCCTAACAAAATCACACCCTGAACAGCCCCTTCAAGTCCAACATCTCACTCTTTTCTAAGTTTCTCTTAACAAAATCACACCCTGAAGGATGAGGTTTCTGTCCTACGGCTGACACTGGAACTCACGGTGATTTCATGCCCCACTCAGGAACCCTGAGGGCGCCTGAACAGCCCCTTCAAGTCCAACATCCTGCTCTTTTCCAAGTCCCTCTTAACAAAATCACACTCTGAACAGCGAGGTTTCTACCCCACAGCAGAGCAGGGCACCTATCCTGCACCTGCCAAAGGGAATAAAAATACACAGCGCTTCCCACACTGCAAAGCCCGCAGTGAGTGGTGTGTTGGTAAATTAGGGCAAGCTATGCTTCCCCTGCCTCCCTCCCTCTCCCCCCGTGAGCATTTGAGGGTTCCTGTTGCCTGCGTGCAGGGGACAGATCAGTTACATTTATGCAGAACATTGCAATCTGTCAATATAAACACTATGTAAGCATGAGCCACTTGTAACATTACTACTGTCTTGACAAGTGTTTGCAGAGGGGGCAGAGCTGCGGGGATCCTTCTGCTCCCGGAGGGAAAGCAGAGCAAAATCCCAACCAGCAGCAAAAATATTCCTTCCAGCAAGAATTAAAAAATAATATTTTTTTTTTAAAGGGGTGCATCAAAACTGAATCAGACTCTAAATCAGAACAGAAAATATAGGAGTTGATTTATGGCTTGGGTCACCCCAGATCAGGAAAGCAGAAGCTCCCACGGGTTGGTTTCCCTTCCCACCAGCACAGGGCACAGCAGGATTGAAGTTCCTCAGCCCCCCTGTCACCCCAGCATGGCTAATCCTGTCACCTGCCACCTCCAAAGCCCAGAAGTGCAAGTCCCAGCACAACTCCCAGATGCTGCTCTGGCATTCCCACCACCCCCAGCCACACTGGAGAGAGGAAAGGCAGGGAGGGAGGGGAGGTACCCACGCCCAGAGCGTGTCAGGCACCGGGAAAGCAGAGCAGGGAGGAAAACTGAAATGCAATGCTTTCTCAGGGATCCTGGCAGCCTGGGGCTGCTCCAGACTCCCCCCAGCAGCCTGCTGGAATATGGTGCAAATTAGTGCTCAGACAGCCCAGCTGCAGAGGCCGTGGCTGGACATAAAAGCAGGCTCACCCCTGGGGCAGCCAGTGCATCCCAGCGGGCTGACACCGAGCCCCAGGCAATGCCTCCCCCCAAAAATTCAAAATTCCACAAAATTCAGCCACTCCCATCATCATCATCTGCTTAGGGGCAGCTCTAAGTGCACCAAGAGCCAGCAAGGCTGTGCTCAGTTTTGCAGACATGCTTTTTTCTCTCTGTCAAAAAGTTCCTTATCAGCCAAGGTTTAGGAGCTGCAGCATCACCACATCCCACCAGCAGCTCCTCCAGCTGCTTCCCAAGAGTTAGGGCAGAGATAAACCCTCCAAACCCCTCCTGAGCAGGTGCCTGCAGGGTCTCAGCTCTGCTCAGCATCACTGCAGGTGCAGGAACCCTGGGTCTTGCTGGCACCTGCTCCAGGAGGAGGGCAGCAATATCCAGCTGCCAGAATTCCCCTCAGAAAAAGGGAAAATGGGAAAATCTCTCTCTCCCTCCACAGACCATCAGCACATCTCCCACTCAGGCAGCTTGAGGATGGAGCAGAACAGCAGCAAGAGCCCCACCTGCACCCCAAACTCTGCTTCCAGAGGGTGTTTATCCTACTCAGCCACTTGTGCATCCTTCCAAGAACACCAGGGAAGCACAGCAGCCTCCAGCCGTGGTGTCCCCAGCCCAGCATCCCCTCCTGGGACAGGCTCAGACATAACTCCATGCTGACACAATCTCATTACCCTGTAACCATGCCCCGTTTCTGTCCCTGGGCACTCATTCCCCACCAGGCCAAACATTTGGAGACGTGGAATTCTTTCCCTGAAATAAGACATTGGGGCTGGGGGGGGAAGGGATCATCCACAGCTGTCTCTGTCCCCCTCCAGGCTGAGGAAGGGAGCAGCCAAAGTGTGACATCTGCTGAGCGCTGCCTCGCTCCGTGCCCCACCACCTCCTCCACAGCGATGCCAGCACCCAGAGGGGCCAGCAGGCCACCAAAAAGTGGCTTTGCTTCAAAAGAAGCATCCTTTCCCTGCCTGGAGGGTGTGTTTTAGCTCAGGTCATCCAGCCATGCTGTTAGCAAGGATTTATCGGAATGAACAGATGTGCTGCCTCACCTGGAGCAGCTCCTTCATGCACGTGGCAAAGAAAAAAGATCAATACCAGCCTTCCTAGGGCATTTTCAGAGAAAACTGGAAAGTTCTGCAGGAACTCTCTGCAGTTCTACTTGCAGAGAGAACTGGGGAGTTCTGCAGGAACACCCAGCTTTTTTACCAGGTGGGATTTCTTTCCTTACCAACAGAGAGAAACCCACAGCAAGGAGGGCTCAGCTCTTCCACACACACTTGTGGGTTATCAGGAGCTGGGATCTCAGCACTGACTATTCCCAGTGGCCCCAGCAGCTCTGCAAGTGCAGCCTCTGCTCTTGGAAGAACAAAGAGGGGATCAGCTGCTCCTTCACTGGGGCTTTAACCAGAAACAAGGAGGTTTTGCATAAGCAAACTCCACTGCACAGCAGCCCTGGAGTGCACATCTGGCTGGGGGCACATCTGGCAGCATCTCCTCTCTGCCAGGCAGGGAGTCTCAAACCAGAAACAGCAGCTGTACCAAGACAGAGAAAATCCCAAAGCGGTCAGGACAGACAGCAGACACTGCCCTTGGCTCAGAATGTTCCTCCTACAGTTAAAACCTCTGGAAGCCAAGAGAGAAACCCCAGAAGGAACTGGAATGAGTTACCTGCTGCTCTAGAGCAGATAGCAGCACAGCAGGGATTAATGGGAGAGTTACAGCCAAGCTCCTTGCAGAGCCTGTCAGTCCCCAAGGCACAATTGAGCTGCACAGTGCCGGTGGTCCTGGGCAGACACACGAGCCAGCGGGCTGGGAACAGCCCTGTGCACACTGCCCAGGGAGAAAAGGGCTTTTCCTAAAAACCTGCACACACAGGACAGGCTGTTTCCTTAGAAAACCAGCCCCAGCAGCAGGAAGTGAAACGGTTGTGGAGTTGGAAACAGAAGATGTAAGTAGCGCTGTTTGGAAAACTTTGCCAGACCACAAGCAATGGACAAGCCTCAACACCAGGATTTGTTTTACTGGAAAGAAGGGGGGAAAACCTCAAGTCTGCTAAAACATTCTCCAGGGCTGGTCCAGTGGCTCCTACCAGTGGTCGCAACACAACATCCCAAAAAAAGGGAAAAGAAAAAAAAAAAAAAGAAAAGAAAAAGAAGCAAGAACTCCCACTGTTGTGCAAACTTACACAAAACCTCTTACACAGGTGCTCGCGTCAAACTCCTCTCTCAAACCGACAACGTTTTGCGACAAAGGGTTTAAAATTAAGGATAAGAGGCAGCGACAGCCCAAAAAGCACAGAGGGAAAACCCGCACGGAGCTGAGGCGGCTGCGGGGGGTATTGAACGGGAGCGGGGTGAATTGGCTGGTCCAGCTCACCGCATGGAGCCGGGACAGCGGGATAAGAGGGATAAAAATAGGGGGATAAATCCCCGAGATAAGAAGGATAAAACCTCAGTATAAGGGGGATAAAACCCCCGGGATAATGGGGATAAATCCCCGGGATCGGGGGTCGGGAAGGGATCGGGATCCACCTGCGCGACGCGCGCCGGGCCGGGAGCGCCCCCTGCCGGCCGCGCCCCGCGCACAGGTGAGCGCCGGGGATGCGGCGCCCGCACCCGCGGATCCCCCAAAAAACAACGGGCAGCACCCCCTTGCCGGCACCTGGTATAGAAACCCATGCTTTAATTGCGGGGAAAACTGAATTTTCTCCGCACTGTCCCGTGCTGCGGGGTTACTGGTGCGCTGCAGGTCCGCTCAGTGCGGAGAATGGGGGAACGAAGCGCTCACTCGCCCCCGGCCCCGGGACTCAGCCCGGCAGCTCCCGGGGGGCTGTGACCCTCGGCTCCCGGAGCGCCCGGTCCCGCCTGGCAAATCCAAGGGGATTCCGGGCGCTGGGACGCGGGACAGCCGCGGGCACAGCGCTGTCGCTGCCCCTGTCCCGGCTGTCACTCCAAGAGGGGATGCCCGCACCCCCGAGGAACGGAGGGTACCCGCAGAAGAACAGCGGCATCCCCACCAAAGCGCAAAACCCCTTGAGCGTCAAAAAAAACAAACTCGGGCAAAAGTTACAGAGCAGGAGCGGGGGGCACCTACCCGAAGTAGGCGGCGGAGGGCCGCGGGGCGCAGGCGAGCAGCCCTAGGAGCGCGCAGGAGGAGAGCCATCCCAGCAGGACGTGTCCATCCAGCATCTTGCAGCGGCGCCGGCGCTGCTCATCTCGTTCCCCCGCCGCGCCCGCTGCGGCCCCGCCGCCCGCCCCGCTTCTTATAGCGCGGCCGGCGGAGAGAGCCCGAGCGGCGGCGGGGCGGGCCGGGGAGGGGCCGCCGGGGGGGGAGGGACACGGGGGAGAGGCGGGCTGCGACACGGGGACACGCCCCGGGAGGAGGGACACGGAGCGGAGGGGCGGGGAGAGAGCGCGGAACGCGAGCGGAGCGGGGAGAGCCGGACGCGGTGGGGAAGGGGAGAGGGCAGGAGGGGAGAGAGGGATGAGTGTGCCAGGGTGGGTGTGCAAGGGATTGGTATCTGGGTATGGCATGGGCAGCAGGGCCAGGTGTGCAAGGCGTGAGGGTTGCAGGTGCCGGGGCTGCAACAGGGAAGATGTGCAAGGGGTCGGTGTGCCGCATCTGGGCAGCTGTGCAAGAATGGAGCAGTCCTGAAAGGGCTGGATGTGCCAGGGGTGGGCAGCTGGGCAAGGGCTGGATGTGCCAGGGGAGGGCAGTGGTGCAAGGGATAGGTGCGCCACATCTGGGCAGCTGTGCACGAATCAAGCAGACCTGAAAGGGCTGGGTGTGCCAAGGGGTAGGTGTGCCGCATCTGGGTGGGTGTGCAAGGGATTGGCATCTGGGCATGGCATGGGCAGCAAGGCGTGGGTGTTGCAGGTGACACCGCTGGGTGGCCGTGCAAGGATCAGGGAGGTTGTGCAAGGGGGAGGTTTGGCACATCTGGGCAGCTGTGCAAGAATGGAGCAGTCCTGAAAGGGCTGGGTGTGCTAAGGGGTAGGTGTGCTACATCTGGGTGGGTGTGCAAGGGATTGGCATCTGAGCATGGCATGGGCAGCTCTGCCAGCTGTGCAAGGTGTGGATGTTGCAGGTGACAGGGCTGGGTGGTGGTGCAAGGGTCAGGGAAGGTGTGCAAGGGGGAGGTTTGGCACATCTGGGCAGCTGTGCAAGAAGGGAGCAGTCCTGAGAGGACTGGATGTGCCTGGGGTGGGCAGCTGGGGAAAGGATAGGTGTGGCACATCTGGGCAGCTGTGCAGAGGTCGGATGTGGGAAGGCACAGCCGTTGCACACGCGTGTGCACACCCACAGCGCTGTGAGCAGTGCAGGCACAGCGAGCAGGCCGGGCAGGAAGCAGTTAATGCCCTGAATGTCACCCTTGCGGCCGGCAGCGTTTTTCCAGGTCTGTCGATGTCACTGTCACCGTCATCCTGGAGGTGATTCCAGCTCCCGAGGACGGGAAGGTTCCCCTGCTGAGCGTGTGTGTGTCACACTGCTGAGCCAGCCGTGTCCCCGTGGGGACACAGCCAGGAGGACACTTGGCACTGGGCTGCCATCTCCAAAGCCACCAGAGCTGTGCCCAGCAGGTGACATTGGGTGCATGATGAACAGCAAGGTGCTCAGAGTGGGGTCATTGGTGTTTCTGACCCCCAGAATGTGTGGGCAGAGCAGTTCAGGAGCCACACAGGGGGACAGTTCATGGGGATGAACCTTCTGTCCTGGAATAGCTCCTGGAGCGACACAAAATTCAGCTCAATAAATTTATTCTCACCCCTGACTGTACCCTTGAGCATTTCCAGCCTTCCCAGCACTGTGCAAACTGTGTGGATCCTGCTTATATTTGGGGTGAGAAAGACAAAGATTTTTTAAAATGTTTTTATTTTTTAATGTTTAAAACATCTCAGCCCAGTCCCTGACCACATTTTTGACAAAACAAAAGCGTCCTTGTGGAAAAGCACCGTTCAAAGCTTCCCACATCCACCTGTGCATGGGATGTAGGGCTCCCACTGTGGCTCTGCATCAGCACCCCATGAGGTGAGGGCTGAAACTTCCTTGGGGTGGGTGTCACATCCACTCCAGCTTCCTCAAATCCACGTGATTCACCATTATCTGGGAATATCTCAGCTTCCTTCTCCCACTGAAGTGGCACCGAGTCAGCCCCCTGTGGGTGCTGGGGGTCAGAAGCCCCATGGGGCCACCACAGTCATTTTATTTCATTAAAGCCCCATCTAGAGGCCTTTCCTGGAGGAGAATTCGGCAGATAGGACCAGTGCCAAGGTCATGCTGAGTGTCCTTATCCTGCCACCCGAGCCCTTCCAGCTTGGGAAAAGGCAAGGCAGGGCTGGAGGTGGAGGCCAGGACAAGCAATGTTATCACTGGGAGGCTTTTCCTGAGCGTTTCTCTGGTGGAAAAAGCAGCTTAGGAGTCATTTTCCACGCACATCCCCAAGAAGCTGGTGATCCCAGCACGTGGAAGGAAACTCCAGTTGCTCCAGGCAGCCCCTGTGGGTCATGGAAAGGCAGTGAGCCCCTTTGCTGTTACTCATTTTCTCTGCCAGACCCGGGGTGATGCCCTGGCTCTGTGTGTGTGACTCTTTCCAAAAATAGTCCCCACTTCTGCTTCCAGCCAGGACAAAAAGGGAAGCCCGAGCAGGCAGTGGCTCCTCCAGGGCTTTGCTGCTTGGGGACCACGCGTGCAGCATCTTCCTGGGGCAGCTTGGTGGCTTCCAGGTCCCTCAGGTGACAGAAATCTCGGTGTTTCTGCTCAGAGCAGTGGCCTCGGGCGCTGTCCCCGCAGCCACCGACAGCAGAGGGCAGTGCCACATAGGAGCAGTGCCACACAGGCTCTGGAAAAGGGAATTTTTCTGTCCGGGAGGGAAGGGACACAGCAGAGCCACGGGGAAGCAGCCAAGCACCCAGAGTTTGGTGGTGTAAGTGGTGTCGCAGATATCTTTTCATGAAAATCCTTTCCTTAGGATTTTTCCTCCTGAGAAGCTGGAGGCCTCAGGAACAAAATGTAAACATTGATTATCTGCTGCTGTGGAATGCAACAGGTGCATCTGGGATTGGTTCATGTGGTTGTTTCTAATTAATGGCCAATCACAGTCAGCTGGCTCAGACAGAGAGCCCGAGCCACAAACCTTTGTTATTCATTCTTTCCTTTTCTATTCTTAGCCAGCCTTCTGACATGAAACCTCTTCTTCTATTCTTTTAGTATAGTTTAAATGTAATATATATCATAAAATAATAAATCAGCCTTCTGAAACATGGAGTCAGATCCTCGTCTCTTCCCTCAACCTGACACCCCTGTGAACACCGTCACAAAGTGGCATTTCCAAAGGGTTATAATTGTTTTCTTTGGGATGAAAAGATGTCATGTGCATGGATAATGCTGGACAAGGAGCCCCAGAGTTGTTGTCACCTCTGGTGTGGCAGCAGCACAAACCCTGTGTCCTCCCCCTGTGGGAAATGCATTTGTAGAGAATTTTTAAATGACCACGATCCCACCGTTGTGCTTCTGCAATGTGCTCCTGCAGGCAAAGCAGTTGTGGGAGTGACGTGTGAGGATCCAACCTGGCATCCTGCAAAGGGTCCTGACATCCCATTCCCTGTGTCCCTGTCCTGTGGGTGACACCATCCCACGGCAGCTCAGGTGCCAGAACTGCTGTGTCCACCCCAACAGGCTCCTCCCAGGGGGATCTGGAGGGTGATTTCAGGTTTTCCTGCTCCATGACTCAGCTCTGGAGCAGAACCTGCCTGAGGCTTCCCCATCCCAGAGGAGCCCTCGCTCCCATCCATGTGATTTTTGCAGCTCATCATTTCTCCAGGGCTTCCCTTCTGTCAGGAGCCAGGACACCCCTCTGGCTGTCCTGGATTGCCAAGACCCTGCCAGGGGGCTCAGGGACCCTGGAACAGAGCCCAACATGCCCCTGAGGGTTTGATTATGATCCATGGAGCAAATTACCAACCTTATGTGAAGATCAGCAAGCCGCAACAGTTTAAACAGAATATTAGTGAAGTTATCACAGGCTGAAAAAAGGGAATTTTAGGGTTTTTGGAATGCGGGTTCAGGAGGCAAGATGGAGGGAACTGGGTGTGTCCAGCCTTTCTCCTTCTTCTTCTTGGCCTCCATCTTCTGCTGTGATGGTGGCACTTTTGGATTGGTTTAGAGTAGAAGCTCACTGTCTAACACAGGTGATGGGTATTGGAAGTAATTGTAAATATTGTATATGTAGTTTTTAGTATAAAGACATAACACTGCCCTGGGGGCAGGCAGAGTGCCTGGAACTGTCCTGCTGGACAGACCTCAGCTGGACAGAAGAAAATTTTTTATAGATAAGAAACAATAAACAACCTTGAGACCGAGAAATGAAGAGCTCTGACTCCTTCTTCAAGTGCCAGGCTGGGAAAAGAGACTTTCCAACTTTTCTCAGGATCACTCTGAGCAGCGAGAGATCCCAACACCCTTCCCTCCCCAAAGCTTTGCTCCAGGTGTTTTTTTCTGCAGTGCAACACCAGCTTCCACCCACCATCCAACAATCCATTGTAGAGCAGGGGATTTTGCCCATGGAGGTTTCCTTTCCTCTCCAGGGCAGCCACTCCAGCTCAGAAGGAAGGACTGACTCACAGGAGGATGAGAGGCGAGGAAAATACCCGTGAGCTCATCTCGCTCATCCCTCCCTGCCAGTCCTGCACGGATTCCCCATGAGATATTTGGCAGCCACTCCCAGGCTGGAGTAACCCAAGCAGGGCAGGAGGGGCAGGGACCTCACCGGGCTGGGCTGGGCCGGGTGGCCGGGGCCGTTCCTGGGATAGCTGAGAAGCCTCTGGTGGTGTTTCCTCCATGAGGAGCCACTCACATTTCCCTTCCTCAGTTCCCTGAATTAGAAGTGGGCCTGGTGTTTCTGTGCCCTCCGGAGGGAGGCTGAAATAACAGACAGGAGCTGGGAATGTCACATTCACGTTTTCTGAAAAATGCCTTCACCCAGGATTTTTCTCCTGGGAAGCTGAGGAGCCTCAGAGAAAAGGAAAACAATTCTTATCTCATTTACTTCTCCTGTGTTTAGTTCATCTGCAATGTGTTTGGATGTTGTTTACCAACAGGTGGTTGTTTGATTGGTTTCTGGTGAGTTGTTTTCACTCACTGTCCAATCCATGCCAAGCTGTGTTGGGACTCTGGAGAAGAGTCAGGAGTTTTCATTATTATCTTTTTAGCATTCAGCAAGTATCCTTCCTGTATTCTTTAGTATAGCATTCTTTAATGTAGTATAGTGTCATAAAATAATAAATTAGCCTTCTGAGAACATGGAGTCAGATTCATCATTCCTGCCTTTGTGGGGGCACACCACATATATAATACTGGGAATGCTCCCTGCCCACAGGACAGCGTTTGTCCCACTGGGATCACACCCTGCTGTTGGATTTGCAGGGATTCCCTCTAATTTAGGAAGTTGTTGCTTCCAAGTTAAACAGAAGGAAGCACCAATTCTTCACCTTTTTGCATGAAGTGACCTTGAGGTGCCTGCGCCTTCCTTAAGGGAATCATGGAAGCATAAAAAGGTTGGGAGGGGCTTTAAACTCATCCAGCCCCACCCTTGCCTTGAGTAGGGACAACTTCCACTGTCCCAGGGTGCTCCAAGCCTTGTCCAGCTGGCCTTGGACATTCCAGGGATCCAGGGGCAGCCACAGCTGCTCTGGGAATTCCATCCCAGCCAGGAATTCCCAATTCCCAATCTCCCATCCATCCCTGCCCTCTGGCACTGGGAGCCATTCCCTGTGTCCTGTCCCTCCATCCCTGTCCCCAGTCCCTCTCCAGCTCTCCTGGAGCCCCTCCAGGCCCTGCCAGGGGCTCTGAGCTCTCCCTGGAGCTTCTCCTCTCCAGGGGAACATTCCCAACCCTCCAGAGCAGGGGGGCTCCAGTCCCTCATGTCCCTCTTTTTCTCTCTTCTTGCTTCTATTAATGTCCAATCCTTTTGTTCTGGCAACAAAACACATTTCCTTTCACTGATGTTTCCAAAAGCTGGCAAATTATTTTTTTAAAGTACCTAAAATTTTTTTTTTTTTTTGCCTCCTGCTTCCATGCACACCCTTCCTGAGCTGTGTTCTGCTCTTGCAAAGCTTTATCTTCATTACATCCATCCCATAAAAACAGCCCCTCTGAGAAAACCCAGGCAGGAATTCCTCACATGGAATTCACCTTTTTGCTGGTAATTTCATGGAGAATGATGGACTTTATAGTCTGAACCTGAATGCTTTTTAGTACAATTAATCCCAGTGCAAAATTGGGTCCCTTTTGTCTTTATGGCACCCAGACACGTCCGGAATGAAGGAATTTTGTGGGGCAGAGCTTTTTTGGGAGGAGGGATTTTTGAGCTCTGAAGGAGCAGTGCCAAGGGAGCAGGGACTCTTCCCACCTTCAGCCTGTGCTGTAAAACCTGCATTAACCAGCCATTATTTGAGGGACTGTGAGGACAATCGGAAAATTGTCATTTCCTTATGAAAATCAGGTGTAAAAGAGAGACCTGGACTTGTGCACAGGGAGGGAGAAACCCCTGTGTGAGCTCAGCACCTCTCTGAAGTGATTAAATCTGTTCTAGAATAGAATTAACACTGAAACCCTGAGATATTCCTGAGCTGATTAATTCTGTTCTAGAATAAAATTAACATTAAAACCCTGAGATATTCTTGAGATGATTAATTCCGTTCTAGAATAGAATTAACATTGAAACCCTGAGATATTCCTGAGCTGATTAATTCTGTTCTAGAATAAAATTAACATTGAAACCCTGAGGTATTCCTGAGCTGATTAATTCTGTTCTAGAATAAAATTAACGTTGAAACCCTGAGCTATTCCTGAGCTGTGACACACCTGGGCTCACTGGGAGAGCGACTGGAAGGGGGAAATGAAGAAATTTGGGTTGTGGGGGCAGGAATTGGGGGAGAAGGGGGAGAATCAAGGGTTACAGGGAGGGTAAATATCCCAGTGCTGACCTGTCCCTCTGTCCTCAGGGTCACCCACCTCTGTCCCTCTGTCCCTCTGGGGATGGAGGCAGGGGCCAGGGAGATGCCCCAGCCAAGGCTCTTTGACCTTGAATATACATTAAAGCATTTAATGCACAATTCCTGAGGGGAGAGGAGAGATGAGATAGTGTGGGAGAAAAGGCAAAGGGGAAAAAGGGGAGAAAAAGGGGGAAAAAAAGGGGCAGGAAGAGGAAAAAAAGGGAGGAAAAAAGGAAAAAAAAGGGAGGGAAGAGGAAAAAAGGGAGAAAAAGATGATAAAAGGGAGAAAAAAGGAAAGGAAATTTCAGGAAAGGAAAGGAAATTTCAGGAAAGGAAATTTCAGGAAAGGAAATTTCAGGAAATTTCAGGAAATTTCAGGAAAGGAAAGGAAAGGAAAGAAAAGGAAAGAAAAGGAAAGAAAAGGAAAGAAAAGGAAAGAAAAGAAAAGAAAAGAAAAGAAAAGGAAGAAAAAAGAGGAAAAGAGGAGAAAAGGGAGAAAAAGAGGAAAAAAGGGGGGGAAAGAGGAAAAAAGGAGAAAAAAGGAAAAAGGGGGAAAAGAATAAAGAAAAAAGAGGAAAAAAGGGAAAAAAGGAAAAAAAGGGGGGAAAGAGGGAAAAAGGAGGGAAAAGGGGAAAAAAGGAAGGAAAAAAGAAAAAAGGGGAAAAAGATGAAAAAAAAGAGGGAAAAAAGGAGGAAAAAAAAGAAAAAAAAGAGGAAAAAAAGCAAAAAATGGGGAGAAAAAGGATAAAAGGGAGAAATAAAGGAAAAAGGGGAAAAAAGTGAAAAAAAGAGTAGAAAGTGGGGAGTAGAAGCTGGAGTTCAGCTGCCCCTGGCTGTGGTCACTGCTGTCACCTTGGGCAGAGGTAACAGAAACTTCTCGATATCTCTACAAATTGATTTCTGGTTGAAGTTTTGCAACAGGTTCCAACCATCTCCATTGTCTGTGGGTGCTGCATTCCACCATGGGTTTGGGGGTTTTTTGGAAATTGCTGTAATTGATTACTGCTCTGATAAAATAATTTTGGTGGGTTTTTTGGAAATTCTTCTAATTGATTACTGTTCTGATAAAATAATTCCAGTTAAAAAGTCCTCTCTCCATTGGATTCACTGGGAAGCGACATGGGATGTTGGATCAGTTTTTAGCACAGCAAAGAAGAAAAAATCATAAAAATAGTGAATGAGGAGCAGGTCTGGGCAGTGCTTTCTCTCTTTTTCTTTCTATTTTATTTTTTTGCTTGTTTGGTTGGTTTGGTTGGTTTGTTTGGTTGGTTTTTGGTTTTGTTTGTTGTTTTTAATAGTGAATTTTTTGGAAATGGAGATTGGCAGGGAAGAGAAGATAACCAAAAAAATCCACATTGAAATTGTGTGGGTGGCACAAAAGGTGAGAGAAAATTTCTATGGGGAAAAAAAATAAAATATTCCCAATGCAGGTCCAAAATATCAACAGATTTCCTTGGATATTTCAAAATATGACCTTTTTGCCTGTAAATTGCAGCTGGATTTAAAAAAAAATCCCAGAGTGGAAAGGAAAGGCTGGAAAGGGAAGAGTGAAATGCCCTCAGAAGGGAACAAAACTGAGCTCCAGGGATGTCCTGGGCTGAGCTAAGGGACATTTGCTGCTCTCTGGTTTCGTTTTTTGATGGAAAGCCTTGGAAAAGAAGATAAAAAGACCGAATTCCTTTGTTGTTTCCAAACTACCTGAGCTTCCTCCTGAATTTGGGCTGGTTTTGGGTTCTGGGAGACCCCAAAGCACCTTTTGGGGGGCAGGAGTGTCCCCAGGGATGTGTCCTCCTGTGCTGCTCCATCCTGTGAGCAGCCACACTTATTTAACAAAAATGGGAAAACTGCTGCTCCTCACTCCTGCTATTCCCAGCCTGAAATTCTGGAGAAAAAATTACATTTTTTGGGTTTTTTTAAGGAATTTCTTTGAAGTTGTTGACAGTTGCTGTGGCTCAAAATATTGGGATATTTCTAGGACATTTACCAGGGGAGTTATTCCCAGTGTCCACCATCCCTCCAAGCATTTTTGGGATGAGCAATCCCATGTTAGGGAATGCTGAAGGAAAAGGGATCCAGCTGTAGTGGGTATTTTTGTTTTTGATGAAGGAGAGGAAGGATGAGGAGGACTTCATCTTATTAGAAGGTTAAATATGATTTTATATATTATATTACATTACATTATATTATATTACATTACATTATATTATATTACATTACATTACAGTACATTATATTACATTTTATATTATATTTTGCATATATTCTATTTTATATATTTTATTTTATATTGTATATTTCATTTTTTATTTTATATGTTTTATTTTATATATTTTATTTTATATTTGTATATTATATTTTTATATATTGTATTTTCTATTCTATTCTATTCTATTCTATTTATTATATAGAATAAATATATAATTTACATTATATATAAATAAAATGTATATATAATAAAATTTATATAAATACATTATATTTATATTATATTACATTTAAATTGAATTTGCTAAGCACTTAATTGTACTTTACTGTGCATCATCTTGTGACTGTCAGCTGACAGTCTTGATACACACACACTTGGATTTAATTGGTTAGTGACTTAAAACACACTAGAATTTAATTACTAATTTTTTTTAAGTAAACAATCTCCTACAATGCATTTCCCTTGAGAACAAACACAGGCACAGCAAATAAGAATTATTTTTTCCTTTCTGTGAGGTTCAGAGAATATGAATCCCAGAAATATTCTTGGGAAGAATTGTGCCTTGCTTTTCTCTGTGAAGAGAAATGTGGCAACATCCATCCGACCCTGGCAACCCTTCAGCAGCAGAGCAGCCAGAAACAAACTGAGCAGAAATATTTTTGTAGCCACAGCATCAAGCCCACCCATTGAAAGTGTGTCAGGGATTTTCCAGCTCTGCTGAAAATTCTCTCTCTGCTTTTATTTTTGGAGGACGGGTGATGCCGGTGCTGTTATTTCACTTTTTTGGATGTTCCCTGCTAATAAAAGTGTTTTATTTCACAGGGCTTTGCTTTCTTTGAAGCTGGGCTTATGGTATCCTGCTGGAACTGAAATGTGATTGTCCTGAAGGCTGTCATCTGCCTGGTCCCCAGCCAGAGTCTCTGGGAGCTGGGTGCTGTCACCTGGCCTGGTTTGTGAGCACTGCCAGGCTTTGGCCAAGTTAGCAGAAGGTTCCTGTGAGCGATCCCTGTTCTTGTGAGTAAAATGAGCCTTTTGAAAGAAAACTCGAGTTCAAAAGTCCTTTTAACAAGGGCCTGGAGTGACAAGATGAGGGGGAATGGGTCCAAACTGACAGAGAGAAGGTTGGGATGGGGTATTGGGAAGGAATTCCTCCCTGGCTCAGGCTCCCAGAGCAGCTGTGGCTGCCCCTGGATCCCTGCAAGTGTCCAAGGCCAGCCTGGACGGGGCCTGGAGCACCCTGGGACAGTGGAAGTGTTGCTGGGTAGAACTGGATGATCTTTAAGGACCCTTCCATCCCAATCTGTTCCGTAATTCTGGAGTTTCTGAGCACAGAGTATTTTTCTTGCTGCTCTGCCTGTTTACTGCCAGTGGTTTTGCCTCTCTGCCCAGCCAAAATTACAGAAATAATCATTTTACAAGTTCCAGTTGCTGCTCAAGTTCTTGCAAACCTCATCCCAGCCTGCTGCATCCCTGAAATCCTTTCCCAGGATTGTTTCCAGCTAAGCAGCAAAACAAAAATCCCAACTCTCAACAGGTAAAAATCTGAATATCACTGGGGCCTTCTGGTTTTGCTGTCATCCGTTTTCTTCTGTCCAAATCTTTGACCAAACCCAGTTTGGAAGCCCTGGAATCTTGGAGCATCCCAATTTCTGTGTCCACAGGGCTGGGTGAGCTCAGAGTCCAGGGCTGTGTTGTCTGGTGGGTGTTTGGGATGGGACATCACCATGGGGGTTTGTGGATAGTTGGGAAGTGTCAGAACCCAGGACATTCCTCTGGCTGCCCTGGAGGACTCCAGACCCTGGCACGGAGTCACAAACACCTGTGCCTTTGATTTTAACCCATGGAAACAATTACCAACTTTGTGTGAGGATTTACAAGCCACAAGGGTTTGAGCAGAATGATAGTGAATTTATCACAGAGTGAAAATGTAGAATTTTTGGGATTTAGAATGGGGGTTCAAGAAGCAAGATGGAGGAATCTGGGCATGTGCTGTCCTTCTTCTTCTTCTTCTTCTTCTTCTTCTTCTTCTTCTTCTTCTTCTTCTTCTTCTTCTTCTTCTTCTTCTTCTTCGTCTTCTTTGTTGTCTCCTTCTTGTCCTCCATCTTCTGCTGTGCTGGTGGCACTTCTGGATTGGTTTAGCGTAGAGACAGAGTGTCTAACACAGGTCATAGGTATTGGAAAATTATTGTAAATAAAGTACACATAGTTTTTAGTATAAAAAGCCAACAGTGCCCCAAGGATGGTCAGTGTGCCCCAAACCAACCTGCTGGACAGATCTCAGCAGGTCAGAGAAAGAATGGAATAGATAAGAGAAAATAAACAACCTTGAAAAGCAGAACCGAGGAATCTTGAATTCTTCTTCGGTCGCAGGGCTGGGAAAAAAGAGACTTTTTACTACCTTGGGAGCCATTTCAATCACACAAAACCCGGGAGGGAAGCAGAGCAATGGGAAGCCCATCCCCAGTGGAAAGCTGGGATGGGTGTGCAGAATCCAGGGCAGGATACTCATCCTAAAGGTACTGGGTCACTCCAGATCTGGCCCAAAATCTGATTTCTGTCATATATTTAGTTCATCTGAACAGGAATTTTTCAAGGAATTTGTAGGGGGAAGCAGAGATGAAGCTCAATATGTAGGAAAGTTCATCCTTATTTGTTTCAAATAAATGATTTTTTCAAAGTTTCAATTTGGGAAATCAAAGAGTCATCAAGGCTGGAAGAGACCTTCAAGATCATCCACTCTAACCATGAACCCAACACCAACATAATCACCCCAAAACTGGATCTCCAAGTGCCACAAAAGCAGGATTTTCACCCATTTTTCACTCTTCCTCCCAGACCCAAAAGAAATATTTTGCGTTCTGTTTTCATACTCACTGTTCTAAAGAACCTTGGACATCTGAGTCAAATGGAGCTCCAAGGATCTCTGCCTTTGGGGCGTTGCCTGTTTCAGTATTCCTGGGAAGCCTGAGGTGCACCAGGAATATTCCATGTACCAAATGTACACACTGCAGAGCATCCCCCCAGTCTGTATCCATGTACTAACCTGGGCAGGGGCAAAAAAGTGGGAATCTTCCCATCTCAGTATCCAGTTTTTGTGTCACATCCTGATTTTGATGACATCCAGATAGAAAGGTTCCCTCCTTGGTTTTATCACATCACCAGTTTTCCTTCTCTTTTGAAATCAGAGGGTTGGGAAATTCTTTTCCCTGATTTTCCAGTGGCACCCACCAAGGAGAATGCCAGGGGGTAAGTATGGGACAGCTGAGCAGGAACAGACCCAAAATAAATCGTGGAACTGGGTGGTCTTTAAAACACAGGAATGATGGAATTAGATGGTCATTAAAACACATTAGATGGTCTTAAAACACAAAAAGAGGGACTCTGAAACACACATCCAGATAGAAATGGGTGGATTTTAAAACACAGGAGTGATGGAACTTGGTGTTTAAGGATCCTTGCAACCCAAGCCCTTCAGTGATTCTGGGATGGTTTGATTGAGGATGAATCTGACAGACACAGACAGGATGGGATGGAGCACCATAAATCCCAAAAATATTTATTTAGTAATTATTATCTAGAGAGAAATGATTAATTCTGTCTCATGTATTTGGCCAATGCCTCCAGATAAGTAAATCTGGCTGACTTAGTGATGCCTCAGGTTTAGCTTTTATATTTTCACATTCTGTGCTGCTTTAGTGTGTGGGTCTGAGCTCCACATCAGGGCATGGTGAGCTCTGTGCACAGAGCAGGGAGACAAAACAATTCCTGCTCCAGCTGGGCACCAAGGACAAATGATCCAAATCTCAGCCCAGGAGCACAAACCCCGTGGGCTGGAGAGAGAAAAACAAGCAGGGTGGGAGTGCCTGGGCTAAAGCTGGAATGGGACAATGAACTGCAAGGTGCAAATGGAGCAGAACTGATCCCAGGGAGAGAGCCCGGGAGCGCTCGTGCATTTTGGGGCCATTTTGGTTCATCTTGGGTGCAGCCCTGGCTGGGCTCTGGTGCTGCCCAAGGTGCATCCATGGAGGAGATCCTTTGGATAAATCCCTGCTTTATTCTTTAACTCTGTCCAGTCTCTGCTCTAGGTCAGCCTTCTCAAGGCATCATTAGCAGCTCCTCAATTCCCACACAGCATTCCTGCAGCGCGCAAAAGGGAGGCTGGAAAAGCAGTGGCAGCTCCTAAACCTCCCAAAGTTTGATTAGGGCAAGATCAGCTTCCAAGGTCAGCACAGGGCAGATGGAAAAGTGGGGAGCACGGAGCTGGCTGTGTGAGAGCCCAAACTGAGCCATTCCAAGGCTTTGTCAGAGAGGCACTTCCAGGATGGGCAGGCTGGGCTGGTTTCTGTATGGAGCCCATTGTTCAGCCCAGCTCAGGCCTTCCTCCCTGGTTAATGGCTCAGCAAAGTGTGTTGCTTTAATGGTTAATCATCTACTCACATTGTTCAGGAGGAAAGGCAGGCAGATAATGCCCCTGGCCTGCTGCTCATGTGACAGGCTGACTTCCCAGGCAGCAGGAAAGGATTTCACACTGGGACAAGCAGGGAGAGGGAAAATGCCAGGCTGGGAGGATTCTGGTGGTTACAAAATGAGTAAAAACACACATAAATCCATGTGTGGCTTTAGACATACACTCTGCTAAATCCATATGTGGCTGTAATACACACATTGTGTGCACAAACAAAAATGTGTGCAGAGCAGAAACACACACAGATCCTCAAAATAAAATGATGAAATTATTATTTCTACCTTTCACTTGCAAGGTTGGATATTTGGTCAGGGCAGTGAGATTACCTTGATGATTGATGATTATGATATGATGACTATGATGATGATGATTTTATGTTTTATTATTATCTATAGTTGGAGTAATTGGTATGACTATTATGGCTATGTCTTTTATTATATATTATTCTCATTATTGGTGTGATTATGATTATTGATGATGATGATTATTGATGATGATGATGATGATGATACCATATTATCATTACCATCTGCAGTACCTGTGCTGTGGGCACTGCCCCATAAGCTCCTCCAGGAATGCAGAAACCTCTGGCACAAGGGCACATGGAGGAGTTCCTGTCTGGTCTTTAAATTATTATTTCCACCCCAAATGGTTTTCCAACAGTTAAATTAGATATCAGTTAAATAATTCATCAGATATCTGATAAATGATTATCAGATATCACAGAATCATAGAATGGTTTGGGTTGGAAGGGATCCTACAAATAATCTGTCCATGGGCAGGACACCTTCCCCTAGAGCAGGTGGAATTTCACACAAATGGTTGTGAGCTTATAGGCAAAGCTCATTCCAAATTCTTTTAGCAGCAGGGCAGAGTGAGAGCCATCACCATTCAGGGTTTCTGGGTCTCAGGAGCGTCTCCTCTTACTCTGAATGCAAGTCCTGAGCTTGCACACCCCACCCTGCACCCTTTGCTGTCTGAATAGATCCATCAGAGATGTCAGGGAGGAGTCAGGGGGCTCAGTTCTGCTCTTTTCTATCATTTTGGAGGAGTTTCTTATTTGAACATGTCTCACACAGGGAATACACCAATATTTCAATTCCTGGGAGACCTTGGAATCACTGAGGTTGGAAAGCCAAGATCACCATCATTAGCCTGGAGAAAAGGAGACTCAGGGCTGCCCCCATCACTCTCTGCAGCTCCTGAAAGGTGCCTGTGCTCAGCTGGGGCTGGGCTCTGTCTGCAGCAGCACTGACACAGCCAGAGCACACAGCCTCAAGGGAAATACAGGTTGGATAGCAGGGAAAAGTTTTTCACAGAAAGAGTGATAAAGTTCTGGAATGGCTGCCCGGGGAGGTGGTGCAGTCCCCATCCCTGGGTGTGTTTAACAAAGCCTGGATGTGGCACTGGGTGCCAGGGTTGAGTTGAGCTGTTGGGGCTGGGTTGGACTCAATGATCTTGAAGGTCTCTTCCAGCCTTGTGTGATTCTGTGATTTTGGGAATCAAGCCCAACTATTCATCCAGCACTGCCAAATCCCCCTGAGCCATGTCCCCAAGCACCACATCTGTGTGGCCCTGGGGACATCTACCTGGTCACCTCACCCAGGTGAGAAATCAGAGTTTGTCAGTGTCAACAAAGGAGCCTCTGGGTCAAATTTTCTCCCTTAGTGTATTCAGCAAATATCAAACTTCATTACTGCATCCTGGCCTAAACATCTCTGTGTGACAGTGACAAATGTGCATTTTCACCCCAGGTGGAGGGGCAGGCACTGAGTTTTTCTCTCTGTGACAGTGACAGAGGCACAGGACCCAGGGAATGGCACGAAGCTGTGCCAGGGGAGGTTCAGGCTGGATATCAGGGAAAGGTTCTTGCCTCAGAGGGTGCTGGCACTGCCCAGGCTGCCCAGGGAATGGGCACAGCCCCGAGGCTGCCAGAGCTCCAGAGGGTTTGGACACTGCTCCCAGGGATGCCCAGGGTGGGATTGTTGGGGTGTCTGTGCAGGGTCAGGAGTTGGACTGGACGATCCTTGTAGATCTCTTCTAGCTCAAGATATTCCATGATTCTATGATTCACCTAAATGTGACAGGAGTTTGATTCCACACATAATCATAATTAAGCATCCAACTCCACTCCCTTGAGCTGGGTCCTTCCAGAGCATCTGTCCCTTCCCACAAGGAATTTATAGGAGGAAACACCACTCCCAATACACTGGAAACATGTCCTTTATTTATTTGTTTATTTTAAATTTATTTATTATTAATTTATTATTATTTATTTATTATGTCCTTTTTGTTTTTTACTTAATAACCAATCACTCGTGTCTCGTAATGTGGATTTTTTTTTTGTCTAATTACAAAATACTCCTGAAACCCTTGAAGAAGAAGAACTAGTTACTGCTCAAAAATGTTTATATCTATTTCTATATTCTAAACCCTTAAACTCTGATATACCACACACTGTGATATCATGCACTTCTATTCAAACTCCACACCCACAATCCCAGTTCTATCATTCCATTTTGGAAACTTCTCCACAGTCTGAGGTGAGTGTAGTGTTCTCTGGGGGATCAGTGCCTGGCAGCACAGAAATCTGAAATTCTCAGCAATCAGGGTTCCAATCCTTAATAACTCCCTCGATCCATTCCCATCACCCTGAGCAGGATATAACCATTTCCCTATCTCCTAAAACACACAGCCTGGCCCCCCAAGGCCAGGAAACAACACCCTGGAGGGGAAAAGAGAGACACCTGAGCCACTCAGGGCTGACAGACCAGACACAGGACTACCCTCAGCAGCCTTGGGGCCTGTGTGACTCAGCAAGGTCAACACACTTCAAGTCCACTCCAGGAACAGCAGCATTGACTTTCTGTCATCATCCCAGGAGGAAAGAGGCAGGAGGAGAGTGGTCTGCAAACACCTGGAGTGTTTGTTCCTCCCCAGAGGACACTTGGCACTTGGGAAGCACTCACAGCTTTCCAGGGTAGGGATGAGTAAGCTTTGAAGTGCAGGTTCCCTTCCCACTCAGAGAGCTCCCCAGCCTGGCTGGATTCTTGGGTCATGGAGCTGATTGTGCTGTTGTTAAGCTGTGATGTCACCCAGGATGGTGGGGACAGGTCGTGGCCACCAGGCTGGAGAAGAGGGTCAGCAATAGGAATTAATCCCTGTCTCCAGGGGGAAAATGTGCTGAGGGTTCTAAAATCAGGGGGAATGGGGCAGGCTTCTCCTCAAGGAAATTTAGAGTGAGGTAAACACAGCCAGGCTGAGCTGGCAGGGATCTGTTTGTCTGGGTCCAGACAGGAACAACTCCATGGGCCCTTGTGCCAGAGGTTTCTGCATTCCTGGAGGAGCTTCTGGGGCAATGCCCACAGCACAGGTACTGCAGGTGGTGATGATAATCTGATATCATCATCATCAATAATCATCAATCATAATCACACCAATAATGAGAATAGTGTATGCGGCACTCACATTCTCTGAAAAATGCCTTCACCCAGGATTTTTCTCCTGGGAAGCTGAGAAACCTCAGAGAAAAGGAAAATAATTCTTATCTCATTTGCTTCTCCTGTGTTTTGCTGCTTTGGAATGTGTTTGGAAATTGTTTACCCACAGGTGATTGTTTCATTGGATTCTGCTGTGAGTTGTTTTCACTCATTGGCCAATCAGGGCCGAGCTGTGTCAGGACTCTGGAGAGTCAGGAGTTTTCATTATTATCTTTTTAGCCTTCTGTCTGTATCCTTTCTGTATTCTTTAGTATAGTTTAGTTTAGTATTCTTTAATATATTATAGCATCATAAAATAATAAATTAGCCTCCTGAGAACATGAAGTCAGATTCATCATTCTTTCCTTCATCAGGGGACCCAGCAAATACAATAAATACATAATAAAACCATAACCATAATAGTCATCCTAATAACTCCAACTATAGATAACAATAAAACATAAAATCGTCATCATCATTGTAATCCTCATATCATAGTCATCAATCATGATCTCACTGCCCTGACCAAATATCCAACCTTGAAGTGAATGATAAGGAAGTAAATCTGACATCAAAGGATCCCAGGGATGGCTTTTCATTAAGTCAGAGCCCTCTCCCCCCACAGTCCTGGATCTGACCTGTCTCAGGACCCCATCCTCACCCCAGCACAGGAATCCACCTGTTCCTCCCCACACAAATCCCTTCTGCTGCTCCAGGGAAGGATGTGCCCCCTGGAGAGGGTCAGAGCTGGAGAGCTGAGATGAAAGGAGCTCTCAGGAGATGCCCTGTGAAGGGCAGGGGAGGCACAGCCAGCCTTGTTTGGTGTAGGGGACACCGAGAGGTGAGGGGGTCACTGCATCCACTGGGAATAAACCTGTGCGGAGGGGAGGGAAAGCAGGCTCTGAATGCAGTGACACAGGCTGGAGTTAAACATTAGTGTGACCTGTCTGCAGGCCTGGCTGGCAGCAGCAGGGACAGGGCTGGGGGGTGGAGGGGTCACTCAGAAATCACCAGCTTGGCTTCCAACCCCAGGAACCTCAGGACACCCAGGAAATTCACTCAGGAGCTAAAATTCACCAAGGCAAATGGTAGAAGAACAAGGAGTATTTTACTCAAAGGAGCAAAGAGAAAATATCTCCTCGTCCTCAAGAGGGAAATGCAAAATAACACACAGAAAAACCTCCCCTGCACAGAAAATGAACCTATTCAAAATAAACACAGTTTATTTTAAATGGACAATAAACTGCCTGTTCAAATACACAACAAACTGTCTGTTTGTCCCCTCTGTTTTAGCCCAGCTCCTCTCCATCCAATTGCAGCAAACCCTCTATCCTTTGGGATCTCATCCCCCTGAAAGACAGCTGTGATCTGATTGCTTTGATTTCAAACCTTTGCTACCAGGCTGATTTACTTTTTACTGGCAATACAGGAAAAACCTGGCTGAGGAGGAGCTTAAATGTATTTTCAGGCCTAGGTACAAAGCCCCAGGATGGTCTGGGTTGGAAGAAGTCTTGTAGATCCTCCAGTTCCAACTCCCTGCCATGGGCAGGGACACCTTCCACTGTCCCAGGTTGCTCCAGCCTGGCCTTGGACACTGCCAGGGATGGGGCAGCAGACGAAAATCACAGGAACTTTCTTCACTCTGACCAGCTACATCTTTTTGAGGCCACTTTTGCCTTTTCCAAGGGCTATAATCCATAAAATTCAGTTTCAATTCAGATCTCAACTCATTTTCTGCAAATGGCATCTACAAGCTACAGAAAATCAGTGTTTCATCCATCCATCAGTCATTTCAAAATCATTCCTCCCTGAAGATCACTCTGCTGCTTCCTGTACCCACTCTCCACTTTCCCCATCTCACTCTTTTAAAGCTTTTATTTTTTGTCTCCTTTTGCATTGTCCTAAAAAAGAAACTGAAACTCCTGCCTGTGCAAGGGAAGAGAGAGGAGATGATCCCCAAAAAATGCCCAACACAGATCATTGCCAACCAATAAAAGCAACCAGAACCTCTGTCCTCAGCCAGGTTTCTCTCTCCAGCCGGTCTAAATTGTTTGCCACACTAATTTTCTGCTAAATAAAAACTTCAGTGTTTAAATTTCCTGTCCTTTATGAAGCCATTGCTCTTGGCCACGTGTTCCCTGCAAAAACAGCTTGGGTACAACACTTGACATTGATCCTGGGGGATTCCCCTTCTGAATGTTCTTGCAGCAAATGGTTTTATTTTATCACTTCCCAATAAAACCGGAGCTCTGGGGCTCTCAGCTCTATGGCCAAAGGAAAATCTGGCAGCAGCCCAGGGCAACTTGTGACTATGTAGGAGACTCTTGGTGCCAGAGTTCATGCCCAAGAAAAGGATGCAGAGGGTGGAAAAGCACCCCCAGGTCCCAGTGACCACAAATTCACCAGTTTGCCTGCTTTCTTCTTCCCCACTGCCCTTAAAGCTCTGCTGGCCACAGGAAACCTTTGGATTAACCTCCAGACCTTGAAGAATTGGGATTTGGTTGCACATTGAAATATCTAAATATTGGTGTCTGCACCTTGATGAGGTTTGACCACAGGGACTTCCTGCCACCTAAAATCCCCCACGGGCCGCCCCACCTGCATGCAGACATCCAGAAGGTTTGATGACCTCCACGTCCCAGGTGCCCCACAGTGTCTCAGACAACATTAAACACCTCCATTGTGTCACATTCACATTCTCTGAAAAATCCCTGTGTTCAGGATTTTTCTCCTGGGAAGCTGAGAAACCTCAGACAAAAAGGAAAACAATTCTTATCTCATTTGCTTCTCCTGTGTTGTGCTCATGAGGAATGTGTTTGGAGATTGTTTACACACAGGTGATTGTTTCATTGGATTCTGCTGTGAGTTGTTTTCCCTCTTTGGCCAATCAGGGCCAAGCTGTGTTGGGGCTCTGGAGAGAGTGAGGAGTTTTCATTATTAGCTTTTTAGCCTTCTGTCTGTATCCTTTCTGTATTCTTTAGTATAGTATAGCATATTATTCTTTTATTCTTTTAATGTAATATTAAATATTATTCTTTTAATATAATATAGTATTATAAAATAATAAATTGGCCTTTAAAATAATATAGTATCATAAAATATTAAATTAGCCTTCTGAGAACATGGAGTCAGATTCATCATTCCTTCCTGCCACGAGGGTCCCAGCAAATACAATAACATTGAGGCAGATGATTTGAGATTTGGGGGCTCCATGTGAGAGGGAATCTGAGGTTTTGTTACGATCTGAGGGGATCTGATCCCATCACCAAATGTGGGCAATCCCTGGAAAGATCTTCCTCCTACTCATGCCTGGGCCTTCTCAAGCCACTTGGAATGACTCAAATGTAAGGAAAACTCCCCTGGATTTGCTGGATTCAGAAGGTTTCTGGGAGGTTTCTGGCACCCAGAGGCCCTTAAGTGGCTGGAGAACTTGCACATCTTTGCCTGATGCCCTCAGCTTGGACATGGAGTGAGAATTTGACCTTGGAAGGAGCCACAAACCAGACCAAGTGTGGTTCTGTATTTGCATCTTTCCTTCCCCAGCTGCCAGGGAGGTTTAGGAGACACCTGATCACTAATTTCCACTTTATCTCCTTGTTACTTTTACTGTCCTTCATCTTCTGGCTTTTTGGAATCATTTCCTGCCGATAGCAGGAAAATGTTCTGCTGTGTGCATTGGAGCTGCTGAGCACTCAGGTTTCTTTAT
Source organism: Zonotrichia leucophrys gambelii (assembly GCF_028769735.1). Lineage (NCBI taxonomy): Eukaryota > Metazoa > Chordata > Aves > Passeriformes > Passerellidae > Zonotrichia > Zonotrichia leucophrys. The sequence continues at coordinate 2,500,640 of NC_088171.1, forward strand.
GTCCCTCCAAAACAGTCACATCACATCACTGGGCCATGGGCAGGAGTCCCAGGTCAGGTGGTTGGCTTGGGAATATTTTTCCAAGCTTTTTGTGGTTGCCTGAACCTTGTGCACACCTGGAGCAAGGGATAGGATATGTTTGTATGTAGATGTGTTTCAACACACCTTTTTTTGGATGGGATCTCTGGAGTACTTTTAGGTAAAATGCATTTTCCCAGTAGCCAGTTTGGGGCAGCCACCCTGTTTGGAGTGGGGACACCACAGAGGGACCTGGATGGGCTTTGTCCATGCTCCAGCTTGGTTTATTTAGTGCCACAGGATCCTGGTTCATACCCTGGGTTTTTGGGCAAGCACAGGCAATGCTGGGACCGGCCTAGCACACCTGAGCTCTGAATGCAGTGAGATATTCTAAAACTGATGCAGGTTTGATGGGGAAGGTTCTCTCCAAGTTCCTCCTGCCAAGTCCCCATCACCCATCTGCCCCTGATGCCTTGTGCAGCCTGACCTAGAACAGAAACTGGACAGAGCTAAAGAATAAAGCAGGGATTTATTCAAAGGCCTCCATGGATGCACCTTGGGCAGCACCAGAGCCCAGCCAGGGCTGCACCCAAGATGAACCAAAATGGCCCCAAAATGCACGAGCGCTCCCGGGCTCTCTCCCTGGGATCAGTTCTGCTCCATTTGCACCTTGCAGTTCATTGTCCCATCCCAGCTTTAGCCCAGGCAGTCCCACCCTGCTTGTTTTTCTCTCTGCAGCCCACGGGGTTTGTGCTCCTGGGCTGAGATTTGGATCATTTGTCCTTGGTGCCCAGCTGGAGCAGGAATTGTTTTGTCTCCCTGCTCTGTGCACAGAGCTCACCATGCCCTGATGTGAAGCCCAGACCCACACACTAGAGCAGCACAGAATCTGAAAATATAAAAGCTAAACCTGAGTCATCACCTTTCCCTCCTCTCTTTTGTTTTGGTTGTTCCCAAACTTCTACAAGGAGCACAAGGGAAGCAATCTGCTCTCCTCTCTCTGCTGGCTCTGAGTTGAGCAGCAGAACCCATGCCCTGCCCCATTCCCAGGGGATTCCATGGAGGCTGTGGCTGCAGTTTGCAAGGGCATTTTGGCCCCTGGCAGTGTGTGTGGGCATGCAGAGCTCTGCTGGCCTGTAAATCATTGTCAGCACCCACACACAGCAGGCCACAGGTCAGGGGCTGAGCACTGAAGCATCCCCTGCCACCATGGCCTGATTTATGAGCAGGCCCAGCGCTCCTGAGGTGGTTCCTCACCCAAGTGCCAGGCTCTGGGGAGCTCAGGGCATTTTCAGGGGGTTCTGTGGGTGTAGGAGAAGCAGCTTTGTCACACTGAGATGCCTCAGACATGGGAAGTGCTGGAAAGGAGTGATGGAAAGGACACAAATCTCCTGCAGAGAGGCCCCTGGAGCACTGAGCTGCTGCAGGGTCACCTCTCAATCCTGAGGTTGGTGTGGGTGAGGCATGGCCAAGGCACAGGACACCCAGAACATCTGCTGGGGTCTCCTCTGGGTGTTTTGCTGAGAGATTTTGTGCTTGTTGGTGTGAGCCTGAGCCAGGCAAAGCAGTGAGGGTGGAAAACACAGAAATCATCACGAACACCTTGCAGCTCTTAATCCCCTTCTTAACCTTCTTGTCAGCCCAGGTCTTTTTTTTTCCTCTATTCCCACATTCTTTCTGCATCCAACTCCAGGCCAAACCAATATCTCACATCCAGCCCCCCAAACCAGGCCCCTCCTGAGGGGTCTCACATCCACCCCCCCAAAAACAGAGCCCTCCTGAGGGGTCTCACATCCATCCCAAAACCAGACTCCTCCTGAGGGGTCTCACATCCACACCCCCAAACCAAGTTCTCAGAAGGCTGATTTATTATTTTAGGCTGATTTATTATTTTTGGATATTAAATATATATAATATAATATAATATAATATAATATAATATAATATAATATAATATAATATAATATAATATAATATAATATAATATAATATTATATTATATATTGAAACTATACTAAAGGATAGAGAAACGATAAAGACAGAAGGCTGGAAAAGAATGGAATGAAATAAAATAAAATAAAATAAAATAAAATAAAATAAAATAAAATAAAATAAAATAAAATAAAATAAAATCTTGTGACTGACCAGTCAGTTCTCAGAAGGCTGATTTATTATTTTATGATGTTATATTATATGAAATATTATACTATTTAATATTATGATTATATATTATATGATACTAAATATTATATTATGTTATATATTAAATTATAGTAAATTATATAGAAAGGATACAGACAGAAGGCTGGAAAAGAATGGATTACAATAAAAATAAAATAAAATAAAATAAAATAAAATAAAATAAAATAAAATAAAATAAAATAAAATAAAATAAAATAAAATAAAATAAAATAAAATAAAATATGGAATAATAAATAAATAAATATATTAAAAATCAAATCAAATCTCATGACTGACCAGAGTCTCGACACAGCTGGACTGTGATTGGCCATTAATTAAAAACAATTCACACGGAACCAATCAAAGATGCACCTGCCACATTCCAAAGCAGCAAAACTCAGGGAGAAGCAATCAGATCGTTATTGTTTACATTTCTTTTCTGAGGCTTCTCAGGAGAAAAATCCCGGCAAAGGGATTTTTCATTAAATATCATGGTGACAGTCCCACGTGGAGGAAAGGGAGGATCCCCTGTGCCCTGGCTTCCTCTACTGGGCACCTTCAAAAGCCAAAAAAGAAGGTGTGCAACTTCCAGCAGCGTGTTCCTGCTGGCCTGGGCTGCTGGGCAGATAAAAGCAATTCCCATCCCATTTAAGCACTGACTTTAAATCCTCCCAAGTATGTGCGAGGAGGCCAAGGCTCGTTGGCACTTCCAGCACAGGCTGGACCTCGGCCATGCTTCCTTCAGGTCCTGTCTTGAAGCAAAGGCACACTGAAGGTTTCAGGGCTCCTGCAAGTTGCAGCAAAGCCTGGGATTGGCAGGCCAAGCTGGAAAAGGCTGGGATAAATCCCCATTAGCAGCTTTTATGGTGAGTGACGATTTAGGGGCTGAAGGTGGCCTTGATAGTGGAAGTCAGTGCTTCTCGTCTTGGTCTGAAGCAATAGGAGCCTCCTCCAGCCAGGTCTCATCAGCTCTTGGAGGTCTTTTTTTCACTCAAGATAGCTCAGCTACTTTTGCAGGCATAAAATCAGCAGGATGGCTTCTGTGGCAGTCCTGGAAATAAAAAGGTTCAATAAAAGGCAAATTATAAACTCTTTACAGAGAAAAACCAATCTAGGTGCAAGAGGTTCTTGCTCTTGGTACAACACCTCACAAAAGCCATTGGTTTATTTGTTCTGTTCTTTTTCTAGTAAATTGCCCAAGCGAAACTTTTTAGCTCCTGGCCAATTAGCTATCCTTAAGTTTGAAGTCCTCTAATCCTATAAAATGCCTTTTTCACCTAATCCAAGGAAAAAATTTCTAAACTTCTTTCTTTTTTAAAAAGACCAAAAAATAATTTTGTCAGTCCAGCAACAAAAACCACATTCCTACAATAGGAGGGGCCTAAAATTTGGGAGGAGGGTTTTAGGTGAGGCAGCTGGGAGGAGGTAAAGGATGTGGGGACTGGCCTAACACAGTTTTCCTCAGGTGCAAAATTGGGGTTTGCATTTTCTCCCTTGTGCTCCCTTATTAAACCACAGTGTGATTTTGGGCTTGTCCTGGGCAGGGCCAGGATTTGGATCTGTTTATCCTCATGGATCCTTTGTTCTCTTCATTTTGTTGTAAATTGCCCAAATGAAACTTTTTAGCTCCTGTCCAATTAGCTATCCTTAAGTTTGAAGTCCTCTAGGCCTATAAAATGCCTTTTTCACCTAATCCAAGGAAAAAACTTCTAAACTTCTTTCCTTTTTAAAAAACAAAAAATAATTTTGTCACTCTGTCAACACAAAACACATTCCTACAATAGGAGGAGCCTGAAATTTGGGGAGAGGATTTTGGGTGAGCCAGTTGGGAGGAGGTGAAGGACATGAGGTAACAGCCTTTCCTCAGGTGCAAATTTGGGGTTTGCATTTTCTCCCTTGTGCTCCCTTATTAAACCACAGTGTGATTTTGGGGTCAGGACCAGGATTTGGACCTCTTGATCCTTGTGAATCCCTCCTGGCTCAGGATATTCTGTGATTCCAAGTGTGATTTGCAGGAACCTTGTAAAACTGCAGGACCAGCACTTACCTGTGCTGCTGGATGATGCCTGGGTGACTCAGCCTTGTCCTGGGCTAAAACTGCACCTTACTGGGTTTTCCTTTGATGTTTGGGGTTTTTCTCTTTGCTTTGAGGGCTTTCTCTCCTTCCCACAGGTCATGGGTTAGTGGTGAACACAGTGGTGCTGGGTTACTGCCTGGATTTTATGATTGTAGTGGTATTGGTCTGTTAATTAGAGATTTTTAGGTTAACAAAGTAAGAACTCAGTGATTCAGGCAATTAAATCCACACATAGGATGGAACCTGGCAGGCCAAAGCAAGTCCCAGCATTGCTCTCTTCCACCTGGCAATTGAACAATATTTATTATTAGTTATTTATTATTTATTATAATTTTAATTCTATTTTATTATTTATATTTTATTTATTTATTAATATTTATTATTATTTATATTCTTAATCAGCAGGAAGATTCCTGCTATAAAAAGTTCAATGCCTTTATTTTGCTTTTTACAGGTCGAGGTCTTAACGCACAGGCATTAAAAGTGTTGAAAATGGAATAAAAGAGTGGCTCTTATTTGCTTCTGCAGCAGGTGTTTCTCTGCTTTTCCAGATGTGGGGCTGGGGAAAAAAATGGTTTTTCTGCCTTTTTGATGGATTCTTTGCTGGTCCCTGATGCCCAGTCTGAGAAGGTCAGATACACACCAGGAATCACAGGATTCCCAAAGTGCCATGGCACACTAAATGATGAAAAACTGGATTTTCCCAGGGCAGAGAGAAATCCTGCATCCCTACAAGTGGAAAGCTCAGGAACAGAGATTATGCTCGTGGAAGAAGTTGGGAAAAATCTGTGCTGTTCTCCCGGCTGGCAAAGCCCTGCTGCTCCTCTGAGTGAGGAACCACCACTGCCCTCGGGGAGTTTTCCAGGTTTTATTGGCAGAACTGGCAGCTTTTATCACAGGAAAGAAGCAGAGGAACAGGATTTGTTGGAGACTTGCTCCTGCCTGCCTGCTGGTCTGTTCCAAGACCTTTTCCACTGACCTGAAAGCTTTTCCTCAGCACATCCCATGGAAATTTCATCACAGGGACTCTGGAGCCACCTTGCTGTGGCACTGGGAGAAGCTGCTTTGAGGGATCTGCAGGAGCAGGGTGTGGAAATGGCCCCATCTGTTGGCCACAAACCCTGTGTGCAAACCCAGGGCACTGGGAATATTTCTGTGTCTGCTCTGGGGTGCCCTGACCCCCAGGGCAGCACTGACTCTGACCCTCATCCATGGAGAAAATTTCCCAGACTTCAAGATAGACTGGAACCCACAAAAGTGTGCAATAGATTATAGAGAGCAGTGTAGGTGTGTCACTTGGTGAGAAATTGAGGATTTGGGGTTTTTAGTGTGTTGTGGATGGCAGCAAGATGGAGGGCACAGGGTGTCATCCTGGGTTTCTTCTTCATGCTGCTTCTTCCTCCTTCTCCATGGGTTTGGGTGGCATTTTGTAATTGGGCAGAAAAGTGCCCATTGCAGCTCTGTGGGATCAGTTATTGGGTTAAAAGGGAAAATAATCCAGGTGTCAGCTCTTAATTGGATAGTTTAGTCTTAAAAGACTTTGGAACAAGAGATTGTTGGCCATTTTTGTGGTGCTTTTCCAGCATGCTGAGCCTGGTGTGGACAGCGTGCAAAACTCTAGATAAGATAACAACAAACAAGAACTTGGAGACCAAAAAGATCCAGTGCATCTCTTTCCTGACACAAAACCACTCCACGAGGGTCTCTCCAGCCAGAGTGCCACAAGTTGGGGAATAATGTAACAGAAATCCTGACACAAACCTGGCCTGGAGCACAGGGAGCTCCAGATCACCCTAAAATCACAATTGTTCCTCTATGTCAGAATGAAAACTCATCATTCCCCACTTCTCCCGTGATTTCCATGGGCTTCCGGGAGCTGGAATGAGCAGATGAGCATCTCCAGTGTAGAGATAACCAGCAATTAAATAAAATAATCCTTGCCAAGCTGAAGACATTTATTTATTTCAGGTGCTTTTTCTCCTTTGGAAACAAGGCTTTGAATCAAGGGAGTGAAAAACTACAGGGAACAAAAATAACCAAAACCAAACAAAAAGTGGTTTTTTCATACTGTTACAAGTGAGGAATCCACTCTGCCTGCTCTGCACTCGTTGTGCAGGAAGAGCTGTGAATTCCAGGATATTCTGGGTGCAGATAAAGCTGCCCTGGTGCTCCTGATGAACCCAAAATCTGCGGGATCCATGGGAAAGGCTTTAGGGCAAGCAGAGGAGCAGAAGGAGCTGGGACGGGTTGGGATGCACCTGTTCCACAGACAGTTCCATGGAGAACCAGTGCCATCTTCTGGCAAACGAGACCTGTCCCAGCACAGCACCAGGTTTTGGGTGTTTTTTGGGCGGGGAACTCTCCAGAGGATGCCCCGATTGTGTGTTGTCTCACACTCAGCCCTGAGTTGTGTTTTTCTAAGCTGTGTGCAGGTGGAGGATGAAATAATGTCCCTGGGAGAGATGGAAATCCACCTCTTTTCCACGTCCATGCAGGATTGGGTGATTGTAAAACGTTCTGCCAGCTCAGTTTGGGCTTCTCAGAGGGAGATGGAGCTCAGTGACATCGGCTCACTTCAACCCCCACCATGAATGGGGCCACCCAAACCCATGGAGAAGGAGAGGAAAAGGAGAAGGAGAGGCCTCCACCCCAAAACTTCCATCAGGAATTTTCTCCTGAAGAGCTTATTGCAGTCCCAGACGAGGGGAATCCATACAAAACTCCCTCCTTTGCGGATTGTTTGCTGCTATTTTGCCAAGGTGGGGATTAAATGAGTGAGATGGTATTTTGTGTTGGCACTCAGGTGTTTATCAGTTCTTATCTCTGTCACACTCTCACAAACCCTGAGCTCTGCAGCACTTCACCCCAACAAACTAAAAATAGAGCCCCATCTCTCTCTCTGCAAGGCCTTTGAAGGATCAACTGTCCAATTAAGAAATGACACCGAAATTATTTTTACTTTTAACCCAATAACCATCCACCCGTGGCTGCAATGGGGACTTTTTATCCAATTACACAAAACCACCCAAACCCATGGAGAAGAAGAAGAAGAAGAAGGAGCAGCCTCCACCCTAAAACCTCCACCTTGCTTTATATCCATTACTGTATTCTAAACCCTTAAACTCTGAGTTTCCCACCCTGTGATATCACACACTCCTATCCAAACTCCACACCCACATTCCCAGTTCTATCATTCCATTCTGGAAGCTTCTCCACAGCCTCAGGTCAGTGCAGTGTTCTCTTGGGGGTCAGTGCCTGGCAGCACAGAAATCTGAAATTCTCAGCAGCCAGGGCTCCAACATGGGACTAATTCTAATTCCAGTCCCAATTCCAATTCCAGTCCCATTTTCCTAAACCACTGAGAGTGAGGCTAAAATCTGGGATCTGAGACATGGCTTGGGGCCATCCTGAGGTAACTCAGCTCATGGGAAGGTGAGGGTGAATAGCTGGCAAGCAGAGCCCTGAATTACCCTCCTTTGAGCTGTGGGTTCCTCCCAGATGGCAATCTCTTATTAAATCACTCTAATCACTTAATTTAATCAATTTAATCAATTAATTAATGCTCTGATAACTGAAACTGCTGCAGCTGGGTGGTTCAGCTCTGGCTGGAGCCACAGGGAGGAGCAGAGCAGCTGAAGCAGACAGAGATGGATAAATCCCATCCCCCAGACCACCTTTTCCATGGACAGGACAGCTTTTCCTGGGAATATGGGCAGGTCATTGGAGTGACCAGAGTCAGGAGCTATTCAGGTCTTACTGTCCCCCTGTACTCAGCCCCGGTGTGGCCACATCTCAAATCCCAGGGTCAGTTTTGGGTTCATCATGAGCAGAAGGATACTGAGGGGCTGGAGCGTGTCCAGGGAAGGGAGCAGAGATGGGGATTCTCTCTTCCCACAGCCTGTTCCCACCCTTTTACTCCCTCCCGGAGGGAAAAGGGTCTGGATTTCCCTGCCAGGAGATGGGCTGAGGTTCTTCCAGCTCATCCTTGTCCCTGATGGGTGTCCCTCTTCCTCTTTGGCATCTGCCCATCTGTTCTTTGATCTCCCACTCTGGTTCTGCTCTTCCTGGTTTTCCATGGCTTTATCTTGGGATGAATCTGCCCCCCCTTTCTCTGTCCCTGTTTCACTCCAGTTGTGTCCATCCTTCTCTTCCCATCTCTGCAAAACTTCTCTTCTAAGTCCTCCTCCTCTTCCTCCCCTTTGGACAATAAGAGCATCCAGAGGGGATCTTTCCTCCTTCAGGATTGTAATTCCAACAGCTGGGTTGGGTGAGGCCAGGACTGAGAGGGGAGTGAGGACACTGAGATCTCCTGAGGCACAAGGGAGGGTCAGGATGGGGAGACCAAGATGAGGGAGAAGGGAGCAACCTGGAGTGTGTCCAGGGCAGGGAATGGAGTTGGAAAGGTGCTGAAAAACTCCTGAGGGAGCTGGGAAGGGGCTGGAGAATTCCTGAGGAAGCTGGGAAGGGGCTCAGCCTGGAGAAAAGGGGGCTCAGGGGGGACCTTGTGTCTCTGCACAGCTCCTGACAGGAGGGCACAGCCGGGGGGGATTTGGGGTCTTATCCCAGGGGACAGGGACAGGAGGAGAGGGAACAGCCTCAATTAGGGGAGGTTTTGATTGGAGATTAGGGAAAATTTCCTCACCAAAATTGTTGTCAACCACCAGAACAGTCTTCTCAAGGAACTGGTGGAGTCACCATCCCTGGAAGTGTTCAAAACCATGTGGGGACATGGGTTAGTGGTGAACACAGTGGTGCCTGGATTTTATTATTGCAGTGGTGTTGGTTTGTTAATTAGAGATTTTTAGGTTAATGTATTAATGAGTGTGGTGGGTTTAGTCTTGGTCAATTGCTGGTGTATTTACTAGAATGCGCTCATGGACAGGGCCTGGCCTAGCCACAACAGGGGCTTCTTGTTACCTTCTTCCAGACCAGAAAAAAAGATGAAGTTTCTAAGTTTCTGTCATCTTTAACATGTGTTTTTCACAGAAGTACACACAACTTTCTAATAGTTAGAAGCTTTACATTACTTCTGTAAATACCTCCCATACAAAACTAAGACAATGATTTTAGAAACTTCTCCGACCCTAAAAATTCTAGGGACACTTCAGTAAAGTTCAAATTCCCTTCCCACCTGCTCAAGAAGTGGCAAACCAATGGACAATGAAATGACTCCATATAATCTGACATTCTTCTCCTGGGCCCAGGTGCTCATCTCTTATGGGGATTTTGGAAGGAATTTTGAAGGAATGAGTTAGAGACAGGACCTCTGGGTTTTTAGATGATGGGGTTTATTTTCTTATTTTCTACAGAGGCAGGAAGGGTGAGCTTGGCTCACATCTTCGCTGCATGGTTCAGAAGGTTGCAAGACCTTTAGTTACAAGAACTTGTAATGATTTATTAACTAATAAAATACTTCTAACAAGGATATTTATATTTTTGACTCAATCCTTAAATATTTTGTGTCATGGACCCATGCTACAATGTAAACTTTCTTAGCCAATCATGACAAAAAATCCTACAGTGCTGCACTCTAAACTTCTTGTTTACCTCTGGAACTGCTTTTATTTTTTATATATTTTATATATTCTAAACTTTCTTCTGCTTAACATGTCTCTGCTTTAAACTACAAATCCACATTCTCACTTCCAGCACCTCAGTTTGGGAGCCTTTTCCAAGGTCTAAGATCAAATCCTGGGTTCAACTCTAAGCTTTGGCTCCCAGGCCCAAAGTTCTGAGAGCTTTGCATTTCATATTCCAACAATCTCCTTTCTCACGTCCCCTGAAGAAGGCAGAAAAGGAATTTTCAGGAGCTGTTCCGTGGTCACTAGATGGCAGTGGCTGTTCACATTTGGCAGCTCCTGGCAGGTGAGGAGCAGCCCAGGTGAGAAGAATGAGTTTGTGGTTGGCAATTTGGGAACCACTCAAAGGTTCCAGTGCTGTTCCTGACCCCACGTGTGAGGTGTTCCTACACTTCAGTGCTCCACACTTTGTCCATCAGTGGAACTCACTGCAAGAGGGGAAAAAAAAACCCCAGACAATATTTTATTTCAATAAATAAACTGATTTACACGTTTATCCTCCTTGCAAAAGCATAGGAGAGATAATGCAGTGATGGGACAAGGGGAAAGGCTTTGAGCTGAAAGAGTGGAAATTTGGATGGGATATTGGGAAGGAATTCCTCCTTCTGAGGGTGGTGAGAGGCTGGGATGGAATTCCCAGAGCAGCTATGGCTGCCCTTGGATCCCTGGCAGTGCCCAAGGCCACGTTGGATGGGGCTTGGAACAGAGTGGGACAGTGGAAGATGTCCCTGCCATGGGAAGGGTGACACTGGATGGGCTTTAAAGCCCAACCCATTCCAACCCAACCCATTCCAACCCATTCCAATCCAACCCAAACCATTCCAACCTAACCCAACCCATTCCATTCCAACCCAACCCATTCCAACCCAAGCCACTCTGGGATTCCATGATAACGACCACCAGCAAAATAAGAAATTAACTTTGTGACAAATGTGAGAAAAATTCTCATTCCAGGACAGAAAGGGACCCATTGCTGCTGTGGGTGTGAGTGGTCCCCCATGAGATCACTCCCAAGGAGAAGCCTTAATTGGGCCTCATTTGTGACAGCAATTAAGGGAGGTAATCAACTACTCCAATCAATTATGGTTGACCCAATGTTTGCAATCTCACCACATGTATTGATCTCCTGAGGAGAAAAGCCTCAGGAGTTATGGGGACACCAGTGGGAACCTGGGACACCTGTGACAATCTGGGACACCTGTAAGGACACCTGTGGGAATCTGGAACACATGTGGGAATCTGGGACATCTGTAGGGACACCTGTGACAATTTGGGACACCTGTAGGGACACCTGTGAGAATCCAAGACACCTATAGGGACACCTGTAGGGAAGCCTGTGGTAATCTGGGACACCTGTAAGGACACTGGGACACCTGTAGGGACACCTGTGACAATCTGGGACACCTGTAAGGACACCTGTGGGAATCTGGAATACATGTGGGAATCTGGGACACCTGTAGGGACACCTGTGAGAATCCAAGACGCCTATAGGGACACCTGTAGGGAAGCCTGTGGTAATCTGGGACACCTGTAAGGACACTGGGACACCTGTGGGGACACCTGTGACAATCTGGGCCTCAGGACATGGAGGAACCTGTCATTCCCTGGATGTCCACACCTGGGCACCTTTGGAGGTGCTGAAGGCACATTGACACCCAGCATGGATGGGTGTCCATGGCAGGTCCTCCCCTGGGTTTGTCCTCCATGCCTGGCACTGGTTTTCCCACCTCTGCAAGTGGGATTTCTCTGGGATCTCCAGTGGACATCCCTGGGGAGCAGAGAGGATGTTCTCCATCCACTGTTGGCTGCAGCATCCTGAGGGATGGAGAGGAGGAGGGGGGAGGAAGGATCCACTCCTCATCTCCTCTGCAAGCCCACAGTGCTGGTCATTGCCTTGCAGACAGCCCTGGAAAAGAAAAAAACATCTTAAAAATTGGCTTTTCCCACAGTTATGGACCATCCCTCCCATTCTCCATTTTTTTCTTGAAAAGCCTGAGATAAAGTTTTAAAAATTCATCAAACTCCAAAGAGAAGTTGGAAAAAACCTCCAACAGAGCAAGGCTGTCCTAATGGTTGGGACTGTGAGGGCCTGCTCCAATAACAATGAGTAAATTAATTGTTTTTTTCCAAAATTATATGGCTAACATATTATTATATTGATGTGATTTTCAATTGTTGCATTTTCCTGCCCAAATCTCGTCAAGTAGAAAAATTATTTTTTAAAAAAGTGCATTTATATTTATATTTATATTCATATTCATATTCATATTTATTATATTTATATATTTATAAATGCATTATATTTATATTTATATATTTACAAATATATGAATATATTATATATAATATATTTATATTTACATATGTATTATATGCATATAAAGGATTGGCTGCTTTGATTTTGTTGGTTTTCTAATTGTTCTTTTTTGTGGTGGCTGGAGGAATTTTATTGCACTTTTTTTGGATGGCCACAAGATTTTAACAGAAGCTGAGACTGGACCTGTCTGAAGCTGAGCACAGGACAGCAGGTGCTCATCTAGATTTTTAATTCTGACTGTAATTTAATTTTGACTCCCATCTGGAAGGTGGATTTTTAATTTTGACTCTAATATCCAATAATAATCTATATTACCCTTGGTAATCAATGAATGTTCATGTATTAAATGTAGGGGGGAAAAATCTCTTTATTTGCAAGCTCACCTCCATTTAATGTGTGATTTTGTGACCAAGTGCCATCACTCAGAGCAGCCTCAGAGGTGGCAGAGACCAGATCTGAGCTTGGACATCCTCAAGGGTGAAAAGCCCAACCCGGAGACTCCAAGCCATGCTGGAGCTGTTGTTAAACTTTTCCAAAAGATAATCTGGAATGATTTGATTTATCAAAGCATGAAAGTGCTGTTTCCCTGCTCCTGGGGTTTGCTCTGTTATTATTAGAACCCCGTGCTGTCTTGTGGCAGTGAGTTGCTGGGTTTAATCATCAGCCATCTGTGGAGAAGTGGCTGCTTTGACCAATTTTAATTTCAATCCCATTGGGCTGGATCATGAGTCAGAACAAATTACAGCTCCTTGACTGATTTCTCTGCTGATCATTTTGTCTGCAGCTCTTACTCACCACCTCTCAGCAATGAACCCCTGATATTTTTAACCTGCTCCTCTTTTCTGTTTCTCTTCCTTTCCAATTTTGACAGAGGCTGAGTGGAGATGAACAGCTTCAATCTCACGAGGCGCCCCCAGCATTATTCCCATTTTCCTCCCAGATGGATTCTGGCTCCATTTCTCTATTTTTGGGGATCAGCCCTGCACAGGGAGCTGTCCATCAAGGACACAGCTTTATTTGGAGCAGAATCCCTGCCTGGTGCCCACCAACCTGGGTTCTTCAAAGGTGGCATCAGCTGCTCCCTGTGCTTGGTGACATCAGTCTCATTTGCATTGTGTCATTAATGTGGTAATTAAACCACAATTAGCCTAAACCATTTTTACCACTTTGCTCCCACGTCCATCATCTATTTTTTAACCACATTTGACCTGGATGATTCCTTCTTCCTCGACTTTAACAGAAACTGGAATATTCCCTCTTGTCCACCTTTTTCCTGCTCTTCCCATCACTTCATCTTTCCATTTTTCTCTGCAGAATTTGGGGGTTTCTTGCTGGTTTTGCTTTTTTTTTTAATTCTGCTGGTTTCTCCATGAGCCACAATCACCCTGAAGCCTGGGAAATCCATAAATCCATCCCATATTCACAGTCCATGGTAACACTTCAGTCTGAATGAGGCGAGATGCCACTTGTACATCCAAGCTGACACAGAAACCTTGGGAATCCTTGAAAAACTTCTTTTTTTTTGCACTTTGTTGGATGTTTCCATGCTCCCATAGAGGTGTGGTTTGTGTCTCTTTAGGGATGTTGGTGTTAAGGCTGAGAAAATTGGGATTGTTCAGCCTTGATGTGGCATTTGATGGGTTTCCAGGATGAAGGAGGAATTGATGAATTTGACTTTATGTTTTTAGAAGGTGAATTTATTATTTTATTATATTATATTAAAAAATACTATACTAAAGAATAGAAAAAAAGATACTTAGAGAAAACTTAACAAAATACTACTTAAAAACTCATAACCTCTTCTAGAATCTCCACACAGCCAGACAGTAATTAATCATTAAGTGAAAACAATTCACATGTTAAATAAACAATTTTTAAACCACATTCTAAAGTAACAAAACAGGAAAAAGCAAATGAAATAATATCCTTTTCATTTTGTCTGAAGCTTCTCAGCTTCCCAGAAGAAAAATCCTAAACAAAGAAAATTTTTCAAAAAATATAATTAATAATATATAATATATATATAAATATATATATTATTTTATATATGTAATTATATATATAATATATATATACATACATATATACATACTCATATACATACACATATACATATATATATACACACACACACACACATGTATATATATATATATATATAAAAAGAATTACCCCTGGAGAGGAAAAGCTTTGGGGTGACCTCCCCTGTGACCTTTCAGGACCTAAAGGAAGGGGACAGGAATGGCTTCAAAATGGAAGAGAGTAGATTTAGATGGGACATTAGGTGGGATATTAGGGAGGAATTCTTTACTCTGAGGGTGCTGAGGCCCTGGCACAGGTGCCCAGAGAAGCTGTGGCTGCCCCTGGATCCCTGGAAGTGTCCAAGGCTGGGTTGGATGGACTTGGAGCACCCTGGGATGGTGGAAGGTGTCCCAAGGAGCCCCAGGATGGACAAGAGCCCTGAGAAGAAAACCCTAAAATCTGAGGTCAAGGCCAGCTCCAAAGTTCTGCCGTGGTGGTTGAGGGTGCAAAGCTCCTGAAAGTTCATTTCTTCCATGTCGCAGACATCTTTTATGGAAAATCCTTTCCTTAGGATTTTTTCTCCTGAGAAGCTGAGAGGCCTCAGGAACAAAATGTGAACATTGATTATCTGCTGCTGTGGAATGCAACAGGTGGATCTGTGATTGGCCCATGTTGGATGTTTGTAATTAATGGCCAATCACAGTCAACCACAAACCTTTGTTATCATTCTTTGCTATTCTATTCTTAGCCAGCCTTCTGATGAAAGGAAGGAAGGAAGGAAGGAAGGAAGGAAGGAAGGAAGGAAGGAAGGAAAAGGAAGGAAGAAGGAAGGAAGGAAGGAAGGAGGAAGGAAGGAAGGAAGGAAGGAAGGAAGGAAGGAGGGAAGGAAGGAAGGAAGGAAGGAAGGAAGGAAGGAAGGAAGGAAGGAAGGAAGGAAGGAAGGAAGGAAGGAAGGAAGGAAGGAAGGAAGGAAGGAAGGGAAGGAAGGAAGGAAGGAAGGAAGGAAGGAAGGAAGGAAGGAAGGAAGGAAGGAAGGAAGGAAGGAAGGAAGGAAGGAAGGAAGGAAGGAAGGAAGGAAGGAAGGAAGGAAGGAAGGAAGGAAGGAAGGAAGGAAGGAAGGAAGGAAGGAAGGAGAGGAAGGAAGGAAGGAAGGAAGGAAGGAAGGAAGGAAGGAAGGAAGGAAGGAAGGAAGGAAGGAAGGAGGAGGAAGGAAGGAAGGAAGGAAGGAAGGAAGGAAGGAAGGAAGGAAGGAAGGAAGGAAGGAAGGAAGGAAGGAAGGAAGGAAGGAAGGAAGGAAGGAAGGAAGGAAGGAAGGAAGGAAGGAAGGAAGGAAGGAAGGAAGGAAGGAAGGAAGGAAGGAAGGAAGAAGAAGGAAGGAAGGAAGGAAGGAAGGAAGGAAGGAAGGAAGAGAAGGAAGGAAGGAAGGAAGAGGAAGAGGAAGGAAGGAAGGAAGGAAGGAAGGAAGGAAGGAAGGAAGGAAGGAAGGAAGGAAGGAAGGAAGGAAGGAAGGAAGGAAGGAAGATTCCTGATATCTGGGGTGCAAAAATTTCTGAGTGTCTTCCAGATTTGTAGGATGTGCAAATTTGTGCAGCTCCAGCTGCCAGGAGCCCACTGAGAAAGAAAGAAGGTGAGGATGAGGAGAGGATCAAACATCTCATGGAGATGAACTCCATCCATGAATCACCTGCTGGGCTTCCCTACCAGCTGGATGAAGATCCAACCCCAGGTCAGGCAGTGATGCCACCCACCTCAGGGGTGGGAGCACAGCAATCCCTTTTTTGGGAAAAGCAGGGTTGGGCAAAGATGGGTCAAGTCCTCCCAGGAGAGCCAGGACCTCTGAGCTCACCCAAATATCCCCAAGCCTGCAGTCGCTTCCTGCCACAAAGTTCCTTTCTCCTCCTGTCCACTGATTCCTGAGAAGTTCTGCAGGAGTTTAACCAGGGCCTAAAAGAAGAAATAACTTTTTTAGTGGCTCCTACAGCAGCTCCAGAATTTAAGCCTTGCCTTGGTAGATAAAGGCATTTTCCAGGCTCATTCCTGCTGTGACACCAGCAGGGCAATGGCACATGGGTGACCCACTGCCCTGTGAAGACCCAAACACTTTTTCTACCTGCAGAGAAAGAGTAGAATCCTTTTCTTTTTCTTAAAAAAAAAAAAATTAAAGAAAAAAATTCACAGCTTCCAATGGGGCCAAGCCCTGCAGATTTTCCTCCACGGAGCCAAGAGGATTTCTGGGCGGGATCAAAGCCAAGTAGGGCTGTTCAGAGGCAAAGTTCATCAAGCCCTGTGATTTCCTTGCCATTCCCATGAAAAAAACCAACCCCAGCAGAGCCCAGCTCTGCTCCTTTGCAGGCTGCAGCCAAATCCAACCCACATTAAGGGAGTTGCTCCACATTCATATTGAAAAGGGGGCGCTTGCCAACCTTCAACTCCTCGTTTTCAACTCCTGAGCCCTGGCCTGGGGAAAGGATTGTGTGCAGGAATATGTTGGTGCAGTGCCTGGCACTGGGGCTTCTGGCTCATGACTGGGATTTGTAAGCAGCTCCTGCAAGCCTTGTGAAGCATTTGAAGTCTGGTTTCCTTGGGAAACTTGGGTGAGCTGATTATGTCGAGCGAGCGTCTCCATCCGCTCGTTTCCTCCCCTCCAACTTCTGCCCCCCTCGGCCAATCCCAGCCCACGCTGGCAGGGAGATAAAAGTTTCAGTGAGATTAAGTTGTATGAAAATAAGGGCACAGGTAGGGGAGGAGAAAAAAAAAATAAAACAAAAAACCAAAACCTTATTAGTGCATTTGCCTCCTTTCCCCCGGGAGAAAAGGGAGCTCAGCCCTTATCGGAGCCCGCAGAGGAAGGGGGAAGGTGCACCAAGCATCATTAGCTGCGTTTCCCACTGAATTTCTTGCTGCTAAAGCCACGTTGCTTCATGCCCAGGGCTTGGAAACAGCTTTTTAAAAGAGTGGGAAGAATGGGAGGATGTGGGCTTGATTTTGGTCCTGTAAACATGAGGCTGAGAGCGAACCAGAGAGGTGCAGCCCCAGCTTTTGCTTCCAAAATGCTCCAAATTCTGTGGCAAAATTCCCTCAATGGAATCAGAGGATGGCTTGGGTTGGAAAAGACCTTAAAGATGATCTGGTTACAACCTTCCTACCATGGGCAGGGACACGTTTCACTATCCCAGGTTGCTCCAAGCCCTGTCCAACCTGGCCTTGGGCACTTCCATGGATCCAGGGGCAGCCACAGCTTCTCTGGGTACCCTGTGCCAGGGCTTCACTACCCTCAAAAGCCAAAAAAATTCTACCTAATTTCAAATCTAAACCTGTTTTCAGCTTGAATTCATTTCCCCATAGGAATGAACAGCATCAAATCCATCAACATCCCTGCAGGGACATCTCCAGGGATCCAGGAGCAGCCACAGCTTCTCTGGGTACCCTGTGCTGGGGCCTCACCACCCTCAAAAGCCAAATAAATTCTCCCTAATTTCAAATCTGAACCTTCTTTCAGCTTGAATTCATTCCCCCATAGGAATGACCAGCATCAAATCCATCAACATCCCTGCCTGGGCACTCATCCCTTCCCCAGATCACCCCACGGACATCACAGCTCCAGGCACCCGAGCAAAGAACCTGATTCGTGGCTTTTTGCCCCATTTTAATTCACGGATTAAATGGATGCTGGGCCAGAAACCATCTGCAGGTGTCACCCCAGCACACGGAGTGGAGGCAGCAGGAGGGAGCTGGGGACAGGTGGCCACCCTGCAAGTGCATGAAGACATCATAACTTGGAGCAATTTGTAAACAGGCTGAAAGAACATCCACCCTCCCTGGAAGGGGGAGAAGTGGCTCTTTAAACCCTGGGGATATGACCTCTTGTCCTCTCTGTTTATAAGAGGGAGGGGAAGAGGGGGGGAAAAAGGCAAAAAAAAAGGAGGCAGAAAGGGAGAGAAAGTCAGACTTGTTGCCGTGTTAAAACCTGCCCCCCACCATCAGCTTTTGTGATGAAAATGGTGAGGGACACTCTGCAGCTCCTGCTTCTGGCTTTTTGTCATTCAGGCTTTGCAAGGGAGAGCTCCTTTCTGTTTATTTATCAACTGGGATCCCTTGTCAACACCTCCCTCGACTGAGGTTTTAGCACCTTGGTGGGGTTTTGTGGGTTTTTTAACTGCTTTAGTCAAATCCTTCGGGTCTCGTCATCCCCTCGGTGCAGGCTGATCTTTTCTTCCACGAATTTTGCAGGAGCTCTTCTCCCCTTGGCACCAGATTCTCCTGCAGCAAAGCACCAGGGACAGTGGATTTTGGGGTGCAGGGGAGACATTCTATTATTCATTATTTATTTCATTATTCATTATTTATTTCATTATTCATTATTTCTTATCTCACCATTTCCACACTTCTGGCCCCCTCCAAGCTCCTCTCTCCCATCCTGTGGCTGCACCACAGCTTTGCCATTGTGATATTTCCAATGAAGCTGTTTTAAAACAAACATAATACCAAAAAAAAGAAAAAAAAATCTAAAAAATATTGCATCTGCACTTTTAAAACATATTTAAAGGTTTGAAGACCTTGACCAAGGTCTTCAATTATTATCTCACCATTTCCCCACCTCTGGCCCCCTCCAAACTCGTCTTTCCCATCCTGTGGCTGCACCACATCTTTGCCACTGTGATAATTCTCACTAAGTTGGTTTAAAACAAACATAATCCCAAAAAAGAGATAAAAATTAATCTAAAAAAATTACATTCTGCACTTTAAAACCACATTTAAAGGTTTGAAGACCTCAACCAAGGCAACAGTGCAATATCAGGCAATAATGCAGATGCTCCCGTGCTCTCAAATTGTACCCTGTGTTCCTATTAGTGATTTTAATGTATCTTAATTAACTTGCTCTGTGGCTGAAGAGAAGACACTCCAGTCTGGGCAGTTTTTCAGTCCAGTGCTTGTCAGCAGCCCAGAGTAATCCCTGTTTAAAATGCATATTGATTTGCAAACACGAGGCTGAATCCCAACATTCATCTCAGCGATGCTATCACTTGAGTTTCAAAGAGGGGGGTTAGGAGCGAGTTCACAAAGGGATCAAATTCTGGTTTAAATTTTAAATTTGTTTTTTCCTTTGTTTGCACCTGCAGCAGGAGTGTGGCCAGCCCTTTGAAAAGGAGTGATTTGAATTGGGTGTTAGAAAGGGATTAGAAAATTTCAACATCAGTGCATCCATGATTTAATAAATAACTGTTCATCTTATTGTTCTTTCTGTCTCACAAACACTTGGCTTCCCTCTCTTTTTCCTTCCCTTAATCCAATGTGTATCTCCACCCTCAAAATAAATAAAGAGCAATCAGATAGAGCAAAGAAACTGCAGTTTTAAAGCCAGTCCTTACTCCAAGTGTGAATTTGGAGGAAATCTTAGCAAAATCACAGAATATTTTTGGTTGGAAGGGACATTAAAAATCTAAGTGTGAATTTGGAGGAAATTTTAATAAAATCACAGAATATTTTTTGTTGGAAGGGACATTAAAAATCCAAGTGTGCATTTGGAGGAACTCAATAAAATCACAGAATTTGGTTGAAATTTTTTTGTTAGAAGGGACATGAAATGTCTAAATGTGAGTTTGAAGAAACACTTAATAAAATCAGAGAATATTTTTGGTTGGAAAGGACGTCAAAAATCATCAAATTCCAATTAATGCTGGACTTCAGCTTTCCTGATTTTGGGCATCCAATTTTGGGTTATTTTCTCCATGATTCTGGAGTTCTTACTGTGCCAGAAAAGCAGGATTGCTCCTTATGGACTCAGATGTGCCTTCAAATGATCAGTTTGCCTTAAAATAAATCAGTTTTCCCCAAACCTCATCTTTTAAGGAAGACCCCAAATTATTCTCTAGGGCACGTATTTTTCAGAGGGTGATCTCCACAAAGTGACTTTGCTGGTGGAGATCCCTGGAAAGGTCTCCCTCAGCACCAGCCAAGCTCTGATTCCCCTCGCCATGGGCCCAGGAGGTTGTGGAAAGTTCTGGAGAAGATCACAGAGCCACAGAATCATGGAAGGAGTGGAAGGAAGCTTAAAAATCCCCTTGTCCCATGCCCTGCCATGGACACCATCCAGCCAGGGACATCATGGGACACCATGGGACACCTGGGACACCACCTGGGACACCATGGGACACCTGCCTGCCAGGGACATCATGGGACACCTCCTGGGACACCATGGAACACCTGGGACACCTCCCTGCCAGGGACATCATGGGACACCTGGGATACCATGGGACACCAGGGAACCTCCTGCCAGGGACACATGGGACACCTCCTGGGACACCGGATGGACACCTGGGACACCTCCTGAGACACTTGGAACACCATGGGACTCCTGGGACACCATAGGACGCCTCCTGGGACACCTAGGACCCCTCCTGGGACCCCTCCTGGGACACCTCCTGAGACACTTGGAACACCATGGGACTCCTGGGACACCATGGGACACCACCTGGGACACCATGGGACACCTGGGACACCTCCTGGGACACCATGGAACACCTGGGACACCATGAGACACCATGGGACACCTCCTTTTTTCCTGGGCAGGTTTGTTCTCCCTGGGGAATGAGAGCAGAGCCCATGTGAGGTTTGTTCTCCATCCATCCTCCCTTTTCCCTGGGCAGGTTTGTTCTCCATCCTCTTTTTTCCCTGGGCAGGTTTGTTCTCCCTCTGCACCACTAGGTGGGCCAAAGGCACACGGGTGACAGTGCCAGCTCTCCCGCAGGACACACGGGGCAGGTGGCCCTGCCTCATCCCACAGGGGGTGAAGGGAAGGGGTAAAAAGAGGGCAAATTCCTCCTTGAGTCTGGCTGTCTCCATCAGGAGAGGTGTCCATCCCAGGAGAGGGACAAAGCCACATCACAGATTGGTGGCAAAGGCTCTGCAGAGCCACCACCACCCATTCAACCCTTGTGTTTGTCACTTGCTGCCCTCCCAAAGCAGCTCCTGGGTGCTTTAGGACACTCCAGGATGTTTGGCAGAGTCTGGATCCAAGGAAGGGTCAGCACTGGTGCCTGTGGGGAAGCTGGAGGCACACAAAATGTGAGAGAACCCTCCTCAAAAGAAGATTTTTGTCACCAGAGGCTGGGTGGCAGAAATGGAAAAGTCTGAATCTGGAATTGCAAAGGATCAGCACCCATGGCAGATGTGCTCTGGTGACACCAGCCCTGAGCAGGGGCCATGCACAGAGGAGGCCAGAGAAGAGCAGCACCCACCACTCCTCTCTTGGTGCTTCAGGACACTCCAGGACATTTGGCAGAGCCTGGGATGGAAGGAAGGGTCAGCACTGGTGCCTGTGGGGAAGTTGGAGGCACACAAAACATGAGGGAACCTCCTCAAAAGAGCATTTTGGGTTCTTTTGGGTTGGGGGGCAGAAAAAGAAGAGTCTGAATCTCGAATTCCAAAGGAGCAGCACCCATGGCAGATGTGCTGTGCCACAGGTCTGGGACAGAGCAGAGCAGATCTTTGGCAGCTCTGCCTCCATCCAGTGATAGCTCCAACCCCTCCTGGGCTCATTCCAGCCCTGGATTTACACTCCCAGCCATCCCTCATTTCCCTTTGGAGCCCTGAGATCAGAAGATAACACAATTACACAGAAATGTTTAAAATGGGACTCCAGGAGCAGCCAAAATTCTGATTACACACGGAATGACCCGGGCACATCCCAGGGGAGTTTGGGGCAATGTCAAATGTTTGCAGTTGCCTTTCATGTGTGCTGAGGACATCTCTTTGAAGCCTGAAGAGCTGAGAAGCACAGCCCAATTTGCTCTGATCTGCTCAGTGCTATCAGTGTCTCCTCCTCGGGGCCTGTGGGCATCTCAGGCAGCTCCAGCTCCCAGGAGATGGGAGCAGAGCAGATGCCAAGGGCAGGAATGAGCTCCAGGAGGAGCCCACCCCATCTCCATGGGCACCATGAGCTTCTCAGGTCACCCCTGAGCCTGGGGGGAACCGAGGAGGAAAAAAAGGTTGAATTCTTTCAGGAAAAATCTCCTCTCCAGCATGGGAGCAACCTCCTCTGGTGGGCACAGCCACAGCCAGAGCAGCTGGGCCTGCCTTGGTGAGGGGACAGGGACTGAGCTCCAAACCCACCTCATTGTCACCAGGGCTGCCCAGAGCCACCTCCCCAGCCCTGTGTCCCCATCTCCAACCTGCTGCCCCACTCTGGTGAGCTGAGGACATCTCTTTGAAGCCTGAAGAGCTGAGAAGCACAGCCCAGTTTGCTCTGATCTGCTCAGTGTTATCAGTGTCTCCTCCTCGGGGCCTGTGGGCATCTCAGGCAGCTCCAGCTCCCAGGAGATGGGAGCAGAGCAGATCCCAAGGGCAGGAATGAGCTCCAGGTGGAGCCCACCCCATCTCCATGGGCTGGATGAGCTTCTCAGGTCACCCCTGAGCCCGGGGGGAACCAAGGAGGAAGAAAAGGTGGAATTCTTTGGGAAAACTCTCCCTCTCCATGCTGGAGAGCCACAGCCAGAGCAGCTGGGCCTGCCTTGGTGAGGGGACAGGGACTGAGCTCCAAACCCACCAGGGCTGCCCAGAGCCACCTCCCCAGCCCTGTGTCCCCATCTGCAACCTGCTGCCCCACTCTGGCGAGCTGGGGACATCTCTTTGAAGCCTGAAGAGCTGAGAAGCACAGCCCAGTTTGCCCTGATCTGCTCAGTGTTATCAGTGTCTCCTCCTCGGGGCCTGTGGACATCTCAGGCAGCTCCAGCTCCCAGGAGATGGGAGCAGAGCAGATGCCAAGGGCAGGAATGAGCTCCAGGAGGAGCCCACCCCATCTCCATGGGCTGGATGAGCCTGGGGGGAACCAAGGAGGAAGAAAAGGTGGAATTCTTTGGGAAAAATCTCCTCTCCGTGCTGGAGAGCCACAGCCAGAGCGGCTGGGCCTGCCTTGGTGAGGGGACAGGGACTGAGCTCCAAACCCACCAGGGCTGCCCAGAGCCACCTCCCCAGCCCTGTGTCCCCATCTCCAACCTGCTGCCCCACTCTGGTGAGCTGAGGACATCTCTTTGAAGCCTGAAGAGCTGAGATCAGTTTGAAGAGCACAGCCCAATTTGCTCTGATCTGCTCAGTGTTATCAGTGCCTCCTCCTCGGGGCCTGTGGGCATCTCAGGCAGCTCCAGCTCCCAGGAGATGGGAGCAGAGCAGATGCCAAGGGCAGGAATGAGCTCCAGGAGGAGCCCACCCCATCTCCATGGGCTGGATGAGCTTCTCAGGTCACCCCTGAGCCCGGGGGGAACCGAGGAGGAAAAAAAGGTGGAATTCTTTCAGGAAAAATCTCCTCTCCAGCATGGGAGCAACCTCCTCTGGTGGGCACAGCCACAGCCAGAGCAGCTGGGCCTGCCTTGGTGAGGGGACAGGGATTGAGCTCCAAACCCACCTCATTGTCACCAGGGCTGCCCAGAGCCACCTCCCCAGCCCTGTGTCCCCATCTCCAACCTGCTGCCCCACTCTGGTGAGCTGGGGACATCTCTTTGAAGCCTGAAGAGCTGAGAAGCACAGCCCAGTTTGCCCTGATCTGCTCAGTGCTATCAGTGCCTCCTCCTCAGGGCCTGTGCGCATCTCCAGCTCCCAGGAGATGGGAGCAGAGCAGATGCCAAGGGCAGGAATGAGCTCCAGGAGGAGCCCACCCCATCTCCATGGGCTGGATGAGCTGCTCAGGTCACCCCTGAGCCGGGGGGGGACCGAGGAGGAAGGAAAGGTGGAATTCTTTCAGGAAAAATCTCCTCTCCATGCTGGAGAGCCACAGCCAGAGCGGCTGGGCCTGCCTTGGTGAGGGGACAGGGACTGAGCTCCAAACCCACCAGGGCTGCCCAGAGCCACCTCCCCAGCCCTGTGTGCCATCTCCTGCCCCACTCTGGTGACCAAATTGTCACTTTTTGTGCTGCTCTGGCAATGACATGAGACTGAGATGGGTCTCAGTCTTCAGGGATGTTAAAAGTGAGAGATTAAAAACGGCACAAATCAACAGGGCCACGACAAACTCTGGCCTCCTTCAAGCCAGCAGACAGGAATCCAGAACCCCAGCATGTGGGTAATCTCATAAAAATAAGAAAATAAAGTTTTGGTATATATTTTTAATGAATAATTAAATAAATAAATAATATAAATAATGGAAGGAAGGAAGGAAGGAAGGAAAGGAGGAAGGAAGGAAGGAAGGAAGGAAGGAAGGAAGGAAGGAAGGAAGGAAGGAAGGAAGGAAGGAAGGAAGGAAGGAAGGAAGGAAGGAAGGAAGGAAGGAAGGAAGGAAGGAAGGAAGGAAGGAAGGAAGGAAGGAAGGAAGGAAGGAAGGAAGGAAGGAAGGAAGGAAGGAAGGAAGGAAGGAAGGAAGGAAGGAAGGAAAGATTTTTTCTACAATATATAAAATTATATATTATATATTTTTATATATAAATACATAATATATATAATATTGCATATTTTATGTACAATATATTTTATATAATTTTAAGTATATAATATTTTATATAAATACATGTTTATATAAAATATATAAATATAATATATTATAAATATATTTTATATATAAAATACATAAATAGATAATATATTTATAATATAAATAATATTAAATAAGAATATTATTTATTTATAAATAAATAATATAAATAATATAAAATAAATAATATATATGTAGTTTTGGTTTTTTTGTTTTTTGGGCTTTTTTGTCTGGTTTTTTTTTTTTTTGATTTTTTGAGATATCTGTGTCTCCCATGTCCTCTGCGGGTTCCACAGCAGGGCTGCCTTTAGGGACGGAGGGTTGCAGAGTTGCCTCGTGGGCATTTCCTGGTGCTCCCAGTGCTCCACATGAGCCAGTTTGTGCCTCTGGGCACAGCAGGAACACCAGGCTGTGCCATCTTCCCACTGCCAGGTTGGCTGTACCATCCCTGGAGAGCAGAGGGTAATGAGAGGGGCACAGAGGAGGTAAATTGTGAGTTGGGAAGGTGAACCACCAGCCAGAAAACTGAAATTTTTGAAATTTCAGCCCAGCTGAAATTTGCAGAAGCAGCAAAATCAGAATTTACCAGTGGGAATTCAGATGGGAAGGAGGGAAGGGGTGAATCACTGGTGTCCTCCAGTAAAATGAAACAAAACCTTCATCCCCACAAGGAGTTTGTTCTGGTGGGGTCTCCATGAGGGTGATCCCCCCATGCTGCAGCCTCTGCCATGGAGGGCAGGGGGACAGGGAGAGCAGGAGCAGTGACTCAGGGGCTATTTGGGAATTGTGACCAGTCTGGATCCCTGCAGAGCTCCCTCATCTCTTCCTGTGGGATGGGAGCAGCCTGGGTGAGCCTGTCCTGGGAGCAGCTGCTGCCTGTGGTGGTGCCTGCTCTGGACATCACTCATGTTCCCAAATCAGCTCTCCTGACAGGCTCAGGTGGCCTCTGGAGCTGCCAGGGTGAGTCAGCAGGACAGAAGCAGCTCCATGAGACATTCCAGCCCCATGTGTCCTCCCATCCCCTTTTCCCTGTCCCAGCTGGGTCATTGGAATTGTCCAGCTCCAGCTCCTGCTCCTGCAGCAGGTTCTTGTGGGGTTACAGAATCCTGAAATGGGCTGGGTTGGAAGGGACCTTCAATCCCATCCCATCCCATCCCATCCCATCCCATCCCAGGGTGCTCCAAGCCCCGTCCAGCCCGGCCTTGGACACTTCCAGGGGCAGTCACAGCTTCCCTGGGCAATTTCTCCCTTTAAAACTCCTCAGAAATTGATGAGCAGGTCCAGGAGAGAAGTCAAACGTCCTGCCCATCCCAATGTGTGTCTGATATATTCCCAAATATTTGGGAAAAAGGGACCAACTTGGCCTTAAATCATCCCTTGGGAGAAAACTCTGAGGCTTTGGGCAGCCAAACTCCAGCAGTGCCACCTTCCCTGCATCCCTAAGCCCCCTGGCATTTTTTTTTAGAGATTCTAATGCAAAACCCGACCCTTGGAGGTTGAGAAGTAGCTCTACTGACAGATATCCAATGCCCAGAAGCATTCCTGGGTCTGGGAATAACCCTCAGCCAGCCCAAACCTTGGGATCAGCGTCACTAAAAGCTGCTGGCATCAGAGCAAGCCACGGTGCTCACAATTCCCCAGCTTCTCTGGGCAATTTCTCCCCTCAAAACTCCCCAGATATTGATGAACAAATCCAGAGGAGAAGAAGCCAAAGGTCCTGCCCATCCCAATGTGTGTCTGAACAATTTGGGGGAAAAGGGACCAGCCTGGCCCTAAATCACCCCTTGGAATAAAACCCTGCAGCTTTGGGCAGCCAAACTCCAGCAATGCCACCTTCCCTGCATCCCTAAGGCTGGTGGGATTTTTTTTTCAGAGATTCTAATGCAAAACCTGGCCCTTGGAGTTCCAGAAGTAACTCTGGGGCTGGGAATAACTCTCAGCCAGCCCAAACCTTGGCATCAGTGTCACTAAAAGCTGCTGGAGTCAGAGCAAGCCACGGTGCTCACAATTCCCCAGCTTCTCTGGGCAATTTCTCCCAGCAGCCAAAGGTCCTGCCCATCCCAACGTGTGTCTGAATGATGTGCAAATATTTAGGAAAAAGGGACCAGCCTGGCCCTAAATCAGCCTTTGGGAGAAAACCCTGCAGCTTTGGTGTCACCTCCCTGAGTTTGCCCTGTATCCCTAAGGCTGGTGGCATTTTTTTTTAGAGATTCCAATGCAAAACCCGTCCCTTGGAGGTCCAGAATTAACTCTGCTGATAGATATGCAATTCCTGGGGCTGGGAATAACCCTCAGCCAGCCCAAACCTTGGGATCAGCGTCATGAGAAGCTGCTGGCGTCAGAGAGGGGCAAGGCAGCCCATCCCGGGCCGTGTCTGTGTGTCTGTCCGCCCCTGACAAAGTGGATTATCTCCATCCTCCTCCTCCTCCTCCCCGAGCCAGCGGCAGCTGCAGAGCCAAGAGAGGGGGGGAAGCAAAGAAAAGGGAGAGTGGCTGAATTTGTACCTGCAGGTAAAGCTGCTTCCTGCAGGGAGGGGCAGAGCCTTGGGGAGATGTTTGCAGGAACAAAAGGAGGGGCAGATTAGCTGGGAGGGATGTGTGTCCTGCCCCGTCCGTCCGTCCGTCCGTCCGTCCGTCTGTCCGTGCGTCCTGCCCTTTGGCTGTGTGCGAGTGTGTGTGTGTGTGTTCCAGTCTGCAGCGTGAGCAATTCCACTTGAAAAGACGGAGAAATCCCCTCCTTTGAAAGTCGCAGTGTTTGGTTCTTTCCAGTAATGCTATAATTGGATGGGATTTTCTCTAATACACAGGGAAAGTCCTTAAGATGATTTTTCACACACACACACACACACACACACACACACACCACCACCACCACCACTCCTCCTCCTCCTTTTCCCTCAATCCCACCTTATGCAATAAAATTCCCTCCTCCCACCCCCTTGGGGGGGTTCGGGGGAGCTGCCCAAGGAGGAGGATGGATTTAAATTTAATACCCTGGCTATAATTGCAGCATCAACACGGCGGGGATTTGCTGGGGAGAGAGAGGAGCCTCGCAGAGCATCCGTTCCCCCCTCTGGAAGGCGCTGGGATCGGCTCCGCTCCGCGATTAAAATCTCGGAGCGCTTTGCCAGAGCTCGCATTTGCAATCGCTTGTCATCCAAGCCGAAAAGAAAATAATCAGGGCCCGACCCCTGCCAAAATTCCCGGCGATTTAAATATCCCCGAATGAACTGCGTTTCTAGTATAATTTCACTAGAATGAATCTATCTCTCCCATCTAGCTCCACACAAACATATCTTTATAAATATATATGCATGTAAAAGCCCCGTGTGTGTAAATAGAAATATTCCCTACTCAGGGAAAATATAAATGCGGCTCTTAATGAGGATGAAAGCGCATTTTGATTTGAGTTAATGCGGGGGTTTGCGAGGCTTCCCCCAACAAAGTCATTAAAAATTGTGCCTCGCTTTGTTCCCTGCGAGCCACAGAGGTTTTTCTGATTCGCGGATAAAATAAGTAAATTAAAATATTTATTTTAATAAATAAATAATAAGAAAGAAAGAAATAAATTAAATAAATAAATAATAAAATCTCCTCCAGCCCGCTGAATCCTTTTAAAAAAATAACAAAATAAGTGATAAAACCCAGGGAAAAAAAAAAAAAAAAAAAAAAAAAAAACGGGCGGCAAGCAGTACAACCACAAAAAAAAAAAGTATATAAATATATATATAAAACCATGGAAAAGAGGATCGGGAGAAACCTCTCCTCGCCCAGGCAATGCCTCCATCCCCTCTTTTCGCCTCTCCAGCCCCTTTCAAATGAGCCAGGGGAAGGGGACGCCTGTCAGCTGTGGGTGACACTTGCTCCCAGCCCCAGCCAGCTTTAACCAATATGTTCCAGAGCAGCAGCAAATCCCACCACGGACCGGGAATCCAGGAGCTACATCTTTATAATAATATTAATAATGATTCCCCCCCATTCCCCTCTTTTTTTCTTTTTTTTTTTTTTTTTTTTGGTACTTTCTGCCCCCATGGAAAAAAAAAAATTCGAATTTTTGGGTACGGCAGAAATGCAGAAATCACCCCCCACCACCGGCGCTGAAAAGAGAGAAATTGGGACAATGTGGCGAGAGAGAAATTAAAAAAGAGCTCAATTACTGGTGCCCTGTGGGGTGGATCTGGTGGATGAAGTCGTTGCAGCGGCGCCTTCCCAAATGTCCGGGGTTGGGATTCCTGGAAATTGGGATGAGCTGAAGGAGCCCTTTGGAGATTTGCATGGGAAAAGTCGATTTTTTAGCAGATGTCTTCAGTGGAGCTCTTGGATCTGCGGCTGCTTGGACTGCTGGGGAAGGGGCTGCGTACTGGGTGGAAATCCTCTTTTTTTTTTTTTTTTCCCATGAAAAAAGGAGCAAAAAAAGCCCCCAAAAAAGAGACTGAGCGAAAGTTTCTAGAAAGTTTTGCTTCAAATGCATCCCATCGGGTCCCCGTGAGGAAATGGAGCTTTGAGAAGAAGAAGAAGACAGAATGGCAAGGAGGAGAAAATTGAGAAAATACTAATTTTTAAAAGAAGAAGAAGAGAAAAAAAAAAAACCTTTCACACTTTTTTTTTTTTTTTTTTTTTTTGCATTTTAGTAGCTTCGACCCAGGGAGTGAAATCCGGGCAGGTTGTTATAGCTACCCAAATCCACAGGGGTCCCCCCTGTCTATTTAAACCCCCTAAATCTTCCTTCCCCTTTTTAAAACTACATTTTATCCCTTGGCTTGTGGGCCAACGTGCCCCCTAATGAGTATTAAAACACTATCTCCTCGCAATTAGCTCATTCCTGACTTCACGCTCCTGATTGACAGAACAAGCCAAAGCATCAGAATTCTCCCTTTGGCAATAAGTGCTGATTGGGTCCTTTTTAAGAGAGCTACTTCAAACTTTTTTTTTTTTTCTTTTTTTTTTTTTTTTTTTTTTTTTTTTTTTTTAATATTTGCCTTCAGTGTCTTGGCTGAGAGAAGAGTTTTTTAACCTCTCGGAGATTTTTTTTTTTTCCTTGAGAGTAGTAGAAGGAAGCAAGAGAGGATTTACCTGGTCGGGTTGAGTTCACTTCATTTGACTTTTTTTTTTTTTTTTCCTTGGTTTAAATTATTGTGTATTATTATTATTATTATTATTAAAGTAATCATCCTGCCTCAGAAGAAAGGAAGATTTTTGGCAACTCTGGTTAACAAAAAAAAAAAAAAAAAAGAAAGACAACTTTTCATCAATGGCCTCTTTTGGATATTTCCTGTTTCTTTGTGGGTTGAGTCAGGCTCTGTCAAGTTACCCAATCTGGTGGTAAGTTTTTATTCTTCTTCTTTTTTTTTTTTTTTTTCGCTCATTTTCATTTATTTTTTTCCCCTCCTCTGCTTTCTCTGCAACCCCTGCGCTTAAAGATGACTTGAAATTCTCCTTTCGTTGCCACTCAGCTAAAGAGGTGGGATTGTTCCAGCGCCAGCAAGTTCTTAGAACCTGCATTTCACCTCTTTTATTTATGCATTCACTTTGTTTATTTTGACTGGGTTATACCTGATCTCTCCTTCTCCTACTGTAAAAGAGAGAGAGCGAGAGGGAGCGATCGGAAAGTTTTTATTTTTTTTTTCCCCCTCTCTGAGCGCTTTGATCCTCTCCTGTGAAGAACAAAAGGCGCTGCCTGAATTAAAGAGATAATGATAGAAGTTGACATGAGCATTTCAAGGTGATTTCGAGCTAGTCAGGTGGAAGGAAAGGGGGGGAAAGCGGCAAAACTTTTGGGTGCCTTTTATTTGCTTTTATTTGCTTTAATTCCCCCCCCCCTCCTTTCGCGTTAAGGAATAGTGAGGGGTAAATTAAAAAAAAAAAAAATTAGAAAAATAGGGGTGGGGAAGGGGAAGAAAAAGGAGGTGAAGCTGCACAAGCCGGGCTGGGGGAAGGCACAGCAAAGTCGGGGCTGGGGGAGACAAAATCGGCGCAAAATCCGCGCAGAATCGGCGCAAAACCCGCGCGCCCTCAGCGCGGGGATGCGCACCTCGTTTTTTGGGGGGGTTTCGCCGCTTTTCCTCCTTTTTCCCCTCGCTCTGCACCCTACGCCTTTAAGAGAAAAACCTCGCTCGCTCCCCCACGAAAAGCAAATGGTGCTGGGCAAGGCATGTAGGCGCACGATCGGCTCTAATTACCCGCGCAGCTAATTGCGCTCGCTCGGGGAAGCCCTAACGCAGGGAGGCTCCGCGGGCTCAGCCGGGGGGCTCCCAAACACCCCCCCCTTAAAAAACGACAAAAAAAAAATCACCCCCGTGCTGTTATTAATTAATTTTTAATTAATTAATCCGTGCTCCCCCCCATCCGCGGGTGCGGGATGCGCGGTCCCCCCCTTGTCCGGCGGTGCAGAGGTGAGAGGGTGGTGAAGGCAGCAGCCTCTGCAACTATTTCAGGTATGTCTGAAAGCAGGGAATTCGTTGGGATGGGAGGGAAAAAAAAAAAAAAAAAAAAAAAAAAAAAAGAGAAAAAAAAAGCAGCAATAAAATGCAAATGTGCGCTTGGGAAGACAGGCAGAGCGAGAGGAGAGAGAGCACCTGGACGGGAGTCATTAAAAAGCAATCTTTTATTGCCAGCCACCATCTAACTTATAATTAGAAACTCTGCTCGCATTCCTGATTGGAGAAGGAAACGCATTCCTCTAATACCGACATAAATATTCGCTTGTCACCCGGCGGTCCCGGCCCCCCTTGTCCCCTCTGTGTCCCCCGTGTCCCCCCTGTCCCCTGCGTCCCCTCGGTCCATGGAGCTGCGGGAAACTGATGGGGAAATGCTGTGGGAATGGGGGCAGGAGGTGCCACCCGAGCGGGGCATCCTCAGGTGTGACAGCGGCGGTGACACCGCGGGCTCTGCGGCTTTTCCCCGGTGACACCGCGGGCTCCGGGCTGGTTTCTCCCCGCTGTCCCTCCCCGGTGCTCCCAGACGGTTCTTTCGCAAGGCCAAACCCCCCTGGGGCCATGGAAATGCAAAGCGGGGCTGGATTGGGCTGGGGGAGTCGCGGGAGAGGCCGGGAGCTGCTGCATTGGCTGCCCAAATTGCCCTCGCCCTCCCAAACCTCTCCCTCTCGATTTGTCCCCAACCTTTCCCTCTTTATTCATCCCCAACCTTTCCCTCTGTATTCATCCCAAACCTTTCCCTCTTCATTTATCCCCAAACCTTCCCCTCTTCATTTATCTCCAACATTTCCCTCTTTATTCATCCCCAACATTTCCCTCTTCATTTATCCCCAACATTTCCCTCTTTATTCATCCCCAAACCTTTCCCTCTTTATTCATCCCCAAGTGAGATATGAGTATGGGGATGTGGGGTTTGGGGTCTGCAAGGTGGTCCAGGATGCACATCCCAAATTCCTTCTCTGCCAGGCCAGGTCCCAAATTCACCAAAATCCACCCTGCTGCTTGATTTGATTTTCATTTCATTGTGTCCCGCTCCTCCTTCTGTTTTCTTGTTGTTCGGTTGTTGTTTTTCTCTTTTTATTTTGGAAGAGACAACCAGGAATTTTTTTAGTCTGGTCACATCCCACCCCAAGCATCTCCCCTCTATCAGCTCATGGTGATTTTGAGTGTTTAGAGCAGAAAATCTGCCATTCACCAGCCCCAAATTGTGCCCCCCTCCCCACTAAATCTAATTAAAGCATCAGCTCATCCTGTGGATATTTACACTTGGAGAAAATCCCTGCAAAAAGGGAGGGATTGGAATGACTGAGAAATTATATTTTCCTGCGAGTTTTGCTAAATTGTTGTCCCAAAATGTAAATTTCTCATGGGGGCCAGGTGTTGTAAGCTCTGTCTGCCCTCTCAGAACTCATTTTTAGGCTGAGCTGTTCCAATTGCTGCTCCCAGCACGGCACAGGGCACCTGTTGGAGCCAGACCCAGCAGATTTCCACATTCCTGGGAGCTTTGGGGAAGGTTCAGTGGAGGAAAATGGAAAAAATCCCTCCCTGATGATGCTGGGGGTGGGAGGGGAGGCTCTGTGAGTTCCTTAAAAAATCAAAAAATCAGCCAATAATTCATGTATAAACTGGGATAGAAGAAGCTTTGGAAATAATGGTTTAACAATAATCCAAGGAGAGGGGCTGGTTGCTGCTGGGATTGATGTTTTGGGGTTTTTTGTGCCTCAGGAACCCCACAGGACCTTCCCCAGAGCAGTGCAGCACTGAACTGCTCAACCTGGGCTCTCCCACACCCAGGGGCCAGATTAACTGTAAGAATCAGATGGTTTTCGGGTTTTGCTGCTTTTTTTTAATGTTAGTGCTGTTCATTTTTTGGTCTGTTAAAAAAAAAAAAAAAAAGAGAATATTAAAAAAAGAGATTGGGATGGGGGAAGGAAGGTTGAGGGAATTTTGAAGTGAAATTCCTGGGTAAGGGAGGATTAAATGTAACCTGTTCCCTGTCCTGGGGGGAGTCACAGGAGCAGCATGAGCAGAATTTAAACTTTTTCCTGTTGGTTTGCACTGGCTTGACTGACTCCACATGGAATGGGGGGGATAAAACCCTTTAATTTTATTTATTTTATTTATTTTATTTTTCAATTTGTGCTAAGTGGCCTGACTTGGTCTGAACACAGCCAGTGGGCAGAAATGATTCAGAAGGGGGGAAAAAAATACAATAAAAATTTAACACAGAGCTTCCATGCTGGGAATTTTATCCTCCTGCAGCCCAGGATGCCGCTCCTGGGGGAGATCATACCAGAATTTTGCTTCAGAATTCCCTTAACCTTCTTTCACTCATTCCAATCTCTTTTTTTTTAATTATTATATTTTTTTTAACAAATCAAAAAATGAACAGCACTAACTTAAAAAAAAAGGGAAAAAAAAGAAAAAAAAGGCTCTCTGGAAGTACAGGGAGACCCCTTTGCTGTAGGAAAAGGTAACTGGCATCATTTCTGCTGGGTGTGAACAGCTTGGGGGTGTGTGGGGTTAAATTCTGTGCCTGGACAGGGATGGGAAGAGGAGTTCCAGTGGAACAGGAGGATGGGGATGTGTGTGCAGACATTTCCCTGCTGTGCCCTGGCTTTGCTCTTGTTCCCCAGCAGCTCCATGGATTTCCTCATCCCTGCAGGATGTGATGTGCTGCAGGATCCCCTTTCTGTGAGGGCTGGGGAGAGGGATCCAGCAGCTCTTTCCTCGGTGGTTTTTTTTGAAATTCAGGAGTTGTGAGGTCGAGGGGGCCCTGCCAACAGCAGGGACATCACCCAGCAATGCTCAGTGCAGCTCCTGAGCCTGTCCCTGCTCTGTGCTGTGCAAACCCAGGGCAGTGGGAATATTTCTGTGTCTGCTCTGGGGTGCCCTGACCCCCAGGGCAGCACTGACTCTGACCCTCATCCATGGAGAAAGTTTCCCAGACTTCAAGATAGACTGGAACCCACAAAAGTGTGCAATAGATTATAGAGAGCAGTGTAGGTGTGTCACTGGGTGAGAAATTGAGGTTTTGGGGTTTTTAGTGTGTTGTGGATGGCAGCAAGATGGAGGGCACAGGGTGTCATCCTGGGTTTCCTCTTCATGCTGCTTCTTCCTCCTTCTCCATGGGTTTGGGTGGCATTTTGTAATTGGGCAGAAAAGTGCCCATTGCAGCTCTGTGGGATCAGTTATTGGGTTAAAAGGGAAAATAATCCAGGTGTCAGCTCTTAATCACAGAATCACAGAATTTCTAGGTTGGAAGAGACCTTTAGGATCATCGAGTCCAACCCATGTTCTAACACCTCAACTAGATCATGGCACCAAGTGCCACATCCAGTCTTTTTTTAAACACATCGAGGGATGGTGACTCCACCATCTCTCTGGGTAGATGATTCCAGTATTTGACCTCTCTTTCTGTGAAAAACTTCCTCTGTAATTCTAGCCTGTATCTTCCTTGGCACAGCTTGATACTTAATGGGATAGTTTAGTCTGAAAAGCCCTTGGAACAAGAGATTGTTGCCATTTTGTGCCTTCTAATGAAAAGCTGCTGAACTCCCAGCAGTGAGACTGTTTTACTGATAAGAAATAATAAACAGCTGAGTGTGAGCATGAAATAACATCTCAAGTGCCTTCAATCCAGACCCAGAGAACTGGAACCACCACACTGTGGCATCCCCACAGCAGCAGCAATGCAGGGATGAGCTCCTGCCTGGTGCTCTCTGTTCTCTCCTGGGATTTGTCCCCCTCAATGTGGATGGAACCGCTCCCATTTCAAAGGGAGAAACCCAATCCTGGTGTGCTGCAAACCCTGCAGAACCAACCCCATCCCTGCTTGCCTTGGCCAGGAGGGAGGCAGAGCCCTGGCAGGTCACTGAGGGCCAGCCCAGCTCCTGCTGCCGTCTCTGCGGCTCCCAGGTGTGAATTGCATCTCCCCACTCCTCTGCTCCATTGGCCGGGGTGAGGTGCTGGAATTCACCTGTGTCTCCTCCCCTGCTGCAGCAGGTCGTGGTGAGATGTTAAAATCCATCAGGGTATGTGGGAATTTGGGCTGAGTTATGGACAGGACCTCTCAGTTGGGTTTGATGATGAAAAGAAAAAAAAATTTATTTATTTTTCTTGTCTTCTACATAAGGCAGGAAGGTTGAGCTCAGCTCACACCTTCACTGCGTGTTTCAGAAGGTCACAAAACCCGAAGTTAAAGTCTTTTTAAGGAGTTATTGACCAATAAATCACTGCCAACAAGGATATTTCTGCTTTTGGTCCAATCTTTAAATATTTCATCTTATGTACCCGTGCTACAGTGTAAGCTTTCTTAGCCACTCATGTCATGACATACAAACCTACAAAAACTTCTTGTTACCTTTGTAACTACACTTATTTTTTCTATATCTTAAACTCTAAAACTCTAATCTTTCTTCTACTTAGCTTATTCTGTCTCTGCTTTAAACTACAAATCCACATTCTTATTTCTAGCACCTCCATTTGGAAGCCTTTTCCAAGCTCTCAGATCAAATCCTGGGTTTAATTCTAAGCTTTGCCTGCCAGGCCCAAAGTTCTGAGAGTTCCCTGAATTTTGGATTCCAACAAGTGGAGCAGTGCAATTGCTCTGCATCCATCTCTGTGCCAAACCTTGGAGTTGCCTTTTTGTACCTGTGTTATCTCCATGACAGCAGCATCTGAGCCAGCCCTGGTTTTCCAGGCAGAGATCAATCACAGAGTGATGGTTTAGGCCCCTCTCAGACACCAGCTGGGATTTGGGATGGGTGCTTTGCACCCAAGCACCAGTGGGGTACAAGGAAAAGGGTCCAGGGATATTTCTGTGCAGATTTGAGTGGTAAAAACCAGTTCTTGTCCATGCTGTGTGCAAAGGGAAAGGGAAATAATTTCCCATCTCCATTTTTCTGGTGAGACTGAAGAAACGAACTCTGGTGGTGTTTGTGTTCTTCCTGGCATAGTCCAGTTCTGTTGAGATTAATAACTGAACCAGGATCACACCAGGAGGTTTTTTCTCAGCAGGAACTGAAAGTTTTGTAAAGTTTTAGCAAGAAGTCCCTGTTTGAAATATGGGGAGGGCTGGGATTTCCCCAGAGAGCCCAGTGTGCTACAGAAAATCCCAAATCCCTCATCTGCTCAGCTTTCAGACTCATTTTATCAAATTGTCTTGTTCTGCTATTATTAATTGATTTTTCCTTTCCATTTTAAGAGGACTTTATTGGAGAAATTATCCTGAAAACCAGCAGCTCAATATTCAAAGCATTGGCTGAAGGAATTGCATCCAATAAAAAGCCTTTCCTAACTCAGATAAAGAAAAGTGAACCCTTTTGCTCCCCACCTGTTTCCAGGTAACCCTGGAGGTGGAACCTGTCCTTTGCAGACATTTGAACACCTCTGAGAATTCTCTATGGAAAGGTTTTGAGTGCTTGGAATAGTTTGGGTTGGAAGGAACCTGTTAAAGGTCATCTGGTCCTGCAGTGAGTGGAGACATCTTCAACCAAGGTAGCTGGAACTGAGGGATGGGAATCACATTGCTTTCTGTTGGCCAAAAAAAGACTTTTTGACGATTCCTTCTAAAAGATTAAGGCTGGAGGAGCCTTGATTTTTACTCTGGTGTCTCCTAGAGAGGGAAATCAAGGATTTCTGATTGATTCTGAGAATCAAGGCTTGCTGATTGCAGCAGGGCAAGTCAGGCTGACTCCCTGGTGCCTCCATCCCAACCCTGCAGGATCCCTTTCCTGCTTCCATCCCAATTCCCTCCTACCCAGCTCCAGCCATGCAGCAGCAATGCAGCTCCTGCAGCCCCTGCACCAATCCCTGCACCACTGGTGCTCAACACGAGCACAGGAGGAGGGGATTATTCCACCTTAGACTTCATGAGGAGCAGATGTTTGTCCTTTGCATGTGTGGGAGTGTTGTATTTGTGGGGTGCCCCATGGCAGGGAGGAATGATGACTCTGACTCCATGTTCTCAGAAGGCTGATTTATTATTTAATGGTGCTATATTATATTAAAGAATGCAAAACTATAATACTATCTATCTATCTATCTATATAAAATATTATATATATTATATACATATTATAAATATATAGAATATATATTATTTTTATATATGTGATATATATAAAATAATATAATATGCTATATATTATAGCATATATAATATACTATATATAGGTATACAGTATACTAGAATATACTATATATATTATATGTTTATATATAATATAGTATATATAGCACATATACTATACACAATGCTATATATACTATACCATAGTATATAACTATATTATATTAAAGAATACTATACTATAATACTATTTATCATATAGAAATATAATACATATAAAATATTACATATATAATATATATAAAGATATATAATATATATATTATATGTTTATATATACTATATATATATAATGCTATAATATGCTATATATTTAATACTATAATATGCTATAATACTATAATATAATAAACTATACTAAAGAATACAGAAAGGATACTTACTCAGAATGCTAAAAAGATAATAATAAAACCTTGTGACTCCCTCCAGAGTCCTGACACAGCTTGGCCCTGATTGGCCAAAGAGTAAAAACAACTCACAGCAGAATCCAATGAAACAATCACCTGTGGGTAAACAATCTCCAAACACATTCCAAAGGAGCAAAACACAGGAGAAGCAAATGATATAAAAATTGTTTTCTTTTTCTCTGAGGCTTCTCAGCTTCCCAGGAGAAAAATCCTGGCTGCAAAGGGATTTTTCCAGAGAATGTGAATGTCCCACGGGAGGGCAGGAAAATCCCACCGGGACAAGGAGGAGTTGTCCCTGGGCTGTGCCCTTGCTCAGGATTCCTCGAGTGCTGATTCAAAGGGCCCAGCTGCATTCCAAAGGGCTTTGTTGGGGTAATGACAGCACCCAGCACCAGGGGAATCCTGCAGGCTCTGAACCAGGATGAGCCCCTGGGAGCAGCACACCTGGGGGTGACAGCCTCTCCTACAGCAGGGATGGACAGGTCCCACCCCATCCACAGGGAGATTCCCTTCCCAGAGCAGTGCTGGAGTCATGCTGGTTCCTCAGGGAGTCCCTGTGGGGATGAACAGTGTGGCTGGGAAGAAGGGACGAGGATGAGGGAGGTCTGGAGATCATGGCTGGGAAGGAGAAGGCTCTGAAGAGGCACCCACAGAGTTCTGGTGGTGTGGAGCTCAGTGATTTCTGCCCAGACAGTTTAAACTGGGGTTAAACTTGCTGGAATATGGGGAAAACACAGCCTCAAGCTGCACCAAGGGAAATACAGGTTGGACATCAGGAAAAAGTTTTTCACAGAAAGAGTGATAAAGTTCTGGGATGGCTGCCCAGGGAGGTGGTGGAGTCCCCATCCCTGGGTGTGTTTAACAAAGCCTGGATGTGGCACTGGGTGCCAGGGTTTGGTTGAGCTGTTGGGGCTGGGTTGGACTCGATGACCATGAAGGTCTCTTCCAACCTGGTCATTCTGGGAATTCTGTGATTCTGTGAAAGGAAGGGCCTTTAATGGCAGGACAGAAGCCCTGGCCAGGTCTCCTCCCCGTGCCCAGCCAAGGCTGCAGCAGGACTGTCCCCATCCCAAAAGGTCTCTCTAAACCCATCTCTGCTTTGCTGTCACCACCCAGAGACACAGCCTGGATGGTTCAGTGGGGTCTAAGCCTGGAACTGGAGGAGCACCCAGGCAGGAGCCTTCCCATGGGGAATCCATCAGAGCTTTGCTGGATCAGGTCTGGGGTTGGTCTTGCAGAAAAAACACTCATGAAAATGTCCATGCCAGCTGTTTCCATCCATCCTGTGCCATCCATTCTCTTTTCCCTTTTATCCTTTTAAAAGTGGCAGGATTTAACTCCTGTTGCCTTAGCACAACCTCTAAAAATCCATCAGTTCACTCCAAATTCTCCAGGAGCTCTCAAAAGCCAAGGGGAGGGAAGGAGAGCTGATGCATTAACTGCCTTGTTCTCAGCTCCTAACATAGGGCACGGCTTTAAAGGCAGCCTGGGAGCCAGGGGAGGCTGTTCTGCATCACAAAGGTGCTGTTTGTCCCTCTTCCTGGTTTGTCACCTGCATATTCACAGCCCCCTTCCCATCTGGGTGCTGCTGCTGCTGCCCAGAGGGAGCTTTGCATTTGTAGAGACTGGGCCATCAAAGGAGTCCCAGGTGCCTTTGGTCTCCTGCTCAGCACAGTTTCTGTCCTGGTGTCAAACCAGTCAGTAATTCTTCCATGGATTCATGGTAATTATTAGCAGGGAAATTATTGATAAATTGGTAAATTATTGGTAGCAGTGGTAATTATTAGCAGGGATGCCTCTTGCTCTTTCCCAAGGTGGATATTCCTTCATGCCGTGAAATTCTTTTCTCCTTTTGCACCTTTGCACTCTCAGGTTTTGCCAGCAAAGTCACATCAGAGCACGTGGCTCGTTCCCTTCTCCATCACCTGCCGTGCAAGGGGTTCCAGGTGTCTGGGAGGGCCATTTCTCCTCTCCCATGGGGTTCTGTAGGCTCAAAGTGTGTTGGAGACGTGTGTTGGACCCTTCACCTGAAGTCTTGGAGTTGCTTTCCACAGGTGTAAAGTTGGAGAAGGCTCAGGGAGTGCCTCAGGTGTTCCTCGAGCTCAGGGCATGGCAGACCCTCACATTTCCAGCCTGCCCTGGGGTTCATCACAGGTTTGGGAGCTTTCCAATGGTCTCCAGGCACGATTCCCAGTGTTCCCAGTTTAAACAGGCCTCCCTGGAATGGCACAGATGGGCATGGCCAGGTTCCCACCAGGAGCCCATGCCAGGTTGAGGGGCTGGGTGACATCCTGGGCATCCCCAGAGGCCTGGCAGGGGTTGTGCACAATCCATTGGTGACCTGCTCCTTCCTTGGCAGTATCTGGAGACATCCCAGAGCATCTCAGCATCACTCCGTGTCCATCTGCAGGCAAAACCATGGGGTGGAATTCACTTCACCCACCCCATGGCTGCAATTCCCATCCAAGCCAGGGGCTCCTGGCTCCTTTCTTTGAGGAGAACTGGGCACTTTCTTGTGCAATTCCTGTCTCAGGTGTTTGCTGGAGCTTGGCTGGTGAAATCCTCTGTGCCAGCTTGAGGGGACCAGCTCAGAGGTACCTTCACCAACATCATCCAGCTTTGCTCAGAATATACCCAAAACCAAAAGTCTTTGCACACTTTGCCCATTTCCTAGTTGTTCAAATCCATCATTCCCATTGCCAGGCATGAATTCACATAATTAACTTTTTATCCATCATTTCTCTGTATTTTATAATCTCTTCAGTGCTCATTGGTGTATTGGAATGGGTGCAGGAGCATTCATGACATCCATGCTGGTCCTGAAAACCTCCAGACCACCCTTCTCCTCTGGAAATTCATCTTTTGTCCTGTCTCAGCCCAGCTGCTGAAAGCCTCAGCAGCTTCCTCTCTAAAATATTGAGGCTCTCAATATTTTCGGGTTTTTGAGGGTTTTGCAGCTTCCTCTGTAAAATGTTTAATCCTGTCTTTAATCCAGGACGCTCCAGAGAACAAATGCATCTCCTCGTGCTCTTGGGCACATCCAGAGTCCCCCAGTCACTCTCACAAGTCATTACCTCCAGATTGTGATAGAACTTTATCTCAAAACTTCTTAAGGAGAGATTTGAAGTGGTTTCCCTGTCCTGACAGTTATCTTGGCAAAGGGACACAGCCACAGATGTTTGTGCATTTCAAGAATTCCTCTGACTTTGCTTTGCTCTCAGTTCTCTGAAATCAAACCCTTTCCACCTTTTCCCAGTCCATGCCTCTTAACTTCCCTTTCCAGGTTTGTATTTTCTCTGCATTTCTGCTGGAAGACGCAGTTTTATGGCAAAGATGCAGTTTTATGGCAAAAATTGTGCACACCCAGGGCAGCCAGCTTTATCCAACATAAGTGGAGCAGGGAGAAAAGGCAGAGCCCATCTCTGCTGCAGCTGAGCCTGGGAGACAAATCCAAATTTCTCTGAGCAAAGCAGGAGCTCCTTGTGCCTCCAGAGGGGTGCACCTTGTCCAATAGAGATATTTCCAATGTCTAATAGAGATATTTCTAATGCCTAATAGAGATATTTCCAATATCTAATAGACATATTTCTAATATCTAATGGAGATATTTCCATTGTCTAAGAGATGTTTCTAATATCTATTAGAGATATTTCCAGTGTCTGATAGAGATATTTCCAACATCTTGATAGAGATATTTCCAACATCTTAATAGAGATATTTCTAATGTCTAATAGAGATATTTCTAATATTTAACAGAGATATTTCCAATCTTTAATAGAGATACTTCCAATGTCTAATAAAGATATTTCCAATGTCTGATAGAGATATTTCCAGTGTTTAATAAAGATATTTGCAATGTCTAATAGAGATATTTCTAATGTCTAATAGATATATTTCCAATATCTTAATAGAGATATTTGCAATGTCTAATAGAGATATTTCTAATATCTAATAGAGATATTCCCAATGTCTAATAGAGATATTTCCAATGTCTGATAGAGATATTTCCGATATCTATTAGAGATATTTCCAACATCTTAATAGAGATATTTCTAATATCTAATAGACATATTTCCAATGTCTAATAGAGATATTTAAATGTCTAACAGATATATTTCCAATGTCTAATAGAGATATTTACGATATCTAATAGAGATATTTCTAGTGTCTAACAGATATATTTTCAATGTCTAATAGAAATATTTCCAATGTCTAATAGAGATATTTCTAATAGAGATATTTCCAATGTCTCACAGAGATATTTCCAATGTCTGATAGAGATAGTTCCAATGTTTAATAGAGGTATTTCCAATGTCCAATAGAGGGGTGGGAAGCAGGAATGGAGCTCCTTGAACACTTGCCAAGCCTTCCATTCAGCCTGTCCCTCTGCCCCCAGGAGAACAACAATGGGGCCTGTTGCTGGCCAGGGCTGTGACAGAAAACAGCTCTGAATCCTCATCAGGCTGAGGGACATAAGGGAAATTCCCTTTTTTCCCTGAGCCTGCTGTAGCTGAGAAGGAATGGAAC
Organism: Zonotrichia leucophrys gambelii; assembly: GCF_028769735.1. Lineage (NCBI taxonomy): Eukaryota > Metazoa > Chordata > Aves > Passeriformes > Passerellidae > Zonotrichia > Zonotrichia leucophrys. The sequence goes on from NC_088171.1 coordinate 2,542,793, forward strand.
AATCTGGATAGGGAGGAGTCCATCTAAAACTCACTGAATGTCCAGGGAGTCCCACTGGGCATCAGATAAGATGCGCAAAATTTACTGGGAGACACAAAAATCTGGTTAATGCATTTTTTTGGGAGATCTATGATTGGCTTCTATCCCTCGTGGAGGGAGAATATTCCTGAATATTTTACAGTGAAGTTTCCTTCAGAGTTAGTGAATGGTGAGTGAGTGAATGGATCCAGCTCATCTGACACCTGTCAGACATTTGCTTTGGGGTGAGGTGAGTCCCATCCCATCCCATCCCATCCCAGATTCCCAACCATTGCCTGGAAGAGGATCCTGGATGATTGGGACAAAGATATCTCCCTTTACACAGGTCAGGTTTGGCTTTGAAACACTCCTAAAAGTCAGGAGCATCTGGGCATTTTATGTTTTACATAGACACGTGGAATGCTGAAAGGGGATGTTTCCATTGGAGGACACTTCAATGTGATCTTTAGTGGCAAAATTACCTTAAAAAAGCTCTTCACTTGAAGTCTTGGAATTTCTTTCCACAGGTGTAAAGGAATTGAGCAAAAACCCCATATCTCTGAAGGGTTTTTGAAGGGAATTTTTGTGAATTTGCATATGGGCATCTTCTGTTCTACACAGACATGTGGAATGCTGAAAGGGGATTTTTCCATTGGAGAACCCTTCCATGTGAATCTTTAGTGACCAAATTCCCTTTAAAAAACTCTTCACTTGAAGTCCAGGTGTTGCTTTCCACAGATGTAGAGGAACTGAGCAAAAATTCCACCTTTCAGAAGGGTTTTTGAAGGGAATTTTTGTGAATTTGCATATGGGCATTTTATGTTCTACATAGACATGGGGAATGGTGAAAAGAGATATTTCCATTGGAGAACCCTTCAATGTGAATCTTTAGTGACAAAATTACCCTAAGAACAGTCTTCACCTGAAGCTCCACAGGTGTAGAAGAGCAAAAATCCCATTTCTCAGAAAGGCTTTTGAAGGCAATTCTTGTGAACTTTCAATTTCTGGGAGCAGCCATGGAGATGAATTTGCTGTGGAACAAGCTGCATTAGTGATCCTGGCCAGGAGGGCTGGGAACCATCCCAAAATCCTGATCCCATGGATTTGGGGTGGTGAGGAGCCATCCTGAAGGCTCTGAGGGCAGGGCCCTTCTGTGGATCCCAGAATCCCAGAGTGGTTTGGGTTGGAAGGGACTTGGAGCCCATCCATGGGCAGGGACACCTCCCACCATCCCAGGTGCTTCAGAGCCCCATCCACCCTTCTGATATGATTTTCTATTGATATATTCTATGATTTTCCCACAGTGAAGGATTCAGGGATTGGGAAGCTCAGCCCAGCCCATCCCCTTTCCCAAACTGTGCTGATTTTTTAATCTATCCAGAAAAGAGCTGGCAGCTCAATCTCCATGTCCTGAGAGCTGCTCTGCTGCAGCATTAGCAGGGCTGTGGTTGTGTCATCCCAAGAGGCTGGGTGGGAAGTTGGGGGCTGCTTGGACACATAATTTGTGCTTTATACCTCAGATTTATCAGTGGCATTGCTGCAGAGTGATCAATTAGCTGATTTTATTGAGCTGCCCCTTGCCAGTGGGGTGCAGACTGGTCCATGAACACCCTCAGCTCATCCTGAGCGTGAGGAAAAGTGGATGAGCTCTGTTGCTTTTTTTGAAGTGCTCATTTCCTCTCATGGCTGAGCTATTTTTATTGCTCTCTAATTTTTGTTTCAATTTTTTTATTCTTACAGTATGAGTATTTTTATTCTTTCAGTATGAGTATTTTTTATTCTTACAGTATGAGTATTTTTATTCTTACAGTATGAGTGTTTCTTACAGTGAAATATGGTAGGAGATGGTCCAAATCTGAAGTAGCTGCTCTGGGAGTTTTCCATAAAAAAATATTGGCTAAAGGTCATGCTGTGCCATTGTACTGATTTTGTATGGGGTGTTGATTTTGAGCTTGCACAAAAACAGGGTGAATTGAAGAAAACCATAAACAGAAGAAGGAGTTATTTTGTGGGCACTGAAACTGGTGAGTTTCTAGAGGTTTTCAGGCAGGTGTGAAAATGATGGTCCCTGCTCAAGGAGATGGGACATTGATGGAATATGAGGAAGGATGCCTTAACAGATTGCTGACACCTCTAAAACCTCTGACACCTCTTGCTGGTGTCATATGTGGTAACAGTTCAGATATTTAGACAAAGAATAGGGGGCTCTTTCTCTCATTCTTTGGCCACATATCTTCATTATTTTTATGTGTTTTCTCAGCTCTCAAAGTTGCAGGATCATCAGTATGAGCCCTGCTTTATCTAAAATGCATCTGTTCTGCACACAAGGAGGCTGTAGGGAAAGTTTAAGTCCCTCTCACAGAGAGAACAGGCTTTAAGCAGCACAGATTTGGCTGTCTAACACCTTGGGTTAGCTGAGCTCCATCCCTCTGTGGGTTTGCAAAAATAGGTGTAACCACATCCACCACCGTTAAATCCAGAAATCGCCTCATCCATCCTCACGTGCTCCAGGCTGGATTAAATCTGCCTCAATCAGAATTGTGGAGAAGTCCTGGATGTGAGGGCTCAGCTCACTCTGAGTCACTGCTAACAGGAATACCATCTGGGGAAGGAAGGAAGGAGCTTAGTGCATCACTGCTTTTTCCTAGCAGGATGGCTCATGGATATGAGTGGATTGATTGCAAAACCTCGGAGTCACTCGCAGGAGAGCACTGGGAGAAAACTGGGAACTGGGTTTGGCTTGGGAGAGTACCTGGCCCAGACAGATGGGGCAAACAGCCCGGTTGAAAGGGAATAGATAAGGCACATTAGCAGCAGATCGGGGATGAGACAGGGCAGTGCTAATTCCGTGGCCACTGAAACCCTTGGTGTAAGTTGCCCACAGGCAATTGGGAAGTCTGTGATCCCGAGGAGGAGCATCGAGTCCGTTTGTCCTGCTGACTCATGTGTAGTCTGGTCTGCTGGTGAATGAGAGGGTCAGGCCCAGCCTAACACAGGCTGTTTCCAGCTTCCTAACAGAGCCATAAAACTGCAATTGGCCAGAAGAGTGTCCAAATTTTAACAGAGAAAATAATTCAGGATTTGTCCTGCTGACTCATGAAGTCTGGTCTGCTGGTGAATGAAAGGGTCAAGCTCAGCCTAACACAGCAGCTCCCAGCGCAGCTTCCTAACAGCCACTAAAACTGCAACTGGCCAGAAAATCTTCAGATTTTAACAGAGAAACTAATTCAGGATTTGTCCTGCTGACTCGTGTAATCTCAGTCTCCTGGTGAATGAAAGGGTCAAGCCCAGCCTAACATAGGCTGTTTCCAGCACAGCTTCCTAACAGAGCCACTAGATCTGCAACTGGCCAGAAAATATCCAGATTTTCTGGAGAAAATTCTCCAAAAAAATTATCTTTCCTCCAAAAATTCTGGAGAAAATTCTCTGCTCTCCAAACAGAGAAACTAATTCAGGATTTGTCCTGCTGACTCACGTGTAGTCTGGTTTCCTGGTGGATGAAAGGGTCAGGCTCAGCCTAACAGAGGCTGTTCCCAGCACAGCTTCCTAACAGAGCCACTGGATCTGCAATTGGCCAGAAAATTTCCAAATTCTAACTGAGAAACTAATTCAGGATTTGTCTAGGCTGTATAGGCTTTATTGTATATATTATTGTGTTATATATATTGTATTGTATTTGTATAGGCTATAAATTTGCAGCCATGGGTATCTTGGTGGCTCCTGCTGCCCCAGCACTGGCACTCAGAATAAATTGAGGAATTCTGTCCTGCAGACAGGCTCCAGAATTGGGCAGACCAGGCTCTTGTTGGATTCTGGCTGGCAAGAGCCCATTTTGGCAATGCCAAAGGGCAGGCCAACCTGCAAAACCTTGACTATCTAATATCTCTGTGATTTACCAGGGGACGAGGCAATTCAGGAGCTAAAACATATCCTTGGCAGCTCTGGCCATATTTCTTCTCAAGCCTCAACAATCATCTGGGTGTCCTGGTCAGAGGAGAATCAGAAAATGAGAGTTTGCTACAGGGGCAGCTGCTCATGTCCCAACCCAAGGGACAGTGTGGGCTCACTGAGCAGAGCCAGGAGGAGAAGCTGGGCCAGACTCTCCTTTGAGTCACTGTTTAAAAAAAAACCCAGTCATTTTTGGGTGAGGATAAGAGCCAGGACAGGGTTTTTGAAGGGAATTCTTGTGAACTTGCATCTGGGCATTTTATGTTCTACATAGACATGTGGAATGCTTAAAAGAGATGTTTCCATTGGAGGACTCCTCAGTGTGAATCTTTAGTGACAAAATCACCCTAAAAAAACCTCTTCACTTGAAGTTCCACAGGTGTAGAAGAGCAAAAATCCCATTTCTCAGAAGGGCTTTTTGAGGGGAATTCTTGTGTCAAGGTAGAGGCACCTTGACAGGGAGCAGCCTCCAACCCAACCATGGTTCTGATCCCAAAATCCCTGCAGCTGGACTCACCAGCTCCTGCTGCCTTCTGAGCCTCACGTTTTCATGGTTCTGCTGACCCTGCTGATAAGATCTGCACAGATTTATTCATACCCTTGTGCTGTCTGCTCCTGGAATTCCCAGACTGTTTCTGTTCCTGTGGATGAGGAAGAGTTGGGTTTATCTCCAATTTCCTTGATCTTAGAGATGTCAGGAAAGGTGCTGGGATTTTCTTTGAAGCCAGAAGAACACAGTGGCATCAATGTAATGGAGGAATGAGGGAAGTGTTGTGAACTCCAGGTCTTTGCACAGGTTTTAAATCTGTCTGGGTGCTAAGTTAGGCATGAACTCAGCCTTGGGCATTACTGTGCTGAGTTAGACTTTATTATTAGGAAAATAATAATTCTTTCTTAGGAAAGAATAGACAGAGACATCTCAGGTGTAATTTGTGTAATTTTCAGCCACGTTGACCCTTTTTTTGTGAAATTCAGGTCTTTGCAATGTGTTTTTTATGCAGTAAAAGCTGTAATTGCTTGTGCAAAGGGCTCCTTCAGGCCCTGGAGAGGGATCCAGGCTGGGGGCAAGGAGGGGCTCGTGGAAAGGTTTCAGATCCACTTCTGCCCTAATCCATCTCTCAGAACTGGTTTCTACATGATCCCAGGCTTGAGCAATCCTGCTGCCTCTTTGTCCCCATAATGACATTTAAACCTCTTGGCCCCGTGAGCTTCATTTGGCAGAGGTTCTGAGAAACGTTAGATACCCACAAATCTCACCAAAATGGGCAGTGAAATGGGGTGGAAACGTGAGCAGTGTCCTGCCAGGGGCTGGAGGGTGTGAGGACGTGTGTGTGTGCATCCATGCTCCCTGAACATCCTAAATCCAGACAGAGCAGTCAGTGCTCACCCATTTCAGTGCCCACAGAATAATTCCTTGTTCTCCTTTTTGTTTTCTTCAATTCACCCTGTTTCACAGAATGACAGAGCACAGAATAGTTTGGGTTGGAAGGGACCTTTGAGGTCACCCAGCTCCAGCCCCCTGTGATGGGCAGGGATGTCATTCAGTGCTTCAGGTGCCTCAGGGCCCCATCCAGCCTGGCCTTGGACACTTCCAAGGATGGGCCATCCACAAGCTGATCCAGTGCTTCACCACCCTCTGAGTAAAGAACTTCTTCCTAACATCTCATTTAAATCTCTTCTCATTTAGTTAAAACTGGTTTTGTTGTCCATTCCCTGTCTTCCCAATTAAAAAATCCCTCTCCCTCTTTTTTATAAGCCCCCTTTACTTACTGTAAGGCCACAATGAGATATTCCCAGTTCTCCAGGATGAACAATCTTTGTAGGACGGTTGCTCCAATCCTCTGATCATCAGAGGGTTCCTTTCCCTTTCCCTTTCCCTTTCCCTTTCCCTTTCCCTTTCCCTTTCCCTTTCCCTTTCCCTTTCCCTTTCCCTTTCCCTTTCCCTTTCCCTTTCCCTTTCCCTTTCCTTTCTTTTTCCTTCCCTTCCCTCCATCCTTCCTGAGATGTGATTTATGAGAGGAATGGGCCATACCAGGAATCTCCTCACTGCTCTGTGTGGCTGAGGAAGGGATGAAGAGAAGGAAGGGATGAAGAGGAGGAACCTCCTCGTCAGGTTTAAGGAGAGTGAAGGACTCCTATGCTTTGGAGGTCTGTGGTTCCCAGCCACAGCTGTGTGCCACTCACTTCTTTCTTGGTGGATTGGTGCTGACAGCTCCCAGTGATGTGTCCTAGAAAAGTCCAGAAGGTTGAACCTCTTCTGGGAGAGTTCTGTGGGGAGAAAAAGCATTTATTGTGAAAGAAGGTAGTTAAATATATAAATATTATTATATGTATGTGCATAGATAGGTAGATCACATATCCCTCTTCTTAGCTTTGCCTTCTGCTTCAAAGGCAGTTGGAAGTCATGGAAAATCTTCCTTTGACTGTAACAAACTCTGGGACAGCCTATTTGTCTCATGCCTTGGACTCTGAGATCCTTCAGGATCCTACAAGTTGCTTCATTCCTTGATTCTGGGCCAGGAAAGTTCTGCTTTGGAGCAATTCCTTTGTCTCGTGTCTTAAGACTTTGAGCTCCTTTAGGTCTTGATCCTTCCAGTTGCTTCAACCTTTGATTCTGGGCCAGGAAAGTGCCACGTTTGCTTTGTGTTTGTCCTTAAATACCGGGGCACTTCTGTTCATTTTCCGTTCATTTTGGGCACTGGCTGGGTTACAGGGGTTGAGGTGAAGCCTGGGAGCAGGGAGAGTTTTCCTGTGCTGGGCTGATGCACAGCACGTTATTATCCCTGCTATCAGGGACACACAGAGTAATAATATATGGAAATTACAGGCATATCTCAGTCCCATCTCCCCCATCCCAGTGCAGGGCAGAGAAGGAGCCCAGTTAAGGCTTGTACGTATCTGACAACGAGCAGCAAAACTTGGCTTGGAGCTGGATGGGGTTTTGGGGCATGCAAAGGCAGAATTGCAGAGCTTTGGTATCCTTCAGAGCTCACAAAATCCAGCTGGGATAGGAGCTGGGAGCTCCACAGGCTCCTGGCTGAATCCCCAGCCTTGGCCAAGCCTCAATCCATGTGAATAATTGATTTGGTTGTTCTGGGGAATGGTGTAATCTGCTGGTTATGGTGTGCTGCTGAGATTTGGGATCAAAACCCTGCTGAGAAGGAGCAGAGGAAGCTGGTGAAGCTCATTTTCCCATGCCATGGGTTGGTGCCATAACCACGGAGTTGCTGACTCTGAGCATTAAGGGGACATTGCGTCCTCCACCTTCACTTTGGGAATGGCACCTTAGGGGATGGGCACCTGAACAAATTACCAGGAGGTAAGGTAGGGTGTGAACTCATCAGATGCCAGTTTTTCTGTGGTAACTGCCCGTGTGAATGCTCTTTCCCTGCAATAAACACGAGGTGGTTCATATTCACCAGGGGGGAAGAACGTTCACATGGCTGTTCACATGGCTCACACCCTGGTTTGACTCCCAGTAACTTGGGCCCGTGCCTCTAACCTCAGCACCCTTGAGAAGCCATCCCCAAAAAAAAAAAAAAAGAAAAATCCAACTCCTCTGCTTTACATAAACCACAAATTTTGCCATTTCTTCATTTCAAATTGCAATTATTTCGGTTCATCTTTGGTTTGCCAGAAAGGATTTGCTGAGATTGACTCCACTGCTCCTGTTCTGGCAGGAAACTTGAGGTCATTGAGGTCCTGGTGGCCAGGGCCAGCCAACAAGGGCAGATAATCTACAGACACCACACCAGCTTTGGTTGCCTCATAGTCAGAGACCTTCTGGGCACTGACGGAATATTAATAATCCCTGTTTCTCACAGCCAGCTCCCGAGCCCTGCAGAGATTTAAACATGTGGAGATATGAATTCAGGCACATAAAAAGCTCTTTAGCCAGTGGAGAAGGGTGGTGTGGTTGTGGGATGAGCAATGATCCCAGGCTGTTGTGAGGTCACCAGGTGTTTTCCAAGAGCTTTCCATAGATCTGGGAAATGTCACCACGTGTTCTGAGGGAAAGACCTGGATTTTCTGAAGGAAAGGCCTTGGAACAGTGGTCTCTGAGTCTTCCAGTGCTGCACAGATAGAAACCTAGCCTGGGAGCAGGCATAACTGTGCATGAGCCCGAGGACTGAGCAAAGGAAAATGTCTTTAAAATATTCCAGGAACTGGACTGAATGTTCCAGTCAAATAAAAATACCCACCGAACCCACAACCCACTTGCTTATGTGCTGGGACTTTGTCTCATGATGATCCCAAGGGCTGACTCAAGTTATCTGAGGCATCTCCTCTCAGGTGAGATGGGGAAGATGGAATTCATCCTCCAGGAAGCCTTCCACCAACTGGGGACAACTCTGCTTTGAAATCAGGGTTTTCTCAGGATGTCCAAGCACTCCTTGAGTCTCCAAGCACTCCAGGAGTGGTATCTCTGCTCTGTTGGGTGACAGAACCTTCCCTAAGAGACCTCTGGACCAAATCCACTCAATTTTAGCCGTGTAATGCTCAACTATCTGAGCCAACCATCTTAGAAAGTTGGGCACCCTCTGAGGGCGATTCATCCTTCCTGAGATTGGGATCTCTCGAGTGGATGTGGTGAATCACTGTCTGGAGTTGCCTATCTCTCTCCATCCACTCCAGAAACAGCCCAAACACCTCCCTTTTAGACAGGTAAAGTGGGGAGGGATGACTGGGTGCCTGAGCACCCCACAAATATCATTGATGTGATGCCAGTTGGTGTCTGGAAGGTTTTTATCCCTATTTTAAGAGAGGCTGGTGAGAAACCTGAGGTGTTTGTCAGGTCCTTAACCTTCCTTGTTGATTTTGCCTGGAGAAAAGTGGTTAAAGACCAAAATCTTCTTCTTCTTCTTCAAACTCTTCTTGTTTTAACACAGTGTTTTTCAATATATTTTTCCAGGCAATATTTACAGTTATTGCAAAAAATTCTGGATTGTTGTAGATAATAACAAAGAGTATTTTGGCACTTTCATTTCTGGGCTTAAAGTGACATCTGGCTAATGAGGACCAGAATAAGATTCTTGCAAGGAAATGATGTTCCATGAAAATCCTGTGCAGGGCACTTATATTTTTTCTCTGGAACAACTGATTCTGGCCACTCTAGGGAAGGGTTGCTGACTTCAGGTCAGCAAAAATTCACATTTTTCTTTAGGACTGGACCATTGTTACCAGCCTGGTATAGCCATTTGTGGCTGTGATGGGTGCAGCCAAGACATTGATGAGAAAACAGCAGCAATTTTTCATCAGTGCACCCTTCAGAGGGCAGCTCATGCTTTGTGACTGGCCAATGGCTGGGTAGAGCTTTCACAGAAAAATTGTTTGTTAACTGAAGAATCACAGAAATAATAGAAACATAGAAGGGGTTTAGTTGGAAGGGACCTTGAAAATCATTTCATTCCGACCCCATGGAAGGGACCTTCCATGGTCCCAAATTGCTCCAAGCCCTGTCCAAGCTGGCCTTGGACATTTCCATGGATGGGGCAGCCACAGCTTCTCTGGGCAACCTCACAACCAAGAATTTCTTCCTAACATCTCATCTAAATCTCTTACTTTTTAGTTTAAAACCAAGCTGAGAGTTGATTTAAAAACCTCTCCCCCTGAACTTGTTTTTTTGTAGTTTTTGTGTGTCTATGGCTCAGGAGGATGAGATTCATCATGGCAAGTTTTTGTCACCCCAAATGAAACCTCTGGTCCATAATCTCCATGTAGAACCCTTTTTTAGGGACTAACTCCCCCGGGGGGCAATTCCACCCCACCTATTCCAGCCATCTATCTTAGGACAGAGCAAGCTGATCTTCTGTGGCCCTGATGATTCTGTTACAAGGTCAGAGAGGGTTTGGGTGATACCGGTAACTGAATTCCTAACTTCAAGGTGTTCCAGGGAGATTAGATGAACTCCATTGAACGCTGGTTTCTGCCATGAGCACGTGTGAAATTCCAGTCCTGGTGAATCCAGAGGAGGTTTTTTTGTTCAATATCGATTGAAGTGCTGCAGCCTTGAGAGCCTGTTTAAAGCTGGAATGGTGTGAACTGGCACAGCTCCATAGCCTGGAGGATGGGGACGGCAGGTGACAAATGTCACACTAACGATGTTACAGCTCAGAGGTGAACCCTCAGCTCGTTTGTGGTTGGGGAAGCTGCAGGAGCTGCTCCTTGCACAGAGTCAGGGCTTGAGAAGTCTGCTAGTACCTACACGTCCTCCCAAAATCTTAATTGTGCTGATCCTCCAGCAACCCTGACTCCAGGGAACTTTCTAACCACGCTCTGGAAGCTTCCTTCTTGCCCTGCTCTGCTGCAAACCTCCCCAGTGAGAAAGCCTCTGTCTGCAGACTGATTTCATAAGAGCAAGCCTGGGTGTTTCATCAGGCTTTTGGGGATGTGTGCTCGGAGGAGCTGACCTGGAAATGCGGAGGTTTCCCCAGAAAACCCTAAGCAACTGGGGGATATCATCACACCTGGTCTCCAGTGACCTCCAGAGCTCCATGGCAACTTGGTTTTTATGGTGATTTCCCCATTCTTACCTTTATGGCAAAAGTGATTACAGTTGAGTTTCTAAGATAGTGCAAAGTTTCAGCTCTGGAAAATTTAAACAGAATTTTCCTAATTTTTCTCCAGTTGAAGCATCCATCTGCATTCCTGTAGCTCCACAATGTCTGAACACCTTTCCCTTTGCTTTGCTGTTCTTTGCATCATGTTTCCCCTAGGATTTAAGAAACTCTTTCATTTGTTGGTGCAGTGCAATCCATGCCTTGTTTAGAAAGTCAGAGGGAAAGGTGGGAGCAGCAAGCTCAGCTCTTTAGCATAAAACAGGTCCATATTTCCAGTGCTTTCTTATAGATACTGACAACTTGATCCCATAGGTGACTGGAGTCTCCTGCAGCCCTGAATGGATGAGGTTTAATTGCCAAATATTCTGTGTACAGTGAATTTAGTAAAGGTAGAATTAGCCCTGATGGAAATTTTTGTATCCATCCATCCATCCATCCATCCATCCATCCATCCATCCATCCATCCATCCATCATCCATCATCTATCTCTGTGTTTGTCTCAGTCTGTGAGCTGAGTTCCCATTCCAGGAAATTCCAGCATTAGTGATTGAAAGTTCAACCCATCTGAAAGTGGATCTGAGGTGTAAAAGTCTGTGGGCTCATTTTTTAGGATTGCAGTGAGGATTCCACCACATTTTTCCCCTATTGGGGAAATAGTTGAGCTGAAGTGCATTTTTGGGAAGAACTTTGGGTTGAGATCTTGAAGATGTCAACAGGTTGGCAGAATCCATCCTTTCTATTGAGGGATTTGGCCAGTTGGGGATTCATCAGCTTCATCACACTTCAGGTCTGCTTCTGAGCTGAGTCTGGTTTCAGTGAACTGGTTCCCATTTCCCTTCCAAACTGGAAAAAAATGCTTTGTATAATCCGAGTTTCTGGTTGGGAGTTTGTCATTTCAAGAGTCTTTGGAGCAGGTAATTCCAGCAGTGTCCAATGGACCCTGTGGACCACTGGAGGTCTGGAATGAAGAGTTCCTGTGCTCTGTCCCAGGCTGGTGAGGTGAGCAGGACCCTGCTCATGGTCACAACGCTGCTGATCACACCTGTCTTGGGAGCAGAGAGCAGAGGTGGGATGGGAGAGTAAAACTCTCAGTGTCTGCCTTGAAAATTCTCACTTCTAATAGTAAAGAGGTTAAGTTTGTGACTTAGGCTTGACTTAGACCTGACTGGGCTATCATGGCACCCATGACTAAGAACCTTTGTTTGGTGACATTCATTTGTTATTTCCTGCCTCAGAAGCAAAAGTCCTATTTAGGACCTATTTAGTCCTATTATTATTATTATTATTATTATTATTATTATTATTATTATTATTATTATTATTATTATTATTTTTATTCAACTTAGTTAAAAACTGATTTATTTGTGAGAAATAAATGCTTTTTACTGGTTTCTACTCAGCACAGCCCCGTTGTAAGGGATGCTGCCTGCTCTGGTGAAACAAATCTGCTGCTCTTTGATACAAGCAGCTCTTAATGCTTTAAACTGGAAAAATTAGGGAGTTTAAGGGTTTTTTTTATTGTTACCACTGTTAGATTTGTACAAAGTGGAAAAAATTAAGGAATTTGAGGGGTTTTTTTATTGTTACCAGTTAGATTTGTACAAAGTGGAGGGCTTTGGAGCAATACTGAAGTCCACCTTGTCGTGGCACCTCCCAGCACAGAGGGGCACCTCTGTGACCTCTCCCTCTCCTCAAATACAACTTTTAGTCAGTTTTGTACTGCCCGGGGCTTTGGGAGGAATTAGAATCCAGGTCTCAGGGTTTGCCTGCGTGTGGAAGTCCCAGCAAATTAAAGTCCTGATCGAGTTTCTGCGGTGCAGCAAGTTACCACACATCAGCTGACCCCTGGTACCTGTCTGTGTGCTCACTAGCCTGCAGCTAGTGAGGTAATTAGACTTTGCTTACCCACAATAAAAAAGGGTTAATTTAAATCACATTCGCCAGCATTTGCTGTAGGCTAGGGATTCGCATGTGTAGGATTGCTGTGGGTCAGCTAGCACCAGGCAGTAATTTGAGCTGCTCTCTTGCTTGACCATGAGATTGAGCCCTAAGTGGGATTTGTTGTGGTGTCTGAGCAGTGATTCCTTCAGGATGCGCTCCAGGACACCCACGCTCAGACTCCTGCAGCAGAGACATCTCTTCCTGTCTCCTCTGTGGTCGATAAGGAGGAGAAATGGGTGATTGTAATGAGACATGATTCTTACCCTAAAGAACTTTTTAAAAAAATGGGATGAAAACACCTTGAACTGTGCCCTTAAACGGTGTTTTTAAATCCTCTTAATTGCTGAGAGGGAAAGCTGGATGGCTGTCTCAGATGGAGACCACTCCATGCCTCCTGGAGGTCATCAGCTGGGTGACAAATGGATCACAATGGACAAATGGATGACAAAATCCTCCCTTTACAATTTTATCAATGAGTTTTGTCACAGATGATGAGGATCTTGTGCCATCCAAGGACCTGCCTCTCAAAAGGCCTCAGGTCTCCCAGAGATCCCATGTCAGACCTGCTGATATCTCAGAATCTGTGGCCTAAATCTGGAGCACCTTTCAAAGGAGAATTGCTGACTTTGAGGCATTCTCTTGCAGATTATTCAATTGCTTCTGACTGTGTTTCAGGGTTTGTGAGGGACAGGTAGGAATCTGCTTCCAGTCCTGGTTGCTCTGTGATGCTGTCCCATGTAGGTAAATCATTAGTGATTTCTATTTAAATCATTAGTGATTTCTATACATTTTATAGGTGTTCATGATGACTCAGAGAGCTGGAAATTCTCTGCAGGGTGCAATTCCTGCCTCCATGTGAGCCAAAATCATAGAACTGGTCAAGTTCCAAGGCACTGAGTGTACAGGAGATGAATGAAGAGGCTTTGAGCTTAGAAATAATGTCCCAAGCACTTATTTACTCTTTCTAATCAGAATCTTTCAATAGCCTGTCCAGTGCTGCCAGTTTCATTTCCCTAACATAGATAACCTTCTCCAAGTTTCCTTCCCTAATGCAGATAATCCTTTCCATAATCTCAGTTTTGGGATTCCTAATATGCTAAGCAGGGAAAAGGACTAAAGATTTTAGTCCTGTGGAAATAGTGAATTTCCAAAGAGAACAGTGATAACCCTCCCTGAGAGTTTTGATATTTGGTTAACTGCAGGTGATTAAAACCATTTGAGATTTCCCTGGAGTCCATGTGCAGCTTTCCCACAGGTCCCTCATGATCTTGTGTTGTGTATCTCATAGAGGGGTTTTCACATGGAAATATTTAGGAAATATTTAACTAATTGAATTGATTCCTGAGCTTCAGATCCAGATATTTTTATTTGGCTTTCTACCAGAGTGATCCAAGTCAGTGGAGGCTTAAGGCTCCCTGTAGTTGTGCAGTGCCATCCAAAGGGGTGCTTTGTGTCACCCCAGGAATCCACATGATTTAGGGAGCCAGGCTGGAGCCAGGTGGGTGCTGGAAAGCAGCTCAAATGGTACTCAACACACCTGTGCTCAAGCAGTTGAATTCCAGCCTGAGAATTCAACATGTGATAAACTATGAGGGGGGAAAAAGAAATAAATATCCAGAGAATTTCAAGCAGGCGAGTACAATTTCTCCCAAAAGGCAGCTCTTGGGAGGTTTGCTTTGGAATGTCTGCTGCCTGGCTGGAAATGGTGTTATGTAAAGTGAGGCCAGCTGACTTCTGTGCAGCAGTGAAGGTTTATCCTGGGAATAAATGGGAATGAGGGCTGAGAGCTCTGCTAGCCTGGCCATGGAGCTCTTGGACATCACAGGGAGCTGTTATCATTGAGACAGGGGGGTGAAATACAGAATTAGGGAATTCTGGAATGTTAAGGGGCTGGGATGGATCTGGAGGATTATCCAGAGGGTCAGGCTGCTCCAGACCTTTACAACCCAGCCTTGAGAACTTCCAGGGCTGGGGCATCAACAGCTTCCCAGGGCAACCTGAAAATAGGAAAGAAAAGAATGACCAAAATATGAAAGAAAAGAATGAGCCCTGTGTTTTGGTTCAGCTAATTTGGGTCAGGTTGAGCCAATGTTCAGGGAAGTGGAAGTTCATTTTGATGTGTGGAGGTGAAGGAATCCCACACTTTCCTTACACTGGTAGCCTACTACCTGCCACTGACCCTAAATTGACTTTAAGTAGTTCTCACTTTCAAGAGTAATCGAGTAGCACTGATTTAGATCTGGCTCTGATTATTGTTGGAGAGGAAAATTGAGGTGTTTGTCTTACCTAGAAGGATAAGTCATGGCGTTACACAGGATAATCTTCAATTTACCACCAGAAGCAGCTGCTCTAAAGGCAGGCAGGTTATCAAAGCACTGAGCTTCCTTTGCAACCAAAAAAAATGCATCATCCTCAGATGACTGATTGCAGCAGAGCTGCTGTGGCTTGACACGTTCACAGCCCTGCAACACCTGTGCATGACCTCAGCTTAATCCAGAGTCAAGGGCAAAGGAAGGGATTTAAGCCTCGCCGTCTTGGTGGAGGCTCGGAGCACACACGCATGGACAGTTGCAGCAGCTCTGCTGGCAGGCAGCAACTTGTGAATGACTTGATCTCATTCATTGTGCGCCAGTACCTTGCTTCTCGTCACCTTGGTGAGCAAACAGAGGCAGGCAGAGCCGCGGCCTCCGCCTTTATGGAAAGCGTTGCCGTGCCGACATGTGCATGTGGATCCAGGGCAGGGAACGGGCTCTGCACGGGCACACAGCCCTCAGATGGGCCTGAAATGAGGGGTGACAGGCCAGCAGAACCCATAGGAGGCTGTTCTCAGCCCAGGATGGGGTTGGTGGGGTGATACAGCGCACCTGGACTGCAGGGCTGCTGTGCCGATGTGCGCACGCAGACCCATGGGAGGGAACGGGCTCTGAAAAGGCACATACCCCTCAGCTGAGTCTGAAATGAGGGGTGACAGGTCAGCAGAACCCACAGGAGACTGTTCCCAGCCCAGCATGGGGCTAGTGGGGTGATACAGCACACCTGGACTGCAGGGATGCTGTGCCAATGCGCACACGCGCACGGACCCATGGCAGGAAACAAGCTCTGCACGGGCACACAGCCCTCAGCTGGGTGAAAAATGAGGGGTGACAGGCCAGCAGAATCCCCAGGAGACACATCCCAGCCCAGGATGGGGCTGGTGGGGTGATAGAGCCCACCTGGACTGCAGTGCTGCCGTGCCGATGCGCTCACTCGTGCACAGACCCATGGCAGAGAATGGCCTCTGAAAAAGCACATACCCCTCAGCTGAGTCTGAAATGAGGGGTGACAGGTCAGCAGAACCCACAGGAGACTGTTCCCAGCCCAGCATGGGGCTGGTGGGGTGATACAGCACACCTGGACTGCAGGGCTGCTGTGCCAATGCACACACCCGCACGCGGACCAATGGCAGGGAACAGGCTCTACGTGGGCACGCAGCCCTCAGATGGGTCTGAAATGAGGGGTGACAGGCCAGCAGAATCCCCAGGAGACACATCCCAGCCCAGGATGGGGCTGGTGGGGTGATAGAGCCCACCTGGACTGCAGCGCTGCAGTGCCGAGGTGCGCACCAGCACGCAGACCCACGGGAGGGAACGGGCTCTGCACGGGCACCAAATCCACCCAGAGATCTCCCCACTCCTTCTCCCAGCCCTGGCCGGACCTCGTGGCTCACTGCACAGGGACCCTCATGGTCCTTGGGCAGGAGGAGCTCCATGAAATGAGTCAAAAAATGGAGCCTCCAGTCCGTCGGCCAAGCTGTGCTGAACTTGCTGAATTTGCCCTTTGGCTGAGTAGGAAATGAGGGGTGACAGGCCAGCAGAACCCCCAGGAGACACATCCCAGCCCAGGATGGGGTTGGTGGGGTGATAGAGCCCACCTGGACTGCAGGGATCCATCCCCTGCCCGTGCCAGGGAGGTGTTGACAAACTGGAGGGCAGGCAAAGAGTGAGGGGAATGGAAGGACTGATGCTGATGGGCAAAGATTGGTTCTAGGTGCTAATCTGGGCCACAGAATGAGAGGATAATGGCTCTCAAGCATTTTCAGGTGTATGTGTGGGAAATGGATTTATAGAAAATCCTTAAAGCTTGATGGAAGGTTTACATGTATGCAGTAGGGGAAAGCAAGGAGGGATCGCTCTGCAGGGTACCAGGAGCACAACTTGGAGAAGGAAAGAAAGAGGAATACCAGTGAAATATCAGAGAAAACAACTTGCCTGCATGCTCTACAATCTAGAATCTACAATCTAGAATGACAGTGTAGAGGAGTGATGTTAAAATGATGGAAGTATCACAATTTGGTTTATTCAACATGATCCCAGGCAAGACCTGGGGAATGTGTGATGTAGTTTCCATTTTATGGCTGGGTGGTACCAAATGAGTGATGTTTTACTGGAATTCAGTCAGGGTTTATCTTCAGCTGGTGAGAATTACCCAGAGGTGCCCTGACTTCAGTGAAGCAGTTGCAGAATCCAAAGAAATGGGAGAGGCGATGGAAGGGCTGGAATTCAGGATATGACTGGATGGACCCTCCAGGCATTTATCTGTGCCTCGGCCTCAGGACTTGGGCATTCTCTTGTTTGGATACAAAATGGTGAAATTGCCAATTTGTGACTTTGTGTCCCAGGGATAACAAACTGCATCATTATAACTTCCCACCGACTGCAGTAATTCGCTGTGACCAGGTTCGAGTGCCTTCAAGTTAATAATGAAATTTACCTTCTAACCTGATCAGTCACTGTATTCAGTGCCCACAACACTGGAGAGGCGTGGGTTTGATGGGAGGACTGCTCAGTGTCAGGAATTGGTTGGATGGTCACTTCCAGAGGGTGGTGGCTCAATGTCCACATGGAGGTCAGTGACACCCAGGGTTCCTCAGGGGTCTGTGTGGTGTCCAGTGCTGTGTAATTCCTTTATCAGGGACATGGATCAGTGGCATTGAGGGAACCCTTAGCAGACAGCACCAAGGTTGCCCAGAGATGTGGATAACCCATCCCTGGGAGCATTCAAGGCCAGGTTGGACAGGCTGTGAATAACCCCCCATGTGCCTGGTCATGGCAGGGGGGTTGGACACAGGAACTTGTCCCTTCCAACCCAAACCATTCTGTGATTCCACAAATGGGAATTCTCTCACTTAGGTTGCCATAACTGGATTGTGATTGAGTTGCTGCCTGTAAGAACCTTTCCTTTCATCAGATCTGTGGGTGAATAGTCAGGCTACATTTAGGTAATTACATTTTTAGGTGGTTTATGTTTGGTGAGATGGGTCCTACCTGAGCTGCAAATGAGCTTCTGAGAAGCTCCTGAGTGCATGAGAACTGGGAATTCTTTGTCAGAGCCCCTCAGCTCTGGCCAAAACTTTAATCTTTTAGCTTTTCCTGAGAGGGGATGGGGTGAAGAATTGATCTGGTGCCACTCAGAGGAGCAGGACACGGATACTCCCCTCCTTTGGGCACACCCTCAGTGTGTGAGGTGGTCATTTCTCAACTCCCCATTATTAAAGGGTGTGAAAGGGCTGTACCCACAGCAGAGGCACAAAGACTCTCAGGATCAGCATTGTTTAAGGACTGTGGCACTTCTCTCTTTAGCACCCTGCTGATAAGGAACCAGCATGTTCCTTAATCAAAGATCTGGGGTTTAACAAGAGGCTCCTCAAAGAAAATGGCCAAAAATTCACCTAAATTTAGCAAACAGGGTTTATTGATTGACCTGGCAAGATACTGGTAGGAGGAGGGCATATGGAACTTGCAAACTGATTTTTGGGGTCTCCATGAGTGTGACGGAGCCCCAGTGTGCTCTTGGCTGTGGGGTTACATCAGATCCCTGTGTGAGTGCAGCTGGAAGGAAGGAGGAAGGGTTTTGCCATCAGAGCCAAGGTGGGGCTGGCATCCTTAGGGACACACTAAATGCTGTTAAGGACCTGAGTGCTGGCTTTCTGGAAGTCCAGCAGTGCTGTTTGTCCCCAGGGAGCTGACAGGGATCCCTGGGTTCCAGCAGCCTGGCCATGGTGCACCCTGTGCTGCTCCAAAACGCCCTGGGATGAGATTTGCACAGAAAGGACAGAGCAGGGATGAATTGTGTCTGTGCTGAGCTCAATCCAGCTGAGGCAAGCTCGGCAGCAGGATCTCACCCTCCCCATCTCTCGGGTTGCTGTTGATCATTGCTGCCCCGAGATGTGCAGGGTGTCTCTGCTTCAGCCCATGCAACTGGAGAATGAGTCTGGACTCTTCACTTTTCCGTCTTGAGGTTGTTTATTAATTCTTATCTATAAAATTTTCTTTCTGCCCAGCCGAGATCTGCTCAGCAGGGCAGCCACAGGCACTCTGTGTTGTCCTTTTATACTACAAACTACGTATATCATATTTACACTTAATTCCCAATACCCATAACCTATGTTAGACACTGCACTTGTACTCTAAACCAATCCCAAAGTGCCAACATCACTGCAGGAAATGGAGCACAAGAAGAAGGAGAAAGGCTGGACACATCCAAGTTCCTTCTATCTTGTCCCCATAACCCCCATATCAAAAACCCTAAAATCTACATTTTCATCCTGTGAATGTTTTATTATTACACCATTCAAACCTGTGTGACTTTCATGTCCTCATACAAAGCTGGTAACTCGCTCCAAGGGTCAAAATCAAATCCCCAGGTGTTCTGGGCTGCATGCCAAGGTCTCTGAGCCCCTCAATGGGGTCCTTGGCAACTCTGGACATCCAAAGGGATGTGCTGAGTTCCCACACCCACCCAGCTGGCTGCCAAATCCGCCCAGAGATCTCTCCACTCCTTCTCCCAGCCCTGGCTGGACCTCGTGTCTCACTGCACAGGGACCCTCGTGGTCCTTGGGCAGGAGGAGCTCCATGAGATGAGCCAAAACATGGAGCCTCCACCCCGCGTTGGCCGAGCTGTGCTGAACTTGTCTCAGCTGGAAGCCACTGTTTGCATGCTTTCCCATAGCTACTGGAATCTGTTTGATTCCAGGCTGAGGTGTGACACGCAGCTCCTGGATGGGAGCTGGCCCCGTGGATTTGGATTGTCTCCCAGGCGCTGAATTATCCAAGGGAGAAGCGCATTTTTCTTCACCTTCGTGGTGTGGTATCCCTGGACTGGGGGTTTGTGAGGAGTTAAGATCTCAGGCATGCAACATTTTGGGGCTGAAGAAATCCTTTTTTGACCCAATACCTGCTCTCACAGCCCCCAGGTAGGAGCTGTGTCAGGCTCATGGCAGGAGCTCTGCCATGCCCCAGCATTCCCCAGATTCCTGGGTCATTAAACAGCTCTGAGAAGCTCCAAGGTTATTATCAATTATGCTGGTATCTAGATTGGTCCCTGCTCTGCCACCTTATCAGTAACAAAGCCATAAAGCTGCCCTTTGGGATTCTTCTTATCTCCTCACTTGGATCAAATCCCCAATCTTGGTTGCCCACTAAGTTGATCTCATCTGCACGGGGTATCCAAAAGCTGCCAGCAGCTCTGCAAAGGGCTCAGGCTGTAAAACCATGGCCAGAATCCTGATTTACTCTATCCAAAGCCCTCTGCAGCCAGCTCTTTCCAGGAAACACTGATTTCACTCCAAGCTCATTGAAGTGATGCCCTTCCAATGAGGGGAACTGGCAAAATCCTTTTTGATTTCCAATCTTCAGAGCTGAGCTCCAGGTGGGCACAGCCTGACCACAATTCCTTACCTGTGTCTGTGAAAAAGAGGAGAAATAGCAGAAAAAACAACCTGAAGAATGATATTATCCAAAATTAGAGGTTTGACTTGGCTGCCCCAGTGTTTTTTTTCCACCTATCCTAAAAAACCCCACAAACAGAAGCTCCCAAGTGGTTTTAAAGGGGAGCTGATAAAAGTAATAATTATTTTATACATTACTGATAATGTACAAACCACATGCAACAGTGGATGAACTCAAAAGTTTAAAATGAGTGTGAGGCTCAGGGATCTGATCTGCACCAGGTTTGTGATTCTCTTAAGGCAAATCTGCTCAAAACTTTTGTGAGCACCAAATCTTAGACAATTGTCTGAGTCTTCCCTGGGTTCCTACCTGTGCTTTCTCCTGGATTTTTCTTGTTGACTATCATTTAAGAAGTTGCAGAAATAGAAAGAATGGGTGAAAATATGTTAAATGTACACATTGTGCAAAGACACGGCTGTGTCACCCCTCTGCTCTCATTTCCTATCTCAGTTTATTGTTTTGGAGTCAGCTCCATCCAGTTGGAGAGGCAGAGGCTTCCTGGAGGTCTTTTTATTGGAAATCTCTTACTCTGGAATAGGTTTTGGATCAGGCTATGGATCAAGCCTTCCTCCTGCATGTCCAATATTATTTCTACTCCTGCTAAAACATCCCTAAAGATCTTTGTCAATTTAGCAACTGATATGAAAACAGTAGTTTTCATTAAAAACAAGTTTTTGATTAAATATCTCAGTGGATAATTTTGGTTGATAAAGTAGAGCTGGACACAGATTTATTGAAAATTTGACCTGAGAGGGGTTTTTTTGGTTTTGGTTCTGGTTTACTTATTTATTTATTAAAATTCTTGGAGATTTTCATGGTTTTAAATTATGGAAGTCTTAAAACACTTGGAGCAGCCATTTCTTCAGAGCAGGGTCCAATGTTGAAGCACCTAACACAGGGAAACCTGGGTCATGCGTGGGATTACTCATTTTCCTTGCATTAAATCTAATCCTTATGAAAACTTTCCTTGAGCCAAACACTTAAACCACATGTTTAAGCACGTGGGACATCCTGTCCTTACATTCTTGCTTGTGTCTCATTGATCCATCTCTCAGGGTAAATCAGGAACAAATGGAATTGACCCAGGAGGGGGGAAAAGGAAATTTCCAGCCCCTCACCACCTGCCCTGCTTAGCAGAGTGAGTTGAAAGGTTGAAAACTTAAAAAAAAACCTCAGATCAGACAAGACTTGAGTGGAAATGCAAAAAAACAACAGCGTTTGGTGTTGTTCCAGAGATTAAAAGGATAAAATTTATTGATGAAGTGGGGAGATTCCTAAATAGAAGTAGAAGTGAAGCCTCCCTCACCCAAAATTGTGTTTATAGGCTTACCACAGTGGAAGTGAGGTTTTCATAACCACTGACAAATAGCTGGTTGTAGGCAGAGACAGGATGTGCACCTCTGGAGCTCTTCTAAGA
Source organism: Zonotrichia leucophrys gambelii (assembly GCF_028769735.1). Taxonomy (NCBI): domain Eukaryota; kingdom Metazoa; phylum Chordata; class Aves; order Passeriformes; family Passerellidae; genus Zonotrichia; species Zonotrichia leucophrys. Next base: position 2,564,443 of record NC_088171.1, read on the forward strand.
ACACCCACCCAGTGATCCATCAGCAGTTCACCACTGAAATACACTAATGAATACTCATTCATTAATAATCTATCACCTACGTGTCAACAGCTCTCTCCTTAATTCCCTAATGGAATGGCTGTTTCCACGGATGGGGATGGCGATGTTATTCCCACTTCACAGGAAGGAAATTGAGGCAAACCAAAATGCCCCCAGCCCACAGTGGCATGCTCACACCTTAATAACTGCATCACCTTCTCTTCTAATTAAGGTAATTTACTGATAGAATTGATCCATGTGCACACTGGGGTGATTATTATCTCCAATCCAGCGTTGGGACAGTTTCATAACCCACCCAATCTGTCAGTGCTGAAGGTTCTCCATCTCCAACAAGAGGGCTGAGAATTTTTGTTGCTCAGTGCTAGGGAGGTTCCTATGTGTGCTTAATCCAGAATTGGGACCCTGAAATTGAAATTATCACTCTTAAGTTAAAACACACACACATAACACACACAAAAAAAAAAAAAAATTCTGGGGAAAATCTGCTGCAGTTCTGATTGGCAGTGTTTGATGATTAAAAACATGATTCATCCAAAAACAACCCACGCCTTGCAGTCTGTTCCCAGAGCTCTGGCGCCAACCAAATTCTGGGTACCCAAGAGACATTTCTGTCCTGTCACAGCAAGCAGCATGGGAATTGCAGCAAGGCAATCCCTTCCCCTGTGCTGGCACAGGGTGTCTTTCACAACGCTGGGGACCCAGGGTCCAGTCTCACTTACAGGAAAGCCCTGGGTGCAAAATCCTTTGTTGGGCAGGATGCTGCTGCACAATGAATGGAAGGGCCACGGCTGAGGTGTTCCCAAATGGTTTTTAGTTGAAGACCCTTGCTGATAAGTGATTAGATGCTCTCGACAAAAGGTGGTGCTAAAAGGATCAAGGAGGAAAGTCGGTGCTGAGTGGGAGCAATTTGCTGGTGAGAATCAACATCCTTATTCCTGTAAGGCTGGAGAAGGCTGCTAATTCCAAGGCATAAATCCCTTTGAGGCTTGCCACATCCCCGGTTTCAGCCGACACTGGGATGGGTTAAAAGCAGGAGGGGCAGCATTGTAAAGCCATGATCTTATCCCAGCCTCATCCAGCTCGCTATTTATATGGTTGTAGATATATTGCATCCCATTGTCTGGAGGCAGAACGTGGTGCTCAGCCCTTTGAGGGCTCGTGGGGAATGCTGCTCTGATCAGGGGATTTTACAGCACTCGGTGATAGGGGACTTTGTGGCCTGGAGCCGTGGAGCATCTCAGCCTGATCGTGTCAGATTCCTGCCCGAAAACAATGAGGGGCCTGAGTCACTACTTGGGTGGGAAAGCTCCAAGGAAATCTCGGTATGACTCTGTATCTTCAGGACCATTAGGAACATGAGGGCTACACCTGGTGGCTCCTTTGTCAGCTCTAACAACCCCTGTTTGAGTTAGAGCATTCAAAGAGATGACCTGGGTGGCATTTCCTAAAATTCCTGTGGCTCACATTCAATTCTTAAACCTCAGAGGAATTTATTGGAACCTACTGTAATGTCAATGAATAATTCAGGTTAAAACTCTGGTTCTGAGCAACAAAGAGAAGTTTGGTGATATTCAAAGTATCTCTGTGTGTGAATTGCTTCAGTCCCATGTCCAATATCCTCATCTGAAGGGGAGGATGATGTAGGGGAAGGTATGGATCAGTCATTCCACTCAGATATGGATGTCCCTCTGCTTTCCCAGGCCTTCTCCAGCTTTTCATCTGGATGTGGCATTTTGGGTCCTGTCCTGATGCCTTGTGCAGGCTGCCCTAGAACAGAGGCTGGACAGAGCTAAAGAATAAAGCAGGGATTTATTCAAAGACCTCCATGGATGCACCTTGGGCAGCACCAGAGCCCAGCCAGGGCTGCACCCAAGATGAACCAAAATGGCCCCAAAATGCACGAGCGCTCCCGGGCTCTCTCCCTGGGATCAGTTCTGCTCCATTTGCACCTTGCAGTTCATTGTCCCATTCCAGCTTTAGCCCAGGCACTCCCACCCTGCTTGTTTTTCTCTCTGCAGCCCACGGGGTTTGTGCTCCTGGGCTGAGATTTGGATCATTTGTCCTTGGTGCCCAGCTGGAGCAGGAATTGTTTTGTCTCCCTGCTCTGTGCACAGAGCTCACCATGCCCTGATGTGAAGCTCAGACCCACACACTAAAGCAGCACAGAATCTGAAAAACTCTAAAATTTTTAAATAATACAGTATAAAAGCTATTTTATATAATTTTATATAAATTTTAATATATAAAAATTTATATAATTTTATAAAATTTTATATAATACCATATACAAGCTAAACCTGAGGCATCTGTGCTCCCCTGTGCTGGGTTCTGGGTCATTCCCTCCTCCTTTGGCCTCCCTCTCCAGCCCTGCTGTGCTCAGCATTCCCATCCCGGGCTCAGTTCCCAAATCCCCACATCCCCCTGTGGATTTTCCAAGGCTCCTGTCACTGCCACAAGCCTGGCTGGCACCTGGGCCATGGAGGTGGCTTTGGGGGGTGACATCCTGACCCCTCTCTTTGTGCTGCTGCCCTGCCCGTGTCCTTCCCTCTCACCCCTCTGATGTTTCCACGTCCCTCAGGCTCTCTCAGTGATGATGTGGTGGAGTTTTTGGGCTGTTGGTAAGAAAGTTGAATAGCACTGAGGTGATCTCAAGGAGTTCCTGTTAAAACCAGCTTTGTTTGATGGCATTGCTCAGCAGAGTGACACTGGAGAATTGTCACCTCCCCATGTATTTCTTTTGTACTAAATAGCATATTTACTATCCTAAATATGACCATTTTGAATTCTTTATTCCCTCCTTTTCTTTATATTCTGACTAAAAATGCTGTACCAACATCACTTTTATCACCTCTGTTTAACAATCTCATTTAAAAATTGCACAAAATTAGTTTTCCATAGAACTGTGGTTGCTACCACTAATTGTATTACAATTTTTCCATCCTCTGTGGGTTCAGTCTTGCATCATCCAATTCCCTTTTGGGCCAGATAACAGATTTACAGTTATCCATTTGCTCTTTAACAGCACAGTGGATTCCTAACCTATTTGGCATTCTCTTGTTTTCCATCATCACCTGGAGATTTATTACAAATGTTAACAGTAGTTATCCAGAAATATCCAAGATTCCCTTCCTTCTTTATCTCCTTGTTTATCTCCAGGAGGTTAATACATTATTAGGGACTACAAATGTGTGTTTGAATATCTCTGTATGTTCTCTAACAACACATCAAACAATTATTTATTGGTTATCCTCAATGTTCTTAGCACTGCTGACCATGGATTATCCACTATGGGCTTTCCTTATCGCTTATCTGCCTTTTGGTGTGCTAATTTATATTCACAATTTCCCACTCTTCTCACCTGATCTTTGAGTGAGAATCTTTGAGAATTGGGGTGAGTGAGATTCATGAGCAGTGCTGGGAGCTTTTAAACCACCCCATGGGATTTCGTCTACATTTATTCTCTTGGGTTTTTTTGTAAGAGCAAAGGTGAATTATGGAATTGCATTCACTTTTCATAAACTTCTCATGCTCTACCTGGACAGATTTTTCTTTTACCCTGTAGTAGTGCTCCTGTATCCCAGTCCCAGTAGAATCATTGATTTCTTAGAACCAGCAAACATGTCCTTTTGTTTTTAATCATTCACCAAACCAAAAAACCAAAAAGCTTTCAAAACTTTTTCAGAGCCCTCCCAGCCCCCTGTTGTAATTTTGCCTTTCAAGACCTTCCCTGTTATTTATGATTATGCCTTAGCAGTTGCCAGTTCCAAGGAAGTGGAAAGGTTCCTTGTCCTGAGCACCGTGTGTGCACATAGCAAGAGACAGTCCCTGCCCTGCAGCACTTCAAATCTAATCTAAAGAGACAGAAAAAAAGGTGGGTGAAATGAAGAATTATTAGTATGGCACGGTGTTAGCAACTCCTTACCCCGGATCCCTGGCAGCTTTCCAGCCCCCAAAAGGACAGGAGTGCAGGTATTTCTTTTCAAGGTAAATCAGAGCAGAGCAGGAGTTTTTTTTTGTGTGGAGGAAAGTTCTCCACCCTGATTTTGCCACAGAGGAAGGGGTTTTTATTCTTTATTCTGGGAATTTAGCACTTTTGAAGCAGGGGTCTAGCAGAGAAGAGGCAGTGGCTGTGAGTAGATGCTGAAGGCTCTCCTGCTGCTGTGTCCAAAAAAAAAAAAAAAAAAAAGAAAAATAACAGAATGCACATTTCTGCAGCTGGGAAACTGAAGGGAGCATTCCCCTTCTCCCTGTCGAGATTTGACATGTGTGGACACAGACAAGGAGTGGGGTTTGCTCAGGCAATGCACCAGTGCTGACTCCTGCTATTCTGCTCGCTGCTCTTCGCTCTCTCCTTCTGCTGCCTCCCATCCTACCTCATTCCTGGCCCCTTCTCTCCTTCTTTCACCCCTTCATGTCCTGCCTGAGTGCAGAAAATGAGCTTTTTGCAGCAGGAATCATCTCCCTGACTCTTCTCCACCGAGCTCTTAACACAATGGGAGCCCTAATCTCAGACTCAGGTTCAAGGCATAATAGTAATAATTATTGTTGTTATCGTTGTAATAACAATGATGGAAAGATTTAGAGAAAGCAAGGGGAAAAAAAAATGTTGCTAACAGCAAGGGAAGATTACCCTGATCCTGGAAAGAGGTGTGTATCAGCAACTTTTAATCACCAGATAGGCTTCCTCTTCCAGGGTGGGGTGATGCAGGAGTCTGGGAGCTCTGCTTGTGTTCCCTGATGGAGCATGTGCTGGGAGCTGTGGGAGTGGGTCAGTCAGGGTGAAAAAAGGAGTTTTCCTAAATTCAGGTGCCCAGAAAGCTGGGTAATGGACTGCAGGAATCTGTCCAGGTCCATCAGCAGACAGTGGTTTGGGCCTCACAGCCACAGAGGTCAATGTTTGGCTGCTTATGGGGTTTGGATCTTGGGGTTAACAGCCAACGTGGGCATGTGGGGCTTTCTCCCCCTCTCCTTTCTTTGGAGCACAGCAGATAAATAGCTCCAGGTGAAGGCCTGCACATTCTTTATGAAGCAAAACGTGCTGTCGGTGTAAGGAGGCGAATGTGTGGCCCGGGGCACCATGTGCAATGTAATGTGTCTCGAGTCCCTTGCACGGGCTTGTTTGAAATATGTGTCAATAACAGCAGCAGCAGCTTGCTGCTCAGAAAGGAAAAGGAGGTGAGCTGTGCTGGGGAGAGAGGGGAAAGCAGGAGGGCAGGAAGGTCCCCTTGAAAACCCCAAAGCTTCCCCTTCTCCCCACCACCCACTGGGTGAGATCAGCCCCATTACAGTGAATACCCAGCACAAACACTTCCAGCAGAGAGCCAATGTGTTCACACACAAACTCATTTTTACAGCAGAAGCTATAAATGATCTCTTGCAGGGAGAAGGGGAAGCCTCTAATTATTATTTTTAAGGGCATAAACCAAACCCAGGTTAAAAATTATGGGGGGCTGGCTGTCTTCCTCTTCTTGCTTCCTGTTCTAGACAGGATTCAGGTCTCGGTGATTTCAGCAGAGTCCAAATGAGCACCTGCAGGTGCCATGTGTGGAAAGCCACAGTCCTTGTGCACAAACCTCTTTGCCACCACTGCCATGAGAGAGTGGCTCCAGCAGCTCTCACAGGGAGGATGGGTCAGCACATCCCTGGGGGAATGCTGGATTCCCTGTCTCTGGATATCTCTGCATCAAGAGTGGGCACCTCTCTGGAGGAGGTGATTCAGGCCAGTGCTGTAGAGGAGATGAGTTAATGGGTGGTCTGACTTGGTAATTATACACGTTGATGAATCCATGAGATTACGGTGTTGTTGGAAGGGAGCTCGGCAGAATTCCTGAGCTTTTGTGACTGCCTCTCACCAGTTCCCCTGCCCCAGCTGAGGAAAAACCATCTCACAGGGAGGCAATGAGTGGAACAGTGCTGAATCTTCATGCCAGAATTTTGTGTCCTAGTGAGGATGCCCCTGGCTTGGTCTACAGTGGGAATTGCTGGGCTTGGGTCTTTGCTCCTGTATTTGCTCTATTTCCCATGCAGGGGGTTTCTACCCCACTGCAGCCCCCCTTCTGCTCTCAGCAAGTCTCTGTGGAGCTCAGAGCCAGACCTTTGGCCAGAGGGCCTGGTACAGGTGAACACAAACCTGTTGTTCATCACCCAAAAAATCCTGAGGTCGAGGTGGGATTCATCCCGTTGGACACCTTCAGCCAGAGGGTTTGGTACAGCTGAACACAAACCTCTTGTTTTTCGCCTGACTAAATAATCCTGAGGTTAAGGTGGGATTCATCCCATTGGACACCTGCACTGCCAGTAGCTCACAGCTGAGGAATCACAGAATCATGGAATGGTTTGGGTTGGGAGGGACCTTAAAGATCATCTCATTCCACCCCACCTCCACTTCCATTGTCCCAGGGTGCTCCAAGCCCTGTCCAGCCTGGCTTTGGACACTTCCAGGGATGCAGAGGTGGCATCTCCACACTTTCATGGCCATGGAGTCCAGCACTAAACTGGACTTCTAATTGAAACTCCCATCCTGACTAGGCCAAGTTGCTTATCTCCTAGTTGTGTCCAGTTCCTTCCACTGGACACCTGGGACCTGTGGGATGGCTGGCTCTGCTCTGTGTTGTGGCCACCCACAGCAGCTGAGGGTCCCCATTGAGGCTCCCAATCCTGGTGTAGATTCCCAGGGGTACCTGAGACAGCCAGGCAGGGCTGGAAGCCACTGCACAGGTCCTACAGAAAACCTGTGGCACTTGGGAGCCCCAAGAGGTGTCCCTGTGCACTCAACCTGGCCCTGAGATATCTCACCAGCTTTTGGAGACTTCACCCATCCTGAGCTTCTGATTCCCAAACATTATTAGTCGCTGTTAGTAGGAAAAGGAGGAGTAAGAAGGAGTTCCTTGAGGGCACCCTTGATGTTTCTGGTGGATGCTTGGGTGCACCAGAGCAGAGAAATGTTCAACCAAGCCTCCAAACATGGGGATGTGTCAATAGGTGTGTCCATGCGTGGGTACACATGGGAAGGGAAGGGAGCAGAGAACACCTGATGGTGGCACCAGGGGTAAACACGTCCTTGTGCCCATGGCTTTGCTTCCACTGCCGTTCTCAGCCCTGCAGTTGAGCAATCCCTTCCAAAGAAAGCGTCCTCTCTGCCCTCCTGGTTGGTGATAATTGGGGTGATGTCCTGTAGATGAAGATATCAGAGACCTTTAAAGTCCTGGTGCTATCAAAGCTCCAGGTGTTCCTGCTTTGTGTAAAACAACTGAACCCTTCTTATTGCTGCTAAATCCCCTTCTGCTCCTCTGAACCTTGGTGATAATCTGTGGAACTGAGTTCCATTAATTAATTAGTTCAGCATTGTCATAAACCCCAGAGTTGTGCTCTAAGACAGTAATTACAGAGCATCTACACCATGTAGGATGTTGTTCCTGTAAAATTCCTTTAAAACTGAACTTTCTCTTGTCCAGGCACTATGGACAACTGAAAATCCCTAAATTATTTAATTTAAAGAAAAAAAAGATGTTAAAATATTGAGTGATTTGTTCAATTAAATATTTCTGGCCAGTCAAAATATCTCCTTTAGACCCCTACTTTCCCACATTCTGGTGCATTTTCACTGGCACAGGTTGCCTGGAGAGGTGATGGGTCCCATCCCTGCAAACATCCATGGTCAGGCTGGATGGGGCTCTGAGCAGCCTGACCTGGTTGGGGACAATCCTGATCACGACCAGGGGGTTGGAGTGGGTTACCTTGAAATCAAACCATTTATATGGAAGCCATTCCGTTATTCTCTGATTGTGTATTTAGGGTTTAGGAGCATGGAAAGCTGAAAACCAGGGAGTGAGCAGCTCTTTGGTGAGACAGAGCTGCTTCTGCAGTGGTCCCTGTGGCCACTCAGAGCCCACCTGAGATCCATGGACGGCTTTGCTTTGTCTCCCTTCCCACAGAATGGTTTTGTCACCGTTCAGATCTCCTGTGAAACCCAATTATGAGCATTGCACAATCCCCCAGATCCACCAAGTGCTTCAGTTCTGCGCAGAAATCCAAGCTGGAAGGAATCCATCTGCTAAGCTGAGTGACCCTGAAGCTTTATTATTATTGTTATTATGCTGAGGAGGGCTCGTCTCTGGTTTCTAAAGTAAACACAGGAGGGATCTTGGCAGAGGAGCCTGCAGCAGAAAGCTGGGACTGCTTTCCCAAATTCTTGGCCGCTTCCCTTGCTGCATGTCAAAGCTGGTATCTGTGCCTAGCAGTGATCAGCCCTCCACAGGCTGATCATGGTCTGGCAGCCTGTCTGAGCTCCCCAGCCACTCTCAGACAGAAATCATTAAGGCTGGGATGCTGCTCAGGTGTGCAGGTGCTGCTGCTGCCACCGGAGATGTTCCCAAATCCTTCCATGCCCCAGCATTGAGGGGTCCCTGGCTCTTCACCCAAAATCTTGTTCCATCCCCCAGGTCAGAGGTTTGGGGTGGTTTATGCTGCTGCAAGGACAATTCCTGACTCACTTTCTTTGTTCAAAATCGTTTCCCTCCTGCCTGCAATGGGGATGGTTCAGCCTGGACAAGAGAAGGGCTCAGGGTGACCTAATTGTGGCCAGGACCTGAAGGGAGCTACAAGAAAGATGGAGATAAAATATTGACAAGGGCCTGGAGTGGTAGGAGAAGGGGGAATGGCTTCACACTGAAAGAGAATAGGGCTGGATTAGATATTAAGAAGGATTTCTTGCCTGTGAGGGTGCTGAGGCCCTGGCACAGGGTGCCCAGAGAAGCTGTGGCTGCCCCTGGATCCTTGGAAGTGCCCAAGGCCAGGCTGGATGGGGTTTGTGGGATGGTGGAAGGTGTCCCTGCCCATGGCAAGGGATCTGGAAGTAGATTTAAGGTCCCTTTAAGGTCCCTTCCAAGCCAGGCCATTCTGTGTTTCTCTTTCATGATTCCTCCTCCTTCCCCAGTTTCTTTGCCGTTCACCTGCCTGACCCTTTCCAGATGTTTTCCATCCAGGCCCTGCCTCACCAGCCAAGGAGTTTCCACCCTGGAGAGCAGTTCTGTTCCTCTGAGGAACATCAGGGCACCACATCTGCCAAACCACCTGGAGAGGAAACTCCTTGAGCCCCAGCTCCTGGTGTGAGAGCATCAAACCCCAGCAGGTTTAGGGACAGAGCCTGGGGAGGAAAGCTTGGTCCTTCCTCTGGTGCTGCACATGTGGTGCCATAATGCTCTGGATGTGTTTTTGGAATTCGGGAAGGACCTTTCATAGAAATCACCTTTTTTCACCCAAGAGATTTGGAGAGTAGGTGGCCTCTTTAATTGAGAGTCATAAAATCATGGAATGGTTTGGGAGAGGCCTTAAAGCTCATCCCATTCCACCCCATTCCATGGGCAGGGACACCTTCCACCATCCCAGGGTGCTCCAAGTGTCCAACCTGGCCTTGGGCACTTCCAGGGATCCAGGGGCAGCCACAGCTTCTCTGGAAATTCCATCCCAGGCCTCCACCACCCTCACAGGGAAGAATTCCTTTGAACACCTAGTCTAAATCTATATAAATATAAATATGCATGTATATATATATTTATACAGATATATATAATGTATATATATTTTTTACACCGAGATATATATATTTGTGTAAATAAATAAATAAATAAAATGTGTTTTGGAGAAAGAAAGCCATATATATTATATATGGCTTCCCTTCTCCCAAACAGATTATAAAACCTTGACTTTAGGTTGTTGTCACTGTTGAGGGGTTGCCAAATGGGAGGATTTTGCTTAGCACCCCAAGAAAATGAAGCTGCCTTATGGCTGAAACTTCCCTGCCTGTTCCCTTCACAGGAGAATGAATTTTGGGCTGAAGGAGATCCAGCAGATCCATTTCAGTAAACAGGAGCTGTGTGCAGACAATGCTAAAAGTCAGTGCTGTACGGCAAATTAAACCTTTCCCTTCCTTCCCTGCACCAGGTTTTATTGTGGTTGTTATTCTTTCTGTTGTGAGAGATGATCTCTGAGAGAGAATTTTTCTCTCTCTCAAGGTGTATACAAATGCCAGGACATCCACTGGCATTTTTCCTGTACCTCTGAGCGACTCATCAGTCTGTACCTCTTTAATTTTACTGAGATCTAGCTGAAACATGTCAAGGAGCCATGAGGATTTTTTCCCATGCAAAGCAGTTTCTTTGCAAAAAAAAAAAAAAAAAAAAAAAAGAAAATCCAGTTGTTCTGTTGCAGCAGAAATTGCACTTTCATTTGAGGAAAAAAAAATCTTTTATAAGCAGGAAAAAAAGTTTGAGCTTTGACCTCATGGCAGTCTTGTTGATGTTTTAGTGCTAAATAAGAGTTGGTTTCTCTTTGGGCTCTGGTGTTGTTCATGTCCTTCCTCCATGTGGGTTTTTATTGTCTAATACCAGGTCATCTTTTCCCAAAGAGAGGGAAGGAGAGGATGAGGAGCTCTCTGCCCTCTGCTGCTTTACACATTTTCTAAAAGCTGGAATACAGATCTGGACAGAAGTTTATCTTTCCTGACCTCCTCTCATGCTCCTTTCCCATATGGCAGGACCAGGATCCAGACAAGTATTCCCATTATTTCCTCTGGCACAGAAATGGTCCTCAGAGAAGGTGTAAGATGTGTTTTTGTCTATTTGTGACTCTGGAGCAGCTGATTCCCTCTTGATCAGTCCTTGAGTGGTTCAGAGGCTCTGAATGAGAGGAGAATTGTGACATTTCAGGCCAAAGGAGGAGCAGGTTCCATGATGAATGAGTGATATGAAAGGAAGCACAACCATAATTTATTGCCAAGTACTTAGAAGGTATTTTGATGGATAGTGCAAGTAGATGAAAAGCCCTTTTGGGTTTGGGATTTTTTTTTTTTTTTCAGTTCATTAGTTCAAAGTGAAGCAACTTTTTCATGGTAGCAAAATCAGGCGTGTGATCAGAAATCCTTTTTTCTCCAAAAAATCAAAACATTTCACTTTGCTTTGAGATTCTGATAAAGATAAACATAAAAGATTTTTACAAAAAATACAATTGCTTGCAAATCCACCCTCTACAAAACTGTTATTTTTACATTGGTCTGAAAAATTAAGCTTATTGTGAGTGGTTGGCAAATATGCCAAACTCAGAAGATTTCAGGGTGGGTTTTTTTGTAATGCAAAAAAACTGTGCCCAGTTCTAGGTGGCAGTTTCAGTAGAGTTGATAAAATAATGTAGGAGTTTGCCCTTCCTCAGATGTTTCCGATTTGGACCCAGTGACAATGAGAAATGGCAAAATTCCCGATGAAACTGGAGCTGTGCTGTGGGTCTGCAAAGGAAACAATCCCTGAGCTTGCCCAATCCAAACTTCTAATTTGGTATCGATAATTACATTTAAAAAAAAGCACCTAACAGTGTGACAAGTTCCTTATTGACTGTCTGGGTGCAATAAAAGTCCTTAAACAGATGCTCAGTTTTAAATATGTGCTCAAGCCCCTGTGTTAACACGAGGCACTGGCTGAAGTGCTTCTCTAAATCTCCTGCATTTTCCTTAGGAGTATTTTATGACCAGAACAAAAAGTAGTTGTAGGATTCATTAGAGGGAAAAGAAAAAAAAAAAAAAGAAAAAAAAAAAAAAAAGAGAGAGAGTGCAAAAGGAAGGAAAAACAAAGAGGAGGAAACTTTATGGCTCCGTAAACAGCTGTAAGCAATGTCTCTGGTCGGGTCAGACCGGTCTGAGTTGACAAGGCAGTGTCTCCAATTATATAGCATGCTGTAGCCTGTAAAAATGAAATCAATTTGTTATTTTTCTGGGAGAACATTATAGCGTGAGTTCACACATTTGGTGAGCCTGATGAGTCAGTGAAAGCCAGAGGAGGAACTCTGTGCAGCCCTGTGTGTGTGTGTGAGGGTCTGCGTGCGCTCACCCAATGCATATTCACAGCACCTTCCCCAAGGAAAGGGTGAGAAATGAGAGTTTCCAAGGAAAGGGTGAGAAATGTGAGCAATTTGCTTTACCAGAGCAGTGGACAGTGAAAATCCTGCTGTTCTTACCCAAAACCTCAAAATGACAATTCCCTCCATCCGTGGTTCTCATTTCAAAATTGGCTTCGCTGGCAGAGGAGTTTCAGGATAAAATTCCCCCGAGCACTTAAGCACTTAAGCAATTTAGAAGTCCAAATCCAATCTTTGCAGGGATCTGAGGTCTTTGAGCCCAGTCCTCCAAGGTATTTAGCACTGACACAACCCAGGCCGGACCTCAGCGCAGGGGGATGAGCCTTAATGAGAGGTTTGAAACCACAAGATGTACTTTATATTGCTGAGCATTTAAAAAAGGTTCAAGTTGGGATGCTTTAGGGCTGGGGAGGGGGGGAACTGGGAGCATTAGGACTAGCCACAGTCCTAATTATTATTGAAATTCAGAGTAGGAGTCTAAATATCTTTGCATTGTGTAGGCATTTTTCATTGCCTAATATGTTGCTTTATCCTTTCCCTCCATTCCCCTAATTTAGCACACCTGACCCAGAAAATTAGAGCTATTTTCACCTAAAACTTCATTCCAGTGCCCAAGTTATATAAGCATCGTGCTGGGGAGAAGGAGGCAGGTCCTTTTCCAGGCCAGCCAGTGGTTGCCTCACAAACACACATTCTTTCCATTTGTCATGAAACCCTGAGAGGGGTTAGGCTGGGAGAAGTCAGAAGTAAGGCAGCAAAGGTGTTTACATGAAACTTCAAAATTGCTCCCCTTTCATTTGCAAGTAACTGTTGTTCCTCGTCCCAGGTGAATTTATCCATCAGCAATATCATTAGATGAGTTCATTATAACCACGAGATTTACAGCGCTCATAAACTGCAGTGTAGGTGGCAGATTAAAATGTTAAGGCTTATGCATCTCTAAAACCCTGCACTGCCATCCTGGCACACTTTAGGAGGTAAATGGAGGAAGATCTCAAGAGGGGAGACCTCCAGGGAGCAGCCCCTGATGTAGGAGGGGGAAAGGAAGCAGCACCAGGGTCACTGGGAACTGGACCCAGGCTTGAAAACGTGGTTGGAGGGGCCATTATTCTGCTGCCTGGGTTGTTTTTCAGATGACATGTGTAGCAAAGGAGTTAATTGCCTTGGGTAATTAAAGAGTTCCAAAGACTTTTTCCAAGGAACCGGGCTGTTAATACTTGTATTCTCTCTCCTCCTCTGTTCTGTAGATCCTAAGGGAAGACAAAGTCAAAGCAACATCTCTTGCGCTGCGAGTGGAAGGTGCTGAGTGTTGTGGTGTGCCTTAGTTCCTGTGGGAATTCTCTGTCCTGGCCAAACCTCAGCTCAGGGAATTTTGCTTTCTTAGCACCCTCTTGAAGCTGCCACTGAGCTTATTATTTTTTCAATCCAGCCCCAAACCGGTCTAAACAATCTGTTAGAGATAGCAAAGATCTTCCTTGGCCTCTTCTTCCAGCTCTCCAAGGATTTCTGAGATTCTGCCAAAAAAAAAAAAAAGGGTGAAATTCCCAATTATTACTTTTAGCTTGGGAAAAAAACCAACAAAAGGTGTCCAGTTTATGTTCCTCATTTTTGCACAGCCAGTGCTGCCTCCTGGGCATCTCCAGTGATTCAGCCCCCCTATCTGAGGCATCTCTCTCCCAGGATGGGCTGAGTTGCCCTCTGGAGATGCTGATCTTGCTCCATGGATCCAGGTAGACAGAGAGCTTGGCTGAGATTCCAAACTCTGAGATGGTCACAGTGGGGTGAGGTGAGTCCCACGCTCAGAGATGCTCTGATGAAAGGTGCAGCAGAAACCCAGGGCTGCTGCATCATCACCATCACCACCGCTGTTATTCATACAGGGCAAGGGTGAGGGAGTTATTGTGGGAGAAAAGCACCTCCAAACCTCTGTGTGTGTGCAGGGTTGGACTCGGCCACACAATTATGGGCATACTTTCGGGGTTAGAGGAGAAAAAAAAAGGATTTAAATATAGCCCTTGTGCTGTTCTTGGAGATGGATGAAGAATTATCCAGCATGAACAGTTAACCCAGTAGGTTGCTGTCGCAGACATCTTTTATGAAAAATCCTTTCCTTAGGATTTTTTCTCCTGAGAAGCTGAGAAGCCTCAGGAACAAAATGTAAACATTGATTATCTGCTGCTGTGGAATGCAACAGGTGCATCTGGGATTGGTTCATGTGGTTGTTTCTAATTAATGGCCAATCACAGTCAGCTGGCTTGGACTCGCTGTCCGAGCCACAAACCTTTGTTATCATTCCATTCTATTCTATTCTTAACTAACCTTCTGATGAAACCTTTTCTTCGATTCTTTTAGTATAGTTTTAATGTAATCTATATCATAAAATAATAAATCAGCCTTCTGAAACATGGAGTCAGATCCTCATCTCTTCCCTCATCCAAGAACCCCTGTGAGCACAGTCACAGGGTTGCAGCCTTTTTCTTTTCCAGGCTGGAGGAAAAAAATCTGGAAAGACAGAATTTGTGCTAACAGGTTTAGATTTCTTTCTGTGAACCTCTTTGAAATGTCTTAGTCTTGATAGCAAAATGCCCAGAGCCAAATGTTGAAGACCTCACCACAATCAACGTTGCAGAGAGTCATAATTTCTGAATTAAAGTACGACACTTCTGTAATTAGACTGCTTAGGCCTAAGCTTGATTGTTACTGGTCCATGCAATACAAAAAAACAACCCCCAAACTGAAAAAATATCTTTCATCGGAATCTGTTACTTGATTCATGTCTTCTAGAGCCAGACCTATCATTTTGCTGATCTGTGTTAAGGTGGTTTCCAAGTTTTCAACTAAAACAACGATTAAAATTGCTGCTATTGTCCACATTTTGTAGTTGCTTGGGTTTGGGATAGTTTTAATGTCATAGAATAAAACCACTTTGATGCAGGAGGGACAATAGTGAGCAGAACAATTTCCTTTTCCATTTAAAATAATGTGCTGTGACAAGTTCCAATTCTTTTCATTCTAAATTTTTTCAAGGTTTTGTTTTCATAGTAAAATGGGGGGAAAATCAAAGCCTATGCCAGAATATTGTTGTTTTCAGTGAATGTAGAATTAGAAGTTTTCCTGCCTGTCCACTGGCCTGGCCTCTGGGCTGGTGGTTCAAACCATAGAACCATAAAACCATAGAATGGCCTGAGTTGGAGGGACCTTAATGATCATTCCATTCTGCTCCTGCCATGGCAG
Source organism: Zonotrichia leucophrys gambelii (assembly GCF_028769735.1). NCBI lineage: Eukaryota > Metazoa > Chordata > Aves > Passeriformes > Passerellidae > Zonotrichia > Zonotrichia leucophrys. The sequence goes on from NC_088171.1 coordinate 2,579,620, forward strand.
GGACACCTTCCACTGTCCCAGGCTGCTCCAAGCCCTGTCCAGCCTGGCCTTGGGCACTGCCAGGGATCCAGGAGCACCCACAGCTTCTCTGGGCACCTGTGCCAGGGCTTCCCCACCCTCACAGGGCACAATTCCTTCCTCTATCCCTGCCCTCTGGCAATTTGAAGCCATTCCTCCTTGCCCTGCCGCTCCAGGCTCATAAATTTTCTTTCTCCATCCTTCTTGTGTGTTCCTTCAGGTCCAAGAAGGCCACAATGAAGACACTCTGAAAGTCTTCTCTTTTCCAAGCTGAACAAATACAATTCTCTCAGCCTTTCCTTGTAGGAACCATGCTCCATCCCTCAAATCAACTTTGCAGATCTCTTTGGGATCACTCCATGTCCTCCCCGTGCGTCTACCCAAGAGTCTCATGGACATTTGTGTGTCCAGAATGGAAAAGACATATAAAAAATTCCTTCTCCTGTTCCTGGTCTTAACCTCTGGGATATCCTTGCCATCTTCCAGTTGTCCAGGTTAGATGGACACCACACTCCATGTGTCTTGTGGCAGCCCTGTGTGCTGAGGGATTTTGGGAATTGCCCCCAGATCCTTCCCCAAGAGCCTTTTGACATTCAGTGCCATTAACCATGCATGGCATTTTTGGACCCTTCACAGCCTTCCAGCTGCTCATTGCTCCAAAAAAAACCCCCAAAAAGTGGTTTTAGGCAGCCTCAGATGTATGGATTTCATGCTGGTCAGCTTGGAGGGTTATGGTGAGAGATGAGAGAGGATCTGTTTGGGATGTTGTAGGATGGAGTGGGGCTGCCCACTCCTCACCTGCTTCCCTGTGAGCCCCTCTGGTGCCAGGAGAGGTGAGACAGCCCTTGAGGGGTTTCCTTACAGCCTTTCACAACCTATGGACACTTCTCCAGCCATCTGCTCAATTTCAATATTCTAGGATCATTATACCAAAATGCATCTTTTTAGACAAACCACTTTTCACAATTTGTCCTCTCTTTCATCACGTGGCTGAGATTCTTCAAAGGGATGTGTGGCACCTCAGAGAGGCAGCCAAGATGAGTTAGAGAGGAACAAGGGCTGAGCTGAACCTCTGGAAACCTGGATGGTTTATAAGAAAGGATTTGGAGGAGGCATCTTGCTGTTAGGGGGTTCCCTGCAAAGAGAGAAGCACTTAAAGCATCTACAAGAGAACATAAATCCCCTCTGTATGAGCAGATGGACATCCTTTGATTTGACTTCTTCACCAGAACTGGCTGGGCAAGAGGAGCAAAGTCACTCCTGGTGCTCAATTTGTAATATTTGGTGGGATTTAAGTGCCCTCAGGGTCTTTTCTGGGGTTTTTTGGCAAGTTGCACCCTTGCTGTTCAGCATTAATAAATGAAGTTATTTTCCCTGTGCTGGAGACCCTGGAAGGACATTCCTGGAGGAAGCTCTCAAAAAGCCTCTCCAGGATAAACAGCAAAACAGAGCTGAGGAATGAGAGAATTCAGGGAGAAGCAAGCAGCTGTAGGAGTCTCCACACTCTGCTCCTGATGTGTCAAGGACTTGTGACATTCTGAGAAGGTGGTGACCTTGAAAAATCAGCAGAGTGGTGCTGTCAGTGAGGTCCTGCAGAGCTGAAACCTTCTCTTTTTCTGAAAAAAAACCTCTGAGCAGGAATTTCCTGCATATTTCTCCCTCCTAACCTGGCTGGGGTGTCCATTCCAAGAGGGAGGGTCCATGTAATTTATTAAGAAGGTGGCCAGGTACTTATTTACAACGGCTCTGCTGAAGGAGCAGATAGATTGAGATAAGGGAAATGAAGAGCTCTCGAGGTGTGTTGGCAAAGAAAAATGCTCACTGGAGGTTGAATTAAACACTCCAGGGCATGCAAGGCTTAGAGATAAGCTAAGAACTTTGGCTGTGGACATACAGAGCAGTGTTTTCATGGCTCCTCCTGTGCTAATGGGAAGAAAATCATGGCTGGTTTGAAAGGAACAACTCTTTGACCCTTTCCCCTGGTTCAGACTTGAGCAGAGCCTGTTCTGGGCATGAGTGTGTTTGTAAAATTGAGAGCTTCAGGAATTCTGCATGGAAAAGGAGAGGTTGGGGTCAGTGCATCCAGGAAGTGCTGGTGCTCAGGAATTTGAAGGTTAGACCACAGTAGATGACACTCGGCCCATTTCTCAACACAAAATTGCCCACATGAAGGAAATTGTTTGGGAGGAGAGCTCAGGAGAGTGGAAAAATGCAAATGCCAGGTTTGATCATTGGAAACAGTGAGGAGGAAAAAAAATGAATGATGGGAGCCACGAGAGAGTTGAGCAACACTGAAATGAGATTCTGATCTTTATAGACTTTCCCAATCTTTTCTAAAGATTGGTTGTTGGGTTGTTGTTGGGTTTTTTTCTGGGTGGAGGAGAAGGCTGGAAGGTTCATGAGGTTCCCACCTGATGATCAATAATAATGACAGGGAGCTGAAAGAACTGGGTTTCTCCTAAAGATAAATTGACTTTAGGAGAGAGAAAGTGTTTACAGCTGGAAGCAAAGTAGAAACCAAAAGAGGGTGCTCAGGGAGATGTTATCACAATCCAGGAGCTGTGAGCGAGCCAGGAGCAGGAGAAGGAGGAGGAGGAGGAGGAGGAAGGTGCTCAGCTCTGCTCTGCAGCAGAGCCACTGCTCATGGGGAGATGTTTTGAGATTCCACCCTTCAAGTGACTCCACAGTGCCCCATGAAACACCAAATTTGTGTTTCACCGTCTCAGGGCTGATGACACCTTGAGAACAAGGCTCTTGCTGGAGATTGTCTTTTGCAGATTAAATTTTCCAGACTGTAACTCAGATCAAAGTCAGGTGTGACTGTTTCCCTGCTGTACCGAGCAGGGAGCAGTGTGGAAAAGCAATTAGAGGTATTTCTATATGTTTTTTGGGTGTTTTTTTTAATCTTAGATAATCTTTCCAGCAATGGAAACGAATAGTTGAGGTCACCAACGTACAAACTCCTCTTCCTATGACTGGTATTTTCATTTTACCACTGTAGTAACCACCAAAAAAACCAGCCCAGAGACAAGCTTGAGTTTGGCTGTTCAAATGATTAAAGATTATTAAGTTGGAATCCTAAACTTCATCAGGGTCCTACTGATATAGCTCAGAAAAATCCTTCTGCCTTCACAACTTTGTGGATGGAGCCTGCAACAGGTTGATGGTAACTCAGTGGATGCTTTATTGTCATTTCTGGGAGCTGGGTAAAGGGATTTTGGAAAGCTTTGGAAAGGATGTTGGATGTGGAAACAAACTCTACAGATGTTACCCCAGAGTTAACCTCAGACACCAGAAAACATCCACATTTTGGACTCTCAATGGCTGGAGGATGAGTAGAAATAAGTAAACTAATGTTTTTCCCTGGAGATTTCAATGCAGGCATCTCTCTAGATGGTTTACAGAGATAGGACCACTTACCTCCCAATCCTAAAGCTGGGAACACCTCCTAAATCCCAGTCTTGTGGGAGTTCAGAGGATTAAAATTTGGGTATGTGGCACCCTAAAACTCAATGAGGCGACAGAGGCAACTCAAAAAGGCAACAGAGGCAACACTCAAAAAGTCCTCTGAAGACTGAAACAATGTTTTAGAAGGTGTCTTTAGTCCAGAAATTTTGGTCCAGTGCTTTGTAGAATATTTAACAGCGAAACAAGAACATACACTTGGCATGGGCTCCATTTCACAGATGGCTTTCTGCCAGCTGTGTACCCTGAATTAATCTAAAGCTCAGAAAACCCCATATCTAGCCACTGAGATAAGGAAAATGAGTTTAGTGGGTCCTTTCTTCAGTTTTCTCCTGTGGGTTCCTGCAGGAACTCATCTCCTTCCTCCAGCTTAGGTTTCTGCATGTCCTTCAACCCAGGGCTGAACTTTTGTGGGTGGGAGAGTTTCAAGGAATTTACCCATGCTGGTTGTCAGGGATGATGGTGTGATTCACCTGGAGACTCCCAGGGTGCAGACATGCCCCAGCCACCCAGGGGGGGTTGAGTCTGGCCAGCCCAGCCGGTGGGGGCAAGGCCATGATTCACCCAAAGCACACAGCTCAGCTGGGCAGGGGCATGGAGATGTCTGCTGCTCCCTGGTTGCAAAAGCAGCCTGGGGTCAGCTGGAGACACCCCAGCAAGTGTTGGAGGGTGGGTGGCAGGGACACAATTTTGAGCTCCTTCCTCCCTTTTAATGCAATGGAAAAAAGGGGCACTTCTGGAGGGCAGTTCATGCTGTTTGTCTCAGCCTCCCTCCCTGGGGTAGGATGGATTGTCCTCTAATGTCGAGATTAATCATCTCCCAGAAGTCCAGCAGAGGTGGGAAGAGGCATCAAAGTTCAGGAAATCAGCTGGAAACACTTGGCTTTGGTTGTTGGGTTGTTGGGTTGTTGGGTTGTTGGGCTGTTCCACCTTGTCCATCTGAAGTTCGTTTAGTGGAGGGCACGTTCTTGGCTGAGCTGATTATCCAGGTTCTAAACTCCTGGTTGGAGCCATTTGGGATCCAGAAATGGATGTCCTTATTTGCCTGGAAAGGGTGGATTTGTAAGAATTCATCTGGAGCTGGCAAAGCCCTTGAGATGTGGCTCCTGACCATGTGAATGTCACCATCTTCTCAATTCTGTCCCCTCTAGACCAAGTCCCCTCCAGGACAGGAGTTAATTGGCTGCAAGGATTCTTCCCTTTAAAACAAAGCAATTTTAAAATAATTTTTATCCTAGCCTAGAGAACTAAGACAATTTTCTTCTGGACTTTGGCAACAATAGAATTCTTGTGTTATTTTTTAAGTCAAAGCAAGAAAGAGTAAAGGCTGTAATTCCCTGACAGCACTGTTGATAATTTAAACACAGCAGGCTGTTCCCAAATGAAAACCACACAGCAAAAAAATGAATGTAAACAGAAATACACACTGCCCAGGCAGGTTCCTCTTTGTCATTAATTCAGGGCAGAAAAGACAATCACGAGATTTAATTAGAAGAAAAGGAAATTATACTCTAAAAATCCCTTCAGTTTTAGTAATCAAGGTTATTATTAGAAGCACCAGTAAAAAACACTTTAAAAATCTATCTAATTAGCTGCATATCTGCTGATCTCCCTGTAGAGCTGACTTGTTTGTCTCCAAGGCTTCACCACCATAAAGGTTCATGGACGCTCCTTTCAAGACTTCCACTGGGCTGAGCACAGAATTTGCACTCAAGTTTAATTAGGATTGGTTTTGGGTTGTTGGTTTGGTTTGGATTTTATTTCACTCCCCTTACTTTAACCAAAGCTCCATATGAATGATGCTGTTCCCCTTCCCAAATTCTTGTTGCTGCCTTTCCAAAGACTCAGAGCTTGATGGTTTCAGCTGCTGGAGTTATTCCTTTTGGGTGACTCAGCTGCCAAAATTTCCTATAAAACATCTTGGAAGAGGTGTGCTTGTGTCTCAAAGAAAGAAATACATGTTTGAGTCCCTGGTTGGAAAGGAAATTATTGGGAGGAAGGAAAGGAAAGGAAAAGAGAAAGGAGAAAGGAGATGAGAAAGGAAAGGGAAGGAGAAGGAGAAGGAGAAGGGGAAGGGGAAGGGGAAGGGGAAGGGGAAGGGAAGGGGAAAGGGAGAAGGGGAAAGGGGAAGGAGAAGAAAGGAGAAGGAAGGAAGGAAAAAAGAAGGAAAGGAAAGGAGAAGGAAGAAGGAGAAGGAAAGGAGAAGGAAAGGAAGGAAAGGAAAGGAGAAGGAAAGGAAGAAAGGAAAGGAAAGAAAGGAGAAGGAAAGGAAAGGAAAGGAAAGGAAGAAGGAAAGGAAAGGAAGAAGGAAAGGAAAGGAAAGGAAAGGAAAGGAAAGGAAAGGAAAGGAAAGGAAAGGAAAGGAAAGGAAAGGAAAGGAAAGGAAAGGAAAGGAAAGGAAAGGAAAGGAAAGGAAAGGAAAGGAAAGGAAAGGAAAGGAAAGGAAAGGAGGAAGGAAATATTTCACAGCACAATGATGAATTAAGGCTTTGGGAGGATAAATAAAAGGAAAGGAAGATATTTTAAAGTAGAGTTTTTTTGCCTTGCTGGCTTGTAGGGAAATTCAGGAGATGTTTTGGTGACGGATAACAATGAAAATGGTGTTTTCTGGTGAGGAGGAGTGCCAAGGAACTAAAGACATTGATTTTCTCTCCCCGTTCTTCTGCACCAAGCACAAAGGTGAAACCCAGCCTGACAGATCTCTTTTCCCCTGTTTCTGTTGCCCAGGTCCCTGGCCATTGGTCACCAGTACTCGTCCCTGGGGACCCAGCCCATCCTGTGTGGGAGCATCCCGGGGCTGGTGCCCAAGCAGCTGCGCTTCTGCAGGAACTACGTGGAGATCATGCCCAGCGTGGCAGAGGGGGTGAAGATTGGCATCCAGGAGTGCCAGCACCAGTTCCGAGGGAGGAGGTGGAACTGCACCACTGTCAACGACAGCTTGGCCATCTTTGGGCCCGTGCTGGATAAAGGTGAGTGAGGAGCTGTGGCCGTGCTCACAGGGGTTCTTGGATGAGGGAAGAGATGGGAATGTTGACTCCATATTTCAGAAGGTTTGATTTATTATTTTATGATATATATTATGTTAAAACTATACTAAAAGAATAGAAGAAAAGGTTTCACCAGAAGTTTAGCTAAGAATATAATAGAATGGAATGATAATAAAAGCTTCTGTCTCAGACAGAGAGTCCGAGCCAGCTGACTGTGATTGGCCATTAATTAGAAACAACCACATGAGACCAATCCCAGATGCACCTGTTGCATTCCACAGCAGCAGATAATTATTATTTACATTTTGTTCCTGAAGCCTCTCAGCTTCTCAGGAGGAAAAAATCCTAAGGAAAGGATTTTTCATAAAAGTTGTCTGCGACATGGAGCTACGGGTTTGGGGAGATCTGTGGTGGAATTGACAGCAGAGATCTTGAAAAACCTCCTGTGAGCTCGTTCCCTTCTGAAAAAATCCTGTAAAATGTCTTGTATAGACATAGAACTTGAGCTGGATAAAGGAGTGGGGTTATCTGAGTTCCAGCTGGCAGCAGGAGGTTGGACTGGAGACCTCCCTGAGTCCCTTTCAGCGTTAGTTATCCATGATCCTGCACCCTGGGAATGAGCACAGAGGGTTTCTGTGTTTGCAGTGCTCAAGCTGGACCAGGCTCCTTTTCTGACCCTGTGCTGTGATTTCAGCTCTCTAGATGATGGCAGAGGGGCTGTTGGGGATGGTTCCTAGGGGCTGGACTTAGCAGATAACAGCAGTTTTTTATGCTATTATGAAATACAGTGAAGATCAAAGGCCTGGGGAAATCACCATCAACTAATGCATCTGCTTTCCTTGGTTGTGAACACAGTAAATTAGGACAGGGTGCAAATTCAGGCAACTCTTTCTGCACCCCTTGATAAAAGTGGGAACACTTAGAATTTTCTTGCCCTAGGTTGTTGAATCTTGTGAGATTTAAGCCCTAAGCTAAGTATCTGGTCTTTTCCCTTATAAGTTGGTAGGAGCCTGTGAGACCTACTGTATCCTTCTTTAAACTTGTGTGTCTTTTTCAACCCAGCCTGGTCCTGCTGGTCTCACTAAGTCTGGGATAAGTTTGGCACAAAGGGGTCCTTCCTTCCTTCCTTCCTTCCTTCCTTCCTTTCCCTTCCCTTTCTCCTTTCCTCTTCCTTCCTTTCCTTCCTTTCCTTTCCTTCCTTCCTTCCTTTCCTTTCCTTTCCTTCCTTCCTTCCTTCCTTCCGCACTCTCTCTATCATTTTCGCACTCTCCTTCGTATTCCTTCCCACCTTGGTTTTCCGCATGCTTCCCACTTTCTTCTTCCAGTTCTTCCTCCCAATCAAACAGATTTGCATTTCCTTCCCCAAACCTTTGCTTCCCACCCAGTCTTGAGACTTCCAGATAGACTCACGGCCTCTCTGGCCAATGTTCTCCTCCTTGACACTCTGCGGTTTTACCCCACATTATCCTCTGGACAAACTGCTCCTCTCCTTTCCTGCTACCAGAACCCCATCCTTCCATCTCCATTCCAATATCCCCCCATTGCCAGCTTCTGGTCTGTCCCTGCCCCACGGACTTCATCCTTCAACTGGGTCTTCATCCTTCCTTCCTTCCTTCCTTCCTTCCTTCCTTCCTTCCTTCCTTCCTTCCTTCCTTCCTTCCTTCCTTCCTTCCTTCCTTCCTTCCTTCCTTCCTTCCTTCCTTCCTTCCTTCCTTCCTTCCTTCCTTCCTTCCTTCCTTCCTTCCTTCCTTCCTTCCTTCCTTCCTTCCTTCCCTCCCTCCCTCCCTCCCTCCCTCCCTTCCCTTCCTTCCCTTCCTTCCCTTCCCTCCCTTCCCTCCCTTCCCTCCCTTCCTTTCCTTCCTTTCCTTCCTTTCCTTCCTTTCCTTCCTTTCCTTCCCTCCCTCCTTCTCTCATTGAAAAGAGGAATGAACATCTCTAATATTTTCAGGGAATCTGGCATGTGTAATTGATCCATACCCACCTTGGGGTGTGTTCTGCAGTGCTTCCCATCTGTTCTTTTTCAGTTTTTCCCCCAAATCAGAACAGATTTGGGCATTTCCTTCCCCCAAACCATGTTGCTCCAACCCAGTCTTGAGGACTTCCAGAGATGAGGACTCCACCACCTCTCTGGCCAATGTTCTCCCAGACACTCTGGGGTTTTACACCCCACATTATCCTCATGGACAAACTGCTCCTCACCTCCCTGCTGACCAGAGGAACCCCAATCCCACCATCTCCCAAATTCCCAAATATCCCCCAGCAGTGCCAGCTTCCGGGGTCTGTCCCTGCCCCACAGGGGAGGCTCTCAGTAGCCAGGCTCAGGGAGGGAGAGGAGACTGGGACGATTTCATAACTGAAGAATGTTGTTCCTTGAGGGAGAATCAAACCACCCTTCAGTTTTGCTTCACCTACAGCAGGAGAGGGGGGAGAAGAAAAAAAAAACAGCTCAAAAAAACAGCTCAGTCGCATTCTTGTGCGGCAGATCCCCCAGGGTAGGAACATACTTGAGCTCCTACCCTGAAAGAGAGAAGGGGAAAAGGAGAGAGAGAAAGCAAGGAAGCAAAAATCTGGTTTGCAGCTTGGATTTTAAGGCACCCAGGATCTGAGTGCAGCTCTGGTGTGGGTCAGTGGGGATCCCCATTCTCCTTCAGCAGCTCCTGCAGCATCTCCCCTTTGCCTCACACACTATCTGCACTCCTTTCACTGAAAAGGATCGATTTTAATGCCTCCAGGAAATCCTTTCCAGGCCCAAATCTCGCTGTCTGGGCTGCCCTTGCTGCTGTGGGAGCTCATTGCTCATTCAGGACTGGGCTTGAGCTGTGATTCAGCAGTGCCAAACTGTCACCAGACTCTGGTCCTGTTAAGAGCCATGTTCTGATATCTCCTCTAAAACCAGACTCTTTTCCCCCATCTGCCTTTTTATGGAGAAAGATCCCACATGTTTTAACTAAGACTATATTTATGTATAATTTTCTTTTAGCCAGAGGTCCCTTCCTACCCTAACAATTCTGGGATTTTGGGGTGAATCACACATTAAACAGGAATGGCACTGATGAGCTCAGCTACCAGGGAATGGCGATGTCCAGGGCATCCTGACCTGCTGCTGTTGAAGGCCACACTTAACCCTAAATCCCTTTTTCTCTTTGTATGTCACCCAGGGCAGAGAAAGAGCAGAAATCCCCCATGCCACCCTATTTATTCAATTATCCAGAACTGAATTTATTCAATTATCCAGGTGTGGATTTTCTATGCCTGGGAGTGTCCAATGCCAGGTTGGATGGGCTTGGACCAACCTGTGGAATGTGTCCCTGCCCATGGCAGGGGGGTAACGAGATGAGCTTTAGGGTCAGGGCTGTGGGATGGGGTTTTTCTCCTCCTCTGTGGTCTTGGGAGTGTATGGGCAGGTGTGCAGCTTCATGGAGAAGCATTCAGACAGGTGCCACTGTTGGGTCTTCCTTGTAAATCCCCAGGAAATGGGAGTTTTGGTCAGTTTGGACTTCTTGGAATGCAAAAAAAACCAGGATTCCTGTATGGGGAAAAAATTGAGTCTGATCTCTTTCTCTCTACCTGAACTTAATAATTTCTAATATAAAGACGCTACAACTCATTTCTGGTTTCCCAGAAGCTCAAATTTCAACTGCTTGACAGTAGAAAGAACCTCTCAGTTGATTTTTTGCAACATTATTATCAAAAGGAAAAATGCTGCAATATTGAAAGAAAAAATACTGTAATATTGAAAGGAAAAATACTGTTATTTTTTTCTCCACCTGTATTTTATGAAGTGGAGAAAATCATGGCAATGGCCACATGACCTGAAGTGACCACTGAGCCGCAGCTCATGCTCAGCCACTTGCCTGAGAGGCTTTGCAATTTTTAATGCAGTAGTTGCATCTTTCAGTTCACCAAGGAGAAGGGGAGATTTTTGAGTTACCTCTAAAAAGAGGCAGGACAAAACTTTGGGGGATGTAGGAGAAGGACACCCCATCACTGACAGCAGAAAGTGAGCAGTGCAACCTGGCAGGCATTTTCCATCTCCAGCTGAAGTGCCATGCATTGGGAATTGTGCCTTTTGCCTTTATTTTAGCTTTTGTGGCCTGAAGAGGCTGTTCATGCTTAAGCTGGGAGTTTAGAGTCTCTTGGTGCCGCGTGAGCTCCCTTTGAAACTCCTCTGGGCAGAAATATGAACCAATCTCAAGAGAAGTAACACAATTAAAGCTTATCATGGGCCTTGTCTCTTTAAAGGACTTTGGCACATAATTAAGTCAAAATAAAAGTTTCCTCTCTCTCCTCCCCCCCCCCATTCAATAAAAGTAAATTACCTCCAACTATTTAAGCCCGCTGTTCGTTTAAATTTAAAAAGGGAGCCCTTGTCTATCTATTTCTTTCACTCACTCCCACCTCCTTCTGCTAAAGACTGGCCAGGGCTTTAAACCTGCCAGCTGGGCTGAGAAATGGTTAATAGTTATTGTGGAGGAGCAGCTTTTAATGAACTATTGAAGAATGATACATTGATGGAGTAATGGGAGTTTAAGTCTCTCTGTAATGAAACAGGTTCTCAGCGCCGACCCATTGTGGTGTAAATACGGCACGTCTCTCCCACTGTTTGGTCAGGGCTAAATAGCAGAGGCCACAGGGGGGTCTGCTGATGGGGTCTCCTCTTTAGTTAATCAATCTGATTGGATTAGGGTCACTGAGATCCCTAATAATGTCAAAGGTTACGCCAAACTGGATTAAATGCTTTGTTGGAGAGGGCTCGGCTTCTTTCAGCCCCGGCCGGCAGGGCTTGTTTATTAGACTTTAACACTCGTGTGCAGCCTTGGGAAGCCACTCCTGCCCTTTCTGTGTGCACAGGGAGGTGGGAAGGAGCCAGGGCAGGGGTGTCCCATGGCTCTGCACCCATGGGATGAGTCCTTTGAGGATGTGCAGCAAATTCCCCAGCGGACAAATGCGAGCCCGATGGGTGACCAAGGCCCAGGGGCGTAAATTCATTCCGGAAATGATGGTTGGCTGCTGAGCCTGCTCCGAGGCAAATGTCGAGAGTCACAGCAGTGCTGGAGTGACCCTCTGCTCGTGTTCCCCGGGGTTAATCCTGTCTGTGGCCAGCAAAGCCCTGTCCTTTCACTGAATTCACAGAATTCACGGAATTCATGGAGCTTACGGAATTCACGGAGTCCACGGAATTCACAGAATTCCCAGAATGACCAGGTTGGAAGAGACCTTCAAGGTCATCCAGCCCCAACAGCTCAACTCAACCCTGGCACCCAGTGCCACATCCAGGCTTGGTTAAACACACCCAGGGATGGGGACTCCACCACCTCCCCGGGCAGCCATTCCAGAACTTTATCACTCTTTCTGTGAAAAACTTTTTCCTGATATCCAACCTGTATTTCCCTTGGTGCAGCTCGAGGCTGTGTGCTCTGGCTGTGTCAGTGCTGCTGCAGAAAGAGCCCAGCCCCAGCTGAGCACAGGCACCTTTCAGGAGCTGCAGAGAGTGATGGGGGCAGCCCTGAGTCTCCTTTTCTCCTGAGTCTCCTTTCTGGTGTTGGGCACCCACCAGGCTGAGCAAGGGATGAAATATGAAATATTTCAGACCACTGCATTGCTTTGCTATTAAACTGGGGGGTGTCTTGCCTTCCAGCACTTCCATCTCAAATCAAGGTGGGATGGGATCTCTCTGTCATCTTCCCCAGAATGACCACAAAGCCCAAACATTCCCTATTGTCTTCCCTCACCACGTTCCTGCAGATGACACTGTCCTAGAGTGTCCTTCAGGAAGTGACACCAAAAAACCCCTCTGAAGATCCCCTGGCAGTGGAGAGTGTGTTACCAGCAGGGATCTGGAATCCCTGGATCTCCAGTGCCTCATTCCTTCCCACAGCAGAGCACACAATGCCTGTTCGTGGCCTGACATGACTGTCATTATCCAAGCAGGCTCCTTGCATGATCCAGACTGGAGAATTTCCCCTCCAGACTTCTGGAATGAAACCAAAATCTGAATTTGACTGCATTTTGCCTTGACATATCACCAAGAGATAGACAGCCTCCTCTTTACAAATCTTCTCCACTGCTCTGGTGTTGACAACCAGCCCCTCTATTTTCTCTTCTAGCATTGACCATTTTCTTTGCTACTTAGACTTCCTAAAAAGTTAAAACTGGGGCCTGCAGGTCAGCAAAACTTTGGGTCCTTGACGCCAGACAGCGAGACAGGTCGAGGTAGTTCCAGTTGTTGCTGGGGTCCTCCAGGGCATGATTCATCTGAGGTATTCCAGACAGTTTGGATTAAATTATTCACACCCTGACGTTTCTACATCTCTCCATCAATCACTGAGGGAATCCAGGGAGACCGGCTCTGGATGAGAAGACTCTTGCTCCCAGGGGCTGCACGAAGGGCAGAGCAGGCATCTGTCTAGCTCCTGAGAGAGGTGGGATTCAAATCACATCCAGTTCCTTGTGGAATGCTGGGCACTGTCACCTTTGCTGCCAGGCTGGCTTTGGGCTCGGTTCATTTGTGAAGTTTGGTTTAGTTTGGACTCTAGACATTCTGGGGATGAGCCCCACGTGTTCTTTCTCTCAAGAAAGCCCAAACCAAGCTGTGTTCAAGGCTCATTTGTGAAGTTTGGTTTAATTGGACTCTAGACATTCTGGGGATAAGCCCCACATGTTCTTTCTCTCAAGAAAGCCCAAACAAAGCTGTGTTCAAGGTTCATTTTAAGTTTGGTTTAGTTTGGACTCTAGACATTCTGGGGATGAGCCCCACGTGTTCTTTCTCTCAAGAAAGCCCAAACCAAGCTGTGTTCAAGAGTTGACTCTTCCCCATTGTGGATGAAGAAGCTGATCTCATGTCTGGTGAAATCCATGAGAGTTTTTCCCCAGATCAGGCGAGAATGGAGCCAGACTTTTAAATTCAGTTATCATCCCTTGGAGTCACAAGTCTCCTCCATATATTTTTTTTTTTCTTGCTGTGTCATAACAGCCTCGCTGCCCAGGCTCCCTGATGGGCCTGATCCCATCTCCCAGAGTTTGCTGTCAGAGTCTGAGCAGTCACCCCAGGCTCCCTTTGCAGTCCGTGGAGAGCAGCCGGCATCTCCGGGGAGCAATTCATCTGACCTATCTCAGACACCTATCTCAGGATAACATGAATCATTGCAAGATGTTTATTTCTCTCCATTGACTATAGAGGGAGCCTAGGGCTACAGCCTCAGACTTCCATGGGTGCTTCTCAGAGGCCCATTTTGGGGGCACATTGTTCCCACTCCTTGCATTTCTCCTGTTGGAAAGCAATCCTGACATCCAGCCCCAGCTGGAGAGGGGGTTCCATTTATTTTAATAATGGAAAAACATAGAAAGGATCTCCTGGACCACTGAATTTAGCCAGTCCCTTGCTATTCAAGGCATAACAACATTTGATAATTATTTAAAATTAATACATTTAGCAGATCTCGTCCTATTTTCCTGATGGCATTCTGGCATCTCAGCAGGGAAAAGGAGACTTTCCCCTCCTCCTTTCCCCTGCTCTGCATCAGCCTTCTCCACTTCTGCAATAAAGTAAGGCATGAGCAGAAAGCCACAAGATACCGATCCATCCAGGAGGTTTGTTACATGTAGGAGGTACTCTCTCTCCTCTCTCTCTCATGAAACTCTTCCCAAGAGGATCTGATTTCCAGCCCCACCCCGTCTCCCTCCCCGCTGATGGCAATTTGGGCAGCTGCCCTGGTATCAACAACGGAGATCTACAAACTCTGCCCTGTAACTATGGGGAAGGAAACTGGAAGGATCAGGATTGAAAATGCGACTGTGCAAGCTCCTCTCAGCCAGCAGGATGCAGAAATCCAGAGGTTTGCCTGCAGAAATACAGAGGCAGGACATGCCAGCCTCTAGACAGGAGCTGCAGTTGGATTTAGTGGAAATTGAGCTTGTAGTGGGGAATAATGCACGGAATGAGGGGATGCTGCACTGCTGAGCCCATTCCAGCCCATGGAAATTGAGCTCAGAGATTCCAGCCTGTGGAAATTGAGCTTCCACTAAATCCAACTGTAGATCCTCCAGACAGGAGCTGCAGTTGGGTTTAGTGGAAATTGAGCTTGGAGTGGGGAGTGCTGCATGGGATGAGGGGATGCTGCACTGCTGAGCCCATTCCAGCCCATGGAAATTGAGCTCAGAGATTCCAGCCTGTGGAAATTGAGCTTCCACTAAATCCAACTGTAGATCCTCCAGACAGGTGCTCCAGTTGGATTTAGTGGAAATTGAGCTTGGAACGGGAAATACTGCATGGGATGAGGGAATGCTGCATTGCTGAGCCCATTCCAGCCCATGGAAATTGAGCTTGGATTGGGAATACTGCATGGGGTGAGGGAATGCTGCATTGCTGAGCCCATTCCAGCCCATGGAAATTGAGCTTGGAGATTCCAGCCTATGGAAATTGAGCTTCCACTAAATCCAACTGAAGCTCCTCCAGACAGGAGCTCCAGTTGGGTTCAGTGGAAATTGAGCTTGGAATGGGGAATACTGCATGGGGTGAAGGTATACTGCACTGGTGAGCCCATTCCAGCCCATGGAAATTGGATAAGGAGTGGGAAATACTGCATGGGATGAGGGGATGCTGCACTGCTGAGCCCATTCCAGCCCATGGAAATTGAGCTTGGAGATTCCAGTCTGTTTAAATTGAGCTTTGAGTGGGGATTGCTGCATGGGATGAGGGAATGCTGTACTGCTGTGCCCATTCCAGCCCAAATTCCCAAATTCAGCATTCCTGACCTGGGTTTTGGGTGGCTAACCCAGCATGTTGGAGCTGCAGCACTCTGGCCAAGCAGTTTGGGGAGATCTGAAGGAGCTGTGGCTGCATCCCACAGAGTCCTGGGGGATTTGCAGCTCCCCCTGAGCTTTGGCAAGAGTTGCAGGGTTGCAAGGGCAGCAAACAGAGATGCTGAGGAAATGTGCCAAGGTGTTACCCCTCAGCTTTTGTTATCCTCACTGAGGTGTTGAGGAGATCCTCCTCTTTCTGCTGGAGCCAGGTGGGACAATCAGAGGGGTCACTTCATTCTCTGGTGACTTCTGAGGTGTCCAAGGACAAGCCCTGGGCAGGGATGGCACCAGGAGACTGTGGATAACATCACACCTGGCTGCATCTGCCTCTCCATCCCCAGTGCCCTCGGGTTTTTGGGGTTTCTGAGAGGCTCTGACCTCATCAACTCCCTGTGATAAAGGGATAAAGATCTGGCTCCCGTGCATCTGGAGAGGAGACAGCCCATGGAAACAGCTGGAAACAGCTGGAAACAGCTGTAAAGAGCCAACACCTGGTGCAGGCTGCAAACCCTGAGAGGAGTGATGGGGAAAAGGAAATGGCAGCAATTCCAGGAGCTGATCCCGTTTGCTCTCTGTGCTCTCTCCACCTCCCACTCATCTATCAACCCTGACATGCAGGGGCTTCTTGGTTTGGTTTGGGTTTTGGTTTTGTTTTCATTTCTTGTTTGTTTGTTTGTTTGTTTGTTTGTTTGTTTTTTGGGGTTTTTTGGGGTTTTTTTGGTTGATTGTTTTAGAGTTTTTGCTGGTTTTTTGGTGGTTTGGGGGGGGTTGGTTGTTTTTTTGTTGTTTTTGTTTTGTATTGGTTTTTGGTGATGTTTCTTTGGCTTGGTTTTTTTGTTTGTTTTTGGATTTTTTGGGGTTTTTTAGGGGAGTGGTTTATTTTTTTGGTTCAGATTTTTGGAGCGGGTTTGTTTTTTGGTTTTGGGGGTTATTTGTTTGTTGTTTGTATTTTGGTTTTTTCTTTTTGTTTGTTTTTTGTTTTGGGGTTTTTTTGTTTTGGGGGTTATATTATTGTTTTGGTTTTGGTAAGGTTTGTTTTTTTGTTTTGGGGGTTTTTTGTTTGTTGTGTTTTTTTGGGGGGTATTTTTTGTTTGTTTTTTGGGTTTTTTGTTTGTTTGTTTTGGGGGTTTTTTTGGTTGGTTTTTTGGGGTTTTTGGTTGGGTTTTTTGGTGTTGTTTTTTTGGGGGGGTTTTGGTGGGTTTTTTGGGGGTTTTTTTGGGTTTTTTTTTTTGTTTTGTTTTCCTTTTCTGGCTACTTAACCATTAGACAAGGGATCAGGGGCGGGGAAAAGCACCAAGACAGCCCGTGGCTACAAACCCGGTGCCGTCTCTGCCCCGGGCTGCGCTCACAATGCGCGGAATTAGGGATTTATTTCCATCCCCCCTCCCTTGCCCTCCTTCCCCCTTTCCCTGCTGGGTCCATTCCCCACAGAGGGCTCAGGTTGGTCGCAACAAGGAGCTCCCTCTGCCGCATCCCCAGAGTGCCAAGTCCAGGCGTGGGAGCTGGCCCTAGACAAAAGGGAACAGCAGAGGGAGCTGAATTAGCATCCCTTTGTCCCGGGAGAATCCCGGCCCCAAACGGGCCCTTGGCTCGCCACGGGAGGCACAAACACACACACACACGCTCATGGATGGGAGCCAAGCAGGGAAACAGCGACAGCAAAGCCTTGGTCGCCTTCACCCGGATGCTTGGGGGAAGGGGGATGAGCTGGGGCTGCTTTGGGATGGCTCCAGAACCAACCAGCCCTGCGTGGGTTTGGCTGGTTGAGGACGTAAATGTGTGTGCTACGTCCCAAAGAGGCAAAAGGAGTGGAAAATGTGTCTTCTATTCCCTCCTGACAAAGAGGGATCCAGGCTGGTGAATGTGGCTTTTCTTCCGCGGGAGATGCGTTGGGAGCTGGCAGTGCTGAATGGAGGGGGGGAGTTTGGGGGCAGAAGGGGCTGTGGGATCATCTGGGGGTGATGCCTTGAGAAGGCTGATCTAGAACACAGAATAGACAGAGTTAAAGAGTAAAGCAGGGATTTATTAATCCTAATCAATGGATCCACCTTGGGCAGCACCAGAGCCCAGCCAGGGCTGCACCCAAGATGAACCAAAATGGCCCCAAAATGCACGAGCGCTCCCGGGCTCTCTCCCTGGGATCAGTTCTGCTCCATTTGCACCTTGCAGTTCATTGTCCCATTCCAGCTTTAGCCCAGGCAGTCCCACCCTGCTTGTTTTTCTCTCTCCAGCCCACGGGGTTTGTGCTCCTGGGCTGAGATTTGGATCATTTGTCCTTGGTGCCCAGCTGGAGCAGGAATTGTTTTGTCTCCCTGCTCTGTGCACAGAGCTCACCATGCCCTGATGTGGAGCTCAGACCCACACACTAAAGCAGCACAGAATCTGAAAATATAAAAACCAAAACCTGAGGCATCAGCTGGACTTTGTAGATGTTGTATGATTATTCCTCTACATTTCTATCTACTGATGAGGATCTTACTCTTCTCGTACATTAATTAAAATCGACTTCCAATCCTTACAATCTGGTTTAAATCCAGAGAAGAGCAATAAACATAATCCTATTCACACTAGCCCTATCACTGACCCTAAGCATCCTCCTAATCACACTAAACTTTTGACTCACTCAAATAACCCCCAACAGTAATGATTTTCAGGAATGATTTTCCTCCTCTCCATCCTCGAGGAGATAAAGGAAAACCAGGGTGGATAAAGATACCCTGCTGTTTTTTCCTGTGATAGGCTTGCATGGCAAGGGAGTGGGAGTGTTTCCTGCAGAGCACCATGGAGTTTTCCAGCAGGATAATGCTTAACACAATCCCTGGTGAGCTCTGGTGCAGGAGGAATCCTGTGCCTGGATGGTTCAGCCTCTCTCACTCCTTGTTTCCTCAGCCTAATCTTTCTGGGAGCATCTCCTTCAAAGTGAGGACTTGAAGATCCACAGGGTTTAGAGAGAGGCAGGGATCAGTCACCAGGAGAGGGAATGGCTCAGGAGGGTTGATGTGAGTCTGGGTTTCTGCTGTGCAGGTGAATGATGTGCTCCTAGGAATGATGGGGGCACAGCTGACTCGAGGCTGAGCAGTGAGGACGAAGGAGGAAAGCAGGTTTTGGTGGGCTCCAAAATCTTGGGGGATGCAAAGGGGTTGGAGAGATCCACCTGCTGCAGGTGGGGAGTTTTCCTGTGAAAAGGAGGTGCACAGAAATGGCATTTATTGGAAAGCAGCATGAGATGGGTGAAGCTGAGGCAGCTGAGGGCTGTGTGAAGCTGACCCCAAGCCATGAAGCTCTGCTGTGTGTGGTGTTCCATCTCCTGCCCACCTCCCGTGCTCCCTGCCCATAAGAGAGGGATGTGGATATGTCACAGCCTGGAAATGCTCCAGGGAAGGGTTTGAAGGAAGCTGTTGTGGGCTGGTTTTGGTCTGGGCAGGCTTTTTAAGGATGTGGAAGATGGGGTGGTGAACCCCAGGGAAGCTCTGGAGCTTTGGCTGAAGGTGACCCTAAAATCTGATGGCAAAGCCATCTATAGAATGGCAGTTCTATAGAATTCATATTCTTCTTTTTTACTCAGAGGGTGGTGAGGCCCTGGCACAGGGTGCACAGAGAAGCTGTGGCTGCCCCTGGATCCCTGGAAATGTCCAAGGCCAGGTTGGACAGGGCTTGGAGCAACCTGGGCCGGTGGAAGGTGTCCCTGCCCATCCAGGGGTGGCACTGGATGATCTTTGAGGTCCTTTCCAACCCAAATATTTGTATGCTTCTGTGAAAACACAAGGAGAAATGCAGAAAGCCACCAGACGCTGGGAAATACAGAGCTGCCCTCAAGCCCTGGGAGCAGGCCCTGGCTGGAGAAACAGAAAATGTCTTTCTCTTTTTGTTTCATTTTGACTCATCTCACCCATCCCAGAGAAGAAAATCAGTTTACAAAGCACTCGTGACCCAGCCAGGAGCAGTGGTGGGGAACAGGGCAGGGAAGGGATGTTTGATTCTGGTTCTGGTTCTGGATCCAGCAGAGCAGAACCTTCCTTTGCATCTCCTTTTCCCATGAAGCCACCACAGAACCACCTGGATATCCCAAAGCAGGTCACACACAGGGCCCTGCAGCTCCTGAAACACAATTCAGGAACTTTTATTGGCCTCCATGAGCGTTTCCCCTGCAGTTTGATGGACAGGGCAGCAACACTTCCCTAGTTAAGGCTGCAGTTTGCTGACTCAGCACCTGGCACCATTTCCTCCTCCCCATTATTTCCAGGTGCTAAATCACATTCAATGATAGCTGATAATTATGGTTTATCCTTTCCTAATCACGCTGCTTTCCCAGGGAAGCTGTTGCCACAGGGATGTTGTGGGAGTGTGAATGGGTGGGGAGGGCACCAGGAGATGTTTCTGTTCACCCCGAGCCATGAAAAAGTTGGAGACCCCTTAGGCTAAGCACACCAAATTCAGCCTAGGAGATCTTGTATCTTGTCAAAAAATGTGTTTATTTATTCTTCTGAGCCAGTTTTCCAGCAAAAACAGAAGCTGCACCAAACTGGAGATGTTTTGCATGTTCTCCTTAATTTCCATGGGACAAAAAAATCACAACTTTTGTTTTTTTCCTGCCTTTTTTAATTTTTTTTTGCACATTTCAGATAGTTTTATTTGAATTATTGAAAATGAGGCATTTTATTTCTTTTTAATTTAAATGCAGTCTTATGCTAAAATAGAAAATCATTAAACCATCGTATACTCACACCTTTAGTATTTTATAGAATATAGAAGTGGGTTTTATATTATTGAGGCTGAATGATTAGTGGGAGTAATTTCCTGATCTTTCCTCTTTTTTGCCCTTCTTTTTTCCTGCTCTTTCCTTTTCCTGCATTTCCTTTTCCTCTTTTTCCCTCCTCCCTCTATGGAGCCACCCAGGCTGGCTGGAAAATGGTCAGGAAGGACTGGGATGAAAAATAAAAAGTTGGAGAAAGAAAGGAGGAAAATGGGGTGATGACAGCAGTTTTTTGGTGGGAATAATTTCCTGATCTTTCCTGCCTTTCCCTTTTCCTGATCTTCCCTTTTCCTGCTTTTCCCTCTTCCCACTCCGGAGCCAGACAGGCCAGCTGGCAAATGGTCAGAAATCATCAGGATGAAAACTAAAAAGTTTGGGAAAAAAGGAGAAAAATAGGGGTGATGTCAGTGGTTTTTCAGTGGGAACAAAGTCCTGATCTTTCCTCTTTCCTGCCCTTCTTTTTTCCTGCTCTTCCCTTTTCCTGTTTTTCCCTCTTCCCACTCTGGAGCCACCTAGGCTGGCTGGAAAATGGTCAGGAAGGATTGGGAAGAAAAATAAAAAGTTGGAGAAAAATGCAGGAAAATTGAGGTGATGTTGGTGGTTTTTTAGTGGGAATAATTTCCTGATCTTTCCTGCCTTTCCCTTTTCCTGCTCTTCCCTTTTGCTGCTTTTCCCTCTTCCCAGCTTTTCCCTCTTCCCACTTCAGCTGGAAAAGGGTCAGGATCCAAAGGAAAAGATTGGGGAAAAAAGGAGGAAAATGTTGGTGATTTTTGGAAGGGATCTTTAAAGGTCACCAAGTCCAAGCCTTGCCATGAGCAGGGAGATCTTGAACTGGGTCAGATTGCTCAGATCCCCATCCAACCTCACCTTGGATCTTTCCAGTACATGTTAAAGCCACTGTGACATCCCTGAAATTCTCACACCAACATGACATAAAGCCATAAAGTAATTTTTTAAGAAATAATGAAGTGTTTGTTTTGTAAGTTGAGGTTTTTTTTAAAGATTCCAAACATATTTCCATTTTTAACCTGATTTTTCACATATACTTTGCTCCAACACCCACCAGTACAACACAAACCTCTTACACTGGTGCTGGCTACAAAATATTAATTATTCCAAGTCTGGAGAGCGGGGTAGATGCATTTTAAAACCATATGGATCATCATTCCAGCTGGAAAAGAGCCTGTAATCACTGGTGAGGTCACTGCATCAAGCGCAATTCACTGCATGCATTTACCCATTTTATGGGCTTGACCACTGCTGTGGTTGGCTAAAAGCTGGAGGTATATTGGGCTTTTCTTGGTAGGGATGGGTCTTCTGATATTTAAAAGGCTTGGAGTTGGTTTTTTAAATGCAGGGCTGCACCTTCTTTTGTGAGGTTTGTGACTTGTGGTGCTTCAGGCTTTTATTTGGTTCCATTGATGCTGCCAGAATAAGTAGGGTGCTCTTAGCTCAGGCTGGGGGGAGTTGGCCTGGCTTAAAATGATAGAGGAGATAAGCTTGGTCCTGATTGGGATCAGGCAGCTTGGGATGAGCCTCAGAGGATGGTGGTGGCTCCTCTGGAGCTGATCTGAGCAGGAAAACCAGATCCCAGAGTGACCCAGCCTGCTGGGCACAGCCCTGCTGCCCACAGGCCACAGTCAGGCCAGAAACCATCAACACAATATTGCAGAGCCACAAGTGATCCAGGAGCTGCTGCTGGGGAGTCATTCCAGCCCTCGCAGCTTGAATTCAGCTCCTCACCCATGATAAAACCCAAACCTGCCTTGGACCTCACCCAGGAAAGTGCACAAACTGCCCTGCCATAAAAACTGATTTAACCCAACTGAGGTTAACCAGCTTGGGTGAAGGATTTGTCTTCCTTGTGCAAAACTCGCCATCTGGGAGCTCCTCATCTCAGTGCTTGACCTCTAAGCACCTCTGTGAGACTGTGGGGATCTGCAGGTAGTGGGAATTTTATGTCTTGGGTTTAAAAAAATGTATTTATTCAAGAAGTTTCTGAGCGTCACGGGCTGCGTATTGCACTCAGCATTAAAATAAGAACAAACACTGAAGTTAAAATTAATTAATTAATTAAAAGCAATAAAAAAAATCAAATAGTGAATTATTGAAATTAAAAGAACCCCTGAAGTTCCTCTCTAAAATCTCTCTCTGCTTTGCTCAGCTGAGCTCTCAGTTCCTGAACTCTGTGTGGGATTCCAGCAATCCCCAAAATTAGCACCAAGGCTGGTGGTGATGCCCAAAGCACTCTTATCTACAACACAACAAACATGGAGATTGGAAGGAAAACGTCCCAAAATTCCCACTGCAGCCAAGAAACAACACCAAAAAATTGTGCATCTTCAAGAAAGTCAAGAGGATGGTGGGACCTAGGAGTGATTTATGGGCAGGATATAACATTTATAACATTTCTTTTGTGCATCTTCAAGAAAGTCAAGAGGATGGTGAGACCTAGGAGTGATATAAGAGCAGGATATAACATTTATAACATTTCTTATCAGCACTGGCATTGTTCTGCTGCAGGACAGGATTGGGCAGCGTGTGGTGACCCAAATTCTGCCTCTCCACACCAGGAGGCCCAGCAGAGCCATGGCTGAACATCTGAGCAGTAATTCCCATCTCCAGAGCAGCAGTGTGGCCTCCAGGAGAAAGCCAGGAGCCACCCCTGATTTCCTCCACCCACGGAGAGTTTTCCATCCACCCTGCCCAGCTCAGATCCATTGTCAGCACAGGAAAAGGCCCCACATCCCATTGCCAGTGGCCTAATCCATTCCTTCCCTGCCCACAGCCCACACAATAACACCCCACTGAGGGGATCCACCTCCCAGGAAATCCTGCTTTAACACCCTCCAAAGGAGCAGCCAGATTTATCTCTGCAGTTGTTCTGGAGGGCTCAGTGAGGACTCATCTGTTCTAATCCCCTCTTTAAGGTTTCCAGTTGAGGCCTGTGCTCCCAGATTAGCATTTCTGACAGCTCCGGGGTGTGGCCTGCAAGGCCCCATGAGGGGAAATCACCAACCAGCAACTGCTCCAGGTACCCCACTGAAGGCACAGATGGAGGAGCTTTTGGGATGACCCCATAAAAATTCCTGAAATGAAGATTTGTGTTAAATGGGCCGGGAGATCTTCTTCAGAATGAATCTCATGGCTCAGCCTTTGCTGGAGAGTTTGGGGACTGCTCCTTCCACGTGGCATTTTCATTGGGCTCCTTTTTGGTGTAGCAGATTTTCAGATTTCCTGAAATGAAGACTTGGGTTAAATGGGCCTGGAGATCTTCTTCAGAATGAATCTCATGGCTCAGCCTTTGCTGGAGAGTTTGGGGACTGCTCCTTCCACGTGGCTCATGGCATTTTCATTGGGCTTGGTTTTGGTGTGGCAGATTTTGAGGTTTCCCAGAATCAGACTCCTGGAGTGGTTTGGGTTGGGAAGGACCTCAAAGATCATCCAATTCCAACTCCCTTCCACTATCCCAGGGTGTTCCAACCCCTGTTCAACCTGGCCTTGGATTCTTCCAGGGATGGGGCCTCCCCAAATTCTCCTGGGCAACTTGTGCCAGGGCCTTACCATTCTCTGAGTAAACAACTTCCTGACTTTGGTAGAATTCACATTCTGGAGGTGGCTTTGCCATCTGTTCTAGGGTCACCTACAGGGGGTGGGACATTCACAGGTTGAACAACAATGGCTTTAAGCTGAAGGGGAAGAGGGTTAGCTGGGATATTGAGGAAAAAATTGTTCCCTGTGCCCTAGCACAGGATTCCAGAGAAGCTGTGGTTATCCCTGGATCCCTGTCCAAGGCCAGGTTGGACAGGGCTTGGAGCAGCCTGGGATAGTGCAAGGTGTCCCTGCCATGGCAGGGGTGGGACTGGGTGATCTTCCAGTTCCTCTCCAGCCCAAGCCATTCCATCATTCTGGGATTCCACAATGCACCAATACATCCACTGAGCCCCTGGATGATATTGCCCACTGACCAGACTGTTTGGAACATGTAATTCTAACAGTCTCCAGAATTTCCACTCCTCCCACCTGACCAGGGGGAAGCATCTGCTTGTTGGGATGCATTTTCCAGCCTGGAACTGTCAGCAGCTTTGTTGTGCCAGGGCAAATCTCAATTTTAGTCCTGCAAAACTTTAGCTGCCAAGTCTGGAACTGCAGAGAAGACTTGAAACATTTGCATGATTAAAGTTTGCTGGACCAAAGTGATCAGAAAGGTTCTCCAAGCCCAATGTGAGCCCAGATTCACTTGGGAAGGAGCTCTGAGCAAGGAACTGGGTTTTCCTTAGAGTGACTTCCATGAGAGCTGGATGTTTTCAGCTTCTCTCAGGATTGATCTCTGCACCTGCAGAGTGAATTCCTGTAAATATTGTTGTGGTTTTGGTGGCTTTTTCTTTATAATATCAAAACTTGATGCTTTGATTAGAGATGGGGAGGTGGTGGTAGTAGGGAGGGTGAATCTGACAGTGTTTTCTAGTATTTAGTCCCTAATTGAAATATTACCTTGAGGTATTTATAAAAAAAATATTAAATTGGCCCAGATATTTTTTTATGAATAAGGCTTTAATTAACTTTTTACATATTAAATGTACATCAGTGGAAATAGTTAGACAAATAGCAGGGGTGTTAGTCATGCAGAAGCAAAGGGATGATTCAGTCAGGGACTGCTCGTGTTACAGCAGCCTCTCCCTCTGAGTGCACATGAGAGAGATGCTGAGAGGGAAGGGAAATTAGCATCAGGAGCGTGGAGAGGGAACAAATTCAAAAAAAGGCCAGGAGAAAGGCGAGGTTCCCAGTGGAGTTAGAAATTAAGGGCTCCCTTGCTTACGCAGGAATAACTCACAGAGCCCAGGGAGCTGAGCTCTGTTACACAACTCCACAGCTCCATCCTCCCCTTCCCTGCACTCCCACCCCCTCCAGGTGAATGGGACAAGTTCTCTCCACGTCCAGCCCATGGCAGGGCAGAGTTTGGGAAGGGCAGAGTAATGGAGAGGGCAGCGAGGTGTGAGCAGGGATGGGAGGGTCTTGGGTTTTGGTTGATAATTGCTGCCCCGAGATGTGCAGGGTGTCTCTGCTTCGCCCCGCGCGGCTGAAGAACGAGTCTGGACTCTTCACTTTTCGGTCTTGAGGTTGTTTATTAATTCTTATCTATAAAATTTTATTTCTGCTTAGCTAAGATCTGCTCAGCAGGGCAGCCACAGGCACTCTGTGTTGTCCTTTTATACTACAAACTACGTTTAACATATTTACACTTAATTCCCAATACCTATCACCTATGTTAGACAGTGCACTTCTACTCTAAACTAATCTTAAATTGCCAACATCACTGCAGAAAATGGAGAGCAAGAAGAAGAAGAGGAAAGGCTGGACACACCCAGATTCTTCTATCTTGTCTGATAACTCTCAAAAATCTTACAAAAATCTTGTGAACATTTTGTTATTACACCATTCAAACCTGTGTGACTTTCATATCCTCATACAAAGCTGGCAACCTGCTCCAAGGGTCATAATCAAATCCCCAGGTGTTCTGGGCAGCATGCCAGGGTCTCTGAGCCCCCCAGAGGGATCCTTGGCAACTCTGGACATCCAAAGGGATGTACGGAGTTCTGACAGGGTGGGAGACCCAACCTGGGAGGTTTTGGAGAACAGGTCAGACCAACATATGTCAGCATGGCTCAGGAACACTGGATCCTGCCTTTGGGCAGCAGGGTGAGAGGTCCAAGTCTGGGATCTGGGATTTTAGGTGATTTTGGAGCACATCTCGGGGTCTCTGTGGTCAGGATGACCCCAAGGTGTTGGAAAGTCTCTTTTTCCCAGCCCTGAGATTGAAGAAGGAGTCAGGATTCTTTTGCTCTGGTTGTCAAGGTTTTTATTCTCTGTTATCTATAATCTTTTTCTGACCTGCTGAGATCTGTCTAGCAGGTCAGTCTGTGGCACACTGACCACCCTTGGGGTGATGTTAGCTTTTTATACTAAAAACTACAACTACATTATTTACAGTAATTTTCCAATACCTATCACCTATGTTAGACAGTCTGTCTCTACTCTAAACCCATCCAAAAGTGCCTCCATCACCCAGAAGATGTAGGGCAAGAAGAAAAAAGAAGAAGGACAAGGCACACCCAAATCCCTCCATCTTGGCTTCTGAACCCCCATTCTAGAAACCCCAAAATTCTCCTTTTCTACTTTGTGACAAACTAACTATTGTTCTATTTAAACTCTCCTGGCTTGTAAATCTTCACATAAAGTTGGTAATTTTCTCCATGGGTTAAAATAAAAGGCACAGGGGTCTTTGACTCTGTACCAAGGTCTCTGAGCCCCCTGGCAGGGTCTCGAATCCTCCAGGGCACACAGAGTCTATGTGTGCAAAGTCATATCCAGTGCAAGTCAAAAGTGTGTCATAAACAAAGTTAACTTTTTCTAGGAAAAAAAAAAGAGTATTTTAATACCAATATGCACTCCTAATTACACTGGCTAAACTTTTCTGCCACTTCCACTGAATTAGATCTAAATTACACCAGGCCAAGAGGAGAATCAGGCCACGTGTTTTTCTGCTGATGGCCAAAATATATATTTTTAGTTGACTCAATTTATTCACTAACTGATTTGCATAGACATTTCCAAAGGCTGTTCAGTTCTTTTTTTTTTTCCTTTTTTTTTTCCCCAGTTTTTTTGCATTTCACATGTCATCTCTCCCCCAGTCATTACACAGGGCAGCAGCAGTGTTGCCACCAAGGGAGCTCACATTTAACAGCAAGAGAGGAATCTTCAGCAATTCCCATCCCAGGGGACCGCAGGATGCGGAGCTTTGATTTTGTTGCTCTAAGATAGGCAGGGATGAAAGCAGTGTGCTCTGGAAATCCTTAAGGTGCTGGGCTCCTCCAGCAGCTTCACAAGTGCCTTTCCCTCCCACGAAAACCATCAAAATCAGAACAGGTCATCACCTCCCCTCCAATGAACATCATGGATAAGGAGCCATGAGTTATTCCCACATATATTCCCACATAATATTCTGGAGAGCACACACCCAAGGCTGGAGGGTGTGGATGCTCTTCAAGAACCTGAAACTGAACATCAGATGTCAAATCAGGAGTAAAATCAGTCAAATTAGGAATTAAATCTTGTCCAGTCCTCAAATAGGGATAAAATCAGTCAAATCAGGAATAAAATCATGTCCAGTCGTCAAACAGGGATAAAAACAGTCAAATCTGGTATAAAAACATATCCAGTCCTCAAACAGGAATAAATTCAGTCAAATCAAGAATAAAATCAGACAAATAGGAATAAAATCATGTCCATTCCTCAAATAAGGATAAAATCAGTCAAATCAGGAATAAAATCATGTCCATTCCTCAAATAGGAATAAATTCAGTCAAATCAAGAATAAAATCAGTCAAATCAGGAATAAAATCATGTCCAGTCCTCAAATAGGAATAAAATCAGTCAAATCAGGAATAAAATCATGTCCAGTCCTCAAATAGGAATAAAATCAGTCAAATCAGAAATAAAATCAGTCAAATCAGGAATAAAATCATGTCCAGTCTTCAAATATGAAGGCAAGGTTGATGTAAGAACAAGCAGGCATTTGGTGAATTGACAGCAGCAAGAATGAGAAGCCAAAGCTGGAATTGTGAATTTTCTTGCAATCAGGTTGGCAAAGCTCTGAAAAACCCTCAGAATGTGAAAGAAAATATACTGAAATGGCAAATAGCCCGAGCAAGGGAAGAGTTCATCAAGGGATCTGTTATCATTTGGCTTAAAATGTGTGAGCCCAGAGCCAGGGATTGACCCTGAACCAAACCCAGAGCACCTCCCTGCTCTTCCCATTGTCCCATTGCCCTTCAGAGAGACCCCAATCCCAACCCAGAGATTATTCCCAGTCTGGTCCCCAGTGCTTTCCTTGCCTGGGAGGGCAAAATCCATGTGCAGGTCAGGCTGGAAGAGATCATCTCCAGAGCAGAGAGGATTCCTGGATGTGAGGGCTGACCAGTGCATGGCACAGGGCATCTCTCTGATTAGAGGGGTCATTCTTTGAGCTTAAGAAACCTGGATAAAACAAGGGAAGCATCAGATGAATGATATTTGTTTGTCTTGTGAATACAAATGATGACTGATTAAGAAAATTATCTGGAGGTGTTTGGTGTCCTCTGCTTCTCCAGCAGGTTATTTGATTTTTTGGGGTTTTTTTGAGGTCAAATAGCCCATTTATATTGGTGAGGGCAAGGTGAGAGCTTCACTGTTTTAAATCCTAAGTAGATACAAGTTCTGGCTATTTTAATAGTTATTATTATTATTATTATTATTATTATCATTATTATCATTATTATTATCACCATCATCATTATCATTATCATTATTGTTATCATTATCATTATCATTATTTAATATCTCGTCTATGATTTGGCAGTGAAGCCAATGAAGAGCAACCACAAATCACATTTCCGTGGTCTTATATTCACCAGGAGCACAATATCTTGTGAATGTGTCTTATTCATGTGTGTCAGATTCAGAGGTGTTTGGTATCCTCTGCTTCTACAGCAGGTTATTTGATTTTTTGTGGGTTTTT
The DNA here is from genome assembly GCF_028769735.1 of Zonotrichia leucophrys gambelii. Classification (NCBI taxonomy): domain Eukaryota; kingdom Metazoa; phylum Chordata; class Aves; order Passeriformes; family Passerellidae; genus Zonotrichia; species Zonotrichia leucophrys. Next base: position 2,608,202 of record NC_088171.1, read on the forward strand.
TTGAGGTAGAATAGCCCATTTATATTGGTGATGGCAAGGTGAAAACTTCGCTGTTTTAAATCACAAGCAGATAAAAATTCTGGCTATTTTAGTGCTGTTATGATTATTATTATTATATAACATCTGTCTATGATTTAACTGTAAAGCTAATGGAGAGTGCCCAAAAATCACATTTCTGTGATTTTATATTCTCCAGGAACACAAGGTCCCATGTCTTATTCAGTGTGTGACAGATTCCCAGGAGGTCCCTGGCCATGTATTCACTTTCTGTGCTTTGCTCAGCTTCCCAAACCCAACCAGTGACATTTTCAGCCCAACACAATAGCAGGCTGGCTCCTCTTGGTGGGTGAAATTAAACGTTATTAGGTGATGTTGTACAGGGTGAAGTCTGCTTTGAAATTGTGGTCAGGATAATTTTCTTCCATTTTTAACCTCTAGGACTCATTTCTCCATATCAGGCTGATCACCAGCTCATAGACTTTTCCCAGCCATGCTGGCAATGCACAACATAAGGAGGAAATTTGGTTTTTTCCACTTTTTCTGCTCTGATTATTTTGATTGTCTCTGATTAGGATTGCAAGATTTAAGGGAATGTCTCAGAACACAGCTTTTAGTGAAAGAGCAAGTTGTGATAGGACGGGGGGATGGTTTTAAGGTGGAGAGGGAATGGTTGGGTGGGATTTTGGGAAGGAATTCTTGGCTGGGAGGGTGGAGAGGGTGCCCAGAGAAGCTGTGGCTGCCCCTGGATCCCTGGAAGTGCCCAAGGCCAGGTTGGATGGGATTTGGAGCAACTGGGACAGTGGAAGGCGTCCCTGCCATGGCAGAGGGGTTGAAACCTGACTTTGAGGTCCCTTCCAACCCAAACCCCTCTGTGGTTCCGTGGTTCTGTGATAACTTTTCCTTGTTTCCAAGGGCCATAAAAAACTCTGCATGACAAAATTCTGAGTCTTTATCCGCCAGGCCAGCAGATGTGTTCATGGCAGGTGGAGCTGCTGGAAAGGGAGCTGCAGCTCAGTTTTTGGGGTTCCTGCTTTGGTTGGGTCAGGCAGGGGATATTTTGGATTTCCCATCTTTAGGAGCTGAGCTCCCTCAGCAGTGTCCTCACGTGCACTCCCCCAATGATGGAGGCATTTCAGACAAGTGTTCAATATATTTAACTCCCTTTTCTGCTTGGGATTTATACAAGAGCTCCAACTATAATCAGAATATCTGTCATCCCCAGCTTATCTGCTGACTTAAAATTGCTTGTAAATCATCCAGCCTGTGTCTGGGGCTTTGCAATTTCCTTATTCCTCAGTTTCTAAATAGATCTGAAATTCCCTTAAAGTGTTTGGGATTAGAAAATGGGAAGATAATGGTGGCTCTCCATCTCACAGGTGGGCAGCTGGGGCAAAAGAGCTTTTTGAAAAGTCCTGTTTTGTAGGACTGAGCCCCTTCTCCCTTAGGGACCACAGATCCAGCCTCCAAACCATGCTTCCTCTCATGAGCTATTTATAAAAAGTGGCTTTTATGCTGTGGGAACTGCATCAAAATTTTTCTGCTTCCCCAACTGGGTGGAACTGAAACCCATGGAAAAAAAAAAAACAACAAAAAACAAAAACCACAACCGAAAAACAACAACCAAAAAAACCCCCCCAAAAAAAACCCACCAAAAAACCCACAAAAAAAATTTAAAAAAAAATCACCACTGAAAAAAAAAAACCAAAAAGCCCCAAAAACCCAGATTGCCCAAGCCTGCTGCAGGGAGGTGAGCAGCTCCTCCAGCACCCAGACCCCCTCCCTTCTCCAAATGGAGCCTGTAAAGCAAAAATTTCTGCAAGCCGAAAAATTGCTTAATTGCCTCAAATTGATTCCATGGTTTTATTAAGATATTTTCCCAGCTCTATTATGGTTAATTATTTGTATTACAGTAGACTCTGAGGCCCCAAGCAGAGATCAGGGCCCCATTGTGCTAAATAGTGTACAAGCACTTAATAACAGAACCATTCCTTGCCCCAGATAGCTTGCAATTATGTGGGGAGCTGTAGTGGAAACACACCACAGCTCATGTGAGCACCTTTTAGGAGAGGTTAACGTGGATTTTGGAAGGCAAGAGGGTCCCTCAGGAGAGCCTGTGCAGCCCCACTCTTCCTGCTGGGCTCCAGTGGGAAAACCTCAAAGGAGAATTTTGATGTTCAAACAGGAGATGAACTCTCCACCTGGATTAAGGCTCTGTGAGGGGAATCAAGAGGGGAGAAAAGTGCGGGAAACTGATCATGTTCCTGTGCTGCTTTCCCCTTCACCTTTGGTTTGTGCTCAGGATTGGGCTGAGGGAGGTTCGTGAGGGAGCTTGTTACCCTGGGGATTTCCAGCCCTGCCTTGCAGAGGCAGAGCTTTAGATAAATGCTGAGATCCAGCCTTGCAGGGACCCTGCTTCCTCCCAGCCCCAGTGAGGAAGTGGAGCAGAAATGCAGAAGGGGAGCCCTGTGTGTCTCCTTCTCCCACCCCACCCTGTGATGGTGTTCACAGGGATCTCAGGGTGAGGGAAGAATCAAGGATCTGACTCCATGTTTCAGAAGGCTGATTTATTATTTTATGATCTATATTACATTAAAACTATACTAAAAGAATAGAAGAAAATGTTTGATCAGAAGGCTGGCTAAGAATAGAATAGCAAAGAATAACAAAAGCTTCTGTCTCGGACAGAGCGTCTAAGCCAGCTGTGATTGGCCATTAATTAGAAACAACTGCATGAGACCAATCACAGATGCACCTGTTGCATTCCACAGCAGCAGATAATCAATGTTTACATTTTGTTCCTGAGGCCTCCCAGCTTCTCAGGAGGAAAAATCCTAAGGAAAGGATTTTTCATAGAAGATGTCTGTGACACCACCCCACTCCAAACCTCTGTGGCTGCATCTCACCCATTATGGGAGATCTCATCTATGGAGGGGTCAGCACTGGGGGAGCTTTTCCACACCTTCAAGCAGGTGGGGAGAGTTTTGAGACCTCAAAGCCCTGCTGGAGGTGATGTTTGGGGCTGGGAGTGGGACAGGTTTGGGGTGAATGGGCCCCACCTAATTTCACCTTGGCTGCTTCCAGGGATGGGGCATCCAGCACCTCTTTGGACAACCTGCTCCAGTCCTTCACCACCCTCATCATAAAAAATGACTTCCTTGTGTCTGGATCCACATCTTTTTAGTTTAAAACATTGCCCCTGTTTTAGTTCAGCAGGCCAGAAAAGAGAAGCTGCTGGTTCAAGCAAGGACGTTGCTTGTACCCCAAGTGCTGTGCTGAGCTCCGGGTGAGCCTCAGGGGCTGCACATCTCTGCATTGCCCACCTCTCCCCGGGGCTGAGAGGATGTGAAAAGCAGCAAACTGTAGCCCCCAAACCGGGGGAAAATCCAATTGTTTCCAAGCTCTAAGCTCAGGTCTCAAGCAGAGCAGGAACCTCTGGAGATAACGCCGTGTCTGTGTGTGTGTGTGTAAAACGGCCTCGCCGAATCCCCCAGCTTTAGCAGGGCTTTGAAAAAGATCTGGGTGGTGATTCAAAATCCAGGTTATGACCTGTGACCTTTGGATGAGAAATTGTTGCCATTTAGGATGTGTTAGGAGGTCCATCCTTTTCATCAAATGCGTGTTTCTTCTTGCTGCGGGAGGCAATCACACCGGTATATCATTAACTCGCAGAAAAGGAGGCTGTAAAAGAAGTTGATGGGGGACCTTAGCCCACACCCTGCTGGGGTCTGCTCGGAGCACAATATCCCAGCGACCATGAGATTAAGCTAAAGAGAAAAGTGAAAATGCTTTTCACGATTCACACGCCCTTTAGATTGTTTTATTAAACCATTTGAATAGGGATTTCCCTTTCGGCCGACAACGGGGCCCGGCCAATGCATAGTTCTAGGTTGCTATGACTTAGTTGGTGCTGGCTAATCACAAGTGAGGGCAAATTTCATATAAAATATCTCGGCCCATTGTCAACCTAATGCGGCGTGACAGTGGCAGCACAAAGGGGGATTCATTCCCCCCAGCAGGTAATAAGGACGATTTGCCATACCAACCAGGCAGTCTCGAGGGGGGCTGTCAAATGCGATCAGAGCAGCGAAATGGAGCCTCGCATTCCATTCTCAGGTGGGCGAAGGAGATCCTTTTGTTCGACCATGTTGCTTCTGATAACAGAATACAATTATATCCTTTTTTTTTTTTTTTTTTTTTTGCCTGTATCCTACTGACCGTTGGGGCTGTTTTTATAGCGGTTTTAGGGGCTTGCCTTCTTTTTCTTGCCTTGTTTATTTTTTTCCCAAAGCCAGGAGGGACCCCAATGATTCTTTAGCCTGGAGAATTTCACCCCAGTCCTTTTCCTCCTTCCCCTTTCATTAAGGACCCTGTCCAGGCACAATGAGCGCCCTGTATCTCTGCTAATCACCCCCAATTGGCACACACAGCTTCCTTTTGTCCGGAGCCTCCCGGGGATGTTGGGGAGACCAGGGGCAAATTCGGGGCGGATGGATTGGACCGTGCTGCTCCAGGAAGAAGGAATATTCAGGAGAAGGCATTCACGGGATGGAGGGAGGGGGGGATCAGAGCCTTTCACACATGACCAAGCCAACAGAAAGGCAGATAAAGCACTGAGCGGGGTAGGTAGGGAGACATACACGGCAATGATTAGATCAGCAGAGAGATAGGGCGATAGGGAGAGAGATAAGGGAGTGTTTGCTTTGCAGGTATCAGACTCGGGTTACTGATACCAGACCGTCCTGCTGATTTGCCTATCTCGGGGGTCTGGTTACCTGCGAGATCACCTGGGGTTGTTTTGACAGTGGCTAATTGGGGAGAGCATTCCACCCTGGGCTCACAGGCAGGGCAGCAGGGAGCACTGGCCCAGGATACCAGGCTTGCAGGCTGCCCTGGCCTTGGGCAAGCTGGCTCTGCCTGTTCCAGGTACAGCCTGAAAGGTTTGGGGGTGCAAAAAACATTTGGAAGTGCTAGAAAAGTTTGGAAGTGCGAGAAAGGTTTGGAGGTTTGAGTGCCACGCTGGAGGTTTCAGCTCTGTTGTGCAACCAGAGCCATGAGCAACCAACAGGGAGAAAGTGAAAAGAACAAGAATGAGAAAGTGAAAAGAAAAAGAATGAGAGAAGACTCCCATCACTCAGATGTTTTGGGGAAACTTGGCCTTCAGGATTTTACAAGCTGAGCTAATCCAACCTCCTTCAATCCAGCATTGCCTCTTATCTGGATCACCTTCATGTTCCCTGGCAGGAATTGCCCATTTAATAATTTCCCTCCAATGAGCTGAATCACTGCTAATCTGATCAAATGTCTTTTTAGGGCCTTTCATCTTCCCAGGGATGTGTTGACACTAGCACAGCTGGTTCAGAGGAAACAAGAACTCAATCAAAACTCCGTTCAAAACACAGATGGGACCCAAACCTAACCTTTCCTTTCAGATATGCAAAAGTGTGGTTAACTTCTTGTTATTACGCATTTGCATAAGTCTTTGCATCTAGGGGCCTGATTTTTAAGTGGTTAAAGAAGCCAGGCAAAGCCTGGAGCTGGATTTTGATGAGAAACTGTGCAGAGCCAGCTGGGCACGGAGCTCTCTGTGAGGAAGGGGACAGGCTGTGGTGCCACACAGGGCTGTGGGACAGCTCCTGGTTGGCATCACCTGCTGTGTCACTATAGGACACAAAAAACCACAAGCTCACACTGCTGTTCTCAAGGTGAAGAAAAAAGGGAAGGTTATTTTCTGACTTCAACATTTATGGTTTTCCAAAAGTGACAGCGGATTGGAGGGTGACAGTGCCACCTCTCCAATGACACTGGTTAAACTAACAGACCATCAACTTTCTCTTCTTCCATAAAGGAATGCAAAACAATGAGTTATTTACAGAAAGTATGTGAGAAAGTTTACTACAAGAATGTCAGCATCAGAAAGTTTAGAAAATCTTAAAACACCAAGGTAACAGTGCTGTGGGTGCTGCAGCTCTCCCAGAGCTGCAGCTGCTCCTTGGAGCCCCCCCCATCCCATTCCAGGGACAGCCTCAGTTACCTGCAGCACCAAGGACTGCTGTTCTGGTGGAGTGGGCTTCCCTGGATTTGGAGATAATCCCATGTGGGAATGCTGCTGAAGAGGAGGGGATGTGACACAAGGCAATGGCAGCAGGAGCTTGGGGAATGGCTCCAGATCTTTCAGGCCAGTCTGTGGAACTGTGTGGAGATTGGAGCTGTGGATTCCCATCTCTGGAAATGCTCAGGGCTGGGCTGGATGGGGCTCTGAGTACCCTGGGCTAGTGGAAGGTGTCTACTAGGGGGTTGGAAAGAGACAATTGAGGTCCCTTCCCATCCAAACCATTCTGTGATCCTATAATTCTCTGATTGCAGTGTCACAAAGAGATCTTTGAGGAATGCAATTAGTGATCCTTCTGCATGCAAGGGATCCCAGGCAGCCATTTGGGCTCTGCTCCTGTTCAAAAGTTCCCAAGGTCCTCAGGATAAGATTGATGGGGTTTATATAACCCTGGGCACACCTTAGTACAGCACAGAGCTGCTCTGGAACATCCTGAGCTGCTGCCAAGATCTGTAACCAGATGGGGTGCTGGTTAGAAAGTCTCCATGTCATAAATAATGGAATAGTTTGGGTTGGAAGGGACATTTAAAGGTCCCCCAGTCCCACCCCTTTGCAATGAGGTGACCACAACTCAGCCCTGAGGCAGCTCCAGGTGTTGAGGTTCTTCTGGAAGGCTCCATGGATCAACAGTGATCCCAGCATCACTCATGGGGTGCCCAGGCATCATGCAGCACAGGCTGAGGAGAACATTCCTGCCCTTTTCCCCACCCCTGTGGAATGCTGCAGGCTGAAAAGGTGCCCAAAGCTCAGGCTGGAGAGGGTAGGATGAGCTGTCTGCCCACTGCTCTGCAGATGGGGAAACTGAGGCAGAGTTTTGGAGTCACCCTTGTCCAGAGAGGCTCCCTTGGTGCAGTCACCAGGCTCTGATCTTCCCAAAGCCTCTGGAGGCTCCTCAGGGCTCCACAAGGGCTCCCTGGTGGGTCAGACAGAAAATCAGGGTCAGGGCATTTGGTGGTTTAGGCTTGGCAGTGACACCAAGGAAAGAAACAAAAGTTTAAAGACCTCAGGATCTCTTCCTTAAGCTTCCACTTAGGGAAGTGTTTTCCAGCACAACCAGGATGAACTGGACACTGCTCACGCTGCAGAATTTGGGGATGTGCTCTGTGCAATGAGTCTCCCTCCCACCAGGAATCCTGACTTGTCCTCTCCTTCCACTTAGGGAGGTGTTTTCCAACACAACCAGGATGAAATGGACACTGTGCACGCTGCAGAATTTGGGGATGTGCTCTGTGCAATGAGTCTCCCTCCCACCAGGAATTCTGATTCCTTTTAGAGTCCTCGTGCTGAGCACTTCCATCCTAATGGGTGGAAATCAAACAGCACATGTGGGACAAGGAGCCCCTTTTTAAGGAGTAAAGGGATAATTGAGGAGGTCTGAGGTGCTGCAGATGGTGAGCATGGGTCAAGGGAAATGGGAACTCTGGAAACAGAGGGAAGCTGAGGGCAGCTGGAGGCTGAGCCAGACTTATGTAAAACCTTTTGGTTGCTTTATCTGAGATGGGATCCTCTCTTGTACAATCCAGAGGAATGTGGGGAAGCTGAAGCTCAGCTGCCTCCGAGGCTCTCAGTGCCAATATTTGGTTTCCAACGTTCCCAGTGTTTTCCCCTTGAGCACTGCCAGGGTCCCAGCACCGTGACACCCCTGTGATCTTCCTCCTCCTCCTCCTCCTCCCCTGTGATGGGAACAGAGCTTGTTGCCCTCCAGCACTTGGGCACAGCCTGTGGATGGATCTGTCAGCCAGCCTGTGCCAAGGAGTTCCCTGTTCTCTGCCTTCCCCTGGCGCTGGGCCAATATTTAATAGTTCTGATTGGCAAATGATTTCCTGCTTGGTGATCATTCAAAAAAAAACCAAAAACTTCAGCATTCATTTTTCTTTTGCCCTACTATCACTCCTTTCCCTGGGGAGAAATATGTCCTGTGAAAATGTGAACCTTCATTTCTTAGTACGGTTTAGGTTGGAAGGAAGAAGCCTTTAAAGTTCATCTAATCCAGCTCCCTTTCCAATATATCAGCTTGCTCAAAGCCCCACCTAATTTCACCTTGGCTGCTTCCAGGGATGGGGCATCCACCACCTCTTTGGACAACCACCCTCATCACAAAAAATTACTTCCTTATGTCTGCATCCACATCTTTTTAGCTTAAAACCATTGCCTCTATTTTAGTTCTGCAGGGTCTACTGAAAAGTCTCTCCCCAGTTTTCTTCCAAGCTCCTAAAGACCATTGTGAGGTGGGGGACACCATCCCCATATCCTGAACTCTCAGGTTTTGGCTTTCAGGGATCTGCTGGTCAGGGATGTGCTGATCTGCTGCAAGTTCAGCAGAGCCCAGCAGTGCTGGGGGACTGGGGTATCCTCTGCTGGAATCTGGGGCAGCCTGGGGTGCTCTGCTCCTCCTGCACGTGGATCCCAGGGCCAGCAGGCAATGCCATTTGTGTTGGCATAAGCCAGCAGTGATGCCTCCATGTGCTTTTGCAAATCCTGGGAGCTCTGACTCACCAGTCCCTCTGGATTTTGCTCCTGCTGTTCAGAAAGCAGCTGTGCCTGCAAGGCTGTCAGAGCCTAGAGAAACTCCTTCTCCCAAGGGCCACCAGCTCCTCAGCAATCAGCAGGCTCGTTCTGTATTAATCTTTTCTGGGATTCTTCTTTTTCATCCAAAGTGATGCAGCGTGGGCTTTCATTCAGAGCCTACTGGTTTATCTTCATGGAGATGTTTCTGGGTGGATTCAAAGAGAGCACAGCGTGCTGAGAGCAGCTGGGTTGGTGATCTTTGCACTGCAGTCAAAACTCAAATTCACAGAATTCACAGAATCACAGAATGACCAGGTTGGAAGAGACCTTCAAGGTCATCCAGTCCAACCCAGCCCCAACAGCTCAACTCAACCCTGGCACCCAGTGCCACATCCAGGCTTTGTTAAACACACCCAGGGATGGGGACTGCACCACCTCCCCGGGCAGCCATTCCAGAACTTTATCACTCTTTCTGTGAAAAACTTTTTCCTGATATCCAACCTGTATTTCCCTTGGTGCAGCTCGAGGCTGTGTGCTCTGGCTGTGTCAGTGCTGCTGCAGACAGAGCCCAGCCCCAGCTGAGCACAGGCACCTTTCAGGAGCTGCAGAGAGTGATGGGGGCAGCCCTGAGTCTCCTTTTCTCCAGGCTGAGCACCCCCAGCTCCCTCAGGGGCTCCTCACAGGGTTTGTGCTTCACCCCACCTCAGTCTAAGGCTGAGCTTCCAAAGCTCCTCACAAATTCCTCACCACCTTTCTCCACTGGGCAGCACCTTCCAATGCCTGGGATGCCAAAGGTGCAGGAGGACCACAGGAACCAGGAAAACTGAGCTGGGATTAGCTCTTTGTGTGTGTAAAAGGCTGGGTTGTGCTGCTCCAAATACCACAAACACCAGCTTGTTCCCAGCTTCATTTCCAGTTTCTGAGTTCTTAGGGTTTATTTTGTTTATTTGGTCGGGTTTTTTTCCATTTTAATCCAGAGTCAGTGCAGTATGTCAACTGTTGTGCAAATCTTAACTGGCAGCTGTGGGTTTCTATCCCCTGGAGCCAAGGAGGGAATTGAAACCCTTTCTCACACTCTCTGTGTACCTAAGGAATCTGCCCAACCAGAAAGATGTTGGGAAGCCTTGGCACCTTCCAGCCTTCAAAGATGGGTGTCTCAAGAACCTGGAGTTAGAGGTACTTTCTGCAGACTCTTAGCTTTGAAAAACACAGCTCAGAGGAGCCAGCACAGCTCCTCCCCACAGCCCTGCTAAACAGATAAACCATTTCCTCTATTTCACCCCATTTTTAGCAAAATGCCTCTCCCAAGGGCACTCCAGAGGTCTGTGGTGTCAGAAATTGTGGGCTCACAGCCACACATTCCCAATGTCTTTCCAATCATGGAATGGAGCAGGATCCTCTCCTCAAGAGCAGACATGGCTGGGAAGACTTTCCTTCATTGTCTGGGAAATTTCTGGTTTTTTCCATGTTGTTTATATATTATCCAGCCCAAAAGGCACTCACTGCTTCACTCCAAGGACTCTGTTTCAAAAAGGAAAGATTTAGGGTTTCAAGAATGGAGAATGGCTCAGTGTTGCTTTATAGATGTGATAAAAAGGGATTTCCAGAGCAAAATAAACCATTCTATTCACCCTGCTGCATCACCACAGTCCATCTTGCCACATATCTGAGACACCTACCTGACCTGGGGTTAATCATTTCATCATTCAGGGAAAGACTCAGGGAAAATAAGTCACTGTCTGGGCAGAAGAACACACGAGAGCAGTTGCCACATATCAGACAGCTGAGATATTCATGCAGTTATTCATTTGCCTTCCTCATCCCACAATCTGAGAACCCTCTGCTGGGCTCCAATCCCTTCTCCTTACAATTCTGAAGACATCACTGAATTTAGCATTGCAGGCTCCTGGGGAGATAAGCAGGATTGTCCTCGGGTGTACAGATAAGGAAGGAGAAGCACAGAGCGACTGAAGGGTTTGCCCAAAGTCACACAAAACAGCCCTGTCACAGCAGAAAAGCAAATCTTGGGTCACATCATCCTCAGGCCTCTGATTGTCAAAATTTTACTGCTTAGCCAAGTGGTTTTGCATGTCAGGATGGGTTTGGTGCTGGGATAAGTGGTCAGAAAGTTCTGCGCAGAATATTCAGGGGACGTTCATTTTCTCAGATTTCAGTCTGGGCTTCTTAGAAACCCTTTCCAGAGAGAGAGAGCTCTGCTTTAGTGGACACCCCTAAGGCCCTCTGTAAGTCACTTTTTCACTGATATTCAGTACCTCAAGAATGGAGAGGGAATTGTGGAGAAGCAGCAGATATCCAAATCTGCGCCCTGCAGGGAAACTCAGGGAATCGAACGAGCTGAAGGCAGAGCTTTGGTGACCAAAATTAAGCGGTTAAAATGCTCTGAAGTCAACATCTCCATGAGGAATTGGTCCCTGCTCACCTCCTCCTTCCAGGTGACTTTCCAGAAGCTCTCCAAGCCCCAACCACCTCCTGCCACCAGAACCACCCAGAGAGGGACCAGGCCTGACAAACACCGGGCACTTTCCTGCTATCTTGGCCAAATCTCCTGCATTTTTATATGGCACCTTAATAACCCCTCATTTCCATCACAAGTGCGTGCTTTCCTCCTGCTTATCTCCATCTCCACGCTGCTCCTGCTCCATTCCTGCAGCCGCGCCGCCCCCGGCTGCATCCCGGGGATGTTTTTGGGATGCTCGGGGATGCTCGGGGGAAGGCAGGACATGTCCCATGGCTTTTGGGAGGTGGCAGGACGTGACTCACACCATGGCACGGCTCCATCTGCGTCAATATTGAACCCGCTGCCTTCACTTAGGGGGGTAGGAGATGTTAAAGCCAGTGCCCTAATTTCATGGAGTCATTAAGGGACCTGGCTGCGACTTTCCCAAGAGACAAAACTCCTCAGCTCGGTGCCCCGGGGCCAGAGCTGAGCTCCTTGGCCCTGCCTGCCTGCATTCCCCAGGTGGTTACCATCAGATACAAGGCGATTTGCTTCCTGTTGTGTGGCTCTTAAGTGGTGGCTGCATTTCAAAAGCAGGGGAGTGATTGAGTCTTGTCCCAGGCTGTAAAAGGCACCCGGCGCTTTCTGGGAAGAGCAGAGCTCTCTGTAATTGGTGCTTCTTAAGGAAAATCCCATCAATGCCCTCCTGGCTAAAAACCGTGCAGAGTTTAGGGGATGGACCTGAGATTTAGGGTTTGGTCTCTACAGACAAAACTGTCTGCCTGGAATTGCTTGGTTGTGGCCAAGTCCTGGCAAACATGGGAGTTCTCCAGGCTGCGCTGCCTGAAGCTCCATGGGGTTTGAGCTCTGCACCTGGACAGAATCATTGGATTGTAGAATCCTTAAGGCTGGAAAAGACCAGCAAGGTCACCGAGCCCAGACATGAACCCAGCACTGCCACAGAATCCCGTGTCTCCAAGTGCCACATCCTTTAAATCCCTCCAGGTGACTCCACCACTGCCCTGGGCCTGACAACCCTTTCAGTGAAGAAATTTTCCCTAATATCCAACCAAAATATCCAATTTTCCCTAAAATTTCCCAAATTTTCCTTCTTGGCACAGCCTGAGGCCATTCCCTCTCTTCCTGTCCCTGTTCTGTGGGAGCAGAGCCTCCCCCGGCTGTCCCCTCCTGGCAGGAGCTGTGCAGAGCCACAAGGTCCCCCCTGAGCCTCCTTTTCTTCAGGCTGAGCCCCTTCCCAGCTCCATCAGTCCTTCCTGGTGCTCCATTCCCTTCCCTGGACACTCTCCATCCCCTCAATATCTTTCTGTAGTGAGGGCAATGCCCAGGGAAACACCACTGAGCTGATGGCTTCTGCTGAATCCAAACCAAGGACTCCCAAGCCAAGGCCACCCCTCTCATCCCCACACAGGAGAAGTTTTCCTGCACAAACACCACTTTTTTTTTTTTTGGTCCAAGCTTGGCAAGGCACAGGAGGTTTGCAATCATCATTTCAGCACCCACAGCTCCTTCCCAGGCCTGGATCAGATCCCTCCTGGCAGAGGAAAGGGTGATTCCCAGGAGATGAGAGCTGGCCTGACCAAGGAACTTTAGGGAAGCACATCATCCTAGTCTCTGAATTGGAGATACCTGGGTTTGATGGATGGGCCTCCTGGTCGGTCAGGAATTACCTGTATGGTGGCACTGCAGTGGTGCTCCTTGGGGCTTGGGGCTGGCACTGCTTGTTGGTGACAAGGACAGTGGGATCCAGGGCACTCAGGAGGTTTGCTGGTGACACCAGGCTGAGAGAAGGGATGGAGATGTGGCTCTGAGCAAACCTCATGAAGCTCAAGCCCAAGTGCAAGGTCCTGTGTTGGAAAATCCCAGCTCTACAGAGACAAGGCAACTGAGAGGCCTTTTAAAAGAGTTTATTCCATTATCAGTCTCAATGAAGAGTGAGACAGATGAAAAACTGAACGCCAATCTATCAGATGCCAACCTGTTTCCTCATTACCTTATAAATATTACCTTACAAATATATATATTATAAATATTTTTCAGCCTATTAGCTTTTGCCAGGCAATGCTGCTAATACTTCTAACACCAATCACGTATTATTTTAATCGCTTATAATCACCTATTATTCCACCCCATGTGGTCTTGCTACAATGCATCTTTCACAGTTCTAATTCTCTAAAATATCTGGTCTTTTTTCAAGGCCATCTTCTGAAACTGGTTTTTAGAGATTTAGAGGTTATCATGGCATCCACCCCTCACCTCACCTCCTTGGCTTTTGTGAGGAGCCTTTCATTCTTCAGAGACCCCAAAGCTGGTCAGAAATGTTCATGGAGACCTCATATGAAGTGCTGCACCCCCAAAATTTGGTTTCTGGATCCCACCTGGACTTAGGCAAGTGTAAGATGCAGAATCCCCATTCCTGTGTGAACGGGGCTCTCCTGTCCATGCTCCAAGCTGAGCTTTCACAATCAAGAACTGCATGGTCATCATTTGCAGGATGCTGGCATCCTCCAGCATGGCCAGATGCTGAACAAGGGTTTTTCAAAATCACACTGGCGACCTCAGGGTTCCTGCATTTTCCTTTTTTTTTTCTTTTGGTTGTAGCCCTCGGTGAGTTAATAACCTCCCCAAGTGGCCTGGCAAACGTGTTCCAGGACATTGCTCATCCCTTCAGCCTGTAAGGTCATGCACATTATGGGATTTGCATATTGTTGTGTTTGGTAGCCTTCCCAAAGCAAAGCTTGAGCTCTTGCTTAAGCCTAAAATCCAGCCAGGACTGCCCCACAGTCGTGATTGCTCCCCAAAAACATGTTGAGCTTTTTGGCTTGGTGCATTAAACTTTCTTCACATTAGCAAAGCCTGGAAGCATCTGGAAGGCAAAGATTAAGCCAAAGTGCCCAGGGAAAGCTCAGATCAGCAAAATATGGTGCAGGGAAGGTTTGAGTGGTTTTTGAGCAGTCAGGTGATATAAAATTCATTAGAAGCTTTGGTGAAGTTGCATCGACTGAAAATGTGACCTTGTGACTTTATGGATCCATTAATATTTCAATGTCTCAGTGAAATAATCTAAAAAGTGTCAGGAAGAACACAGTTTATAGGCTAACTGGTCTGTAACCACAAGGTGAGTGGGGAATAATACAGGAGGTTCAGGGAGGCCTGTTGTCAGAATCATTGTGCCTGCTTAGAATTGCCCCAAAGGTTTGAGAGCAGCCCTGTTCATGGTAAAAATCCCATTTTTACCCTGCTGGTGTTTTCTGAGGTGTGGTGTTGAACTGTGGGGTCATTTCTTGTGAGTGAATAAATCAAAAACTGGGAAGAGAAAGAGAAATAAATTTGATATCTTGGAGTGCTCCCCACTTGCAAAGCAGTTTGAAAAGTTTGGTTTTCATTTTCATACATCCAGGAAAGCCCTTCCTGCTCCCCTTCCCTGCCCAGCTCTCCCTGGCATGGAAGGCTGTGAGGGAAGTTCTCCACAAAGACTAAAACTCCTCAGTCCTTGGCCAAGACATCTTCTAGTTATTCTGGTGGGATCGTTCTGCTGATCCCACCCTCCAGCCTGAGCCTGTGGGCACCAGGGAAAGCTCATTTCCCTCATTTCCAGTCCCCTTGGCAGGGACCTTGATCAGGCAAGGGAGGAGAACTTGGGGCAGGTGTAAGGTGCATTTTGAGTGCTGTCACTGAGTAAAACACTCAGCCTTGGGGAAAAGAGATGGAGGGAGGGGACAAGGCTTGGTTCACATCCTGAGGACTGAGGATGTGACAATCCTGGCATTTTCCTACCTTCCAGCCACCAGCACCTCTCCCTGTCAAGGAAGAGGAGCTTTACCTGGTGCTGGTCCCAGGTTGTTGTTAAGTGTAAACCTGCATTTTTAATTTTTTTGGGAACATACCCAAATTCTGAAGCAAAGCCCACAGCTCAGGGTCTGGCTATGTGGTGCATTGGCTGCACAGTACCAGATAGAATATTCCCCTGAAATTCAGATTTGCACAGCTGTCTGTGGTGCCATGGCCCTCTCCAAAGACCTGAGGATGACCCCAGTCAGAACTTTTTGGCTGACCTCAGTGGCCTTGGATCAAGCCTGGTCCTGTCTGTGCAGAAACTCATTTCCTAGCAAAAAAAAAGTCTTTGGAGTAGGTCCAAGCCAGACCACAGGGAAGAGGAGGATTCCCTGGCCTTCTGCCATGCCCTCCAGAGAAAGTGTTCACAGCACTGACCAAATCCATCCTTCGCTGGCCCTTCCTTGTTGTGGTGTTGTGAGGGTCCCCAGGACGAGGTGAGAGATGAGAATTGACTCTAAAGTTCTTAGAAGGCCTGATATTATATTATATTATATTATATTATATTACATTACATTACATTACACTACATTACAACATTATATGATATGATTGATATGATATGATATATAATAATACTACACTAAAGAAAGAGAAAGGAGACATCAGAAGGCTAGAAAAGAATGAATTATAAAAACCCATGACAGACCAGAGAATCTGACACAGCTGGACTTGGATTGGTTACTAAGTAAAAACAATTAACATGTTTGAATAAACAACTCTCCAAATCACATTCCAGAGGAGCAAAACATGGGGAAGCTGAGGCTACTCATCTTGCCAGGAGAAGAAATCCTGGCGAAGGGATTTTCCATAAAATATCCTGGTGACATTTCCTCCCTCTCAACAGCCACCAGGGAGTCGGCCTTCGTCCACGCCATCGCCTCCGCCGGGGTGGCTTTCGCTGTCACCAGGTCCTGTGCCGAGGGCTCGGCCACCATCTGCGGGTGTGACACGCGCCACAAGGGCTCTCCTGGCGAGGGCTGGAAGTGGGGAGGCTGCAGTGAGGACGTGGAGTTCGGCAGCATGGTGTCCCGGGAGTTCGCGGACGCGCGGGAGAACCGGCCCGACGCGCGCTCGGCCATGAACCGGCACAACAACGAGGCTGGAAGGACGGTAAGGGCGTTTCATCTCCTCCTTTCCTGTTGGTGTTTTCTTACCTGAGAGGATGAGTGGTGGGAGGGGATTAAGGGGGCTCAAAGGGCCTAAATCTGGGCAAATTTGTGTCACAAAATGGTAATACATGTCCTGTGATAGCTCTAGATTGATGTGACTGGTCTGTGAAGGCTCCACATGAATTCACCCACACACATGTAAATACCTGCCTTGGAGTCATCTGTCCAGATCTCTTTTATAGAGGATGGATCAAGGCAGGTGTAGGATGGGATTTCATCCCAACATAAGAGGATTTCTACCCCCAGAAGATGGGATGAGGATATCTAGAAGGATATCCCAGAAGCTGTGGATGCCCATTCCTGGAAGTACCCAAGGCCAGGCTGGACAGGGCCAGCAGAAGGTGTCCCTGCCCATTCCAGGGTGGTTGGAACTGGGCGATTTTTAAGGTCCCTTCCAACATAAATCATTCTGTGATTCCACTATTAGAGTTATTAACCCTTATTCCACTATTAGAGTTATTAATAATGTCCTAATTGTGGCTGTTTCTTTCCACTGACTGTGGGGCACCTGAAGTTTGAGTGCAATTGTCCATTCCCCTTCTCTGCAGCCTTGAGGGAGGAGAAGAGCCAGGAGAGCTTTTCCCACAACCCATCTTCTCAACCCTGTTGTATTTCCCAGGAAATATTTGAACAAAATTAGAGGCAATAGAACTCTGGTGCCTCCTGATTAAACTTGGATCATGCCCTGAAGCTGTTTTTACTTCAAACAATCTTGGAACAAAACATGTAGGGGAAAGGAGGCACAAAATCTGCCTTAATACACAATGAATCTTTTCCCTAGGTGGAATAATCCCAAAAGGGGGATATTCCTTTTTTTTTTTTTAATGTCAAGAATAGCCCATAAATCCAGAAGAATGCAATTTGTGGGAAACAATTTGTAGAACTGAACCACAAAGTCTTTTCTAACAGAGATTATGCCACAGCTTCTCTGAGATAAGGGGGAACAGGTTAATGTGGTCTTGTCCCCACAGCAGAAGGTCTTGCACATATCCAGGAGGACATTTGTGCAGTGAGCTGTACCAAAGCCACAGGTCCTCAGGCAGGCTGGGGTTTCCTGAGGGCTCCTGAAGTGGATACTGTGAATTCCCAGCGGTGTTATCCCACCCCACACCACAGCAGAGCTGTTGGAATACAACTTCTGACAGGGAAATACCACCAGAAACCAAAATTGTCTGCAATGGAGACGACCACAAGCAATGATGTGGTTTCTTCCAGCTCTGGCCTAAATTATCCCAGGAACCACCAGGGATGGGGCAGTTACTGGGATATGTAGTGGGAAAAAGAGGGCTGGGGAGAAGCTCTAGAAAGGAGGGATTTCCTTTAAAGTGAGAATTTGTTTTAAAGTGAGAATCCTTGGAAAAAAACAAACAAACATGTGGTGGTGTTTGTGGGTCCTCAGGATGAGGGAAGAGATGAGAATCTCGACTTCATGTTTCAGAAGGCTGATTTATTATTTTATGATACATATTATATTAAAAGAAAATTATATATTAAAACTACACTAAAGAAAGAGAAAGGAGACATCAGAAGGCTAGAAAGGAATGAATAATAAAATCTTGTGAGTGACCAGAGTCCTGACACAGTTAGACCTGTGATTGGACATCAAGTAGAAACAATTCACACAAGACCAATCACAGATGCACCTGTTGCATTCCACAGCAGCAGATAATTTTTATTTTACATTTCGTTTCTGAGGCCTCTCAGCTTCTCAGGAGGAAAAATCTTGGCAAAAGGATTTTTCATAAAATGTGTCCGTGACACAAACATCCCTGTGACCACAGGCCTGCAGAGGTCTTTTTACTCTAAGTTTTGTTCCTTGACTCTAGGACATTTTACAGGTATCAGACCACAACCTGAAATCCCACAGACATCACACCATGACCCGAAATCCCAGTATTTTAGAAAGCACTGGTGTTTTCCATCGTCACCATGCCAGCACCCACGGGACAGCTGTTCCAGACCTCCACATCCGAGTGTTCCCAGCTACACCTGAGCCATGGGCAATGTTTCCTATCAGTTCCCATAGGAACTCCAACCCCACTGCTCCTCCAGGAGTTTTGATTAAGCTCGGGGTGATTTTATGAGCAAAACCTTCTGCGGTTCTCCCTCCTCGCTAATTGCAGCCAGCTCTGTGGAGGGTGATACTCCGTAAATAACACAGGGAAACACCTGGTGAGCACCAAGGTGCTGATTCATGGCAAATCTCATGGACTCAGGCTGGCACTCGCCTGTTCACGTACCCAGAAATTTGCTGATCGCTCTGGAAATGCAGATTATCAAGTTGCATAAGGTTGTCTCCCACCCCAGAGTACTGGAGGGCAACACCTCTGTTTATTTAAACTCGTTATATAAGAGGTAAAAACAAGCAGCAAAGCTTCTGGGATCAATAATCACCCTCCCATTTATCCCAGGAAAGTGTTTTGTGTTGAAGCCTGAGCCATTAAAATCAAAAGTAGGGCTCTTTTTTTTTTCCTTTGAAGTGATTTTAGAAAAATCATAACCCTGGCTATAAAATAAAAACAAATCCCTTTTCAGTTTCTGAAAGTAGTCATAACAAGGCTTGAACCTTGTTTGCTTAACATATGTAAAGGATGGAGTTCTGTTCTAGATAGTTAGGACACTTCATCTTCCTTTTATTTCCAACAGAAAAGCTGCTATTTTCATTTATGAAGGAATTGTTTGAGTAGCTTTGTGTGTTCTTTGCTTCTCTGTCCAGATGTGTTTGAATTTTTTTCCTGTGTGACAGCACTGTAATATTCCTACATGAACATTGATAAGCCAGAAGTTAATAAATCTCCTTGGTGAAAGCTTTTTGGTAAATGCTTAAATTTGAGCTGGGAGTCAGAACCAGTCACTGAAAACTGTAAAGTACGGAAGTTTTATGGCTTAGACCCAGAAGTGACTGGGGGATAAGAGGATTTTTGTTCACAACAATATATCTATGAAAACATCCATAATTCCTTGGAAAATCATGGCCAAGTGGCAGGATGTCATAAATTTAATTACAGGTTAACTGTCACAGACATCTTTTATGGAAAATCCTTTCCTGAGGATTTTGCCTCCTGAGAAGCTGAGAGGCTTCAGGAACAAAATGTAAACAATGGTTATCTGCTGCTGTGGAATGCAACAAGTAGATTTTTGATTGGCCCATCTTGGATGTTTGTAATTAATAGCCAATCACAGCCCAGCTGGCTTGGACAGAGAGTCCAAGACAGCTGCCTTTGTTATCATTCTTTCTTTTCTATTCTTAGCTAGCCTTCTGATGAAACCTTTTCTTCTATTCTTTTAGTATAGTTTTAATGTAATATATATCATAAAACTATAAATCAGCCTTCTGAAACACGGAGTCAGATCTACGTTTCTTCCCTCATCCTGATACCCCTGTGAACACCGCCACAATTAACGTCTTCCTTCTCCTTTGCCCTTCTTCTCTTTTGCAGTCCATCATTGAGCTGATGCACCTCAAGTGCAAGTGCCACGGGCTCTCGGGCAGCTGTGAGGTGAAGACCTGCTGGTGGTCCCAGCCCGACTTCAGGGTCATCGGCGACTACCTCAAGGACAAGTACGACAGCGCGTCCGAGATGGTGGTGGAGAAACACCGGGAATCCCGCGGCTGGGTGGAGACCCTGCGGCCCAAATACAACTTCTTCAAGGCCCCCACTGAGAAGGACCTGGTCTACTACGAGAACTCGCCAAACTTTTGCGAGCCCAACCCCGAGACAGGCTCCTTCGGGACCCGCGACAGGATCTGCAACGTCACCTCCCACGGCATCGACGGCTGTGACCTCCTGTGCTGCGGCCGCGGGCACAACACGAGGACTGAGAAAAGGAAAGAGAAGTGTCACTGTATCTTCCACTGGTGCTGCTACGTCCGCTGCCAGGAGTGCATACGAGTCTACGACGTCCACACGTGCAAATAAATCAGGCGTAAAAACCCCCCTTGGCCGGGCTCCGAGTGGAGAAATGGATTTTTTGAGCCTACTTCCTCTGAGGTTGCAGACGTGAGAGAAGTCTACTTTTTTTGATATTAAAAAAGAATTAAAACTGGACAAAAAAATTTAAAAAATAAAAAGGCTAAAACTGGTTGGATAGAATAGGTCTAATGACTCCTGGGCTATCCCAAGGTACATCTGGCAGTCACACAAGTTCTGCCCCGATGCCGATGCCTCTGGAAGGAGAGCAGTTCTTTCCACCAGCCCACAACACTGAGCTGGAAAGAAGAGCATTAGCAAAAGCATGGATTTGCTCTGCTCCCACCCACCTGAAGTGACTCGTGTGATTAAGTGTCCTTTGAAAGACTTGCATCTTCCTAAGCATCTCCTTTTCTCTCAGCCAGGCAGAGGCTGTGCTGAACAGCACTGAGTTTCTGAGAGATCTCTCTGCAAACACGAATGGCCAGACTGTGTGATATGAGCAACAGCAGCAAAAGAAATAAAAGCAGATAAATTAAGGATTTTTAAAATAAAAAATATGACTACTTTGCTTTTGCCTTGGAACCAGAGAAGTCTACAAATATTTAACAGAGCTGGAGAGTAGGCAAGCTCTTGATGCGAACTTTTTAGCGTAGTAGCTTCTGCCAGATTGGACATAGGATCCTGTGACATCTGTAGAAATGGAAGGAGGGAGAAGAGGAGGGAGAGAAAGAGAGAAAACTTCTGATGACTTCTTGTAAACTCCCTGTTGGCACACAGGTGATGTGCACAGCATGGAAAAGTTCAGAGTCTTGTGTGTGAAGTGAAGAGGACTCTGTGTGCATTGAGAAGGACGCAGTCCCGCAGCTGGGAATGCTGCTCCAGCTCTCCAGCCTGGCACGTGGCTCAGCCAGTGAGTTTTCCTTGGAAACGTGGTGCAGTGAATCTCTGGGGCTGTTCACTCACTCCTGAGCACGGGACATCCCTCTCCTCAGCACCCCAGGGAAAGGATGGCAAGGGAAAGTGTTCACCCTTCCCACCTCACTGAGCAGGTCTGTCACCAGCAGTTGGAAAGTGCACTTAGTTCTTCCACTCTCTGCACCTGATGCAGGCTCCCCAGGCACTTGGCAGCAGCCTGAGCCCACAGGTCTGTCGGGAACATGGATCTGAAGGACTCATTGTCACCCATTAATTGACACGAGGGTGAAGCAGCCCACCACCACCACACCCCACAAGCTGGAGCAGTCTCAGACTCAAGCCAAACCTTGTTCCACAGCTAATTCCTGTAAAAGTGGCACAGATTAAAATGGACAAAACCCAGAGTGTGAACCAGCCCAGAGTTTGGGTAGGTTTGGACACAGAGCCAAACCCCAGCTTTGCAGTGCTGGCCCATCTCTGCTGCTCTGCTCACCCCTGAGTGCCCTCCTTGCATGGTGCTCTGCTTCCAACTCCAGGTCAGGATCACAGCTTACAGAAACAGGTCTCACCTCCTCCATGGGCATCAGGAATTCCTTCGGGGGATCAGGCATGAGCTCAGCCCACCACCTTGGTATTTACAGCACTGGAACCCTGCTTGGGCTATTCCTGGTCAATACTGGGGTAAATGAGAGGTGAACCAAGCACAGTCACAGCCTGTTTTAGCCCCAGATGCACTTGCCCTGTGTCCTCTCTGCCTCACCCCTGCTTTTGGGTTCCTATCCTGGAAAAAGGACAATGGATGGGTGTTTATTCTGTCTCTTCAGTACAGAAAGGGAAACAGGGCATGAGTTAATTCCCATTTCATGGCAATGTAATCATGGCCCTTGGCTGGATCACTCCTGGAAATCTTTGTAGAGAAATCAGAGTGCTCCTCTCTGTGTGTGTCAGCCTTTTCCCAGGAACCAAAGGAGGGAGTATGCAGAAGAAGAAGGGAACAAACAGAGCTTAATCCCATCAGAGAGAAAACAGGAGGAAATGATGCCTCCAAGGGCTGGCTCTGACTCACAGCGTCTCCTGGGACTACTCCTAGGTTGGTGCAGTTTATGCATCACCCATTTGTCTCAGGGCTGTGCCCAAGGGCACAAGCAAGATTTGCTTATTGATGGAGGCACTTCTATCAGTGCTTTGCAAAAAAAAAAAAAAAAAATGCTGCAGTGAAATGAGAGCAGAAGGAGAGAGGAGATCGAGAGAAGCAAAGAAAAATATGGGGAGAAAAATCAATCTGTGACACCTGTCCATGTGAACACTGCACATCATCAATGGCCACACACCATGTGGAGAAGGCAATAGGTCACTGAAAACTTAAATGAAGATCAATTAAGGGATGTATAACTGATTTTCATAATGCAGTCTTGGAGAAAAGGAAAACTTAATCATGGGAAATAGAGAAGGAAGCCACTGCAGGGGGAGATTGCACCTGTAACCAACATTCAAACACAATCTGTCAGGAAAGCAAATGCTCCAGAAAGCCACACAAGGGGTGGAAGACATTGATAAATTGGAGAGGATGGGATAAGGGAAGATACATCTGATTTACTTAATGTGATGCAGCGCAAGCAGCCACAATGAGAGATGTCAGACATGTCCTACCAGGAACTTCTGCCAATAAATGGTGACACAACAGTGGAAATTCAAATCACTGCAGGCCACCACAGTCCCTTCAATCCATTGACTGCAGCAGGGTCACACCCACAACTGGTTCTACCCTAAGATTTTTAAGCCAAGTGATTTCAAACTCCTTCTTTTATACCACACCAGTGAAGGAATGGGTTGGAGGATTTGGTTTCCATGAGTGGGAGCTGGAATCTGGCCCCAGCCCATTCACAGTATGTTCCCATCCACCATTTCTGCTTTTGCACCAGAACAAGCCCAGCATCACCAGCAGGTGAAGCGTTTTGAGAAGCAGGGGGGGAAAAAATTGAAACTGGGCATTTGCTGAGCAATTGCCTCTAGAGGTGAACAAATTTTGACTGCAACAGTGGGATTTATTTCATCCGGTCTAAGCTATTTATCTAATTTTCTGCTGGGATCAATGGCAAGAAACAAACCCAGAAGGTGATTCATGGTATTTAGAATGGTACCTAAGTTATGTTTGGTTAAGTGCCCTCTGGGTGTATCTCTGACTTAGCTGCTGAGCTCAGAGCAGACTGTGAGCTCTTCCGTGGGTCCAGACTGATGATGTGAAATCCACCATGAGTCAAGGAGGTGAAGCTACAACCTGATCATCATCTGAGATGGGCTGGAGGCTGTGCTCCTTCCCTCCAAGCTGGGGTCAGGCTGGAACCAGCTCAGTGGTTGGGGACTCCTCCCCATCCAAGGGGATTTTAACAAAGCCTGTGGGTGCTTGTTTGGGTTTGTTATGTAATTAATCATCCCTGTGCTGATCCAATGTAAGGGGCTGAGCAGCTGCTACTAAAGTCGATGAAAAATGCCTGAGTGAATTCTGTTCGTCACCCCAAACACAACCAGGGGGTTCCAGTCCTGGGGCTGGCTCTGCCCATCCCTGAGGGGGAAAAAATCCTGCCAGGGGTCTGGGAGCTGGGCCTGTGTTTTGGAGAGGGGGCTTGGGCCATTGCTCACTGCTGCACATGAATTTGGGAGGTGTCTTTGGAAAACTGAGATCCCTCTCCACTGCCTACACTGGGTGTCTCGAGTCAGGGTTTCCACTGAACCAGTGAGAAAATTTAGCCAGTGATGAGTGAGGTGCCATCCTTCCCTACAGGAGATGGTCTGAATGCCACCCAGAGCTGCCTTCTGCCTCAGCTTCTCCTGTGAAAACAGCAGGACATTACTTATGGAAGGGTCTTGGCATTTCACTCAATAATAGAAACATCTGGTGACATTTTACAGGTGCCCTACAGTGTCCTGTTGGGGTTCAGATGTTGTTTCAATGGCCTAAGACCCACACAGATCATAAACCTGGGCAGTCAGAGACCTCTGGGTGTCCAAAATGACCCAAGATGTAATCGTGTAGGCAATTGAATTGGGCACTTCTCTTGACATGGTTTTCTGTCAGACCTTCTCCCCCACCTTGGTGTAATGCTCCAGTTTATAGTCAAAAGGAAAACATCATTCATTTCCCACAAATGGGAGCTGGCCATCTTCACCTCTGTGCTCCCTGGTGTCCTTCCCTGGTGAGCTTTGTCCTCAGGCAGATGGTTTGTACCAGAGGTGTCTCTGGCAGGATGGGGGAAAGGGACAAGGTGTCACCCAACAAAGGAACAGATGTAAAAAATAAAAGTGAGAAAGGACCATAACTCCATCCTCTCCCATGCTGCTATCCAGCCTCTCCTTTAGCTGGACAGATGGGTCAGATGGGCCCCATCAGTTCCACATCCAAGGTATTAAAGACAGTGGCGTTACCTGCGAGGGGTGAATTAGGCCTCATCTCTTTTCTTTCTATGAAAGAAATGGAAAGTTTAGGAGTTTGGTTGTCTTGTTGGGTGTTACTTTTTTTTTGTTGTTGTTGTTGTTGTCCTTGGTTTGGTTTAGTTTTAGAATCTGGGGGCTTCTCTTTCTCAGAGAAAATTAATATATGGAGAGGGAAGAACATTTTTGATGCTTGATCCCAGTTATCTCTCTCACTGAGTGTCGTACCCAGCATTGACAGTCTTCTCCAAAGCATTTTGAAATCTCCCAAATTGCTTGCACGCCTCATGGGAAGCTTCACGTGCAGAACTAGAGCAGTTGGGGTTTAATTTTTGGAGGGGATTGCAGAGACAACCACACCACAAAATGCAATATGGCACAGACATCCCTGAGTCAGCACTGACCACGTCAGCCCTGCAGTGCTGTCGTCTAAGCTGAGCACTGCAGATTTTCTGTATTAACAAACCCCAGAAAACAATTTCTTCTGCCTCTCAATCTCAAATATTTTTTGGTGTTTTCATTGCATTCATTTGCCACAGAAATGTCCCTGGATTATGTTACATTTGTCATGTGTCTTCATATTCTTATCATGCCCCCATCCTTAAATTAATATACAGGAGAAAAACTCTGAGCTTTGGGTCACTTTTTTTTAAATTTTTTTTTAGCTTCAAAGATTGGTTTCAGTGCTGAAAATCTGGTGTTTGATGTTGTTGGGGATATTCAGGGATGGAGAATGAGCACTCTGCAGGAGCTGGGAGCTGTGAATCCAGTCCCAGGGTCTGCACTATGGAAATTACTCCAGACTTCCCTTGATGCTTTAACAAAATCCATTTGGGAGGATGAAAACTGGGCCATGAAAGGCACCAAGCCCAAGTGCCCTGCTCAGATCTGTCATTCCTGAGCTCCAGCAGCTGCTGGGGTGAGATGTCAGGGAGTGTTGGATGAAGGGAGAGAAGGTGGGCTGGGCAGGACAAGACCTCATCTCTTCTTCATACCTATAATTTCCTACTTTCTACCTCCCTCCAAGCTAAATTTGGCTGCTTTAATTGTGACTTTTCATTATGGGAGTCTCTCTTTTTTCCAGATTTCCCCTCTCTCACTGGAAGCAGCAGTGACATCTGGCTGAATTGTTTTATTCACATTTTAACCCTTCCATCCTCCTGTTTCCTGCCCTTCCTTGTGTTCTCCAGCAAAGTTCCTGCTCTGCAGCTCCTCACCCCCAGCTCAGGTCTCCATAAACAGCTGTGGGGTGCAGATTCCTCAGTTTGGTGGGAAATGGGGGCTCCTCTGGCCTCCATTTCCAGAAGGGGTGTTTAGTCCTCATTCCTGCCCCTCTCAGTATTTTCCTGGCTTGGTTAAGTTGACTGCATTTCCCACTTTTCTACATTTTCCAGAGGGGTCTTTGGTGCATTTCCACTTTGGAGGAGGAGATTTTTCTCAAGCATGAGCAAGAGGCCAGGAGTTGATTCCCAGGCAGTGGCACCTAGAGTGGGACTTGGAATACAAAGTGAGATGCTTAAAGGCAGGTATCTACATATGTGTTAGGTGCCTAAATCCCCATAGAAACCAAATTATGGGCTCCATTTGCCTAAACTCAGCGTTTAGGGCTGAACTAAATTATTGAAATAGGTGTCTAGAGCCATCTGGGATGCTCCAGGGTACCCCAGTGGCTCCTAAAAGCTACTCTGGAGCAATGTGGGCTTCCCTTGGATCTCAGGGCATATCTGGCAGAGCCATACAGATGGTTCTCCATCAGAGATGGGTGTCTAGATGTCTCAATCCCATGCAGACACAGGCTTGTGTATGTCTTCATCCATGAGCAGGATCCCACTCCAGATTCCAAACTCTCTTTAGATTCTCTGAGGTGGAAAACTGGTCATGGTCTCAATTCTCACTTAAACCAACAAAAATCAGTCACAAGTGTCTCAAGGGGAGCAGAAGGTGAACCTGTTCTGTAAAAATAATTATTTAATTCACTTTACTGCCTGGTTTGTCATGGCTGTGACCCCAAGGGAGCATCTGTGCTCTTCCTGCTGAGGAGCGCATAAAGGGAATGGACAGGTTCCACCAAGTCATCCATGGGCAAAATCCTGCCCTTAGGTGGACACCACCCAGATGGAGGAAATTCCTGAAGCCACAAGGGTCTGTTCCACATGATCTCCTCCTCTGTCTCTGTGGACCTTTACTTACACCAAGGAAGGTCTTGGACAGCCCCGCATGGAAGTGGGGAAAGCGTGAGGAGAAGCTTTCCCCATTTCTCTTCCTTTTCCAAGTTTCTTCTTATTATTTATTAGTATTTATTTATTTCTCTCCATTCATTCCTCTCCACCAAAAATCCTGAAGGCAGATCTGCTGCAGACACGGGCTGAGCAAGCAGCTGAGTGTCACCCATGGTTCTGAGGGATGGCACCATGGTGTCAGAGCTCCTTGCCAATATTTCCACCTGCTGCTGCCCCTTGGAAAGCGCAAGAGGTTTGAGGTCAGCCTCCCAAAAATTCCAAAATCAGATAAAACCCTCCTGATCTCTGCTGTAGTCCTGGTCGTCCCTGTCCCCAGCTGATGGCAGCTCAGCCTCCACCTCCTCATCCCAGTGGGATCCCACTCCATCAATCCCTTGTGGCATCACTTTCTGTCCCTGCCAGGACCCAGCCTGCCCAAACAAGCCCTGCTGTAGCTTTGGACTCTCTGACAAGCCCACCAGCAGTGTGGAAGGCACAAAACACAAAACCTGTAGCACCCCAGGGGATTCCCCCACGGTACAAAACATGCTTGTCCAGCACTCAGGGACAAGTCTCTTCTTGTGAGTGGGTTTTTTTTGCTGTTGCTTTCCCTTCCCACAGACTGTCTGCCTGATTACATCGCCTCCTTCAAAGCTCCATCACTGTCTGTGACCCCTGCCCTCACCCCCGTGTACAGATTGCATGTATGATACAACCTGGAATTCCAAAGCTATTGTACAAAGTAGAGTTGTCACCTTTTTTCTTTTTTTTTTTTTTTTCCTCCCTCTCAGTATTTTGTTAAGTCTGATGATTTTTTTATGATTATTTATTTTATGAATAAATGTATATATTAGTAAGAGTATATATTTGCTGAAATAACTCATCGGGACAGTGTTGTTGCTCTGCTGTTGTGCTTGTGACCTCATTGGCTTTTACCCCATTTTCTACTGACAGCACATTAGCAATGTCTTGTAACTGTTTTTTGTTACCAGTTAAGTTTGATAGATGTGTTAACTTTATAATTAAAATCTAAAAAAAGAAAAAAAGTGCATTAATTTTAATTAATTCTGCGTTTGGGTGCTGTTTCCCACTGTTCCCTAGTGTTGACTGGATGGAATTTCATATTACAGGCTGAAATTCAGCTGGGTTAAAAGAAATGAGAAATAAGGTTATGAGAAATAAGAAATAAATATGACTTCCTCTTGTGGGACAGGAATTGTGTGCTTTGGAAGAAGAAATGTCACCTGTGCTGTCACCATTTAATTCATGAACAGTTCCTGTGGGAGGTGACAACACAAATATAAATAAAACAAATCCATTTTGACTGCCATGAGTCCATTTCTAAGCTGAGCATCACCAGGACAGGGACCCAGTTTCTTCTCCCAGAGCAATAAAAAGCCAACATGGCAAAGGGATGAGTTTTCACAATGTCTCTGGAAGAAGAAGAAATTTCATGTTGGTTTTGCCAATTCAAATCACTCCTTCCCTCCTTCCTCTGTTATTACTTTAGGTTGGGAGCCTTGAACCTGCTCTAAAACCAACCTTGATGACTTCTTTATAACTGACAGAGGGATTTAAGCACATCCAGAGATTTATCCCAATTATTTAAACCACAGACCTGAGCTGGAATAAATCACCTTCTGGAGAAATCTGCTTTCTTACAGAGGCTCTAAATGAACACATCTATAAATGTGTTCATTTATAATTTATTGTATAAATGTAAAACAACTTTTTCCTGGGCAGGGAGGTGGGCAGCACGCTGGGACAGAATATCCCCCTCCCAAAACCACCCCCCATGCCTGGCTTTGAGCAGCACAGGTCAAACACCACAGAAAGTTTCAGCATTCCAGGCTCAGCATATTTTCAAGAAATAAATGATAAACATTCTTATTAAAGAGCACTTGAGATAAGCCTATTTGTTAAGCTGCGTTGCCTGCTTTGCCAGGTTTGAGCAAGAATCTTTTTTTCCTTTTTTATTTTTTTGAACCTAAATAGGAAAAACTAAGATAGGAGTGAACATCTCAGTTACTCTCAGCTTACAGATACTATTAGCCCCTCCAGATCATTTTAGGAATGAAATAAAACAGTCTTATTAACTTATTGCTGCCTCATGACCTGGACTTTTCATTATTTGGGAAACTCTTTAAGTTTCCTTTTGGTTTTGTAGAATTATTCCCCCATGGGAAGGCAGCACAATCTGTGGTCACATTTAGCCATGGCAATTGCCTTTGCTCAAGACAACCCAGCTCACAAAAGTCACCCAAAACTGCTCCACAACCAAGTGGGAGATATTTGACATGAGAGCAAAGAGTCAAACCTCATCCCCAGGCATGATTTAAGGTTGGAGGTGCTGCAGAGGGGTACCAGGAACCTGACAGAAGATTTGAGAGCTCCGTGTTCCTTTGAGAAACAGTGCACTGAACTTGGTGAAGCTTGGTCACCAGCAAAAAAAAAAATTCATAGAATTAGAATTGGAAATAGAATTAGATTTAGAATAAGAATGAATTAGAATTAGAATTTTAGAATTAGAATTTTAGAATTTTAGGATTAGAATTATTAGAAATAGAGTGGTTTGGGTTGGAAGGGACCTTGAAGTTCATCTCATTGCAACCCCTTTCCATGGGCAGGGACACCTTCCACTATCCCAGGTTGCTCCAAGCCCTGTCCAGCCTGGCCTTGGACATTTCCAGGGATCCAGGGGCAGCCACAGCTGCTCTGGGCACCCTGTGCCAGGGCCTCAGCACCCTCAAAGGAGAGAATTTCTGCTGTATCTCACTTAAATTCCCCCTCCTTAAGAATGAAGATGTTTCCCATTCTCCTGTCACTACAGTTCTTGATGAAGAGTCCCTCTCCAGCTTTCATGCAGCTGCTTCAGATCCTGGAAGGTGCTGTGATCTTCTCCCCAGGCTGAACAGCCTCAAATTTCTCAGTCTTTCACCTCAGCACTGACTGAGCTACTCCTCAGCAAACCATGGCCAGGTTCACCCTTCTGGCAGCACTTTATCCCCTCTCCTGACTGCTTTCCATGCACAAACAGCACCTCAAACCAGCCTGGGATGTGCCAGATCCACAGGAACCGTGCAGATTGTTCTGTACCTGAGTTATTTGCACCAGTATGGTGGAAACCAACCACTCTCAATGTGGATGATGCCTCAGGTTTTGGCTTTTATATTTTCAGGTTCTGTGCTGCTTTAGTGTGTGGGTCTGAGCTCCACATCAGGGCATGGTGAGCTCTGTGCACAGAGCAGGGAGACAAAACAATTCCTGCTCCAGCTGGGCACCAAGGACAAATGATCCAAATCTCAGCCCAGGAGCACAAACCCCGTGGGACTGCCTGGGCTGAAGCTGGAATGGGACAATGAACTGCAAGGTGCAAATGGAGCAGAACTGATCCCAGGGAGAGAGCCCGGGAGCGCTCGTGCATTTTGGGGCCATTTTGGTTCATCTTGGGTGCAGCCCTGGCTGGGCTCTGGTGCTGCCCAAGGTGCATCCATGGAGGCCTTCTAATAAATACCTAATACTCTAATACTTTAATACCTTATACTAATAAATACTTTAGCTCTATCTAGTCTCTGTGCTAGGCCAGCCTGCACAAGGCATCCTGAGCAAGGCCCCCAAAGCCTCCATGAAGTCACAGCCGTGCCCCACAGGCTCCATGGGCTGCAGGGAGTGGGGCTCAGCTCATGGATTCACCCAGCCCAGTGAAGGTGCCCACAGAACCACAAACAGGCACGGCAATGCCCTCCAGGCTCTGCCTGTGCTCTGGGTGCTGCTCCATGAGTCTGTGTCATGTCTGGGAGCTCCAGGGAGATGTCTCAGATCCCTCAGGATATTCACCAGGTGTTAGACACTCCAGCCAAGTGACTGAGCCCAGTTTGCCTGAACTTGAGGTCTGACTGTCAAGTTCCTGTTATTGTTCACAATGAGTTGAGGGATTCATTTCACCATGAGGGCTGAGTGCCGCCTGTATCCTGTCACAGACATCTTTTATGGAAAATCCTTTCCTTATGATTTTTCCTCCTGAGAAGCTGAGAGGCCCCAGGAACAAAATGTAAACATTGATTATCTGCTGCTGTGGAATGTAACAGGTGGATCTTTGATTGGTCCATGTTGGTTGTTATTAATTAATGGCCAATCACAGCCCAGCTGGCTTAGACAGAGAGCCCTAGCCACAAACCTCTGTTATCATTCTTTCTTATTCTATTCTTAGCCAGCCTTCTGACGAAATCCTTTCTTCTATTTTATTAGTACAGTTTTAATGTAATATATATCATAATAAATCAGCCTTCTGAAGCATGGAGTCAGATCCTCATCTCTTCCCTCATCCTGAGCGCCCTGTGAACACCGTCACAGTATCCCTTTGGAAATCTGGATTTGGCACGTACAGACCCTCTGGGAGCTCTGTGTCCTTCTGGATTGGCAGGGGGACACCCAGAGGAATGACACTGAGACACCACAGATGGTTCTGGACACCTGTGTTCAGTCAGGCACCTGGAAAATCCCATCTCCACTGGCTGCAGCAGGAGCTCAGAGCTTTGAGCACGAGCAGGCAGCACTTTGCATCCTGCCACCCAAATGATGATGTCTTCATCTGCAAGTTGGATCCCGCTTGAGCAATCAGTCCAAGCCAGCATCCTTTGAAGCTGTGAAATCCAGCTGAAAGCAGCTCCTGACCAGCAGCTCACCAGGCCATAAAGAAACACTCTGTGACCCAATGAAATCTGAAAGCTCTGCCATCTCACTGCTACCCAGCCTGGCTCTGGAATTTGCTTACTGATGTCTTTTATTTGCAGGTGTGGAAGGGATTTTTCCCCCCACCATGCAGTCATTTGGAGGCACACAGCCAGGTTTGCATTCCACAGGGCTTCAATCTGGTCTGGGATTTGCCTGGGAGTGTCAGCAGGTGAAGTGCTCACTAATGAACTCGGTGGTGGTGCTAGGGTGAGGTCAGCTCAGTTCCTCCTCGAGTTGGTTTTGTGCAAGGGCAGCAAGGTTAAATCACTTTAATGGTGATTTAGAACAGGTCTGTGGTCTGGAGCTGACCCTTTGGATCCTTGTGCCATTCCTCCTGGTTCTGGAACATCAGGAACATCACAACACCCTGAATTCCATCTACTCTTTTGTCAGACGGGAGCACAGCAAGGCTGTGTTGACTACGCCTCACCAAGCCTTTGAGCTCTCAAAAATCCACTTGCTCTGCAATTTATTTTTTTCTTGGAATATGTGAGATAATTCTCAATCCTGTGTGTGGGAAAGAGAGGTTGAGGTGAAGAAATGCCAGCTTTGCTACAGTGAGAATTTCCTTCATGCAGGAATCCAGGGAGAGCCTTGAACCTGTTTGTTCTGTCCTAATCAATGCAGCTGCTCTGTGCAGGAAGTGCCTTTCATCCTGGGAATGTCAAGGCCTTTATGGCAGCATATGGAAATCCAGGTCCAGGCCTCTCCTCCCTATCAGACAAAGGCTTGAAGCCCTGCCTGAGTCACCAGGGACTGATAACTCCAGCCGGGTCTTGAGCAACCCCACAGGAATTCCAGTTTCAACAAACTGCTGCTTTCCAGAGGACAAATGCTTCCTGTGGAATTTCTGTCCCTCAAGCTGCTCCTTCACGAGCAACACACCCAGATTCCAGGTGTGTTTCCAGATTCCAGAAATTTATTTATTTCTAATTTCTATCAAAAATAAAGAAGCAGCTTGGGTCCTACTTATTTTTCAGACCCAAGGTCACGGAAGGGACCACGCGGGAGATTTTGGTTAATCAGGATGAAGATGGGGGAGTTTTTTTGACCAAGAATTGTCACTGTGAGTGCAGAATTTAATGAGGCACAGCCCCTTCAAGCACCTACAGATGGTTTTACCTTCCACATTTCCATGCCAGGACTTTGCAGGGGATTTCTCTCTGCTGTGCTTCCCTCAGTGTCCCTTGGGACAACGCGATGTCTCGATGAAGTGGGGAGGGCAGGACAAGTAAATAGTCCTGAAGTGGGGAAGGGAAGGACTTTGGCTGACACTGAACAGCTAAATCAATAAGGAAACTCGTTCCTGGTCCAGCCATGGAGTGGGAACACCACCCTGCAAGCACCACAGTCACACAGGAGGGGTTTGGCACACGGAGCTCACCTTTAGGCTTGTTAATGAATGATAATTGAGTGGTCCTCAAGAGCTCTGAGTAAGTTTCCCCAGGTCCCAGCTGTTGTTCCAGGCTGGCAGGGGCTGCTGGGCACACCTTGCCTTAGCAGCAGATGCTGTTCCTGCTGGGGGAAGAGAAAGGTTACTCATTAAAAGGCAGCAGGCACTCCAAACATGGAATAAAATGTGACCAAAGGACTGGCTGTGCAGCTTGGATGGATTGGTTTCCCTCCCCTTTAATCAGGATGTTTTGGTAGCTGGGGAGCACAATGAGATCCAGGTGTGATTGTTGCTATCACAGCCTCCATCACAATGATAATCCTTGTTTTGTGGTGGTGCCTCTGGGCTCATCACCATCCTAAGACCATCCCTCATGTGCTGGGTGATGCCCAAACACAGCACAGGGTGGTGGATCCTGCCCCAAAGAACTTCCAGGCCCAGGGATCTGGTTTTGGCTATCTCTGTTTCCATCCACAGTGATGCTGATAAATAAAACCAGTTCTCAACCATTGCTGTGGGCTCAGCCATTTGTCTGTAAAAACAGCTGTACCCAAGGAGGTCACACAGCTCTACACGCCAAGCAGATATCTTACAAATCATCTAAATGCAGAAAAACATCAGATTTTTAACAGCACAATGACTGGTTAACTAGAAAAAAAGTCAGGTCCACCTTTCACCATCATTTATCAAACCTGTAATGTCAAGGAAATTACTTTTTTTCCCTTGTGGCTTGCAATTAGTACAAGCCAATAAAAATCTGAACGTTCTGCTAGCTCATCAAGCAGGTGGTTAGAGCTTGCTGGCATGGAGAAGGTGGGAACTGCTCTGTAAGCACAGGTTATGTGGTGCAAGCTGGCACAATCCACCAAAGAAACCCTTGGGCAGCCAGGCTTTGGGACACAGCAGTGCTGAGAGGTGAATGTGGATCCAATACCCATTTCTCATCATATTACACCCAGGAGACATCCACTGTAATTAGGGTGAGAGCAACAGAAAGGTTTTCTGCTCATGGGTTTGATGGCAGAAATCTCCGCCACAGGGAGCTGTGGGTATTTAAATTTATCTGAATTTAAGAAGCAACTGGGCAGTGTTCAGCAAAGAAAGACATGTGAGGAGGTTTTATATGAAAAACTCAAATCTTCCATGGGAAATCTCAGCTGGAGATTTAAATTTATCTGCATTTAAGAAGCAACTGGGCAGTGTTCAGCAAAGAAAGACGCGTGAGGAGGTTTTATATGAAAGATTCAAATCTTCCACGGGAAATCCATGGGAGTTGGGTGGAAGTGTCACCCTGGGTTTGTCCTCTTCTCCTTCCCTTTTCCTACACCTGGCCTGTGTCAGAGACAGGAGATGGGGCAACACAACCTGATCCAGCCCAGCTGATCATAAATCCATGGACATAAATGTGAAACAGATCCTGAGATACTACCATTCCTTCAACACTTCATGGGGGAATGGCTTTCAGAAAAAGGTGATTTCTTCTCTTAGTCTGACTGAAAAAAATGAACACAGTGGTCATTCCACCTGACTTTGAAAATATTAAAATCCTGACAAATCTTTACAGCCAAGGAGAGAGCAGGTCACGTCCAGCAAGGGATTTTCATGGCCAACCTGGGTGTCTGTTTCAGGAGATGAATCTCCCCCTGGGGGTGACTCTCCTCTGCCCTGACCACAAAACAAGCCTGGGCTGACTGACTTGGACCTGGGCATCTCACTTTTAGAGGTGCAAATTAGGGCTGATGAAACCTTCCCAAAATTGCATGAATCAGATTTGCAGGATTCCCCATTGTGAGGTTGAACTTAGAGAAAGTATCCATAAAAAGGTATAAAGCACTAAAGAAAATGTACATATGTTTCAGAAGTGTTTTGCATGAGTTAAATAAATTTTGGTATCAAAATTTCCTTTCAACATGTCAGCCCCTGGCCTAAAAATGGTTCTCCCTGAAAAGTCTACAATGCCTCCCATAAGAAGAAAACCTCTTGATAATCCCAGGACCTGAAGAGTGAAGGCCGCCTCTAACTAGGGAGAAACCTGCAGCTGAAGACACCAAAACAAATCCAATTCTTGACCAAAAAATGCCCTCAGTGTCTGCCCAGGCTATGAAATAATAAATCCTTAATGGCATTAATCTGAACAGCTGCTGAAGAAGCACAAAAGGCTTGAGTTGAGTCAGCTGGATTTCAACTCTGTGGCTGCAAGGAACATTCAGACCTTGCACGAGGTGTTCAAACCCAGCCCTCACCTTGCTGGATCATTCCCAGTGTGCCAGTGGTGGAGGGTGGGCTCCTCTTCCAGATCCAAAGTCATCACAGCTGCCATCTTTCACTTGCACAAGGATTTCTGTTGGATTTTTCTGTTGGATTCAGGAGCTAAATCCAAATTGGGGGTGATTTTGAAGAGTAAATTTAAGGGGCTGCAAGTCCACGAGCTCCATAAACTCAGTCTTTTCTGCTGTTCTTAAAAAAAAAATGTGGATTTTCCATGGAAAAGGGAGGAAATTTGGGACATTTCATTCCTAACCTGCTGCAGACTGACGACCAAGCAGAATTAAATGATTAAATTATTAAATTATTTGTGAGGACAGAGGAACTTGCACTTATTCCAGGTCCATGACTTCTTAGTCTTAGGAAT
Source organism: Zonotrichia leucophrys gambelii (assembly GCF_028769735.1). NCBI lineage: Eukaryota > Metazoa > Chordata > Aves > Passeriformes > Passerellidae > Zonotrichia > Zonotrichia leucophrys. The sequence continues at coordinate 2,643,537 of NC_088171.1, forward strand.
GTGCAATTCCATAGGAAACTCCCCATTTGTTGGGAATACTCTGAAGTGTCCAGATCACACGATGGTCTTTAACTTTAAACTTCTCAGTACAAATAGAAAGCAAAAGTTGCCTCAGACTTTGGATAGTTTGAATCTTGGATACCTGACAGATTAAAAGCTTGGGAATCAGCAGTTTGGAGAAACAATGAGATTGGAACTGAGTCTTCTCTAGGTGTGTTTTCCATGCTCTAAATTCATGATTGGATATTCTTTGGGGACTCCACTTCGACTGAACTGTCTCTCTAGGTGTTACCATCTCAAATCATTGATTTCATCACTCCTCTAGGACACTCCACTAATCCCTGCATTAAAGACCATCTCTTCCTTAATTCTCCTCTGACCTCCAAAGTCTGACCTCCTCTGACCTCGTTAGCACCAATCTTTCAAAAGTGCCACCATAAATTGTCCATAGAGAATTTATTCCACCCTCCTCAACCCATGGAGATGCCTCAAAACCCACCCCTGAAGCAGAGTGCCCACCGAGGTGGTGAAAAACCAACTCCAAGCATCTGGTTTAGCAAAGACAAGAGTGCAAATCCATAAAGAAGCATTTTCTCCATAAGACTTGACTTCCATTTTTTGTCCTCCTTGTTCACCAGGGCAGCAGGGAGAGACATCTGGTGGCTGAATGATTTCCTGCAAGGAAAATTGCAGGAGATGTGTGTTTGGAGAGGTGTTTTTGGAAAGGGATGTCTCTAGAAGAATGTGTCCCTTAAGGGACATGACACCACTGAGTTTGCTTGAAGCACCATCGTGTGCTGCCACATCTCCCTCTTCAATAGCAAAACTTCCATCTGTTTCTTGGGGCAAAAATTGTGCCAAAATGTGTCTGTTGAGACAATGAATTTCTTCTTGTTGCCTCAAATGCTGGATTTTGCTGTAAACAGACTATATGTCTCATCCCAGCCCTCTCTCATTTCAGCTCAGAGGACATCCAAGGGGTGATGATCAATCCCATCTTGATTTGTCCTTTTCTAAATAAAATATTGGGGGAAAAAAGAAGGTTTTCTCCCACTAGGCTTCAAAAGAAGCTCTTCTGCCCTTGGCAGCAGAGGTGCAGGTGGGACAGAGGGTTGGTTCATCCCTGCAGTCCTGCAAGACAAAATCTGGCTGAAGAGAAGAGCTGCAGCACTAAAACCAGGATCTGGAATTTAATCCTGCAGAGGGACTCTCAATAATTCCTGCAAATTCTCCACTCTCATGGTATTAAACCCTCTCAGGAACTCCAGGTGTTAGAGCTGAGGCACTGATGTCTCCATCCAGACACAGCTGGGTTGTAAATCCCTCCAGACTCTAAACCTGAAGAGTCACCAGCACAGGGATCAATTTGATCTTGATTTTCCAGATCAAAAATTCCAAATTGATCTGGAATTTTCCTCTCAGAGGATGAAATAACAGGGAAGGAAAAGTGACCCAAATGAGCTGCATTCTGCACTGCTGCCCCACATTCTGTTGTTTTCCCATTGCTCCTGGCACTCGAAGATCTGAAATGCAGCATTTCCATTATCCCTATTTTACTTTTTATTTCCCCTGGGATTTGCTGAGGTACCTGGATTTTCAGTGGCTGTTGTAGGCTCTAAAGTGCCCATCACCAGAGGTGCTTCCATAGAGACAGAGACTCTTTGCTCCTCTGTTTGGACATGGTTTTCAGATCAACATTTCCAAGGTCAGTTTTGGGCATCAACCACCCACCAGTGACAACAGTCCTCCTCCGTGCCTTCCCACCACTATTCCTTTTGATAATAAATCATGGTCAGGACACTTTCCACTAACCCAGGGTGCTCCAAGCCCTGTCCAGCCTGGTCTGGGGCATTTCCAGGGTTGAGCAGCCAAAGTTCAGCTGTGTGACCACATCACCCACCTCACGTTCTTCATCAAATCCCCATCCACACCTTCCCCGTGATGGAGCAGAGGCTGCTCACCTTTATTTTACAAGTGAGGAGCAGAAGCACAAAGAAAGCAGGATGTGATTTGTTTCACTTGGTTTTGGTCTCCTAAAGCTGAGGAGTTGGGTCTCTTGCTGCCTTCTGGAGAGGCAGATGGAGATGTCTCATTCTGCAAAAGCTGCTGAAGTGAGGCTGATGTGACACACCAGGAATTAGAGTCATCCTCTGACCCCAAAATTGATGGAATAAATCTCTTTCCAGACAACCAGACCTCTCTAATTAAGCAGAAGGTGAAAGACTACCTTGGATTAGACATCAATTTTTAGTAAATAATGTGAGATGGGTCCCAGAGCAAATAACTCCCCCAGTGTTGCACTTGCATCACAGGGATGGAATCCCCACATTCCAAAGGCCAACCCAACCCTTGTAATTTGCTTTTTGCCAATATTTAGTCCACATTTTCAGTCTTGCAACACACTGGACTTGCAGCCCATGCTCTCCAGAGCCATCCATCCATATCCTCAGGGATTGTAGAAATGATTGCAGCAGGAAAAGGCCCCTGAGGTTCATTCTGAGCATAACTTGATGAGATAAGGCTCAGCCTACGTCACAGATGGGAGGCTGCAAACCCTCCACCACCACAGGGCACAATCTAATCTAACGACTCCGTTTGTCTGATCTCTCCTAATTTTTGCTAATCTAGATGAGAAAGAGATCTTGTGTAGCCAGAAGCACATTTCTCTGCTCTGGCCATATCAGATGGCCCAATAAAAGATATTCACCCTCTCCACAAATTCTTGAGTGGCCTTAATCCATTGTAGGGTTGATTTTCCCCTGAATTTATGGAGCATCTTTTAGGGGATGGACCAATTTCCCCAACAATACTTGACTGGAAGGAACATCCTCACACTACCCCCCCCCCCCAAAAAAAAAAAGCTAAGAATATTTATTTTCCATCAAACTGGGAGAACCCATGCAGACATCTCTCCTCTGGGGCAGTTGATATGGAGGCTCTGTGGCTCAGAGATGCTGCCTCAACATGTGCTGTGTCTTTTTATCATTCCCCATGGGCCATACATGGTTAAAAAATCCAGAATCAGCACCTCCACCAGGGACAGGAGGGATATTTCTGCAGGCAGGGCAGTGCCAAGCCATGGGGACCAGCTCCCCATTGCTTAAAAACATTTTAAACCCAGGACAGAACATGCGTGTGGAGGGACCTGAGCCACACAAAAGACAATGCTTGGCAAGAAGTAATAATGGTATTGGGGAATTAATGGGAAGGTGGCAATTTCTGAGAAACCCAGGTCCACCACTGAACTCAGGTGCACAGATTTTGTCCACAGGTGTCCTTCTGGCATCTTAAATGTTTATTTCAGGGACTGCAGCAGCTTTTGTCTGAGATGTTGTGACCGTGTTCACAGGGGTCTTAGGATGAGGAAAGAGACAAGGATCTGACTCCATGTTTCAGAAGGCTGATTTATTGTTTTATGATATATATTACATTAAAACTGTACTAAAAGAATAGAAGAAAGGATTTCATCAGAAGGCTAGCTAAGAATAAAAAAAGAAAGAATGATAACAAAGGTTTGTGGCTTGGACTCTCTGAGCCAGCTGACTGTGATTGGCCATTAATTAGAAACAACCACATGAGACCAATCACAGATGCACCTGTTGCATTCCACAGCAGCAGATAATCAATGTTTACATTTTGTTCCTGAGGCCTCCCAGCTTCTCAGGAGAAAAAATCCTAAGGAAAGGATTTTCCATAAAAGATGTCCATGACAAAGTGTTCTCACCATGAGAACACAACCTGTACCTGATCTGAGCTGGCAGGATGAGTCCCATGTCCTGTCTGAGAGGAGAGGTCACCTGAAGGAGGATTTGTTTCATTACCACTCTCATAGTTCTAGATTAGGATCTGAATTTTGGCTTCCTTTTTAATCAAAGAGGTGTAAAATTTTATACAAAGCAATTCTTCCACCCAAAGATGGAAGAATTGGGTGGAAAAACAGCTGAGATCCTTCTGGAGGAGCCTCTCACCCCATTATCTGATGAGAGACACAAGGTGTGCAGCCTGTGCTGAGCAAGGTATTTTAATAAAACATATTTTAAGGAGGAATACTTTATTTTCCCCACATAATGCTGCAGATAAGACCATAATCTGAGCACGGCATTAATGTGGCCTTATCACATCTGACCCTCTCCATGTCAGATATCTCTGCACATTTCCACGTGCTGATCCACCCATGACGTGTTTTGGCTGCAAAAACAGCAAGCGCCCTCCTCAACGGGGTAATTCATCTGGAATAAAATCTCTTTCCTCTGGAATAGTGACACCATAGAAAGCTAATTCCAAAATAGCTATTCTGGTCACATTTGCCACGAAGACAAGTCCCAAGGAGATGTAAAACTGGCACCACAGACCTCGGCGTCGTGTCCCCTGTAGAGAATTCCTCAAAGAATTCCCATTGTCCTGCCTGCCTCTGACTGAGAGGTGACAAAACCAAGGAGCTGGGGGGAGCACAGAAAGGAAAAGCTCTGCTGCCTGGAGTATTCCACGTTGCATGGGAAATCTGGGGCTCTTTTCTGGCAAATGTATTTTAATTACCTCCTTTTGTTTACAGCCTTGTTTCGTGTAGCGCTGCCCTTGCCAAGCAGCCCAACAACCTCTCCAGGCACTTCTCTGCCAAAATCATCAGATCTGCTCAAACATCCTGACACCTTAGAAATAATTCGTGCTGGATCCATGCAGTTTATTTTCTGAGTTTTGAGTCTTCGTGTGCATATTTCTCCAACTTGGTTCTGAGTGCTAAAAATCAAGAAAAAAGGTTTTGTGAAAATCCAGGGAAGAGGTTTTGTTTCTTTTCAGCTCTGTTTATCACATGGCTGAGAATGTAAATGTGAGGAAAAGTCCAGATATATAAAAGGTCTGCAGTTGAAGCAGAAAGTGCCATAAGCAAGAAAAAAAAAATCAGGCAAAAAGTAGCAATAATTCAACAGGGCACACAAAGTGATGCACAGAAATAAATGAAAATCATATTTGTTCATCCTGATCCTGATGTAGATAGAAAAGACACCTTTAATAATTCTTGTCCAGTGAAAAATGCAAACAAACATATGTGAGAGCCTAGGAATGAAGCTATTAGACTTTTTCTGAGGTTACACAAAGTTATGCCCAAAAATAAATGAAAATCATATTTATTCATCCTGATCCTGATGTAGATAGAAAAGACACCTTTAATAATTCTTGTCCAGTGAAAAATGCAAACAAACATGTGTAAGAGTCTTGGAATGAAGCTGTTAAACTTTTTCTAAGGTTACACAAAGCCTTTTTTCTACATTGCAAAGAGATTTTAAAATGCTGTCAGTGAGATCTCTGCTAACTCTGGCTTTAATGACTACCCAATAATTATGACATTAAGATTTGTAGCCAAAGGAAAGAAATCATCTGGCAAATTCTCTTTGCCAAATTGTCATCTTTAACCAGAGCCTACCTCAGGGAAAGCAGTCAGAGGCTCAGTGCAAGGAGTATAATTGATTCCAGGGAAATTCAGGAGCCATCCAAAACAAAAACCATATTTGTGTGAATGAACAGATGAATAATTTCTAACTGGGACTTATTTACTCATGGATCTACCCACAAATGAAAAAGAAAGAGGAAGATTTGTGACTGCCAAAGGTTTATTACTGTCCTGGCTTCTATATTAAATTTTTCCACGATGGTCCGCGTGCCTGAGTAGCTCTGCTGGATTTAGTAGGAATTTTGCATGAGAAAGGATCAGCCCAAAAGAGCTCTGCTCCTCCAGCTATCTCCAGGCAGAGACCTTTCATTTTTAAATTGTTAATAAAGGGACGTGTGCAGCACCGACAGCCACCACCCACCTGTTTAACAAACTTAAATGTGAAATTGGATCCTTCCCATTATCCTGGCTTTGCCTTTGATGCAGTTCCAGAGCTTAGGTTGCCTTATTTGCCTTTAATTTCTAATCCAGGCTTGCAGCCAAGTTTAGGACACACTGTCTCTTGTATAACAGCATCTTCAGCATGAGCTGTAGCAGGTCCATGAGCATCTAGAAGAGCTCTCATGGATCAACCAAAAGTCCCCTGAGGTGCAAAACTCATCTCCAAGAGCAGACCAAAGAGGACCACAAGAGACAGGGAACTTTGAGAAAGATTCCTGTGATGCTCCTTGTCTGATCTCCAGGCTTGTGGTGAGGAAAGCTGAGTGTTACCAGGATGAGAATGTCCTTGAGAAGGTTTGTCTCCCCTCAGTCACCCCTGCTTAACCCCTTCCATGTGTCCAGCAAAGGGTGCTGGGGAGTGGCTGTGGGGTCAGCAGTGGGAATCACAGCATGGAAGTCGTGGAGAGCCCAATGGACAGTGCTGGGTTATCTCTGGCCAGGGTTTATGTACAAATCACAAATGGGACAGGACTGCTGTGGAACGTGCCTTGAGCTGTTTTATTTTCCAGCATCAGTCTCATTCCATGGTCATGACAATGGGAAGATGCCAGTAGCTCACATCCCAGGCAGCAGACCAAGAACTTAATGTTATAACTTACTTTATAAGTTTTTTGACCAATCCCACAAAGCAAAAGCACATTGACAGTAGTTCTATCAATGACTATAAGCACATGTACCTTTGGTGAAACAGTGCTTGCTTATTTTAAATCCAATACGTGCTTGTAAGCCTTAAACACAATGCACGGAGCTCCATTATTAAGCTTAAAACTCCCTAATATCTCACTAGATAAACTTTTTTGCAGTTTAGGGAGTTATTCTAGACAAGCATTAATACATAGATCATTGTTCTATTTGTCCTTACCTTTCTACTCTTTACATGATTTTTCTGCTGACCAATCTCATGGCTACTGCTTAGCTCTGCTCACAGTTCTGCTGTCTCTGAGGCTTGCCTTTTGCAGCTTTCCCAGAACCCTCTGATTTTATGGATTCTCACACTGGGTGCTCTCTCCTGTCATCCACAGGACGTGGTATGCAGTGAGGGATAGCTGACATTCCTGAATGGGTGGAGAAGGATCCAGAACAGCAGAGTAATGGTGGTGAGGTTTGACTAACAAGGAAAAGGTGTTTGAGGCCCTGAACTAATGTCTGAGGGATCTCCAGGGTAGGATTCCTTAGGAGAAGCTCTTCTTATCACCTGCTCTGAAAGATCCAAGGATGTTTTTACACTTGAAAAAGGCCAGGAGCAACATTACACCAAGGTGGTTCAGGTATTTTTCTGGGACATTCCCCCATGACCTCAGACAGAAAGCACAATGATGCTCCCTCCTTCCTCGGAGCAGACTGAAGAGGAAACATCCTGAGATGGGATGGGGAGCAAACACTGTAAGATCATTGGAGGGTAGCACAGTTGGGATGGTCAGAGACAAGGGATCTTTGAAGCCATGTCATGGAATTTGGGGTTTATTGCAAAGGGCCTGGGTGCAGGGGCCTGCTGGGATTTGGGGTTTGTTACAAAGGGCCTGGGTGCAGGGGCCTGCTGGGATTTGGGGTTTATTGCAAAGGGCCTGGGTGCAGGGCCCTGCTGGGAGCTGCAGCCACAGCTCTGAGCAGGCCCGAGAGAAGAGAGGGGGAGAGAGGATGAGAGAGTAAAAGAGTTAAAGAATAACAGAGTAAAAGGGGTAAGAGCGTAAAAGGCAAGAGTTAAGAGACAAGAAGTAAAAGACGAGAGGTAAGAGTGTGAAGCTCCCGTTACAATACAATAAATTTTCTGTGTTGAATATTCTGATTCTCACTAACCAATCTAGTACAACATGCAAATCCTATAGTATTTACATACAGCCTATAAGAATCACTACATTACCATACTGTGTTACATTTTAAACCCTAAAATCTCCTCTTTGGGCTCTTTCTGCCAAGCTGTAGGGTCTGTTCTGACCCTTGGGCCTGTCTGCAAGCAGAGGGTGTTGTTTCACCAAAAGGGGATCACCCTCAGCCAGCCACACCATTGTTGTCCCATTGTTCAGTAACTGAGGTATCTCAAAGCTTTAATTTCAATCTCGCTTATAGTTTCCATATTCTCAAAATCTTTTGCCAGACAATCATATTTGTAAGGCTTTCCTGTTTCATCTTCCCCAACAAACACCTTGTCCAGAGGAAGATAATCAACATCTCCTCTGTGTCTGGCTCATCAGCAGACATGTCAGTGTCTTGGGCTGCAGTGAAACACCCACCTACACTGGGCTGACTCACTGGTGAATCCCTCAGCACCAGCACGGTGCTGCAGCACATCCTCCCTTCTTCTCCTGCCATTGTAGATGATTCAAGCAAGCAGGGGTGGACTTGTCCCCTCAACAAGTGCCAGGAGAACCACAAAAAGTCCCCTCCCAAGCCAGCATTATGCCAGGGGTATGGAGATGTTGGGATCTCTCACTGCTCAGAATGGCCCCGAGAAAAGTTGGAAAGTCTCTTTTCCCAGGCGGTGCTTGAATGAGTCAGAGTTCTTCATTGCTCGGTCTCAAGGTTGTTTATTGTTCCTTATCTATAAAAAATTTTCTCCTGTCCAGCCGACAGGACAGTTCCAGGCACTCTGCCTGCCCCAGGGTGGTGTTATGTCTTTATACTAAAAACTAGATATACAATATTTACAATTACTTTCCAATACCCATCACCTATGTTAGACAGTGAGCTTCTACTCTAAACCAATCTGTAAGTGCCACCATCACAGCAGAAGATGGAGGCCAAGAAGAAGAAGGAGAAAGGCTGGACACACCAGATTCCTCCATCTTACCCCCTGAACCCCCATTCTAAAAACCCCAAAAATATATTTTTCACCCAGTGATAACTTCACTAATATTCTACTTAAACTGTTGTGGCTTGCAGATCTTCATCTAAGGTTGGCAATTTGCTCCATGGGTCATAATCAAACCCACAGGTGTTTTGGGCTCTGTGCCAGGGTCTCTGAGCCCCCTGGAAGGGGTCCTGGCAGTCCAGGACAGCCAGAGGGATGTCCTGGGTTCCCACAGGGAGATAACTCTGTCCCTGGGAGCACACACAAAGGGGGCTCAGCTCCAGAGCACACCGGGATAATGCAACTCCTGCCTCCTCCCAGCTGGCACCTCCCTGGCTCCCTGAGCCCTTCCCCCAGCTTAAAACATCTCAGCCTTCCTGGCTCAGCTTGGCTGAGCTCTAAAAACATGAATAAGCTTCCCCTGTCCCAAAGCCAGCTGGCAAGGATGCCTTGGATGGGACCCTCCGTTTGTGACAGGGAAAACACAGGAGCTGTCCCCTTGTTCAGCTGCTGGGGACAGGGGGACAGAAGGTCTGTTTGTGACAGTCTGTGACACTGTGTCCAGTTTGTGACAGTCTGTGACACTGTCCAGTTTGTGACATGGGTTTGTGGCACAGGTTTGTGACACTGTCCAATTTGTAACACTGTCCAGTTTTTGACACAGGTTTGTGACACTGTCCAGTTTGTGACACTGTCCGGTCTGTGACACTGTCCAGTTTGTGACACAGGTTTGTGACATGGGTTTGTGACACTGTCCAGGTTGTGACATGAGTTTGTGGCATGGTCCAGTTTGTGACACTGTGTCCAATTTGTGACACTGTCCAGGTTGTGACACAGGTTTGTGACACTGTCCAGGTTGTGACACAGGTTTGTGACACTGTCCAGTTTTGCAGTCCGTGACACTGTCCAGTTTGTAACACGGTCCAGTCTGTGACATGGGTTTGTGACACTGTCCAGTTTGTGTCACTGGTTTGTAAAATTGTCCAGTTTGCGACACTGTCCAGTCTGTGACACTGTGCCCAGTTTGTGACACAGGTTTGTGACACTGTCCAGTTTGTGACACGGTCCAGTTTGTGACATGGGTTTGTGACACTTTCCGTTTGTGACACAGGTTTGTGACACTGTCCAGTTTGTGACACGGTCCAGTTTGTGACACTGTCCAGTCTGTGACACTGTCCAGTTTGTGACATGGGCTTGTGACATGGATTTGTGACACTGTCCAGTCTGTGACACTGTCCAGTCTGTGACACAGGACACACAGTCCCCCCAGCCCCAAACACACAGAAGTGTCCCCAGACGCACCCCACTCACTGAGATGACCTCATTGTGTTATCAGAGGTTAGAGCAGAGCAAAGCTGAGGGAGAATACCCTGATTAGAGGGCTCTCCCACAATATGACAGAAATACCCTTTTGTCTCATTATTTTCACCCCCAGCCCCTGATACTGAGCTTTCTATCAATGCCATAACTTGGAGGGTTATGGGCTCATCCAGTTTAAGTCCAGCTTAGCTCTGCTGTCATCAGGACAAGATCTGGCATTGTGTCCCTGCTGCTGGCTTCTTGGCATAGAGAGGTTTTGTTTTGATAATTTCATTTTCCCCCCCTCTTTTCCTCCTTCTGCTCCATCCCTGAGAAAGCCTGGAAAAGGTGGCAGTCACTTTGTTGCCCAAAAATAGGAGATTTGACCATGGGCATCCATCCCCCAGGAGAGTTGGGGTGCGGCACACGCCCACCCCCTGTTCCTCAGGGAGCTGAGGTTCCACACCCACGCTGTGCCCAGCAGCCTTTTCCTCCCATCCCTCACACAATGCCTCTCCCCAGTGCATTCAGGATTGGTGTGTGCAGAAAATAGCCCAGAAAAGAGATGGATCACACAGGAAAAGCTACTTAGTCCCTAAATAAAGGAGGAGAGTGATTAAACTGCTTGTCTGTATCTTCCCTGATGGGTTGAGGATGGACAGACAGACATTTCCTTAATGCCATTACAGTATGCTAATTAAACACTTCTCTAAATTTAAAATGTATTGACATTTAAAAACATGACACATTTTACAACCAGCCCTCCGAACAACACACTAATGATTTATTAACTGCTTCTAAATGTTAAAAATAGAAGCTTGAAAGAAAACGCTTCCCTTTCCTCTTCCCTTTTCTGGTGGCAACTGTTAATAAAGGATTTAATCACCCATTTTACATCCTGTTTAAAAAAGAAGGGGCTTTCCTGATAACAGATGCCCCTCTGGCCAACTGGCAAGGGAAAGGGGAATGTATGAGGGATATAAATGTATTTCAGAGGACAGCCAACAAAAAAAGGGAGAGGGGGAGAGAGAAAGAGAGGGAAGAAGAGGAGGAGGAGGAGAAGGGGGGAAGGAGAAAAAAAAAAAAAGAACCTGAAAGGATTAGAAATTAAAAAGAAGGTATTTTGTGCTGAGCTAAATATTATTTTGTTTCCATTGAAAGGGTTAAGAAAACAAAGACAGAGTTGACAATTTCTCCCGACTGGAAGCTGGGAATGGCCCACGGTGGCACAATGCTATTATTCTTGCATGGGCCCATTCTCACTGGATTTTCCACAAAATCTTTAATAATTTGATTCTTTTCAGCCTCAGCAGCCAGCTGAGCTCTTTAAGAAACAGTAACAAAAACCCAGAGAAAAACCCACTACTGAGAGGGGAGCTTTGGCGGAGAGCTGAGCTGAAGCCGATTAGTTTGGCCTGAATAGAGCAGCCGGGTCCTCGAGCTCCTGCTCAGCCTGGAGCCCTCTGGCTCATTCATTGCAGTACAATATCACCACCAGAGCCCAGGCCTAGACACTAAATTACACTATTATAAAACTAGATTGATACACAAACTTTCCCTCCCAGGCTGAGTAGGGGACTTTTATTTTTTTTTTTCCCTCCAACAATTTTTTTTTTTTTTGGGTTTTCTTTTTTTTTTTTTTTTTTTTTTTTTTTGTGGTAGGGGCAAGCTCGGGGTCTATTCAGGGGGTTTTGAAGTATGGCCATTCATATCGAGCATATCAATTCTTAATGGTGCCACACACAGGAATTGCAAGCACGGGGACGCAGCCCTGGGGGGAGGGCGGCAGCAGAGCCTGGCGGGGGTTTGGTCGGGGTTATCTCCCCCAGACCCAGCAGGGCAGGAGCCTTTCATGGGCCTCAGGCAGCTCTCATTGTCCCCTGGAATTCACATCGGGCCAGGGATGGAGCTGAGTGGGAAAAGAAGAGGTTTGAGCCAGGCTGAGCATCCCTGGGTGTCACCTGTCCCCACCTCTGGCTGTGCCGTGCATCCCTTGGTGCATCCCTAGGTGGATGGTGTTTCTAAATGGGCATTTTGGGGGGTGAAGAGAGAAAAATAAACAACCCCATGTTGCCTTTAGGGATCCTGCTCTTTCATTTTGAAATGGGTTTGGCCACACGATCCCAAAAAACAGAGATTTTGCACAGTTGGCTCCTGGTCTTGTGTTTTAACCAGCAGCAAAACTCAGCAGAGCAGCTCAGGTGGAAAAATCTGATCTAGATTGCACAGAATATTCCTGCAGCTACAAACCTTCCCACAGCTGGGTTTGGGGTGTTTTTAAACACCTCTCATTGTCTCCTGGAATTCACATCGGGCCAGGGATGGTGCTGAGTGGGAAAAGCAGAGGTGTCACCTGTCCCCACCTGTGGCTGTGCATCCCTTGGGTGGGTGGCGTTTCTAAATGGGCATTTTGGGGGGTGAAGAGAGAAAAATAAACATCCCCATGTCTCCCTTAGGGACCCTGCTCTTTCATTTTGAAATGGGTTTGGCCACACAATCCCAAAAACAGATATTTTGCAAGGTTGGCTCCGGCTCCTGTGTTTTAACCACAGCAAAACTCAGCAGCTCAGGTGGTAAAATCTAATTAGATTTTACAAACTACAAATCTTCCACCGGCTGCTTTTGGGGTGTTTTTAAACACTTCTCATTGTCTCCTGGAATTCACATCGGGCCAGGGATGGAGCTGGGTGGGAAAAGAAGAGGTTTGAGCCTGGCTGAGCATCCCTGGCTGTCACCTGTGCATCCCTTGGGTGAGTGGCGTTTCTAAATGGGCATTTTTCAGGGGTGAAGAGAGAAAAATAAACATCCCCATGTTGCCTTTAGGGACCCTCCTCTTTCATTTTGAAATGGGTTTGGCCACGTGATCCAAAAAACAGAGATTTGGCAAGTTTGGCTCCTGTGTTTTAACCGAAGCAAAGCTCAGCAGCTCAGGTGGTAAAATCTGATTAGATTTTACAAACTACAAATCTTCCCACAGCTGCTTTTGGGGTGTTTTTAAACCCTTGAGAAGTGCTAAATCTTCCTCTAGGAGAGACAAGGGTCCTCAGCATTATCCTTCAGCCTGCAGGGAAACTCCTCTTTCTTACAAATTGCTCATTTCGGGCTCTAAAGCATGAAATTAGGAATTCCACTTTGGAAGGGAGCAAGTTGAAAGTGGAGAGGGGAGGGAAAGAAGGGATTTTATGTATTTTATAGAAGAGAAAACATCCCCATCCCATACATCCTCATCCTCATGGACGGGATGAAAACACCATCTGAACACACAGGGCACAAGGATGTCCATGGAAAGCTCTCCATAATCCTCTTTCTATTAATTTTTCAGTGTGTTTTTGGGTGAGGGCTGCATGTCTCCATGAATCCTTCTGATTAATCTTTCTCTGGAATTTATCTACCTTAATCCCTGCCTAGTTGTTTGGTGTTTTCTTTTTTTTTTTTTCCCTTGCCCTTGCTGCAATTACTTCTATTAAAGCAGGTACTATTAAAAAAGGAGAAAATACAGGATTTTGCTTTTTTTTTTCCTGGGAAAAATGTGTGGGAAAAAAAATAATCCATTTCCTCTTGTGGAATTTATTTTCCCCAATTTTTCTCTTTCTTTTCTCATCCCATCAATGAAAACAATCTCCCCCTCCTCTGCCTCCAAACTTCAGGCTCCCCAAATGCTCTGAATATATTAAAAAAGCAACACAAAAAGAGCAGCAACCCAACATGCAAATTAAATTAAAACTTACTCTCCACAAGGGGGAAATAAACAAACAAACAAAACCCCCACAGCTTATATCTCCACAAAGAGGAGAAATTAAAGGAGATTTAACAGTTGGAGGAATTTGGACACTTGTCAATGGTTTTTCTGAATGGGATCTGTTCCATGACATCAGCACCAATTCCTATTATTGTCTGGAAGAGAGAGAGAGAGAGATTTTCCCAAATCATTCATGAACTGGGAAGTGTTTGGAGTAGTTTCCAATTTGAATATTTTGCATATTGTGGATAAAAAAAAAGGAATCTTGGCTGTCATCAATGCAATTTTCATCATTCCAAAGTGTTAACGGGGCAAACTGGGCACATGGCTGCAGCAGGTTTGGAACCCCCTAATTAAGACAGCGCAATTAAGAAATGACACAACCCATGGTTTGCTCCCCAGTGTCTCTTTTTTTTGTTGTTTTTGTGTTGTCCTGAGTGTGGCTGTGGGGAGGGTTTCTCATGTGAATTGGGTGTCCTGGGTGCCTGGGAGTGATATGGAAAAGCCAATTAGGGCAGGAGAAATAATTAGCATTGCAGCACATGGAGGAATGACCCTAAAACATCTGAAAGCTGCGGCTGCTTGCAGAGAGAAACAAAAGAGAAGAAAGCAGCAATTAGAAAGGAGAGAATGAGCCGGGGTGTTGAACCACAGATCTGTAAATGGACACAAATTGTCCTGATTTTCCTTTTTTTTTTTTTTTCCTCTGCTTTCCTCTCAGGCACTGAAGCTTCAGGAAAAGTCATTCAGGCAGGATTATATCAGAACTAAAATCCAACTGCCAGGATCCAATCTCTGCATTTCAAGGCTGCTGAAGGTTCTTGGATTTTCATAAATTAATTCTAATATTCACCAAGCTCCATGGAATAGATGTCTGGGAAGCAGCCAGGTATTTTCCTTCCATGCCATATTTATCGGGCACAGTACTACTGCAAATTTCTTCTCAAAATCCTTCTCCACATTTCAACGACTCCACAGCTTCAGGACTAAGATTATTCCTGGCAGAAAGTGGAAGTGGTGGCTGAGAAGTGGCTCAGCAGCTGTTTGGCAGCAGCACGAGCTCCCAGCAGCATCAATCAAAGAGCTGGCTCCGGGTCAGGGCACGAGGCAGCTCCCTGCTCCCGTTTTTGTTGATCAAAAAACTCATCCTGACCCCAAAACCAGCTGTGTCATTCCCTGGCAGTGGAGCTGAGCAGCAGACTGTGTTGATTTTGGTGGTTTGCTTAATAGGGAGGATAGGTATCCCAAAAGGCTCCAAAATGAGAGGAAAATACCTAAATCTTAATATTTTTGGGCATCCCTGCCTTAATCTGGTGCCCACAGGGAAATTAATGACAAAACTCTGTGCAAACCCAGGGCACAGGGAATATTTCTGTGTCTGCTCTGGGGTGCCCTGACCCCCAGGGCAGCACTGACTCTGACCCTCATCCATGGAGAAAGTTTCCCAGACTTCAAGACAGACTGGAACCCACAAAAGTGTGAAATAGATTATAGAGAGCAGTGTAGGTGTGTCACTGGGTGAGAAATTGAGGGTTTGGGGTTTTTAGTGTGTTGTGGATGGCAGCAAGATGGAGGGCACAGGGTGTCATCCTGGGTTTCTTCTTCATGCTGCTTCTTCCTCCTTCTCCATGGGTTTGGGTGGCATTTTGTAATTGGGCAGAAAAGTGCCCATTGCAGCTCTGTGGGATCAGTGATTGGGTTAAAAGGGAAAATAATCCAGGTGTCAGTTCTTAATTGGAGAGTTTAGTCTGAGAAGGCCTTGGAACAAGAGATTGTTGGACATTTTGTGCCTTCTAATGAAAAGCTGCTGAACTCCCAGCAGTGAGACTGAGATAAGAAATAATAAACACCTGAGTGTGAACATGAAATAACATCTCCAGTGCCTTCAATTCAGACCCAGAGAAACCCACACCTGGAACCACCACAAAACTCTTCCTCTGCTGCCAGAATATCCATGAGCAGGTCCCAAACCAACACCAGGCTCACCTGGGGGAAAGCCATGGTGGGAATCAACGAGAAAACAAAGTGGGAATGCCAGAAACCAAAGGGTTTCACCCTCCAGGGAAATGGGATTTTCCATTCCAGCAGTGGGGGACCATGGACAGCCAAGCAGGAATCGTGTCCTGCTGCCCAGTGCCCACCCTGGCACACCCAACGTCCCTGGCAGGGCACAGCTGGGGAAGTGGGAACAAGGGGCCATTGTGGAGATGTGGCTCAGGCCTGGACTGTGTCATTCCAAATGGCTCTGCCACCTCAGGTCCCCTCCCCAGGCACTGCCATCCCTCTGGGGATGTCCCATGGCAGCAGGGAAATCCAGGACTTTGGAGATGCTGCCATGCCAAGCCAGCATCTTTTTGTTTATCCTCGATGTGCAAAATTAGGGGGAATTATAAAAAACTCTTACTCTGCTTCACCTATTCCCTGGGACATGAGCACTTGTGAGCTTCCAGAGGTTCAAGCACTCCTTTACTCCTGTAAATCACTTTATTTCTCCTTTTTTTTCCTCCCCCTTTTCTCTTTTTATGTTAGCACAGCAAGGAGTTCCCCAGATGGGGACAGAGCAGCACAGCTGTTCACGGCTCGTGCTGGGTTTGCATCCCTGATCTGCACTCTGACAGGAGCCCAGGTGATCCATCCTCTTCAGGAATGCCTTTCATACCACAGCCCTGCCTCTCCTAACACAGCAGACTGAATTTTTTCCTCCCAGCTCCTTTTATGGAGCTGCAGCACCACAGCAAGACAGGTCGTGCCCTGCACGAAATCCCCCAAAATTTTGGTCTCCCCTTTTGGGGAAGTTGGGCAAAGGGCAGATCCAGGCCCTGGGGTTCAGGGTGACCTCATCCAGCAGGGAAAATCCTCTTGTGTGACCCCTAGACTAAACCAGAATGGGATCCCAAACCACTTCCCCACACCACCAACCCCCACACCCCCACAATTTGTTTTTTCTCTGCATTTTTCTGGCATTTCCCAACGTGTTTTTTCTTGCGTTACATTTTTCAAGAGGCAAATCATTATTAATTCCTCAGGTATTTGTCCTGATACAATTAACCCCCAACACACCAGGCTGCACTTCCCAAAGAGCCCCCTTGGTTCACATCCATCCCCACCACCTCCAGGGTGGTGCCTAAAACCCAACCCGTGACAAAAAAAGGGTGAGAGAATGATCCAGCCCTTCATCCCCTCTCAATATGGAAATTTAGAGACACTCCAGGAGCCCATCTGAATTTTCCCAAGGTTTTTAAGTGACATGTCCCAAGCTTCCTGCCCTCAAATATTGCACTGCCCTCCACAACAGGCATGGAAGACAATTGGAGGATTTTCCAGTCCAAAAATTCATCCCCTCCATCTCCAGGGTGGTGTCGAAAACCCAATCCGTCACCAAAAAAAGGGTGAGAGAATGATCCAATCCTTCATCCCATCTCAATATGGAAATCTAGAGACACTCCAGGAGGCCATCTGAATTTTCCCAAGGTTTTTAAGTGACTTGTCCCAGGCTCCATATCCTCAAATCATGCACTGTCCTCCACAAAAGGCATCAAAGCCACTTGGAGGATTTTCCAGTCCAAAAATTCATCTCCATCATCTCCAGGATGTGTCTAAAACCCAGTCCATGACCAAAAACAGGGTGAGAGAGTGATCCAACAGTTCATCCCCTCTCAATATGGAATTTTAGAGACACTGTAGGAGCCCATCTGAATTTTTCCAAGGTTTTTAAGTGACATGTCCCAAGCTTCCTGCCCTCAAATATTGCACTGCCCTCCACAACAGGCATGGAAGACAATTGGAGGATTTTCCAGTCCAAAAATTCATCTCCATCACCTCCAGGGTGGTGTCTAAAACCCAATCCATGACCAAAACAAGGGTGAGAGAATGATCCAACAGTTCATCCCCTCTTAATATGGAATTTTAGAGACACTGTAGGAGCCCATCTGAATTTTTCCAAGGTTTTTAAGTGACATGTCCCAGGTTCCATATCCTCAAATCATATACTGCCCTCCACAACAGGCATGGAAAACAATTGGAGGATTTTCCAGACCAAAAAATCAGGGGAAATCAACAGCAAAATCCCTATTTCTCTTCTGGGAAAGCCAGGAATGACACAGCCAAATTTTGGGGGAGCCCAGACAACTCTTGCTGCCTCATCCAGGTCAGAAAGACGTTCCTTTAGATTTCCCTGATAACTTTAATTTTTTACAGCTCTTGCACTGCCACAAAACCTGACGCTTTCCCCAGGAAATAGGGGTGGGATCCCTGCCCCTGGTGGGGAGGTTGGAGCTGATGATTTTTAAGGCCTCTTCCAACCCAAACCATTCTGTGATTCTGGAGGAAAATGAGCAATTTTGCTACAAAACACGCGGGTTGGAGTTGTCTTTATCCCGGGATTCACCTCTGGGATGCAGCAGCAGCCGCTGCCCAGAGATGCTGGCAGGCATCAAAGGCTGTGTGACCGCCCTGGGGTGTGACCATCCCGCTTTTCCTGGGGAAAGCAGCTGGGCAGGGATGGAAATGCAGGAGCTCCGTCCCTCGGGATGCTCCCCGCCACGGCCAGGGGGGGTTTGTGCGGGGCTGGGGGCTCGCAGGGCGCTGATTGCCCCCCGAGCCTTTTATATGGTCATTAGGGGGGCAGAATGAGCGGGTGCGGGGCTCCAGCCCCTCTCTCAAGTACCTGCTAACAGGTCCCTGCCTTTGGTCTCAGCCAGCTCCCAGGGCACCATTTCCTAAGCTAATAGGTGTGAGGGCAGCCAAGAATGTCACTCTTTTTATTCCTTTTTTTTTCTTATTTTATAGGGGTTTTCAAGGCAGGCTGTAAACCTCTTGTTTTCCTCCTCCTCCTCCTCCTCCTCTGGGTTTGTTGCTCTGCTTCCTTCCCCTCCTCCCTGCTCCCAGGTGGTGTTAAAAGTCAACAAGTTCCTTTATCTCAGGGCTGGCTCCTTCTGGGGGATGCTGGGGCAAATCCACATTGCTGGGAAGGTGGCAGTCCCACATCCTTTAGGATTTTCCAGATCCCAATTGGGGCTTTCCCCAATTTGGATGTGGCTGGAAGAGGCGGCAATCCCATTTTCTTTAGGATTTTCCAGCTCCTCACAGGTGCTTTTCCCAACTTGGCTGTAGCAGGAGGAGGTGGCAGTCCCACATCCTTTAGGATTTTCCAGGCCACAACAAGGGTCCTCAACTTGGCTGTAGCAGGAGGAGGTGGCAGTCCCATATTCTTTACGATCCCATATTCCTATATCCCATATCTTTAGATCCCATATTCTTTAGGTCAACCTGGGGCTTTACCCAGCTTGGCTGTGGCTGGAGCTACCCAGGCTTGGGGCAGGGTCCTTGGTGCGGAAGTTGCAGCCAAAAAAGGCTGGAAATTCTCATTTTCCTTCAGTTTGCAGTGGTGCAGCTCAAGGAATGCTGCAGGACTAGGGCTGGACTGGGTGACCTGATAGGTGTTTTCCAAATTTAATGACATTATGGCGAGTTGAGAGATGCTGAGGACAACCTGGCAGGGGATGGAGGCTGAGCTTTCCCTCCTGCCCTGGGTGATCTTTGAGCTGGAGAGATCCCAGTTTGCCTTTTAGCTCCAGAGCAGCAAACCCAGAGCATTTGGAGCCTGGCATGGAGCTGATCCTGCTTTATTCCCACTCAAAAGTGCTGTGAGCTCTGCTCCCACTGCAGCACGAGCAAGGAGGGCGATCAGCCCCAAATCTGAGGCTGTTTCAGTGAATTTGGCCCAAATCCTCAACACTTTCTTTGGATTCCAACATCCCAGGTCTGAAACAGGGTTTTTTCCCCTCTCAGTGTAACATTGAGGCGAATATCCTTTGCTGTTACATTTTCCCTTTAGGAATTACTGGATGGTGTTGAGAAAATTCCTAATTTCCCAACCAACTTTGCAAAGATCTCCTTCAGAGGACATGGATTGGGCTCTGCTCATTAAAAACCAGATTTTAAAGCTGTGGCTGCTGGAAAAGCAGCAAAAGTAGTTGCAGGGAAATCACATAGGAAGAATCACCTTGGTTTCTCCAACCACCACAGTAAAAAAAAAATTAAAAAATTATATTTATGAGCATTTCCTCATGTGACAGTGAGCAGGGTGGTGTCAGAAGAGTAAATGTGAGCTGTCAGAGGTGTTCTCCTGCTGTCTGAGCAAATTTCCCTCCCTCAGTTTCTCCCTGGAAAAGGAAGGATGGAGAGGCACAGCTCTGCACTCTGGGAGCTGCAATGGGGCTTTGTCTGAAAGGGCTTTGAGTTCTCTCCCCTCCTGCATCACCCCACTGCAGGAGAAGAATCAGACTTGAACGATTTTCTATTCCAATTTTTTGTTATTTTTTTCTTGACGGCAAACTTGACTCTGAACCCTTCCATGTGCTGTTTCCAAGGCTGAGATGACATCTAGAGGTATTTCCAACCATCACTTGCAGGACTGTGCATTTTGGGGCCATTTTGGTTCATCTTGGGTGCAGCCCTGGCTGGGCTCTGGTGCTGCCCAAGGTGCATCCATGGAGGCTTTTAATAAATCCCTGCTTTATTCTTTAGCTCTGTCCAGTCTCTGTTCTAGGGCAGCCTGCACAAGGCATCGCCATCACAATCAGAAGTCAATTATTTCCTAATTACAATACATTACAAGTGTTTCTTGGCCTATCAGCTTTAGCCACACCATGCTGAAAATGCCTTCAAGCCAATCATCTAAAATTACCCCTCATGGATGCAACTACAATGCATCTTTCATAGTTCTATTTCTCCAAAGTATCCAGTCTTATTTGCAAGGCCACACTTTTGAAACTTATTCCTGGTTCCATTTCTCTCTCAGCAATGTCTGTCCATTCCATGGCGTTTCTAAGCCAGCATTTCCCATCTCAAGGTTTGCATACAGATGGACACTACATCAACCTTCTATCAAATTTTGAGGATTCTCTCCAAATCTATTTCCCACAAGGGAGCAATGCCAGATCCCTTTTTTATAACCAAGTCACCATCTGAGGGTCCCTCATCCATAAATCCATGCCATAGAATTAATTGATTGATGTTTGGTAGTTTGAAACATGATTATTCCAAATTTTGGAAGTACCTGGAAGAGGAACTCAGCACATGGCTGATGGGCAATGAGATGATGTGGGTCCTTGAAGAACAGCAGTGGATTGAAAAAGATCTTTAATGAAGCTTTAAAGAGGCCAGACAATCACAGAAAAGAGGGAATTCTCCTGAATTCCCAGGAGAAGCCACACTTTCACACCCCTCAGTCTCCTGCAGGCATCCCAGGAGAAGAACAGAGCCCTGAGCTGCTCAAGTACACGAATGGCCTTTGCAGAAATGTCTTTGATGTTTCTTCTCTTCACAAGAACAGCTGGAAGTTCAAAGCATTTATCAGAAAGCCAAAGGAATTCCATCACTGTGTAGATCTATGTTTAAAAAAAAAAAAAAAAAAAAAAAAAGAAAACCAACAAATTTTACTAGGAGTTGCTGGGAAGGCTAATCTGATTTTTCTTTCTCACTTGAAATCTCGATTATGAGCTGTATCCTGCTGGTAAAATGGCAAAATGCAGCTCTGAGTTTGGAAAAAGCTTCCCTTGGAAATCTCTGCTGTGCAGGAACAGGGATTAGATGCTGTTTAGCAGGAGATTTCCTGTTCCTCCAAAAAGCTGGTAGAGAAAAAACCCTCTCAGATTTGTCCACATAAGTGTTGGCAAAACCATCCCAGCTCTGGTCAGATTCTCCTCTGGAGGGGTTTAAGCCTTGAGCTGAATTTCACATACCCAAACACCAAGTTTTGAGTTCCCACTACCTGGAAAAAAACATTTCAGCCAATCTGGAAGAAGGAATAATCCCAATAATTTTTCTGAGGTGCAGACCTGCATTTCCCATTCCAAAGTTGCAGAAGTCAATGCTAAGCCTGAAACACCCAGCTCTGGTTTTATTCCTGTTTCAGTGGCCTTGATCCCCCTGTCCAAGATCATATCTTGGGCAAACATCCAGCCTTACTTTGCATGGATTTATTTTGCTGTTGATGCAGAGGAAGGCTCAGTTTGTGATCCCAGGCTCAATTTATGATCCCAGGCTTTGCTTCATCATCTTCTCTCTGGCTGTTTAATGTCCTCCCAAACATCACCTGTTTAAATTTTGCACATTTATCCTGGCCAAGAAGATTGTCCCAAATCTTTCTCTTTGCTAGAGACAATCAGTTCAGCTGGTTTTCCCTCCTGGGGCACCTCTGCTTTATTTCTATTGTGAATTAATCCACATTTCCATCTCCCCTTTCCTGTTTTTGGGTGGATTGAAGAGCCTTTGAGCAGGCAGTGCTCGTTCCCCAAGGCACCTCTTACACCATCCTTTGAAAAATCCGCTAAAGGATGGTGGTGGGAGGCTCTGAAGAAGAAAAGGGTGGGACAGAGGAGGTGGTTTGGGGAATGGAGCCATCACCCCAAGGACAAGGACATCACCCCCAAGGACAATGACAATGTCACCATTGCTTGGCTTTGCAGGACACGGGGTCCAAGGCTCCATCCTTTGAAAAATCCACAAGTGCTTCCCAAAGGATGGTGGTGGGAGGCTCTGAAGCAGAAAAAGGTTGGATAGAGGAGGTGGTTTGGGGAATGGAGCCATCACCCCAAGGACAAGGACATCACCCCCAATGACAGTGTCACCATTGCTTGGCTTTGCAGGACACGGGGTCCAAGGCTCTGCTGGAGGGTCCCACTTGAGTGCTCTTCTTGCTGAGCCCAGCCAAGGGGATCTGCTCAAATTTTTGCCTCCAGCCCTTGTTTCTGGGCCTGGTGTCTCATTTCTGACCCCAAAAAAACACCTCTGCCTTATTTCTATTGTGAATTAATCAACATTTTCATCTCCCCTTGCCTGGTTTTGGGCAGATTGAAGAGCCTTTGAGCAGGCAGTGCTCGTCCCCCAAGGCACCTTTTACACCATCTTTTGAAAAAATCCACAAAAGATGGTGATGGGAGGCTCTGAAGCAGAAAAAGGTGGGAGAGAGGAGGTGGTTTGGGAATGGAGCCATCACCCAAGGACAATGACACCACCCCAAAGACAATGACAGTGTCACCATTTCTTGCTTTGCAGGAACGGGTCCAAGGCTCTGTGGAGGTCCACTTGAGTGTTCTTCTCCTGCTGGCCAGACAGGGAATGCTCAATTTTTGCCTCCAGCCCTGTTCTGGCTGGTGTTCATTTCTGACCCAAAAAAAACCTTGCCTATTTCTATTGTGAATTAATCAACATTTTCATCTCCCCTTGCCTGGTTTTGGGCGGATTGAAGAGCCTTTGAGCAGGCAGTGCTCGTTCCCCAAGGCACCTTTTACACCATCTTTTGAAAAATCCACAACTGCTTCCCAAAAGATGGTGATGGGAGGCTCTGAAGCAGAAAAAGGTGGGAGAGAGGAGGTGGTTTGGGGAGTGGAACCATCACCCCAAGGACAATGACATCACCCCCAAGGACAGTGTCACCATTGTCACCAAGGCTCCATCCTTTGAAAAATCCACAAGTGCTTCCCAAAGGATGGTGGTGGGAGGCTCTGAAGCAGAAAAAGGTTGGATAGAGGAGGTGGTTTGGGGAATGGAGCCATCACCCCAAGGACAATGACACCACCCCAAAGACAATGACAGTGTCACCATTGCTTGGCTTTGCAGGACACGGGGTCCAAGGCTCTGCTGGAGGGTCCCAGTTGAGTGTTCTTCTCCCTGCTGAGCCCAGACAGGGGAACTGCTCAAATTTTTGCCTCCAGCCCTCGTTCCTGGGCCTGGTGTCTCATTTCTGACCCCAAAAAACCACCTCCTAATGGGATTTACTGTTTCCTTCCTGTTTTGCAGCTGCTGTTTGCTGCTCCTACAATCAGAGCAAAAGTCATTTGGTGGGTCTTGCACAAGGACAGGAGAAAAAAAAAAAATCCCCAGCCCATAAATAAATAAAAAAGGGAAGTATAAAAGGCAAGGCTTTCTCAAAGCAATGGCTTGCAGCTAAGCATTTTCAGTCGCCTCCAGTGACCAGACAGGTTATTCAGAGTAATTCCAGCCCTGGAGATGACATTTGACATGACACGTACATGAGATGTATCATTTAGGTCACTGTGCTAAAGCACCAGACACCCCCTCCTTCCTCCTCCTCTGTGGCCCTCGGGGAATCTCAGAGTTCAGGGTCTTTAAAGCTGAATTCCCTGCACAAGAGTTCAGCACCTTTCAACCTTTCCAGACCTATTACAGGAAGGGAACTGAGGGGAAGGAGTGTGGAGGGCAGGAGGTTGTTTCAAGGCAGGTTATTTACAGGCAGGCTTGGAAGCTGAAGAGAAAAGAGGATTTTTTCCATTGGTTGGAAGGGAGATAAAAAGTCCCTGGAACGGTTCATTTCCATGGCCTGTGGCAGAGCACAGGCTCCCCCTTAAAAGACTTATAACTCTGCAATAATCCCTGCATAATTGGGAGATAAAGGCAGCAGAGTGGGATATCACCATGGGACACTGGTTTAAAATTAAGAATAAAGACATCAGGGGGAAATAAAGCAGCACAATCTAAATCTAGCACATTTGGGCTGAGTTTGGGCCATTTGGGCCAGCACTGAGCAGCAGTTTGGGATGGGAGGTGTTCATTGACCTCAGACAAAGCCATGAGCATGATCAGATCAGCTGCTCCCACCAGAGCCTGGTGTAGGAGAATCACCCACCCATGAAAATCCATTGGGATTCAGATTTTACTTCATTTTCTTTCCCTGCACATGTTCATGTAGCTCTCTAAACCTCCCAGCTCAGAGGAATGGATAAAACTGATGGCATGTGAAGGATGCAGCCCTGAGTGGGATCAATTCACAGGAACACACAGGGAAATGGTGGAATTGCCATCCCTGGAGATGTTCACAAATCCTGTGGGTGTCCCACTTGTGGACATGGTTTAGTGGTGGCCTTGGCAGTGCTGGATCAACAACTGGATTTGGTGACCTTAGAGGCCTTTTCCACCCTCAGCAATTCCATGATTCCATGAAATAGGAATGGTTCAGAAGCTCCAAGGAGGCAGATGGGACATTGTGGCGGACAAACATTCCCTTGTCCCATCAGGGAAAACCTTCTAGGCCCATCTGTGGTGTCATCTGCAGGGAGCACAGGGACAGGGAGCTGGAGGGGAAATGAAGGAGCTGCTGTTGTGTTGATGTCACCCCCAAACCATGGAATATCTGTCTGGCACTGGCTGGGAGCCTCCAGAGGTGACACTGAAGGGCTGGCAGCAGCAGGGACCAGGATGGAACCTTCTGGGAGGTGTGTCCACCTGTCCTGTGGGGGCAAAACAAGCCAGGGCCTTGCAAAAGCTGTTCCAAGTATGGCTCCATCCAAGGATTTTGGGGATGGAGCCAGGAAGGGTTTCACAGTGGCTGTGGTGCATCCTGCGTCCTGGTTGCTCCCCACTGCAGGCTATGGGATCCACCTTCTGGCCATGAATGACTCCTGAAGTTCTCCTGAAGCTCTGAGAGCAGAAGGAAACATTGCAGGCACACAATGAATTTTTGGAAAGTTGGAACATCTCAATACAACCATTCCAGAGTGATCTTTGTAAGAGGTCCCTCCACTTGTCAGAGACCAGCAGGGAGGTCTGGGCAGGTGGTGGTGGCAGAGATGACCCAGACAAGGCTCCACCAATGCACCCTGGAGAGGTTCCCACACAAGGGACAAGTGTCTCCATCCTTGTGTTTCTCCCCAGGGTTTGTCCAACTCCATAGGACTTAAACCAGGAAACATTCTCCTGTTTTCCTCGTGGTTGCCTCATCCTGCAGGCTTCACTCCCCCCACAGACCCAGCTGTGGGACACAGCCCTCTGGTAAATGTGTCCCAAGTTCCCCAAAAACAGAACATTCCTTGCTCCAAGGTATTCCATGTCCTAATTTTGGCCACACAAGCTGTTCTCACACTTGCCATGCACTTGTGTTCGGTGTCACAAAAATCCTGATCAGTATCCAGGGCTCATTCTTTAAAATTTGTGTCTTGTTTGGGTCTCAAGCTCCCTATTCTCACCATGTGGATTCAAATCCAACTCCATGTGGATTTTTATTGCTGCATGTGGATGAGTTATTCCACATCGATTGTGATCAAATTTGCACCTGGAGAAATTCAGATCCTGGATGCTGAATTTCATGGACTGGCATTGGAGACCAAAACATCATCCATGGGCAGTTTGCATCTTGGAAGGTGCACCAAGACCAGCAAAACCTCTGCCAAGTGGACCACGTGTTTTGGATGGGAACATCTTTGAGTTTGTCAAAAGTTGGAAATTACTAAAAATCTGTGGTTGTTCAGGCGTAGTTTGGGATTTTTTAGTGAGAGTTGGCCATGTTGGCCTTGTTCAATTAAGGAGAATTAATCCAAGAATTTCATCCCATCTGAAGGGCAGAGCAGCACCCTTAGAGTTGCCTGCTTCCAGCAATTGGGTATAAAAGGAGAGTGAGGAGCCCTGTTTGGCATTAAATGTTTTGGCAGCTAAAGACAGGTGAAATTATTCCACTATATATAACTCATGTGGCAAAGTTTCTGGACCAGCAAGTTTCCTTTGCAAGACATTTGATATTTTGTGGCTTCACCTCACATTTTTCTTACTGTGTCTTCAGTCAGTATTTTTCTGTCCCTGCTCTTTCCAAAGCCCACACTGCTTCCCCTTCTTATTTCCAGAAAGCCAAGGAAAAAAGGGGTTCTCTTGGTTATATGGATAAAAAATATGTAAACATCAGCCTGAAATTCTTTGAATGCTCTGTGCTAGAAATGGGCACAGCTTCCTTTGGATGTCATTCCTTGGGTACCAAAAATTTGTGTTTTCCCATAATCATTTATCCTGTAACTTCTACTCAAAGGAGAAAAATCTAATTTTGGTCATGTTACCTTCACACCTTACATTTCATTTCTTTCTGCTTCCTTTGAGACTGGGAACATCTTTTCTTCATGTTTTCCTGCAGCAGTGCTTGCTCCAGTCCTGTTTTCCAAAGCCCACCCAGACCCTTTGGAGGCCTTTTGCTGACCACAGGGCTTGGAGGCAGGTGGGGAACATCAAAAAATAGCAGTATGGAATTAAAAAAAACAATATTGAAGCATTTCTCTCCCAGCCCCCCACCCCACCTTGTCCCAACTCATCTGGCAGATATAAAAGAGCATCCATAATCTAATTAATCTGAGCAGCGCCTGTCACGGCTGGAAGGCAATTTCGAAAGACTATCGCCCTGTGTTTTGCTCCAGAAGTTAATCTCCTCAAAGCACGGGGACTTCCCACTCCCCCCAGCCCCACGAGCCTTCATCTCTCTCCTGAACCAGTGGCTGGGTGGAGGAATGTGGGAGAGGGAGGCGTCCCCTCCTCCCCTCCTGCCGTACAAAAGACGATTTGTGAGAGGAGCTGCTGCCCACCCCTCACTTGTCCCACCACAGCTCCCCAGCCTCACTCTGTGCCCAGCCAATTACCCTATCTCTTCCATCATCCTTTGCTCCTTCTTCTTCCCTCTCCCCCCTTTTCTCTCTCTTTTTGGGTGAAGATTAAAAGATCTCACATGCTCGGAGAGAAGAAAGAGCCCCCAGTCCATCTCCACCTTGTCAATTAGAAGCAAGGGGCTGGGGAGGGCTGCACACTGTTATTGACTCGGGCACTTTGGAAAGGTCATCTTCAAGGTCTGAACCTTCGCTCTGCCACCCCAAGCTCACCTGGGCCCATTAGGGAGGAATTTCTGGTCCATCCCCTGTTTTCATTTTGGGCACTTCTGAGGGCTGATAGACAAGGTGGGGAGGGAGGAGGTGGGATGGGGGCACCCAGGGGAAAATGAAGACAGGTGAGGGGAAAGAGAAGTCATTGAGAGACTTCAAAGTGGAACAAAGGCCCATCCAGATGTGAATAATTGCTAGGTCAGCACGTTAATCACAGGCAAGGGCTCCACTGCAAGGCATCCCTGGTCGCTTCACGGGGCAAGGAGGGGAGGGGGGGACAAAAAGGCAGAGATATAGAAACAAAGCTTTGATACAGCCTGAGAAAAACGTTTTGCATGTGATTATGTGAATAATGAGCCAGCCTGTGTGTTATGAAGGGCACGGGCAGAACGTAATTGCAGAGGAGCTGCAGCTCGGGGGGCAGAGATGGACACACTGCCCTCTCCCAGAGCCCTCAAAAACCCCATCTCCCCACCAGACAGAGCATTTCCTGCCCTGACCAACACCATACCTGGCCTTTCACATCTCAGCCTGGTGGGAGGGAACGATTAGGGTTTTGTTCTTGTGCCTTTGAGTGAATTATGACTCCAACAGCCTCTAACCAAAGCTTGAGAAGATGCTGGCTCGTCATCTTTGCTTTGGTTTTTTCTTTTTTCCTTTTTCCCAATCCCGCGTTCCCGTGCCACAACACCAGCTGTGTTTATCTTGGAAAGGTCTTTCTTCTAAATCAAGCCACAAGGTTTCACTCACTGCAGACAAAACACCATCCCACGTGGCTCTTTGCTGTGTAAATAAACATCCAGCATCTAAACAGATCCAGGAGAGGCCACACTGCTGACGTTCGCATGTTCTCTTATTATAAAAGGAGTTTCTTATTGCAATTGCAATATTATTTCAGGGCAGCAGCTGGTATCTCTCCTTGACGGTGCCCATTTTTCAATTGGTGGTTTTCATTTAAAAAATAAATCATATTTTTATCCAATATTCTTATTATAGTATCTGACCCCTTTCCCAAATTAAATGCCATGGAATCTGATCCACAAAACCTATGAAGTCCCTGGATTTGTAAGGAATTTGGATTTGTAAAGGAAAGGCAGAGACTCCTCTTGAAGTGATTCTCTTTGATTATAATTTGGGAATTACTGTGAGATACTCATTGGGAACGCAAGCACCAGGGAGCTACAAAATCTGGAGTCAAGAATGACCAGAAAAGAGAGAAGTTCCTGACTTAAAAAGTATTTATTGATTAAGCAATGTGTAAGTGAACAGAGTTAATGATTTAGTTGTGAACATACAATTTTAAGTAAGATGTAGACAAGCTGGTAAAGGGTAGAGAAAGGAAAATTCTAACTTACCTAGGGAAAAATTGACTAAAAGGAAGATTAAAGAGATTTTGGCCTGGAAAAGAGGAGGCTGTAAATGAGAAGCAGAGACCCTCACTCAGCAGAGGGTTTGAGGACAAGTGTCTGCCCCAAACACCTCGATTTTTGATGGAAGACAATTATTGATAAAAAGTGTTTCTCCCATAAAGTCCTTGACAATTCTCACTCCTGTCCTTTCCATGACCAAGAGCTTTGTAGGATCTCCACAGGACAATGAAGAACGTGATTTATGCCCAGATAAAGAAACCCAAATCATGCCATACTTAAAAATAAGTGTTGGAAGCACAGGAGGCCTCAAACTACAAGAGATGAAAGAACATTGCAGTTCCTACAAGGACAGTGAAAAATCTGGGATTTCAGGCTGGTCAGAATGGTGAGGAAAGGACACTGTGCACCCTGGTTATCCATGGGGATCAGTACCACACTCTTCTTCTCTTTTCTGTCCTCTTTGCAAAGAGTTTCTTGCTCAGCTGCCAGAACCTGGGCAGGGTTCAGTTCTTGCCCATCCATCCCACCTCTGGGTTAATTGTGAAGAGTTCCTCATCAGGATTCCCAGGGAATGCAATAACCTCCCTCTGTGGAGCCCCTGGAGAGATGGGGCTGTGCCAGTGGTGCCTCAGAGGTGCAGTTTGGCTTTGGCACCACCACTGCCTCATAAACACCTCCCTGGCCTCCGTCTCATCAGCATCTCATAAACAACTCCTTGGCTTGCTGTGGCTCTCCAAATTAGTGTTTATAGCCATGCACAGAGCAAGCTGTTTGCATAAGTACTCCTTGAAGCAAATCTTGCCTTCTCTGCCAAAAAAAAAAAAACAAAAAAAACCACCCAAAAACCAAAAAGGAAAATTGCTCAGCTGCATCTCCTGAGCTGCTGCACGTGCTCAGGGGACATTGGTACCACCAACACAATGCTCCTGCAAATCAGGCTCTGATTCCTCGAGTTAAGGAGGACTATATTTCATTTCCTAGGTGGATCTGTGCATTCCAGGAGCCTGGGAATCATGAAATCACACGGAGCTGAACAAGCCTGGTGTTCAAGCTGGCACAAGCCAGCAGGGTGCAGGCAGAGGGATGGGATCCACTGCAGCTCACCTCAGATGGGAGCAGAGCCCTCCCAGGGTCAACAGAAAGAGAAATAACAGTTAGAGAATAATTTATCTGGTTTATTTTAGATGGTTGTGCTTGGGCAGATAAACCCTGAGCAGCACTGGAGGGAAAGGATCTCTGCTTCTACATTTCCAAATCCAGAAATGTAGAAGCAGAGATTGCAGCACTCAGGAGACACAGTGACAAAGTTTGGGATCCCTTTCACTGCAGCAGAGCTGTTTGACTTGGGTGCATATTTTCTCAGCTCCCTGAGTTCCTGTGATGATGAAAACTTCATTAAAATAGTCCAGGTTCTGTCATGTGTTGGTTGCAGTGTCATTCTCGGATCTCTGAGCCCCCAGGGAAGCTGCAATTTGCTCAAAACTCACAGTTCTTATCTAATTTTCATTATTTCCACCTGCTTGCTGGGGTCAGTGTTGCCATTTGTGAGTCTGAAAACAATTCCCTGACAACTCCTGGGGTATCTGTGCCTGCCCAGCTGCACTCAGGGCACTGCTGTGTCCTTCCTCCCCCTGTCCATCACCTTCATCACAACCTCTTTCAGGTAAAACTGCCCCTCTTCAGCAGTACAAAAAAGGCATGGATTTGAAGATTATTCATATTTGATTGAATTTTTAGCCTGGCCCCTGACACTGATGACCCTGTCCAGTGTCTGGCTCAGTTTGGGAGCCTGAGGAAGGCACTTGGGATGCAGCTGCACTATTTTCAGGGAAAAGAGAGTTTTGATGCCAGCCAGGTGGTTCCAGCTGCCTGCCTGACTGAAGACCAGCCCCTTGCCCATGCACAAACGCAGAATTTAAGCTCCTGCACAAAACCAAGCACAGCAGAGAGTTCATTTCATTGAGAATTGAGATGCTGCTATAAAACAAAAGTTTTTAAATGGCAACATAAATCAGCTTCCAGTCGCCTGTGGCTCTGGGCCTCTTAGCCAGGGTCCACCATCAGTTGTGTTCCAGCACCAACACAGCATTTCTCAGGAATCAGTTTGGGGGTTCAGAAGCAGAAGAAACCATGGCTAAAGGGAGGGGGAGTTTATCTGTAAAGATCAGTCAAGGTAAGGGGGTAGCTCAAATCAACCTGTGTTTACTTATTCTTGTTCAAGGAAAATTTCAGGAAGTGAGATAATGTTGTGTATGAGTGTCTCAGTTTGGGGGAATTCATGGCAAAACAGAAATGCTGCTCTTTCCCAGCTCAGTTTTGATGCTCTTCTAGCCTTTACTGCAGCCATCACTGTTTCACCAAACCACCAAGACAAATGGACAACTTGGATTTTTTTTCAAATTGCAATCCCAATAAAACACCCAGGTTTTGGGTGTCTGCAGTGTTCCAGAATCACAGGATGCCCTGAGCTGGATGGGACCCACAAAGGACATTGAAGCCAACTCCTGGTCGAGCACAGAACAACTCCAACACTCCCACCATGTGCCTGATGCTCCTGAAATTGATGCCATGATCATTTCCCTGGGAAATCTGTTCCAGCTTGGGCAGCATTGACCTGGCAGCTTTGTCTTCATTGAGAAAATAAAAAACTGTATGTAAAAAATAAAAAAACTGTATGTAAAAATAAAAAACTGTATGTAAAAAAAGAACCTATCAAATATATTGTAACTCCTATAGTATAAATTGTAATATATTGTAAATAATCCACAGCATAGAGTTATTTTTTGTGTTCTTCTTGGAGCTCTGAACATTTCTACAGCCACAGATAATCCTGCTCAGAGGACCTTGGAGAAATAAGCTCAGTCTCTCTGCTCTAAGCAAAATTAACTCTATTTTAAATATAAAGTCCCCTCAAGGATGTCCCTAATTGGCTTGTTCTTATCACAGTCATTCAATTTTTGCAATACAGCATGAAAAGGGTTGGTTTATCTTTTTTTCTTTTGCTGGCAGAGAGGAAATGTGACTCATTATGATGAATTATAGATTTGTGCAATTAATTGGCCTCTCAGAAATTCCAGTTTCTGTGACATCACTTTGGTCTATTCATCACATCCTTCCTTGGAGAAGAGCGTGCTGCATCCCAACCTCTAAGAACCTTCAACTAAAAGGTCATCAATGGGATGAAGGAAATTACAGAAGGATATGAGGGTTTTTCTTCCATTCCAAGTGGGATGAAATGAATATTTTGCGGTTACAACTGTTACAACTTTTAACTTTTGTGGGTTACAACTGTCCTGCTGTCCTGGGGCAGATCTAGTTTTAAAGTCCATCAGGTCACAAATGTCCTTTAAAAACACCAGTAATTCTTTTATTCAGTTCAGGAATTTTGAGTTAGAGTCAATTTTAGCTTTGGTCAGGCAGAGGTCTGTAAGGTTTCTACATGGAGGTGCTCTTGAGGTGTGGGAGAGAAAGGTCTCATCCTTGGTGGGCCATGAGATGGAAAGGGCTCCAGGTCCTGCCAAACCCCTCTCAGACCCTTTGCCTCTTTGGGAGTGCCCAGGGTTCACCTCCATCAGATTTTCAGTGCCCTTTCTTAGTGTTTTTTTACCATTTATACTTTCAAACAAATCCGACCGTCTCAAAGCCTTTCAAGCAAATTTCCTTTTTCGTTGCTTGAGTCCCTCCTTCCTAAGCTTGAGTATTTATCACAATAAACAATTTTTCCTGTTTACTATAAAATTTGGGTGCTGGTTCCACAATGCCAGGATCAGTTTTGATCAGGAAATATTCAAAAATTTCCTGTCCTGAGCCATAAATTTATAGAAAAACTGAGTCAGAAGAGAGCTGACCCTGAGCAGAAGCTTTCATCAGAATCTGGAGGAAAAGCAGGGATCACCATTCCCTCTTTACAGAAGAAAAGAAGATGCCAAGGGGGTGCTGATTGTCTTTGAAGAGAAATTGGAGCTTGTGTGAGCAATTTCAGCCTTGATTAATGAGGCCACCACTCTCCTCACCATTCTCACACCACGTTCTACCTGCACCTCGTGGAAAGTTGCCCTTGCTCCTGAGGGAAATGTCCTTCCTTCCTAAGCTTGAGTATTTATCACAATAATCAATTTCCCCTGTTTACTATAAAATTTAAATGCTGTTTCCACAATTCCAGGATTAGTTTTGAAAGTTGCCATTGCCCCTGAGGGAAATGCTCCAAGGATTGGGAACTGGGTTTGGGATTCTCCTCCTTTTCTGGGATGTTCACTCCTATTTGGTCACCCAGGGCTCTGCTCAGTGGAGACATCCTTGGATCCAGATGTCTCCAGATTCACAGTTTGGAGTCTCTGGTGGGTGCACCAAGGGTGCCAACTTTCCTGCCTGTTGTAGCTCCTCCAAGGCATCTCAAAGGGTCTCTGGGTCTCTGTGGTCAGGATGACCCCGAGATGTGTTGGAAAGTCTCTTTTCCCAGCCCAGCAGCTGAAGGAGGAGTCAGGATTCTTCTGTTCTGCTTTTCAAGGTTGTTTATTTGCTGTTATCTCTGACATTCTTTCTCCAACCTGCTGAGATCTGTCTGTCCATGGCACACTGACCGCCTTGGGGCGGTCATATCTTTTTATACTAAAAACTACATGTACTTTATTTACAATAATTTCCCAATACCTATCACCTATGTTAGACAGTTTGTCTCTACCCTAAACCAATCCAAAAGTGTCACCATCACAGCAGAAGATGGAGGCCAAGAAGAAGAAGAAGGACAAGGCATGCCCAAATCCCTCCATCTTGGCATTCTGAACCCCCATTCTAAAAACTCAAAATTCTACTTTTTCACCCTGTGATAATTTCACTATCATTCTACTCAGACTCTTGTGGCTTGTAGCTCCTCACACAAAGCTGGTAATTGTTTCCATGGGTTAAAATCAAAGGCACAGGTGTCTTTGTGTCAAGGTCTCTGAGCCCCCTGCCAGGGTCTCAAGTCCTCCAGGGCAGCCAGAGGAATTTCATGGGTTCCAACAAAAGGGCTCATTTTGGACAAATCTCATCTTTGTAAAAATCCCATTTTGGACAAATCCATGTGGTTCCAGGCTCTGTGGCCAGTGGGAAAATCATCCTACCTACAGAGGATGCAGAGAATGACAGAATCATAGATGGATCCCAGAGTGGTTTGGGCTGGAAGGGACCTTTGGAGCTCATCTCACCCAAACCCTGCCACGGGCAGAGACACCTCCAATAGATCAGACTGCTCAGGGCTGTCGCAGTCATCTTTTCACTAAAAATCCTTTCTTGGGATTTTTTTCCCTTCTGAGAAGCTGAGAGGCCTCAGAAACAAAATGTAAACAATGGTTATCTGCTGCTGTGGAATGCAACAGGTGCATCTGGGATTGGTCTCGTGTAGATGTTTGGATTTAGTGACCAGTCATGGCAGAGCTGGCTCTCTCTCTCTGTCCAAGCCAGCTGCTTTTGTTTTCATTCCATTCTATTCTTAGCTAGCCTTCTGAGAGGAAACCTTTCCTTCTATTTCTTTTTAGTATAATCTTAATGTAATATATATCATAAAATAATAAATCAAGCCTCCTGAACATGGAGTCAACATTCTCGTCTCTTCTCTCATCCAAGGACCCTTGTGACCACTGTCACACAGGGCCTTCTACAAACTGGAATATTTCCAGGAATGGGACACCCACCAACCTGTTACAGCGTTCCACAGCACTCATAATAAAAACCTTCTGTGTCAACCCTAAAATTCCCCTCTCAAGGCACTTCCCTGTCTCCATTAACCATGGTCTCCATGTCTCTATTGACCGTGGAGACAGCCGGGACGAGCAGCTCAGAGGAAAAACTTAATTTTCAGGGGGCTGAGCTGACTTCTGCCTGCCTGATCCCACCTTCAGGAGCGGCAGCTGGCTGGGTTAGGGCTGCAACCACAAGCGTCTGATTCCTGCCCGTGCTGCAAACCTGCTCTGGGGCATCTGCGTGTCCCTTCTCGCTCCCCGGCCCCGGGGGCACCAACACTTCCTTTGTTGTCTCCCTTTGTGTCTTATTTAGACTCTCGGAGCTCTCTCTCTCCTTTTGGAGCACCTCAGCCCGCAGGACTGGGATCATGGCAGAGCCTCTCGCTGCAGGAGTAAATAATAATAATAACATGCATTAGCTGCTAAGTAGGGGAATTAGGGGTTAGCTTATGTGTAAGCACCGTGCATGCTGTAATGATATCCTCGTGCTTAATGCAACTGGATCCTGCCATTATTAAAGCAGCAGGAGAAGTGATGTTTGATCTACAGGGCTAATTCTAGTTTTTGGAGACATCAAACAGCTGCTTTTCTTTTCTTTCTTTTTTTTTTTTTTTTTGCTCTCCCTTGGCAAATGCGCATGTTATAAGCAAATCTGAAATTACCAGGTTCACAAGTTGAGTTTCATGCAGAGAAATGTTTACTTTGATGCCAGAGGACCTGGCTCATTTCCATTTACAGTAAATGAGGAAGAAAATTGATTTGCAGCAGCAGGAGGGGTGTCAAACCTTTATTGCTGCTCAGGACATGTATGCACTGCTAACCAGGAAGATAATTAACCTAAATTAACCTTCTGCCTTGAGATGAGTCATAGTTTGGGGAGGGGGGAGGTGGGAAGCGGGGGTGGAGAGGGTGTAGGGAGGGGAACAGTGCTCTAGAGCTGTATGGACACGTCCTGTGCATTTCCAAGCAAAAACGATGGGCCCATGCAGCAACTGATTAGATTGAAATGGAAATTCTCCATGGGCACGAAGGGATTAAAAAAACCCCTCAATGTTTAAATTAGGGCCGGACTGTGAATTGCATAAGTTGTGGCTGTAAAGTGGGGCAGAAAAGTGCATTTCCAGGTGCTGCTGAGCCAGGAAATAGCATGTTCATGGCTTGGACCTGCCATTATTTACTGGCCTCATCTGAAGATCTGCAGCTCTTGTCCAAGGGTGGAGGAGATGCCAGGGGTGGGAGTCTCTGCTCCAGAGGGTTTGGATGAGGAGGCTCCCAACTGGATGTCAAGGCAAGACCCACCTGCCCAGTTAATGAAATCTGAATTTCATTATTAATTCAGAATAAATAACCATGCAACCATTCCAGGCCATTATGGGGGATGGAGGTGGAAAACTGGCTCTGTTTCAGTTTTTTTTGAAGCAAGAACCTAAAATCTGGATCCTTCATTTGGTGATGTTTGAACGTCCTAGACCCAAAAAGACCCAGCAGCCAAGTGCTCCGTTTCCTAAGAAATCAATCCCCAAACCTGACCATGGAACAGCTTTTGGGCATCTTGGAGGCCTTCTCCAACAACAATGATTCCATTATGATGGAATGGAATCATTGATGTTGGAAAAGCCCTTCAAGACACCCAAAAGCTCTTCCATGGTCACTCCAACTTCCTCCAGGGTGAGCAGCAGTGGGGCTGAAATCTCCTTTATGTGGGTCTAGGTCCTGGACATCATTTGGGTCAGGGAACAGCTGAGTTTCTGCTTCTCCCTTCCTCCACCACAGAATCAGTAACACCTCCAAAATCATCGAGTCCCAACATGAACCCAAAGCCAGCACCAACCCATGTCCCCAAGTGCCACATCCAGCTGGATGTGACTCAAACCTCTCCATGGATGGTGACCCAACCACTTCCCTAAAAAAACAGAAAAATTCAGAAAAAAACAAAGCTGGATGTCTTTTATTCTTTTATTTTGGGTTTTGGGTTTTTTGGAGGTGTTTTTTTTAGGTTTTTTTGTGTGTTTTTTTTTTAATGGACCCTAAGGATTTCAGGTGCCCAAATGCCTTTGACATAAAAACAGACCTTTAAAAACACCAGTAATTCTTTTATTCAGTTCAGGTATTTTGAGATCAATTTTAATTTTAATTCCCTCTCTCTGCTCATGGGTCAGGCAGAACTCTGTAAGAATCCTGCCTGGAGGCACTCTTGAGGTGTGGGAGAGAAGATCTCATCCTTGGTGGGACACAAGCTTCCATGGGAACAGTTCTGGATCTGTGCCCACAGCTCTACATACTCCTCACATCCCCCAAATCATCCTACAAGCCTCCAAATCACCCACACAGCCCCCAAATCACCCTACAAACCTCCAAATGGTGGAGATAATCCAGGTGTGAGGATGCAGACACTGCCTGGTGGTGAGGAACAGGTCAACACCTCAATATCATCGCCAGCCAAGCCTCCACTTCTTCTCTGTCTGAAGAGGAGAAGTTTTCAGTGACCCAACACAGTTTTGGTCCATTTGTGGGACAATTTATGATGATTTAAACAAAAGGCTCTTTGGGAATTGGGGGAACATCTCAAAAAGTCAAACCTTGAGGTTTTTTTCACTAGGTGTTTCTTGCCTTTAAAGAAAATCAAATATCAAGTAATTGAAATAATCCAAATCTTCAAAGCAGCACAAAATGGGCCATTCCACAGCATTCCGCTCATCTCCAGGCAAAACGGTTTTGACGTTTTTTGGTTCTCTGAACAATTTGGGAACCCAGTGAAGCAAAAAAGCAGCAGTTGTGGGCACCACCCTCCACCTGGCCAGCACAAACACCAAGGGCTGGGAAACCTGATGTGGGAGCAAATGCATCCTGCA
Organism: Zonotrichia leucophrys gambelii; assembly: GCF_028769735.1. Taxonomy (NCBI): domain Eukaryota; kingdom Metazoa; phylum Chordata; class Aves; order Passeriformes; family Passerellidae; genus Zonotrichia; species Zonotrichia leucophrys. Next base: position 2,680,847 of record NC_088171.1, read on the forward strand.
CCTCTGGGTGCATCCCAATGTGCTGGCTCTCAGCAGGGATTTTGGGATTTTAAACCGCACAGGACACCCCTCGTTTCCCACATTAAATTTTTAAGCTAAATTTTGGCTAAATCCAGCAACAATTTAGCAGTCCTGTGGACAGAAATCCCTCCATATCCTGGTGAATCCATGCAGGAAAAGCGCTGCAGCCCAAAGCGGGGTCTCCCCTCCTCCGGAGACAAACAGCATTTTCCTTTTGAAGTCTGGATGTCTGCTCCTGGGCCAATAAAGCGCCTCATTTTCCCAGCAAGAAGGTAAAGGTGGTGAAAGGTGTCACAAGCACCTCCTTGTGAAGTGCAATTAGCAGCTGGGTGCAGGGGGGAAGTGCTGGCACCACAAGGGGAGGCGGTGGCTGTGTCACCTCGGTGGCTGTGTCACCTCGCTTGGGATGGGCCAGATGGGCCAGGCAGGAGCCCAAACACCAGCCCTGGAGCCAGTCTGGCCCACTGGAGCCCTCTGGGGAGGCTGAAGAGGTTTCCTTGCTCCATATCCCATCCTGCCGGTGATGCTTGCAGAGGGTTGGATGAGCAGCAGGGAGATGGAGCTGCTGGTGGAGCTCAAAGCAGATATTTGGTGTGACACAGAAAACAGGACCAGGGTAATCTTCTGTGGCTCTGTTGGATGTAAAAATTGGCCATATAACCACCCCCAAACCAATTTACGGTAAAATGCATCCTTCACAGACAGTAAGGGCTGTTGGTCCTTCTTGACCCCTCTGTTCTCTCCAAAAGAGGGAAACAGCTCAGAGTCACAAATTGGGAGGAAACAGGACAGAGGGGGAAAATGTGGCTGCTGTGAGAAAAATGACATGGAAATGTAACTCTGGTAAAGATATTCCAGGCAATTTTCCAAGACAGCAATGCTTCTCTGAAGAAAACAGGGAGTGAGAGGAAAATGGAAGAGTAACGAAACTCCGTAATGTAGTTCCTGGTGTCCAATGCTGTCACTGTGAGATTTTATGAAAAATTCCTTCACCAGGATTTTTTCTCCTGGGAAGCTTCAGCTTCTCCCTGTTTTGCTGCTTAGGAATGTGATTTGGAGAATTGTTTATCCAAACATGTGAATTGTTTTTAGTTAATGGCCAATCACAGCCCAGCTGTGTCAGACTCTGAGTCTGTCACAGGTTTTTATTATTCATTCTTGTTTAGCCTTCTGATGTATCCTTTCTCTTTCTTTAGTATAGTTTTAGCACATAATATAATATAATATAATGTAATGTAATGTAATGTAATGTAATGCAATATAATATAATATAATATAATATAAATATAATAATATAATATCAGCCTTCTGAGAACATGGAGTCAAATTCTCATCTCTGACCTCATCCTGGGGACCTCACAACACCACATAATGCTCCAAAAATGATTCCCACAAAGTTCTCACTAAAGATGGTGGCAGTTTTGGTGCAGGCTTGGTGACAGACCCTAAGTGACACAATCTGCTGGGGCTGCTGCTGTTGAATTAAATGAAATCAGTATTAAATGAAATCAGTCTCAAGGAAACAGGAGAACCCAAGGACACCCCTAGGGTCAAACCATAATCACACCTTTAAACCCAAACCCAGCTCACTGCACCCAGCACCATCACATCTATACAATAACCCTCACCCCAGGCTGCCAGCTGGGGAGAAAACGTCCAATTTTGGGGCTCAGGTGGATCAAACATTCAAGAAATCAGAGGTTTGCACATGTGCTTTTATCAGCAGGCAGCTCACTTGTACAAACACATCCAGTCCAAGGGCAAGGCGAGCCCTCTTCCAATATTAAGCCACTAAAAGACAGGGGAATGGGTTAAGGACTGGCTAGCAGCCAATGAGGTTTGCAAAGCAGTGGAATCTAATAAAAATAATTGAAATATTTAAAGGCAGTTGCTTCACTTTATAAAGAAGCACCTGCAATGATTACCCAAAACATTTGCAGGTGGAAAAAGGGCTGAGCACGTCATTGGTGTTAATCTCATTTATGCTCAGAGGGCAAATTAGGCATTGTAATTGTCAGGAACCATTGGAGCTGTTTCAATACTGGGATGAGTCTGATAATGAGGGATGATTCCTTTAGATCACCTTCAGTGTGTAACAGTGCAAAGCCAAGGCTTGGGTCTATTAAAAACCTGACATCAAGGTGAAAGGGGCTCTCTGCAAGGTGTCATTTACCTGGGGAAGAGGTTTTACAGCAACTTCTGTGAGCCAGAGAGAAGCTGGATCAGAGGATCCATGTTCACCCCTGAAAGAATTTTCTACCAAGGTGGTTGATGTAGAAACCAAGAAAGAAAGAAGGATAAATAAAAGAAATCTGCAACTGCCTGTTCCAATGGGCATTTTGTCTCTCATGACCAATGAGTAAAGTACAAAGTTATGAGTTTTGTAGGAATGTATAAAAAGCATGCATGCTGTAATAAAAACACTTTGAAGCCTTCTGAAAATGGAGTGTGTTGCTTTGTGTTGTCTCCATCTCAACTACAACCTTGACCTGCGTCAGCCTGGAGAAAGTCTGGGGAAACTTCGTGTCCCGTTCTGGAGAAAACAGAGAAAAATTCACCTAAAATCTCTCCAGCCCACCCAGCTGATACAGCTCAGTGCATCTCCACTGATTCTGTAGGAAGCTAAAATCCCATCCCAGCACTTGGCCCTTTGGATTTTGGTTTGGGTGCTGATCCAAAGCTGATCCAGTGCCTGGGTCCTGGAGCTCAAAGGGGTCACTTCAAAGAACAAACAAAAGGTAGACAGACATGCACAAGGAAGGGAAATTTTACCTCCACATCTTTTTATCCAAATGGAGCCACACGAGCAGCCAGGCCCCAGCCATGGCATCAGCCTGTCCCCAAACATTTTGGAAGCAGAATCACCTGTTCTCTTTTAAAATAGGTGTATTTCAGCACACACCCCACCTCACTCTCCTGTGTTCCCAGTTGGATATAGCCACCCCTCTAGACCTGATATGAAATCCACTAATTTCCATGGAAAGACACTTCATTTCCTATAAAATTTACTCCAAGCACTATTAAAATTCAATCCAAGAGCTGGCAAGTAGGAGGGGTGACCCTCTGCTTGTGGCACCAGGCAACTTCTTGGCATCAAAACCCAAATGCACTGAAGAGCCTGGGGCACAGAAAATTGTGAGCCCAATTTGTGCCATCCCAGGGCCAAAATCACTTAGGAAGTAAAACATGGAAGAGGACAGGCAAATGTTGTTTGATGCCTTGCTACCATTTTTTAAAAATCCTCTTCTACAGATGGTGCCTTTGGTGTTTTCCATCCCAGGAGAAAGATGACTGGAGGAGAATATTCCTTCACCTGAGGAGCACTTCAGCCTTTATAGAGGATTCACAAATTTAGAAAAGACTTTTCACACAGAAGCTGGAGAAGACACCGTACAAACACCATAAATAAACACAAAATAAAACCCTCTGGGTTTTTCTGACCCTCACAGACTCCTCAGAGGGACCATGGAGATCTGGATAGCACCATCAGTACAACCAGATCCTGAACCTCGTCCTTAATTCTGGCTCTGAAGGTCTGAAAATCCTCAGAGGGGAAAATTGTCCTGCAGGAGGCGCAATAACATGAATTCCAGAGTATTTTAATAATTTTGGCCCCAAAACGTAGAGATTTGTCCCAGTTCTGGCAGTGGCTGACCAATGAGCTCTGCTGAAGAAGCTCATCACAGCATCACCATCATCACCATCATCTGGGATACAATTCCTTTCCAAGAAAGAGGTGTCCAAATCCTTCAGGTCCTTAAAGATTTTGTGCTGTTGCTCATCACTTTAACAAATTAGTCAAGAAAGGCTTCAAAGGTGGTTTAACCTCAATTTAAGGGGGTAAAACCTTTGCCAGGAAGCTTCCCAGATTATTGGGGTGAGTGGAAAAGTTGGATTCACCTTTTCCTTTGAGGATTTGAGCCTTGGTGCCCACGGGTGATGGACGGACGGCTAAGCCAGGTATTTAACCAGATTTTGTGTGTAGGCATCAATGTTTCCCAGAGATCTGTAAATTCCTTCCTAAAGCAAATATCTAAAATTAAGCAGATGACTCAGTAGATCAGCTGGGTCTAGAAATAATCAGCTTTCGACTTGGAGTGGAATTAATCTGTTAATTAATGAGATAAACTCCTTAAATCACAGAATCACAGAACGGTTTGGGTTGGAAGGGACTTTAAAGATCATCCAATTCCAATACCTGCCATGGCAGGGACATCTTCCACTGTCCCAGGGTGATCCAAGCCCTGTCTAACCTGGAATTGGACACTTCCAGGGATTCAGGGCAGCCACAGCTGCTCTGGACACTCTGTGCCAGGGCATCCCCACCCTCACAGAGAAGAATTTCCCCCAATATCCCATCTAAACCTGTTTTCTTTCAGCTTGAAGCCATTCCCCTTGATTCTCTCACTGCACACCCTTGTATAACCAATTCTGTCCTTTTTTCCTGTGACAAATTTTGGATTGGTATTTAAAACTTGCCCCTGAAATCACCTGGAGGAGCTGACCTTGTATAATGCCAGGAATCACAAGATCCTTTGTGTTGTTACCCACCAGTTTTAGGAGTCTAAAAGTTTAAATCTTTATTCTTGAACCTTACAGCTCAGAGTCTGGAATTGCCCCAAAAATTGGCATCATGTGAGGTTGGATTTGTAAAGATGAGAGGAGAGGAGAGGAGAGGAGAGGAGAGGAGAGGAGAGGAGAGGAGAGGAGAGGAGAGGAGAGGAGAGGAGAGGAGAGGAGAGGAGAGGAGAGGAGAGGAGAGGAGGGAGAGGAGAGGAGAGGAAGGAGAGGAGAGGAGAGGAGAGGAGAGGAGAGGAGAGGAGAGGAGAGGAGAGGAGAGGAGAGGAGAGGAGAGGAGAGGAGAGGAGAGGAGAGGAGAGGAGAGGAGAGGAGAGGAGAGGAGAGGAGAGGAGAGGAGAGGAGAGGAGAGGAGAGGAGAGGAGAGGAGAGGAGAGGAGAGGAGAGGAGAGGGACGGGTCCAGCTGCTGCAGGGAATTTTGCATCTCAATATTTTCCCTCGTGGCAGGACACAGCAAGAGAGAAGCCTGCTTGTTCCCAGGAGACACTTGCCTAATTGCACAGAGTCAGCAAGTTCAGGCCTTTGGAATAGTTTTGGATAACATCCCATGCCTCTCACCTTGCACAACCATGCCCAGTGCCCTCCAAAGCCTGCTGAAGCCTTCTGCAGCACCAAGGGCTGTTGGAGCAGGTTCACAAACCTGAGCACAAACCATTAAGAGAAAATCCTACCAATATCAGCACTCTCCTCTCACTTACACCTACTTTGCATTTTAAATGCCAGTAAATGACTGCCCAAGGGAGCAGAGAATCAGACCCATCAATGTGGGTATATTTCAGCAACCCAGACCCCAGGAATTTTGGAAGTGCACCAGCGTTAAGCATTATTAATGCCTATTGAAAAATAGCTGGAAATCTCCCCAGCATTGTTAAAGAATCATTTAATTATTATTAACTGAGTCACAGAGGGCAGGCAGGCAAGTTTATGAAACCCATGCACTGAGTAACTGTGGACTCTGGAGGATGAGCTGGCTCCAGTGCCAAGGTTTGTAATTAAACTGTGGCCCAGGTGCTGATGCATTCAGCAAGTGCCCTCTGCTGGACTCCCATCCCAGCCAGGATCCTCCACATCCATCCCTCACCCTTCTCCTCTGCAGGGCTGGCTGCACCAGGCACCCTCCTGTCAGAACTCAGCACATCCCTCTGCATGTCCAGAGTTGCCAAGGACCCCATTGAGGGGCTCGGAGACCCTGGCATGCTGCCCAGAACACCTGGGGATTTGATTATGACCCTTGGAGCGAGTTACCAGCTTTGTATGAGGACATGAAAGTCACACAGGTTTGAATGGTGTAATAAAAAAATGATCACAGGGCGAAAATGTAGATTTTAGGATTTTTGGTATGGGGGTTATGGGGACAAGATGGAGGAACCTGGGCGTGTCCAGCCTTTCCTCTTCTTCTTCTTCTTCTCCATTTTCTGCAGTGATGTTGGCACTTTGGGATTGGTTTAGAGTACAAGTGCAGTGTCTAACATAGGTGATGGGTATTGGGAATTAAGTGTAAATATGTTATACGTAGTTTGTAGTATAAAAGGACAACACAGACTGCCTGTGGCTGCCCTGCTGAGCAGATCTCGGCTGGGCAGAAAAAAATTTTATAGATAAGAATTAATAAACAACCTCAAGACCGAAAAGTGAAGAGTCCAGACTCGTTCTTCAGTTGCGGGGCCGAAGCAGAGACACCCTGGATATCTTGGGGCAGCAACGATCAGCCAAAAACCCAAGACCCTCCCAGCCTGAATTCTAGCCCTCTGCCCTTTTGCCAGCAGCCACCTCCCATTAGTTTTCTCAGCAAGAGCAATTATTCAGAGGGGAAAATAAACCCCAAACCCAAACCAACAATGTGAAGTTACACCCCCCTATCACCACAGCTTGGTTGGGCTTGAAATGGGGAGTTCATCACCCTTTCCCACCCCATTCCCAGCAGGGACTGGGAAATGTCCATCCTCACTGGTTTCTCCTCGATGACTAAAGCAGGTGGGGCTCACAAGGTGAGCAGATATGATGTGAGAGTGCAATTAAACAGCAGAGCTTTCACCACCCAGCTCCCAGGGCCTCATTTAGCTAATTAAGAAAGCTGTGCTTTCATCCCCCTGAGGTGTTTCCAGCTCCCTCAAGAGCACTGCCAAGGTCAGCTTTGCTGCTGACCATTCTCAATTGTCCGTGCTGACCATTCACAATTCCCAGTGCCAAGCCACAAAAGCTTGGATTAAGGAGTGTCAGCCTTCCCTAACTGGGGCACATAACAGTCCTAGGCCTCTAACTGGTCACCAGGAGTCCAGCACTCTGCACACTGCCAAGTGAGCCCATATTTTATGGAAAAATTCCCATTTTCCGTGCCCACGGCCAGGTTTGGCTGCCAGGTACTCAAGGCAGGAACGGTCTCTCGGTGCAGGACCCAGCACTGCAAGGCCTCTAGGCATGCTTATAATGCAAACAGAGAGATTAGATCGAGTCTGGCCTCTCTCTCAACGCTGTAGGCAGCAGAAGAGTGGAGTGTTTGCCTCTTATCTGGAGTCTTGGGGGATTGGCCCAACATATTGACATAAACTCCTGCCAATGTCAGTTTACACTGAGGAGAACGGGTTATAAAATGTGCTGGCTCGGGAGCAAGATCAGAGTCCTGGTGAGGCATCCCCTCTGCAGAGCCCAGAACCTCCCACAGAGAGAAGGGACCATCCCAGACACTCAGCTTTGGGCCCCAAATGTGTGGGGGGCTGAAACTCAGCAAGGCTCCAAGGGCCAAGAGTGTGGGACGTGTCCTTAGTGGGTTCAGGGTCCTCCAAAGCTGTTCAGAGACATGCAGAAAGCAATTCATTGCAGTCTTGTGGAGAATTCAACAGTTAGAGGAGAAAAAGGCAAATTTTGAAGCGATCTCAAATGAAAAAATCTGGTTTCACATCAAGAATTGCTGTAACAAAATGAAAGTGCAAGAAAGACTTCAGCGAGTCAGAGCAGCAGTCAGGGTAGCTCAGGAGCCTTTGTGGGACCCCAGAAACAAGAGATGCTGTCCAGGGCAGGCCACTTTCTGCAGTCATTGCCCTCATGTTGTCCCAGCAGCACCTCCATCTCACAGGGGTGCTGGAGAGATGCACTTTGTGCACCTCTGTCACAGACATCTTTTATGGAAAATCCTTTCCTTAGGATTTTTCCTCCTGAGAAGCTGCGAGGCCTCAGGAACAAAATCATGTAACAATGATTATCTGCTGCTGTGGGATGCAACAGGTGCATCTGTGATGGGTCTCATGTGGTTGTTTCTAATTAACGGCCAATCACAGTCAGCTGGCTCGGACAGAGAGCTGAGCCACAAACCTTTGTTATCATTCCTTCCTATTCTATTCTTAGCCAGCCTACTGATGAAATCATTTCTTCTATTCTTTTAGTATTGTTTTAATGTAATTTATATCATAAAAATAATAAATCAGCCTTCTGAAACATGGAGTCAGATCCTTGTCCCCTCATCCTGAGATCCCTGTGAACACGGTCACACACCTCCATCTCACAGGGATGCTGGACAGATGCATTTTGTGCATCTCCATCTCACAGGGATGTCTCTCTGCTGCTTCTCCATCCATGGCTGAGCCTGGTGTCCACGAATTTTTGACCCTGATGATGTCTCAACAACCTTCTGTGGCAACAGATTCCAGGAGTTCACCAGTGGTTTTTTCATGCTTAAGAATTAAAATTCGTGGAATCAATAAAGCTGGAAAAGACCTCTGATGCCATAGGGTCCAATTGACTCCATGTCCAGCAAACCAAGAGCCTCATTCCCAGACCCACACCCACATGCTGGGTGTTTCCAGGGGTTTTGGGTGTCAGGGCCCCATGATTTTGTCTCAGAATCATGGAATATTCACATTGGGAAGGGACCCACAGGGGTTGTCAAGTCCAGCTCCACACAAGACCACCCAACAACCCCACCCTGTGCATTCTCATTCTCCAAATGCTCCTGGACCTCTGGCAGCCTTGGGAATGTGCCCATTCCCTGGGGAACCTGGGAAGTGCCCAACCACCCTCAGAGGGAGGAATTTTCTCCTGACCATGGCTTCCAAGGGAGCAGGAGTCCCCCAAGCCCTGTGAGGAACCCAGCTGAGCCTCTTGGGAGAGATCCCAGTGCTCACAGGCCTTTCTTTATCTCTGTCATCATTAGGAAGTGTCAGGCACAAGCTTAAAAGCTGAGGGCATCTAAAAGTGGGTGCCCAAGTCTGGTGCTCAAACCTACCTGGAAACATATTTAAATTAGAGGAGAGATTATTGAAATTTAGCCAAATTTGAACATTTTGTTTTTCAGATGCTGTTTTTTGTTTAAAACCAGGAAAAATTAACCAAAGAATAGGCTTAGAGCATAACTCAGACTCCATGTCTCCTCCAACCACCTGCTCCAAACAAGGCCAGCTGTGAAGTCAGACCAGGCTGCTTTAAGGAGCAAAACACAAAATCTGGAAGCAGAAAATTCCAAACCAAGGTCCAGAGCTAAGAAGCAACGTGGTTTTGAAGCATGGCTTGATTGCCAAGGTCCCTGGCAAGAATTTGGAAAGGGAAAGCTGTGGATGAACACACAAGAGCAACACCTAACGGTCCACAACCACAATGACAATGGTCCAGAGGTGGAAAGGAAGGGATCAGCAAATCTTCACAACCACACAAGAAGGAAGAGCAGGTCGGGGGTTAATGTGAATTAATGACAACCAGGTTTCAGTGAAGAGCAAGACAACCTTGTCCTCCAGCCCCTTTGTGCTCAGTGAGGGACACTGGAAACACACAGGTGGATGCTGAGTGGTGTAAATTGGACCAGAGAAACACCTTTTACATTTCAAATTAAGGATGGTAAGGATTGATCCATCACAGGTTGTGTCCCAGGGAGAGGAATTCCCTGCAACCCTCGTCTGGCAACAAAGGAGGAAAAGATCCAAGTGGTCAAACAGCAGCAGCTTCAACAGGAGAGGCTTCACATGAGTCAATATGTGAACTATTCAAGAGTGTTTCTGCTTGCTGATTTAAAATCTACAGCCCTTATCAACGAGGAGAGGGACCACAGTGGCTTTTCTTCAAGGCAGATTAAGAAGGAAAGTAAAAGTAGGTATTTAAGATAAGAAATAAAACAAGCGAGCTGTTGTATTAAAATAAAGCCAGGATAATGTATGGAGTCAAAAAGACATTTTTGTCCTAGCTAGAGCTCAGGAGTGGGGAAAATCAATAAGGGAAATAAAGGACTTGAAGAAATATTTATAGTCAGCAGAGTCAAGGTTGAAGAGAAGGCACTTTTCTTGTGCAAGCAACAAAGAAACCCTGACGAGAGCATTAATTTGTTACTCCAGGGGAATGGTGGAACCATGGATAATAACCAAGAAAAGCCCTGGGTATTCAATAAAGACCTCAGCTCTGCATGTTGAGAAAAAGCTGCACAAGCTACTTCTACCACACACTGCTGATGATCACACTTAGGGCTCTAACCATAAGCAAGGAGATGGTAATCAGCATCTCCCACAGCTAGCCATTAATAAATCTGCAGATTCAGATCGTTTACATCCAGCAGGTTTTAAAGAGCTGGCCAAGAAGGCATTGGAGCCTGTTCAAAAAGTCTTTGAACCCCAGGGAAGTTCTAGAGGACCAGGAGAAAATGAGTGTTTTGTCGGTGTTTTAAAAGAGGACAACACGGGTTCTAGAGTGCCAGCCTGCCATTAATCCCAGCAAAAAAAACAATAATAGAATAGCTCATATGAGATTTGTTTATTATGGAATCAAAGGAAGGTAATATAATTGCTGCCAATCAACTTGGGTTTATGAAAAATAGATCTTGTCAAATTAATTTGATGTATTTTGTGATAACAGCACCAGCGTGGTTAATAAGGGGAAGAGTGCTGATGTAATTTTACTTGGATTTTTCCTCAAGGCAACTGCCTGGGTACTGCATGATATTTTGATTAAGAAGCTGGAGTCCCAAGCATGGCACACATTAAAGGGATTAAAAAGCAGCTAACGTAGGTCTCGGAGCGTTCCTCTAAACAAGGGATCCCTGCCAGATGGGTGTGTCCCAGCCAGGTCCCACAGGGAACCGTTCTGTTTTAACACTTTCTCCACGTCCTGGGAGAAAAAAAAAAAATTAATAAAATTAAAAAATTGCTGATGACAACACAAGGTTTACTGGATCAGCAGGTAAGGAAGAGGTTGAGGTCAATGGGGTGGAGGAGAAGGAGTCCCTTGTTCAGGGGGGTGAAGGCAGGTGAGGGCCAGATGTAAAGGCAGATGTGCTGAGGAGAAGAACAGGGCTGTGTCCCCCTCCTGGGAAGGAGCAATGAAAGAGAGATTTGGGCATCACAGCAGGCAGCCATAGGAGGAGAGGCTGAGGGTGCTCGGGTTGTTCACTGAGGTCAGACCCCACTGGGAGCTGCAGCTCATCCAGAGGGGCAATGGAGAGGGGCTGGGGACACAAACCCTGTGAGGAACCCCTGAGGGAGCTGGGGGTGCTCAGCCTGGAGAAAAGGAGACTCAGGGCTGCCCCCATCACTCTCTGCAGCTCCTGAAAGGTGCCTGTGCTCAGCTGGGGCTGGGCTCTGTCTGCAGCAGCACTGACACAGCCAGAGCACACAGCCTCGAGCTGCACCAAGGGAAATACAGGTCGGTGTGCAAACCCAGGGCACTGGGAATATTTCCCTGTCTGCTCTGGGGTGCCCTGACCCCCAGGGCAGCACTGACTCTGACCCTCATCCATGGAGAAAGTTTCCCAGACTTCAACATAGACTGGAACCCACAAAAGTGTGCAATAGATTATAGAGAGCAGTGTAGGTGTGTCACTTGGTGAGAAATTGAGGATTTGGGGTTTTTAGTGTGTTGTGGATGGCAGCAAGATGGAGGGCACAGGGTGTCATCCTGGGTTTCTTCTTCATGCTTCTTCTTCCTCCTTCTCCATGGGTTTGGGTGGCATTTTGTAATTGGGCAGAAAAGTGCCCATTGCCGCTCTGTGGGATCAGTTATTGGGTTAAAAGGGAAAATAATCCAGGTGTCAGCTCTTCATTGGATAGTTTAGCCTGAGAAGGCCTTGGAACAAGAGATTGTTGCCATTTTGTGCCTTCTGATGAAAAGCTGCTGAACTCACAGCAGTGAGACTGTTTTACTGATAGGAAATAATAAACACCTGAGTGTGAACATGAGCTACTGTCTCAAGTGCCTTCAATCCAGACCCAGAGAAACCAACAGCTGGAACCACCACTGGTTGGATATCAGGAAAAGCTTTTTACAGAGAGTGATAAAGTTCTGGAATGGCTGCCCAGGGAGGTGGTGCAGTCCCCATCCCTGGGTGTGTTTAACAAAGCCTGGATGTGGCACTGGGTGCCAGAGTTGAGTTGAGCTGTTGGGGCTGGGTTGGACTCGATGACCTTGAAGGTCTCTTCCAACCTGGTCATTCTGTGATTCTGTGAATGGAGGGGCAGCTCTGATCTCTGCTCCCTGGGACTGGGGAAAGGCTGGAGCAGTGTCAGAGTTTTCACTGATTTATCAAACAATTCCTTGAGTGAATAATAATCTGTGAGGAGAACAGCAGTGGGACACCATCCCAACACCAGCACAATCCTGGGTAAAGCTCCAGCATTTCTGTCTGAGGATGGCAGCTCTGACTCTGTGTAAAGGAACCAGCTCTGAAGGGGTGGATTAAAAATATGGATGCTTTTCCCACAGTAGGAAAGGAGACTGGAATATAAAATAAATAAATAAATGCAAGAATTTTGTGTGCATGGGAAGGAGAGAGTTGGAAAGGCAAAGGGAGTTTGGAAACCCTTTGGAGACCCAAGTGAGAGTTTTCAAAGTAACAGAACCATACAATGGTCTGGGTTGGAGGGGACCTTAAAAATTATCTTGTTCCAAGGTTTAGGTTGGATATCAGGGAAGTTTTCTTCCTCCAGAGTGTGCTGGGCACTGCCCAGGCTCCCCAGGGAATGGACACAGCTCCAAGGCTGCCAGAGCTCCAGGAGGGTTTGGACAACTCAGGGACAGGGTGGGATTGTTGGGGTTGGACTCAGGATCCTTGTGGGCCCCTTCCAACTCAGAATATTCCATGACTCCATGATCCAGCCCAGTCTACCTGCAGCTGGGGTTTATTGATGAAGTCTCCAGTACTCTTAGATGCTGGAAAGGAGGAAATATTGAATTTTTGGGATGTGCCCATGACCCCACACTCCTGTGAGAGCCTCAGATGCCCCTGGGTTGCTCCAGCAGGCAGTGGAGGGATATGTTCTTGATGTCAAAGCTGTTCTTGATGTCAAAGCAAGATATCAGGGGTGGTGAAGGAGGTGCTGAGGGGTCCTGTTGAGACCTCCCAGTGCCCAAGCCAGGCCCCCCAGGCTGCAAACTGGGCACAGCTGAAATGCCAGGAGGTAGAGCCACGGAAATGTGCTGTGAAACCAAAGAGGAGTTGGAGGAGACACCCAGGAATGGAGGCAAGGTTGGAAATTGTTAGAGCAGTTCAGTCCACCAGCTCCATGGGCAGAAGGATGGTAGTTTATGAGCCCATGAATGGATGTTCAGAAATAAAGAGCTCTTCAGTCTGTCACACAAAGGTGGGAGGAGATTTAAACACAAATAAACAAAGTTAGCTATAATAAAACACCAAACACAGCACCTGAACTTGATTGTGTGATAGGAAAATGCAGCAGAGAGGATGGCAATTCAAAACACACAGGTTTTAGAAGAGACAAATGTTTTATCTAAATGTATTTTCTAGTTCAAGCAGGTTTTTTTCCTTCTCTGGCTTTTATTTACACAGGAAGACTGGGAGAGTAATCCCAGCTCTTCTCTGCGTATTTAAACTCCCTGAACAGAGGCAGAGGATGAGGAGGAGAGCCATGGAAGAATCACCACATGAGTCACTCCCAGCCCAATTAGGCTTCCACACAGACACCATCAGATGGGAATTCGTCATGCATTGCCTGGAGACAGAATTACACCTGTGAAGACCACGATTCTCAGAAATCCTCTCATCCTTCCTGTCAAGGGAAGGCTTTCTTTGCATTCCTCCCATTTTTTTCAGCTCCTCCTTTCCATTGGTGTGTTCACATAAACTCATTCCACTGAACCTCTCCTGTGAGAAAAGGCTGAGAGGGTTGGGATTGCTGAGCCTGGAGAAGAGAAGGCTCCAGGGAAAAATGGTTTAAAATGGAAAAAGGGGAGATTTAGATGACATATTATGAAAAAATCCTTCCTAGTGAGGGTGAGCAGGCCCTGGCACAGGGTGCCCAGAGGAGCCGTGGCTGCCCCTGGATCCCTGGCAGTGCCCAAGGCCAGGTTGGACACTGGGGCTGGGAGCAGCCTGGGACAGTGGGAGGTGTCCCTGCCCATGGCAGGGGTGGGACTGAAAGCGCTTTAAAGTCCCTTCCAACCAACCCATTCTGGGATTCTTTGTCTATGGAACAGCAGCATCTTCTTAGAGCAGCACTGACCATGGCAGCTTTGGTGCCTCTGTTCGGAATGAGGCCCCACCATTTGCCTTCTCATTTCATCTCCTGCCTTTGCTCAACCCAAATTTTGGACTCTTATATTGGTTAAAGCAGCCCCAATCCAAACCTCAATGGTAACTGGATTAAGGAGTATTTCATTTCATTGCTGTATTACTTAGAAACCGTGCTATATTTATAAATATAAATATAAATATAAATATAAATATAAATATAAATATAAATATATATATATATATACACAAAGATATAAACATATAAATACAAATACAAATAGTAATAATATAATATAATATAATAATACAAAATGCATAATATATAATATATAAAATATAATATATAATATATAATAGATATTAACTTGTATATTATATACAGTATATACTATATGGTATATAAAAATATTATACATTTTATATAATGTATATAATATATCATATATCATATATATTATATATTATATATTATGTTTTATTTTTTATATATTATATTTTATAATTTATATATTATTGTTATTATATGATATTATTCTATATTTTATGTGGCATATAATATATCATATATAAAATAACAATTATGGTTTATTGTATACAATGTATAATGTATTATATATTATATATTACAATAAATAAATTATTATATTTATAAATATAATATATTCTGGACAAATAAAATATTTAATACAGAATAATATGTTACATATAATATGAATGTATATTATATATAATATTATATATTATAATATATAAATTATATTATAATATATATATTATATATATGATAATATATAATAGATTATACATAATATATAATATATAATATATAATATATAATATATAATATATAATATATAATATATAATATATAATATATAATATATAATATATAATATATAATATATAATATATTACATATTCTGGATAAATATTATATATTCTGGATATTTATAAATATCCAGAAGTTCCACAAGAATTCAGCTCTTGCACCAAATGTATCAGAAGAATAAACCCACCAAAATCAGATAAGCCCACAGGAGGGGAGGCCTCTGGAGCAGAGCATGTGTTCCCCACTGCCATGCACCATCTCCTCCCATCTCCCGCCCACAGAATTTGCCTTCTTCAGGCTTTCCTGGTAGAGGACCTACCCCAGACAGGCCTTTTCCCTGGTAAGGACCTGGACTCATGGCAGGAAGAGCCATGAGAGGATTGGCAAGGAGGATTCCATGGAGGATTCCATTCCCACAGTCCATCCCCTCCCAGGGGAGCAGAGGGAAGGGCTGGGATGAGCCTGGGGTGCTTCGTGCTGGACTCTGGGAGTAGCAGTGGGGTCACACCCTGCAACCACAGCTCAGGGTGGCACCAGGGTCAGGGAACAGCAGCACCCCAGGGCCATCCCTCACCCCAAAACCCCACAGACCAGGTACAGCCTGTCCAGGGCCATCCCTCACCCCAGAACCACACACACCAGGTACAGCACCAGGTACAGCCTGTCACGGGCTGGTGGGGCCCCCAGGGCAGCTGCTCCTTCTGATGCCTTGTGCAGGCTGACCTAGAACAGAGGCTGGACAGAGCTAAAGAATAAAGCAGGGATTTATTCAAAGCCTCCATGGATGCACCTTGGGCAGCACCAGAGCCCAGCCAGGGCTGCACCCAAGATGAACCAAAATGGCCCCAAAATGCACGAGCGCTCCCGGGCTCTCTCCCTGGGATCAGTTCTGCTCCATTTGCACCTTGCAGTTCATTGTCCCATTCCAGCTTTAGCCCAGGCAGTCCCACCATTAAATATGAATATTAAACATGGAGGTGTTTTCAAAAGAGACAGCAGGGTTTTGAGCTTTTTTTTAGTTGACAGCTGATAAAATCTGGGGACTTGTGATAAAATTTTGGGACTTGCTGAGCCAAGGGCAAGGTGCTCCTTGCAAGAGCCAGTGCTCAGTGCCAGACAGGGCAGGTGATGGCTGGGGAGCAGAGGGTGGGAAGGTGCAAACACCACTGGACTGCGGTGGGCCTTCAAGGTCTCACCACACCAAAACTCTCACCACCTTGCCTAAGATAAATTTACATATAAAAATAGATAAATTCATAATATATAAATATATATATTGCATATACATATGTATATTATATAAATATATATTTATATATAAATAAATATTTATATATCTTATATATAATAATATATAATATATAAATATATATAATAATATATTGAATAAATATATAATATAATAGAAAAATAATATATATAATATATTAAATAACATATAGTATAATATACTATATTTAATATATAAAATGTATAATATAATATATAGTTATTATATATAATATTATATGTGTTATATATGTATAAATGTATTTATATTATATTATATTATATTATATTATATTATATTATATTATATTATATTATATTATATTATATTATATTATATTATATTATATTATATTATATTATATTATATTATATAAATTTAAATATATAAATAAGAGAAGTGCCACCCTCACACACACCAAATATGTCCCTTCAGACCCAAACCAGCCATGAGGGAGGGCTGAGCTGTTTTCCCCCAGCTGTTCCCTCTCCCCAGTGTCACCATTCCATGGGACACTCCATCCCTGCTCCCCTCACAGCCCTTTGAAGGGGCTGGGCCCTGGGTTTATCTCCAGGATTTTTCTAATGAGCTCTTAAACCTTCTATCAGTGACACATTCCATCAGTGGATCTGAGGCACCTAAATAAAATTGACATAAGGCAAGGCCTTTTAATTATCCAATTATTTTGTTTCAAGCAGCAGCTGGTAAAAAATAAAAAGACTTTGTGTTCTTCTTTCGTCTCTGTTGACATAAAATCAAGGATCAAAGCACCTTAATTTTTGGCCTCTGATTTTTCTTTCCTTGATTTAAACACGCCTGTTATGAGTTCTGTGGCCTTCCTGCCCCTTTGCTTATTTAGCAGTGATTAGTGAGTCCTGAAGCTGCAAAGCTTGGAGTTTGCTGTCCTGGGATGAAGGCCCCTTGGCACTGGGGGCTGATGCTGTGCAGAATAAGCCCTCACGTGTCACAGATATCTTTTATGAAAAATCCTTTCCTTAGGATTTTTCCTCCTGAGAAGCTGGAAGCCTCAGGAACAAAATGTAAACATTGATTATCTGCTGCTGTGGAATGTAACAGGTGCATCTGTGATTGGTCTCATGTGGTTGTTTTTAATTAATGGCCAATCACAGTCAGCTGGCTCGGACAGAGAGTCCAAGCCACAAGCCTTTGTTATCATTCTTTGCTATTCTATTCTTAGCTAGCCTTCTGCGAAACCCTTTCTTCTATTCTTTTAGTGTAGTTTTGATGTAATATATATCATAAAATAATAATCAGCCTTCTGAAACATGGAGTCAGATCCTCGTCTCTTCCCTCATCCAAGAACCCCTGTGAACACGGTCACACAGCACACCCTGTAGATCCAGCTTGGATCTCCCCTGGGCTTCTTAAAGAACAGACACTCTGTGGATGCACATGGTCAGATGGATTCTGCACCAGGCTTCATCTGCAGGATGGAGTTTCCGAGGAAATCTCATCCCAACAAGCAATTTGGACCAGCCCAGATCAGACTTGCCCCTGGAGAGGTCTGTTCCTCCCCAGGCAATGGTGATTCCTGGTTCCAGGAAGGTGGGAAAGATCAGCCCATGAGTTTTTCCCAAGTGTACAACGAAAAGCAAATACCACTCAGTTTCCTGATTTCTCCTTGTAGAATCTGGACCTGCAGATGAGGTGGGCTGTGAGTGTCTAACATGGGATGCAGAGTCCATCAATCCAAGTGGATTCATCTGTTGGACCCCTGGCTGCTGAGAATTTCAGATTTCTGTGCTGCCAGGCACTGACCCCCAGGAGAACACTGCACTGACCTGAGGCCCTGGAGAAGCTCCCAAAATGGAATGATAGAACTGGGATTGTGGGTGTGGAGTTTGGATAGAAGTGTGTGATATCACAGGGTGGGAAACTCAGAGTTTAAGGGTTTACAATAGAGCAATGGATATAAAGCAAGGTGGAGGTTTTGGGGTGGAGGCTGCTCCTTCTTCTTCTTCTTCTTCTTCTTCTTCTTCTTCTTCTTCTTCTTCTTCTTCTTCTTCTTCTTCTTCTTCTTCTTCTTCTTCTTCTTCTTCTTCTTCTTCTTCTTCTTCTCCTTCTTCTTCTTCTTCTTCTCCTTCTCCTTCTCCTTCTTCTTCACCTCTTCTCCATGGGTTTGGGTGGTTTTGTGTAATTGGATAAAAAGTCCCCATTGCAGCCATGGGTGGTTGGTTATTGGGTTAAAAGTAAAAATAATTGAGGTGTCATTTCTTAACTGGACAGATTATCCTTAAAAGCACTGACAGATCCAGAGCACACAGCCTCAGGCTGCACCAAGAGAAATACAGGTGGCATAGCAGGAAAAAGTTTTTCACAGAAAGAGTGATAAAGTTCTGGAATGGCTGCCCGGGGAGGTGGTGCAGTCCCCATCCCTGGGTGTGTTTAACAAAGCCTGGATGTGGCACTGGGTGCCAGGGTTTAGTTGAGGTGCTGGGGCTGGGCTGGACTTGATGATCTTGAAGGTCTCTTCCAACCTGGTCATTCTGGGAATTCTGTCAATTTGAGTACCAAAATTGCAGCTGACAATGTCAAATTTACTCTGATAAATGTCCACATGCAGCCACTCCATCCCTTTGGCTACACCAGGGGTTGGACTCACTGATCCTCATGGTCTCCCCAAACCCAGGATTTTCCATGATTCCAGGAACATAATCAGGGCCCAGCTGCTGTGTTGGAGACAAAGCCCTTGGGAATGGTCCAACCCTCTTAACTTTGAACACCCACAGAAGGTGGCAGCTTCTCTCGTGTCTCTTCAGGCTGAACCTTTCCTCAAAGCTTTCCTGTTTGTTTTTATGGGCAGCACAGGGCAGGTGGGCACCCCGGAGTGCCAAACCAGCCCTGTGGCCATGCAAAGGCAGGTGAGTGAGCACCATCCTCACCAAACCTGCTGCACTTCAGCCCAAGCTGAGATTCCTCTGAGCTCGTGCCACGGTTGGTGGCTTCAGGTGTCCCAAAATCCTGTGAGATCCAGGGGAATGGATATCCACAGAAGGGTTGGGACAGCAGAAAGGCAGGGACCAGGGTTTAAATCTGAAAAACCCCAGATGTGGCATCACCTGAGGACTTGGGGAAGCCCAAGGAGCAGAAAACTCAGACCTCAAAGTAAGAATCCATCTCTGAGGGTGCAGCTTCATCTGGGGCTAACAGGAACAGGATTTGGGAAAAAAGAACTCAGAGTTGGGGTTGGAGCACTCCCATAAACCAGAGTTTGAGGTCTGGCAGCCTGCAGACACAGGCTAGCTCAGATTGAAACTGTATGGGAAGATGAGAATTGGGGTCTCCAGAACTTAATCATATCAGAAACCCCAGGTTATTCCTTTCAAAATTAAAGAATCATTACTTTCAAAATTAAAGAACCATTAAAGAAGAAAGCCAAGGCAGAGCTCAGCACTGTGGCTTGCTCAGAGGAACAGGAATTTCACACAGCAGACACAGGAATGACAAACCATAATTAACATCTGGGAGCAAACAGTGAGGACCTGGAGAGGCAACGGCTCCTGGTTGTAAATTGAACATCACTTTGGGCAGGGGGTCAATAAAAATGGGCTTTCACCTGCTGCTAATTATTTCCCCCACTACAATAGCTGCTTGTTCCCACTCAGGGCTGTGAGACAGAGGGTGCAGAGGGTGGAATTCACCTCTCTGAGGCAGCTCTGACCTGCTCACACTCAGGTCCTTGGCATAAAGGTGCTTTTTACCCCCGTGTGAAGCTCAGAGCAGCTGGAAAATTGCATATTTGGATGTGCAGAGCCCGTGGCTGGGCTCTGGCAGCAATGGAGGTGGCTGGGATCCAGCTGCAGAACCTGCCCTCCCTCCCCATGTGCGTTCGTGTGCAGGCAGTGTGTGTTCATGCAGCGATGCAAATGCACCAGCAGCAGGGGTTTTAATGCATTCAGATTTCATCGCAGCTTGAATTTAAAACAAAATTAAAAAAAACACCACCAAAAAATAAACCAAAAAAGAAAAAAGGAAAAAAAAGGAAAGAAAAAAGGAAAGAAAAAGAGGGGGAAAAAAAGAAAGAGAAGAGAAAAAAGGAGAAAAATAAAAAAGAAAGAGAAAGAGAAAGGAAAAAAGAAAGGAAATAAGAAGGAAAAGTAGAAAAGAAAGGAAAAGGAGAAAAATAAGAAAGAAAAAAGAAAGAAAAAGAAAGAAAAAAGAAAGAAAAAAGGAGAAAAATAGAAAAGAAATAAGAAAGAAAAAAGAAAGAAAAAAGAAAAAAAAGGAGAAAAATAAAAAAAAGACAGATAAAGAAAGGAAAAAAAGGAAAAAAAGAAAGGAAAAAAGGAGAAAAATTTAAAAAGAAAGAGAAAAAGAAAGGGAAAAAAGAAAGGAAAAATAAAGGAGAAAAATTTAAAAAAGAAAAAAAGGAAAAAAGAAAGGAAAAAAGGAGAAAAATTTTTAAAAGAAAGAGAAAAAGAAAGGAAAAAAGAAAGGAAAAAAGAAGGAGAAAAAAACAAAAAAGAAAGAAAAAGAAAGGAAAAAAAGGAAAAATTAAAGGAAAAAAGAAAGAAAAAAAGGTAAAAAATGAAAAAGGAAAGGAAAAAAAGGAAAAAAGGAAAGGAAAAAAGAAAGAAAAAAAAGGAGAAAATGAAAAATGAAAGAGAAAAAGAAAGGAAAGGAAATGAAAAAAAAGGAAAAAAGAAAGGAAAAAAAGGAGAAAAATTAAAAAATAGAAAGAGAAAAAGAAAGGGAAAAGAAAGGAAAAAAAAAGGACAAAAATAAAAAAGAAAGAAAAAAAGAGAAAAAAAAGAAAGGAAAAAAGCCCCACATTTTTTAAGCCTTCCAAACAAACGCCCTTTTCAACCCACTAGCAATTATGGAGAGGTCCTGATCCTTTCTGCATGTTACTGTCAAACAAGTTTTCAGTAGGATTCAATAAAGTGATCTGACATTTCTTTGGAGATCTTTACACACAGTAGCTCAAGCCACGAAAGAACTTCACTTCTGGCAGCTCTGTGAATATTTTATTTTGCCCAAAGCTAGACAGGTGTGATCAAGAAGAACAGGGGGGAAAAATATATTAGCAAAAAGCCTTTCAGTGGCAATACAGGTGTTTGCTGGAGTGCGCTCAGTTTGGGTTGTGTGTGTGTTTTTTTAAAGGAGAAAATCTTGGTAGAGTTAAGATTAAAGGCACAGCACATTTATTTCTCATAGAGTGAAAGTCAGGGAGGCATTTTCTAAAAGAAAATTTAGGGGTTTGCCCCTGGAAAGGGCATTTTGAACAGATCTGAAATAAGGATTAAGCTCCTCATTCCCACAAGCTCAAAGAGGTTTTGGCACATTGGGTATTCCCTGGATCCCAGCCCTTCTCACCGAGCGCTGGGGAGTCACTAAAGGGTTAAATGAGTTTATAATTCCCAGAACAAGTCAATACATTCATTCAAACAGTTACAGAAAGGTCACAGGCTGGGATGCCTGAAACCTGCTTAAGCAACAATTTTTTTGCTCCTCAGGTAAGGCGAAAGGCAGGGAACATTTCCTGGAGCAGAAATCCCAGAGACCAGGCTGGAGATCCTGCCAAAGCTCCAGCACAGGGGGCAGAAGCTGCTCTGGGATTTTTTGGGATCTGGGAAGCCTCCTCCCAAGTCAGGGGCTCGGGAAGTTTGTTGGAAATGAGAGGTGGGTTGAGAAAATGGAGTAGAAGTGTCTTTAATTCAGTGTTGGGGACAAAGTGTGACAGAGGAGTTGGGGCCAGCAGGAGGGACACCCCCAAATGCCACTGCAGGCCCTGTCCTGGGGGTGTGGGACATTCTGGGACCATTCTGGAGCCATCCCTGGAGGTGTTGGACATTCTGGAGCCATCCCTGGGGGTGTGGGACATTCTGGGACCAACCTGGAGCCATCCCTGGAGGTGTTGGACATTCTGGGACCATTCTGGAGCCATCCCTGGGGGTGTTGGACATTCTGGGACCATCCCTGGGGATGTGGGACATTCTGGGACCATTCTGGAGCCATCCCTGGGTGTGTGGGACATTCTGGAGCCATCCCTGGGGGTTTTGGACATTCTGGAGCCATCCCTGGGGGTGTGGGACATTCTGGGACCAATCTGGAGCCATCCCTGGGGATTTGGGACATTCTGGGACCATCCCTGGGGGTGTTGGACATTCTGGGACCATTCTGGAGCCATCCCTGGGGGTGTGGGACATTCTGGGACCCTTCTGGAGCCATCCCTGGGGGTGTGGGACATTCTGGGACCAACCTGGAGCCATCCCTGGGGGTGTGGGACATTCTGGGACCCTTCTGGAGCCATCCCTGGGGGTGTTGGACATTCTGGGACCATTCTGGAGCCATCCCTGGGGGTGTGGGACATTCTGGGACCCTTCTGGAGCCATCCCTGGGGATTTGGGACATTCTGGAGCCATCCCTGGGGGTGTGGGACATTCTGGGACCAACCTGGAGCCATCCCTGGGGGTGTTGGACATTCTGGGACAATTCTGGAGCCATCCCTGGAGGTGTTGGACATTCTGGGACCATTCTGGAGCCATCCCTGGGGATGTGGGACATTCTGGGACCAACCTGGAGCCATCCCTGGGTGTGTGGGACATTCAGGGACAATTCTGGAGCCATCCCTGGGGATTTGGGACATTCTGGAGCCATCCCTGGGGGTTTTGGACATTCTGGGACCATTCCTGGAGCCATCCCTGGGTGTGTGGGACATTCTGGGACCATTCTGGAGCCATCCCTGGAGGTGTTGGACATTCTGGGACCATTCCTGGAGCCATCCCTGGAGCCATCCCTGGGGGTGTTGGACATTCTGGGACCATTCTGGAGCCATCCCTGGGGGTGTGGGACATTCTGGGACAATTCTGGAGCCATCCCTGGGGGTGTTGGACATTCTGGGACCATCCCTGGGGGTGTTGGACATTCTGGGACAATTCTGGAGCTGGATCCAGGCCAGGGAGGAAGGAGAGGGATGGAGGGCCTGGAGCAGCTGGGCACTGGGTGATGGAGGAGGCAAAAGTGATGGTCTGAGCATCTCCAGCTGGGATGGTCTTCAGAGATCCTAAAAGGCGTCAGCTCGACCCTAAACATTACAGAATTAGGCTCTCAGTGCCTGAGCTCACAGCATTTTGTGTGAAAATCACTTTTTCTGGTGAATAACCTCCATGGGCTGGTTTAGCTTTAAAAAGATGTTTGTACACAGCTTTTCTTTCACTCTC
Source organism: Zonotrichia leucophrys gambelii (assembly GCF_028769735.1). Lineage (NCBI taxonomy): Eukaryota > Metazoa > Chordata > Aves > Passeriformes > Passerellidae > Zonotrichia > Zonotrichia leucophrys. The sequence continues at coordinate 2,704,169 of NC_088171.1, forward strand.
CCAGAGGGATGGACAAGCAATCAGCCTGCAGGGGTTTCAAAAGTGAAGGAGAGCAGCCATGGGGAAGAAAAAGAAGGAAGAAAAATGAAGATTAAATTTAAAAAATTAAAAGAAAGGAAAAGGAAAAAAAGAGAAAGAAAAAGTAAAAGAGTAAAAGATAGAAGAAAAACGGAAAAGAAAAAGAGTAAAAGAAAAAGAAGAAAAAGAGTAAAGAAGAGAAAGAAAAAGAAAAAGAAAAAAGAGAAAAAGAAGAGAAAGAAAAAGAAAGTCACAAGAGGGAAGCGGTACATTTTTCTTTAGGTGAAGTCTCACTTTGCATTGATCACAGGCACAGTGAGGCACAGAGGATCCCAGCTGCCATAACCAGAGAAGAAATATATTTAAGAGCCTTCAGAATAATCAAAAAATGATTAGGAAAAATCTGATGCCTCTGGGAGCTGAGTCAGGGCAAATTCCACCTAAGGAGCTCCAAACGTCCTTCTGGAGGGAGTTCTTCAAGCTCTTCAAGAGGCAGATGCATCAAGGGTTTTTGGGGTTTGAAATTTAGGTTGGATGTCAGCAGAAAGTGTTTCACAGAAAGAGTGATAAAGTTCTGGAATGGCTGCCCGGGGAGGTGGTGCAGTCCCCATCCCTGGGTGTGTTTAACAAAGCCTGGATGTGGCACTGGGTGCCAGGGTTTAGCTGAGCTGTTGGGGCTGGGTTGGACTCGATGGTCTTGGAGGTCTCTTCCAACCTGGTCATTCTGGGAATTCTGGGAATTCTGTGAGTTCAATCACCTCACTGAGATGCCTCCATCTGGCCAATGTTTACTCTGTGACACCTTTAGGGGGTTTGCCCATGTCATGTCCTCACTTTTTCAGCAGGAAATGGAGGATTTGGAGCTGATGGGCACAGATGGGACAGTGGAGGATAAAGAAAAAGAGAAGTGAGGTTGTTACTCAAACACAGCGAGCTCTGGAGGTATCTGGCTGGGCTCTGCCATCTTTTGGGGCTACAAAGGGTGTCAGGACCAGCAGCCCTGTTGGGACTTGCTGCAAATATTGCCTGGATTGCACCCAGACAGCCCTGCCTTGCTGCAAGGTGAATTTCAGACTGACCACAGCCGTGTCCTCCCTCAGCCACGGGCAGAGTGTCACCCACAGATGCATAAATCACATCTGGAGGTCAGCCCCAGGTGAGCTGCAGCCACAGGGAAGAGAAGGCAAATCATGGCTGGAATCAACCCTGCTCTGGGCAGGGACAGCAAAAACCCAGGAGAAACCACACATGGCTCTGGGGACACTCAACAAATGTCACTGCTCTGGTGGCATCAGAGCAATTGGGCCACCAGGGTTACTTGTGGCACCAAAGGCCACAGATAAATGGCACCCGTGGGCCAGGAGAGGCGGCAGCAGGACACGTGGCACGTTTTCCATTTGGGAAAGGGAGGAAGGAGGGTTTGCCTGTGCTGGAGGCAAGCAGAAAAGAAAAAGAAGAAGAAAAAGAAGAAAAAGAAAAAGAAAAAAAGGAAGAGAAAAGGGAAAAGGAACAAGAGGAAGAAAAAGAAGAAGAAAAAGAAAAAGAAAAAGAAAAGGAAGAGAAAAGGGAAAAGGAACAAGAGGAAGAAAAAGAAGAAGGAAAAGAAGAAGGAAAAGAAGAAGAAAAAAGTAAAAGAAAAAGAGTAAAAGATAGAAGAAAAAATAAAAAGAAAAAGAGAAAAGGGGAAAAGGAAAGGAAAAGGAAAAGAGAAAAAGAAAAATATAGAAAAAAAGAGTAAAAGATAGGAAAAAAAGAGTAAAAGATAGGAAAAAAGGAGTAAAATATAGAAGAAAAGGAGGAAAAGAAATAGAGTAAAATATGGCAGAAAAAGAAAAAAGAAAAATAGTAAAAATAGAAGAAAAAAAGAAAAAGGGTAAAACAAAAGAAAAAGAAAAAGAAAAAGAAAAAGAAAAAGAAAAAGAAAAAGAAAAAGAAAAAGAAAAAGAAAAAGAAAAAGAAAAAGAAAAAGAAAAAGAAAAAGAAAAAGAAAAAGAAAAAGAAAAAGAAAAAGAAAAAGAAAAAGAAAAAAGAAAACAGAATCCCTGGAGGGAAGGGGTACATTTTTCTTTAGGTGAAGTCTCACTTTGCATTGGTCACAGGCACAGCGAAGGATCCCAGCTGCCATAACCAGACCAGAAGCACTGAGCCCCCTCCAGCCTCACAGCAGGCCTGGGTTCCTCACCTGCAAACCCACCCTCCACAGAGGATTTATGATCCTAAAAATGATTTTTATTTTTATTTTTTCGGTTGGTGCTGTCTTATGCTTGTGGCTGGGAAGTTGCCCAGTGCTTCCCTGCATTACTGAAAACACCTGGCTCTATTTTGGGGAGGAAAATTCACTTTTCTTGCTGTTTGAGCAGCAGAGCCCCACAGGAAAGGAGGGCTCAGGATCTTGGGAGCCTCTCCAAAGCCTTTTAATTACCTTTGAAATAGGACAGGTCTCTCTCTTTGGGGAGCATCACGAGACCTGGGAGCAGAAAAAAAGCTGAGAGAGCTGGTCCCACCGACTCCCTGCTCCAAGCCAAACAGGTTTGGCCAGCCCTAATTAAGGTAATTAATATCCCCAAGCCTGTTATTAAGCAACAAGCAGTACAAGGGAGTCTCCCCTTTACCTCGGGGTCCTGCTGAGCACCTCAGCCCAACAAGCAGCTCATTGTCAGCCCCAGGGCTGGGTCCTGCTGCTCAGGGGACCCCAGGAAGCCACCAGAGGAGCCCCCAACCCTTTTTAGCACCATTGCAGGCCGTGTTCTAGTTGTGCTTTGGGCACAAATGTGCAAACCCAGGGCACTGGGAATATTCCTGTGTCTGCTCTGGGGTGCCCTGACCCCCAGGGCAGCACTGACTCTGACCCTCATCCATGGAGAAAGTTTCCCAGACTTCAAGATAGACTGGAACCCACAAAAGTGTGCAATAGATTATAGAGAGCAGTGTAGGTGTGTCACTGGGTGAGGAATTGAGGATTTGGGATTTTAGTATGTTGTGGATGGCAGCAAGATGGAGGGCACAGGGTGTCATCTGGGTTTCCTCTTCATGCTGCTTCTTCCTCCTCCTCCATGGGTTTGGGTGGCATTTTGTGATTGGGCAGAAAAGTGCCCATTGCAGCTCTGTGGGATCAGTGATTGGGTTAAAAGGGAAAATAATCCAGGTGTCAGTTCTTAATTGGATAGTTTAGTCTGAAATGCCTTGGAACAAGAGATTGTTGGCCATTTTGTGCCTTCTGATGAAAAGCTGCTGAACTCCCAGCAGTGAGACTGCTTTACTGATAAGGAATAATAAACACCTGAGTGTGAACATGAAATAACATCTTCACTCCAGACCCAGAGAAACCAACAACTGGAACCAGCACACAAAATGATGCCTGGTGGGCTTTTGGGGCAGTGGGAAGTGCTGGAAAGGTGGCCCAGGTTATTTTCTGCACGCCACCCCCAGAGAGCTGGAGTCTGAGTTTGGACCTGAATTTGGGCCTTCATGGACATGAAGCAGCACTGGAAAGGGAGCTCATTTCAAAGACCCTGGTGAGCCTTCAAAATAATAATATAAATTGAGAGAGATAATTAAGAAGTACCATTTAAATAAGAAGCAGCTTTTTCATTGTGAGGGATGGTCAAACAGGGCTGCCCAGAGAGGCTGTGGAGCCTCTATTCTTGGAGAAAGACAAAATCCAATGGGAAATGGTCCTGGACAAGCTGTTCTAGGTTGCCCTGCTTGAGCAGAGTGATCTCCAGAGATCCCTGCCAGCCTCAATTCTTCCATGATTCTGTGAAATTAAATATACATTAAATAATGATATGCAGCAAATTCATAAGGTCACAGGATCCCAGAATGGTTGTAAGGGATGCCAAATCTCATCCAATTCCAAACCTGTCATGGCAGGGACACCTCCCACTATCCCAGGCTGCTCCAGCCTGGCCCTGGGCACTTCCAAGGATCCAGGGGCAGCCACAGCTGCTCTGGGAATCCCATCCCAGCCAGGAATTCCCAATCTCCCATCCATCCCTGCCCTCTGGCACTGGGAGCCATTCCCTGTGTCCTGTCCCTCCATCCCTTGTCCCCAGTCCCTCTCCAGCTCTCCTGGAGCCCCTCCAGGCCCTGCCAGGGGCTCTGAGCTCTCCCTGGAGCTTCTCCTCTCCAGGGGAACATTCCCAGCTCTCCCAGCTTTTCCTCACAGGAGAGATGCTCCAGCCCTTGGAGCACTTTCATAGCTGTGAATATACATAAATATACAATAAATTTGTGTATATATATATAAATATACAACAAATTTGTATGTATATATAAATATACAATAAATTTGTGTATATATATAAAATTTCTGTATATATAAATATACAAGAAATTTGTGTATATGTATATATATATAAAATAAATTATATATATATATAAAATATGGCTGTGAATATACATAAATATACAAGAAATTTGTGTGTATATTTAAATCTACAATAAATTTATATTTATATATATAAATATATATAAATTTGTGTATATACATAAATATAAAATAAATTTGTGTATACATATAAATATACAATTTATATATATTTTTATATTATATATAAAAATATATATAAAATTGTGTATATACATAAATATATACACAAATTTATATACACAAAGAAAATTGTGTGTATATATAAATATACAATAAATTTGTATATCTATATATATAAAAAATAAATTTATGTATATACATAAAAATACAATAAATTTGAGTGTATATATATATATATATATATATATATATATACAATAAATCTGTGTATCTGCATGTGTGATGTACACCATGGTGGATCACAGTGTATTCCAGTTTTCTCTCATGATGGGGCTCATCCCTCCAGCTTCTCCAGGAAAACACCACCAGGCATCCAAGGAAACAATCCCTGGTGCCCAGCAGATGCAGGAGAGATGCTCTGCCACCAACCTCCCCTTTTGCTTGTACAAAAATAAAAAGGACCTGATCTTTTTTTTAACCTCATTCCTGTCTGTTCAAGTCCTTTTTTTCCCCCCCTCAGCGCCCCCAGGTAGGAAAATTCCTCCCAGAGGAAAGCACTGTTGCAATCTATTTTGTTTCTCAGTCAAGTACAAGAGTTTGGTATTTTTCCACTGGAAATTCTTCTCTGATGCCTCCTTTCAGACATGCCCAGGAGGGAAATTTTGCTTTTGCACTGCTGGTCTGTGAGAGCCCGAGGAGTGAGGCTGCCCTGCAGGAATGTGGGGCTGGATGCTGTGGGAGAGGGAGCTCCGAGGAGATGAGCAGCACACCCAGGGAATGGCTGCTGCATCCCAGAAAGGCTCAAAGAGGGAAGGAAAGAACATGAGGGCTCAGAAAAGCAGCAGCAGCAATGTGATTTTGGATGGTTTCCCATAGGGGGATGGAATATCCCAATGTGTGCTGGGATACCTGCAGATAAGAGCTGGGTCTGTTCAGCCAAAAAAACACTTTCAGTCCAAAAATGCCACAATTGAGGGATATTTCCTATAGCAGCTGATATTCTGAGCTGGAGAAATTCTATCCAAATAATTCCACTTCCCTGGAAGTGTCCAAGGCCAGGCTGGATGGGGCTTGGACCACCCTGGTCTGGAGGAAGGTGTCCCTGCCCATGGCAGGGCTGGAATGAGATGGTCTTTAAAGTCTTTTCCAACCAAAACTGGGATTTTGTGATATTCTTCAGGGTCTGGGTTCCATTTTCATGAAGTTTCATATCTCCATGGGGTTTGTCAAGCCTTGCTACCCTCAGGGACTTCCTCAAGTCACAGATTATAACCACTGAAAGGGGAAGCCACTGAAATGGAGAGCTAAAAACTCTGACCAGCACCATCCCAGCACCATCCCAGCCATAGCAATGGCTCTGTGCTTGGAGGGTGACCCATGGGAATGGGATCTGGCAGCATTTGGCCTTTAATTAGTTTCTCCTGGTCATGTGCAAACAGGAGTTTTCCAACCTGGAGGAAGACAAAATCCTCACTAAATTTCACTGCAAACTGGGATGGGAGATCTTGCCCCAGAAAAATACCAAAAGCAAAGTTTGAAAACCAAATTCTGGGGGTCGGAAGTGTCAGACCAAATCCCATCAGAGCTGGACAGAGCCCAGGGCAAGCTCCAGCCCTCTGCTCTCCACCACCCTCTGTGCCAGGACCTCCCTCACCCTGGCCAGGCACCAATCTCCCCTGCACCACCTTCATACCCTTCAGAGATGGAGAAGAACTTGAATTACTTCAAACAAAACCCTCAAAGCTTTATAGGAACAGGCAAAACACCGATTTACCTGTGGAAAAGATAGTAAAGGAATATTTTTATTTAAAAATCAGGCTTTGTCTGAGGTGTGGGCTTGCCCTGGGGAGCAAAGAACAAGATCCCAGCAGGTTTCAGAAGCAAACTGGGCATTGATGCAGATGGAGATTCAGAAGGGTGACCCCTCTGGTGCCCCCCAGTGCCTGGCATTTCAGGGGTGGGGGATTTTGGAGATGAGTTCTTTCTTCATTTGGAGATATGGGGGGGGTTTGGAGACAAGTTCTTTCTTCATTTGGAGATATGGGGGATTTTGGAGATGAGTTCTTTCTTCATGTGGAGATATCTGCTGTAAATTGTTTTGCTGCTCAGGTTTGTGGGCTCAGAGCCTGATCCGGTGACCAATAACTCTGCACTGACTTCAGGAAGTTTTGGATCAGGCACGGAATGAGCTCAAAACCAACATCTTGGTGCTTCCTAAGGAGAAATTCCCTCTCTCCACATTTCTGAGGCCAAGCAAACACTTTAGCACAGTGGCTGCTTTCAGGGCTGGGCTCAGGTACACGGCCTCAAGTGCGTTTGCCACAGCCAAGGAGGAAGCTCTCCACATGAGTGGGGGCTTTTCTGGCTGCTGGAGGAGAAATCTCTTCAGCAGAAAGTGTCTGGCTGGACAAACATCCTTCCTCAACATCATCCAGCCCTGATAAGGTCCCAGCACCAGACAGGGCAGAATCTCTGCAGAAATGTTCTCTGATAATTCTTTTCCCTCTTGGGCAGGTGCCAGTTGCTCAAGCTGGGTAATAATTTGCTTTGTGAGTGAGAACACCCAGATCTCTCGTGCTTGACCTGTGTCCTGCCTGGAAAATGCAGAAGAGTGATCCAGGACCCACACTGGTGTCAGTGTTAAGATGGTTGTAACAAACACAACACCCTGTGTTTGAGGAGGATTCTCTCTTTTATTTTAGCAGCATGATGTGGTGTTTGTGAGGGTCCCCAGGACAAGGTGAGGGATGAGGAATCTGACTCCATGTTCTCAGAAAACTGATATATTATTATATTATATTATATTATATTATATTATATTATATTATATTATATTATATTATATTATATTATATTATATTATATTATATTATATTATATTATATTATATTATATTATATTATGCTATACTAAAGAAAGAAAAGGATACATCAGAAGATTTAACAAGAATGAATAATAAAAACTCATGACTGACTCCTCAGAGTCTGACACAGCTGATGGTGATTGGTTATTCAGTTAAAACAATTCACGTGGAACCAAACAAACATGCACCTGTTGGTAAACAATATCCACACCACATTCCAAAGCAGCAAAACACAGGAGAAGCGAATTAGATAATTTTTATTTACATTTTTCTGTGAGGCTTCTCAGCTTCCCAGGAGAAGAAATCCTGGCAAAGGGATTTTTCAGAAAATATCACGGTGACACCATGCTGTCTTTTATCACCTCTCACAAAGTTTTTATCTATTCATTGGCCACAACAACATAATGTTCATGATGTTCATTGGTGGTCCCCACCACTGTTTTCCACCACAATCAGACTGCAGGCCCCTCATTTATCTCTTCTTCTCTTTCATTTCCACATCAATGGTAGAGCTCCTTTCAGGGGTAAAGGTGACTTTTACCATCTTCTCCTCTTCAGCTGGCTCTTCCTGACTCACAGACCAGCTGTGAGCCCCTTCCCCCACACCAGCTGTTGGACAGAGCCCTGCTCCCATGGGAATGTCCACATTGGCTCATCCATCCTCTCCTGGAGGGCTGGGATGGAGGCTTCCAGCACACCCAGCATGCTGACACACAGCTGGTGTGCAAAGCCAGGAAATCAGTGCTGGAAAAATCTCTGGGAAAAGCTGGGTTCTATCATAAATTCCTGGCTGGGGGAAAAGGGGAGGCAGCAGTGCCAGCAGCCGGGGATCCCAATCCCGCCGGAGCGCGGAGCCAACAATCTGTCCAGGGACAGGGAGGGGAAATGAACCAGCAGCAGATCTATATTTCTTAAAGGGATTAATTAAATCCAACCAATTCACATCGCTCCACACAGTCAGCAGCTCGTCAGGAAGCCAAACAAAGGGAGGGAGGGAGGGAAAGGAGGAGCAGGACAGGCCAGCTCCGCTCCCTGTGATGAACCGGAGCAAATGCTGCAGGAGGCTGCCAGCCTGCCCTCCGTGCCCTCCCGAGGGATGCCCGGCTCTGGGGAAGCACATCCAGCTGCCTGCAGGGAGACACAAGTGGCTAATTAGAGTCCTGAGCATGAAGGGCACTCAGCAGCCTCTGCCCAGGCCCCAGGATGAGCTGCCAAAGGGAAAACGCGCCAGGCACAAGCTGGGAGCTTCAGTCACACCAATTTTTCCCAATTTTTTTCCTCTTCCTGGCAGTGTGATAATTTTTTAGTAATTGTCTGTGACAGTGTTCACGGGGGTTTTCGGACTGGGGAAGACACGAGGATCTGACTCCATGTTTCAGAAGGCTGATTTATTATTTTATTATATATATTACATTAAAACTATACTAAAAGAATAGAAAAAAGGATTTCATCAGAAGGCTGGCTAAGAATAGAATAGGAAGGAATGATAACAAAGGTTTGTGGCTCAGCTCTCTGTCCGAGCCAGCTGACTGTGATTGGCTGTTAATTAAAAACATCCAACATGGGCCAATCCCAGATGCACCTGTTGCATTCCACAGCAGCAGATAATCATTGTTCACATTTTGTTCCTGAGGCCTCCCAGCTTCTCAGGAGGAAAAGTCCTAAGGAAAGGATTTCTTATAAAAGAAGTCTGTGACAATTATCAGCTTGTGTTGTTTGACCATCTCAGCAGCATGGGCTGGAAACCCAAATATCCATCAGCTGTTGAGCAGTGGAGCTCCAAGAGGGATGAGAAGGTTGGGATCCATGAGGATTCCAAACATGCGTAATCATTTTTGCCACCTAGACTTTGGGCAGAGCCCCTTTTCTCTGAGAATTCTGAATCTGTAACTTTCCAAGATGTGTTGTGCTTCTCCATGAGCTAAAAGCTGCTGGTTCCTCAAGAGGAAAGTCATGAGTTGTCCAAAATTTCAGGAGCCTAAAAGTTGGAACAGCAGAAGGAAAAACATCAGGAACCCCAAGAATCACACAGAGGTTGGTAATGCTGAAACCAAATTCCCAAGGGGAAAAAAAAGTAAAAATCTGGAAAAACACTGAAAATAATTAGTAGGGAGAAAACCCTACTGAGGTTTTCTTTAAACCAGGGGTATTTATTTTGCAGTTCAGAATAGCTGAGGAGCTTTGGCCCTGCTCCTGGCATTTTTAGTGAGTGGTAAACTGGGGCTCAGAGTGATCAAATCATGTTTCTGAGCACAGCCATGGGTTTTTTCCTCCCTCTTTTCTCCCTCTGTCTGCTCTCATTTGGACTTGCCTTGGGAGAAGTCACTAAATTCAGCTTTGGTGATGCCCCTAAAACCAGCATCTATTTTTCAACTGCAGAATTGAATTCAAATGAAGTAATTTACCAGCAATGATTACAACAACCTGAATTTCTCACCCTTGGCTTGACCATATAGCAGAGAGGGCAACCAAATTTTCCACTGGTGAAATTTCACTCATTCCTCTCTCACACTTTAAAATTTCTTTGGAAGAAGCTCCTATCCCCATTTTACTTTTTGTCCTCAGTTGTCCCCCTGAAGTCTCCAGCAGAGGTCACAAATGAATCATTTCTGCCATGGGCTAAACCAAACCTTTACTTGCAGAAATCCAGAAGTGAAAAAGGCTTTTTTCAATATTTTTTGTACTGTTTTGCTAGTTTGTTCCACTTGGGCTCACCAGGATAAAATTATCACCCAATTTACGCCACCAAAAATGCTATTCAGAGCAGCTGAGTATGAGTTGGTCAATTTTTGCAGCATTTTTTATTTCATAAATGAATTAAACTGTCTCAGGCACATCCCATTTCCCACCAACCTTGTCAGGAAACATTACTTTGTCCCAAAATTTCTGATTAAAAGCAAAGGAGAAATATTGCAAGAGCAGTTTTTAATCTAGTCTAATGAGAAATTAAGGAATTGCACCATCCAATCCCTCCCTTCCTTGAGGATTTTGTGATAAGGGTAAGGCAGAGGGAAGGAGAAGGTGGAATTGGACTTCTGACCTCATGAAGGGCTGATCCTCACACAGAGCTGCTCCTTGTCCTTTTCTTGGTGGCCTGCATCTCACCTTGCTGAGGAATGGGAAAAATCTGATTATTGCAATAATTTCTCACCCTGTTCAAGCTGGAAGGAATCTATTGGACCCCACAGGGCCCTGGAATGGATGGGAATAAAAATTAAATTTTTGTCCTTGTGCAGGATCTTCCCAAGGCACTGGAGAAGGGGACACAGGAGCAGGAGCCTGGGTGGCCCTGCCAGTGCCAAAACTGCTTTTCCAGAAGCCCTTAAATAATACTTAGGGCTGGATCTGCTGGCACATTTTTTATTTATTTTAATGCAAAACATTTCTTTCTTGGCACTCAGGAGGCATTGAATCCATTACTTAATCTGTGACTTAATTCTGCAGATCTGCACCAGAAAATCATCCAAGTGTATTGGCCAAAAGGGGTGGGGAAGCAAAATAAAAGAGAGGGGGGGAAAAAAATCAACAACTGGTTTAAAGTCTGAATAAGCGTGCCAAGTGACAGCTGCAGGAGTGAGGTTGAAACCCTGAGAGGGAGATGAAGGGAAATAGGGCCAGGCCACAGAGCTGGTGCGATGCTTCCCGCCCCACGTGGAATGGGAGAAGGAAATCGGGACAGAAGTTCTAGTGAGGAATTGGAGCTTGGTCCCACCTCTTCTAATTGCAGCTGAGGGGGGATTCATCCCACCTGATGGCAGGGATGGAAGCCAGCAGAGAAATTTAGGCCCCCAAATGGAGGTGTTCATGCAAAATGTCTTCTTTGGCATGTGGTGTTTGTGCTCCCAGAGGAAAGAGTGAAGATCCAGGCACTCAAACATCAAGTAATTCAATCTGAAAGATGTTTTTCCACAAGGACCTGAGCTTCTGAGGAAAAACATGTTGAAAACCTTTTCTCCATTGATACCTTGGGGTTTAGCTTTCTATTTTTTTCCTTTTTTCTTCTTTTTGATTTTGGGGTGCTTTGGTGTGTGGGTCTGGGCTTCATATCAGGGGATGGTGAGATCTCTGCACAGAGCAGGGAGACAAAACAATGTCACAGACATCTTTTATGGAAAATCCTTTCCTTAGGATTTTTCCTCCTGAGAAGCTGGAAGCCTCAGGAACAAAATGCAAACATTGATTATCTGCTGCTGTGGAATGCAACAGGTGCATCTGGGATTGGTCTCATGTGGTTGTTTCTAATTAATGGCCAATCACAGTCAGCTGGCTTGGACAGAGAGCCCGAGCCACAAACCTTTGTTATCATTCTTTCTTTTTCTATTCTTAGCCAGCCTTCTGATGAAATCCTTTCTTCTATTCTTTAGTATAGTTTAAATATAATATATATCATAAAATAATAAATCAGCCTTCTGAAACATGGAGTCAGATCCTCATCTCTTCCCTCATCCTCGGACCCCTGTGAACACCGTCACAAAACAATTCCTGCTCCAGCTGGGCACCAAGGACAAATGATCCAAATCTCAGCCCAGGAGCACAAACCCCGTGGGCTGGAGAGAGAAAAACAAGCAGGGTGGGACTGCCTGGGCTAAAGCTGGAATGAGACAATGAACTGCAAGGTGCAAATGGAGCAGAACTTAAAAAAATGTGAGATCTTGTGACCAAGCCCTCTTTTGCTTCCATTTTGGAGCCATCTGGGCAGAACCAAAGCCATGGCTCTGGTGCCCTTCAAAAAATATCCTTTTATTCCCCTTAGCTCTGTCTAGCCTCTGTTCCAGCTGTTTAAGTCATCACCACTTCCAGATTTCCTTCCTGATCCTCACCTGGGGATCAGCAGCCTGCACAGAGGCAGACTGAAGCATCACCAGATTTGGGATTATCCATCTGCTTGGATTGGCTCCATGTGACAGGAACACAAACACGCTGAAAATGCCAGGAATTGCCCCATTTTGCTTCTGGGATGGCCATAATTAGATCAGGTTGGGGAGAAGCCACAGCAGAGCAAAGCATCAGTGGCATTTCAGAGCCAGCTTTGTCACTCAAGAGGAAAACGATCTGGGGGAAGGTGGCAGCTTGCCACAGAAATGTTCCCAATCCTCTCGTGGCATTCAGAGCTCAGTGCCTGGGACGTGTCCTGACACGGAACTCGATGTCTGACACGCTCCACAGCATTGCTGGGGAGATGGAGAGGCCTGGAGTGGACAGGAGTCTGTTCAAACCTGGGGAATTGCACTGGAGAGACCAAATGTTGCAAGAGAAAAAGGCCCAGCCCAGAATTCCCAGAATGACCAGGTTGGAAGAGACCTCCAAGATCATCGAGTCCAACCCAGCCCCAACAGCTCAACTCAACCCTGGCACCCAGTGCCACATCCAGGCTTTGTTAAACACACCCAGGGATGGGGACTGCACCACCTCCCCGGGCAGCCATTCCAGAACTTTATCACTCTTTCTGTGAAAAACTTTTTTCTGATATCCAACCCAATGGATTCAAGCCTGAGAATTGCACTAAAGGAAGTTTATGTCAGGATCTCACTGGCCAGAGCCACACCAAGCAGACCCAGCAGTCCCACAGGGACCAAAATGAGCCCCAACACAAATCACAATGAGACTCCAACATCAGCTTGCAAGGAACTTTTGGGATTTGGGCACCTGAAGAGGAACATGTCAGAATTTAACTCTTCCTCACAAAATCAGCAGTATTCCCAGATAACCTGCTCTCAGTGTCCAAATTTCCTCAGGAAGCCCTAAGTCATCTTTTTTCATGGGGAGAAGGCAGGGATGGCCCCAACTGGCTTTGCAGGGGACACAAACTGTCCCATTGTCCTTGCAGCCCTGATGACCACCACAGAAGTGCCCAGGGGCTGTGCTGGGTCCATCCCAGGAGTGTCAGGACACAGAGGGACCGTGGTGCTGACAAATCCCATCAGCAGGGTGGTTTTGGAGAGAGATTTTCCAAATCTGTCATAGCTGAGACAGAGACAACACAAAGCAACACACTCCATTTTCAGAAGGCTTCACACTGTTTTTATTACAGCATGAATGCTTTTATACATTCTTATAAAGCTCATAAGTTTGCAGTTTACTCATAGGTAAAGAGAGACAAACAAATGCTCACTGGAACAGGCAGTTGGAGTTGTATTTATCCTCCTTTCTTTCTTGGTTTCTATGTCAACCGCGTTGGTAGGAAATTCTTTCAGGGGTGAATGTGGATCCTCTGATCAAACTTCTCTCTGGTCGACAGGATCTTCCGCACAGATCCTATCAAAACACCAATTCAAGGAGTGGGAAAGGCTGGGCAGAGCATGTGGAGTGAGGCTGAAGCACAGTCTGGAGCCAGGAAAATCTGCAGGATCCAAAAGGAAAGGAGGAGAAAGTGCCCTCCCTGCTCAGCCCATGCCCAGGGGGAATCAGGATTAACCTGGCCTGGAAAACACCCATGGATGGTCCATAAGGCCTGGACACAGGGCATGAGGCTTCTATTCTAGACTGCCACATCCAAGCTGCCTCTGGCATCCTCAGTTCCCCCTCCTGGCACTGTTGGGAGCAGCTGGAGGAGTTTTCTCACCTATCTGTCCTCACCTGCACAGCTCCGGCTAAACGCTGCTCGGGAGGATGTGATAAGGTGATGTCAGGGCTGCTTGCCAGCCTGCCCAGCAGCCAGGAGCTGGTTCGACAGCCAGGAATAACAGGGAAAGAGCAGAAATGTGCCTGGCTGGCTGCCCTGGGAGCAGGGGAGGCACTGGGGATGGCCAGGGGATTTATCTGAAATAAAGATGTTACAGATGGGAAGGGAAGGAGGAGCAGGGGTGGTCCACAGATCCTTATGCCCCACAGCATCATTCTCCAAACCCCAATTCCCTGCTCCAGGGGCTGTTTGAGTGGTTAAAACTCCCATAACTTGCTTGTCCCTCCTGGTGACCAGGGTGGTGGGTGAGAGGGGAGGTTTTGGGGGCTTTGCACATCACTGGAGTGGGGCTCAGTCCCCAGGCACTTAATGGCATCTCCTCAGAGAGTGGCATTTGCAGGGATGTTGTAGCTGAGACAGATCAGCACCATCATTATTTATTTATTCATTTATTTTATTTTAAAAAAATTAATAATGGTAAAATATTGCTACCAGTAACTGCACTAAGTTTTACTGAAGGTGGCAGTGGAAGGGGTGGAAGAGGAACATTCTCTATTGTTATTAATTTATTTATAAAATAATAAATAAAACATAAAATAAAAATTAATAATAATAATAATAATAATAATAATAATAATAATTGCTACCAGCAAGTGCTCTAAGTTTTACTGAAGGTGGCAGTGGAAGGGGTGGAAGAGGAACATTCTCAAGACAAAACCAGTGAGTTTTATCCCCTGATCTGCCTCACAGGGACATCTCAAAGCCTTCGAGGTGAATTTCACAGTGAATTTTCAATTTCTCTGTGCTCTGCTCTGTATTTTTGGCTGCAGCTGGGACTCAGGGGCTGAGATTGCAACCTGGATGTCCAAAATCCAGGAAAAGCACCTCCAGAGGAAATTCCCAGGTGAGAAGTGACACAGGCATGAAGGCGGTGGCTGCTGTTGGATGGAGACCATCGCTTTAATATTCACTTTATTCTCCTCAGTAATTAATATTGTTCATTATTATCACCACCAGCCACCACGCCTCACCCCCGTGCTGGCATCCATGTGCTCTGAAAGTAAATTTGCTTTGCAGGGAGGCTGAACAACGCGCACTTGAAGAGGAAGGGAATAGACCCAACTCGTTTACACAAACAAGCAGGAGAACAGGCTTGTCACATTCCAGGCGTGTTTCCCCTGGCTGCTGGCCCCCTCCTGCTCCCATTAAGGGAAAAAAGGCTTTTTTCAAAAGAAATCCAGCATGGAAATCTCCCCATGCACAAAAATCCTGAGGGGGTCTATCAGGGTGGTGACCTGGCTCTATTTGAGCTTCCAAGGTGATTTTTTTCCATCTTTGCCTTGGTTTGAAACACGAAGGGAAGGGGTTGAATTTTCCCCTTGGGAGGGCTGTCATCATCTCAGCCCCTTCCCTGTAGGACATGGAATGGGCTGTCCTGTCCTGTCCAGGCTGGGGAACTTTTTGGTGTCCAAAAGACAGAGGCTGTTCCCTCTTTTGGGACACATTCAGATTCCAGTGAATCCCACCAGCACCTCATTGATGCTCCCAGGGGATGTCTGGGTCTGGCAGCCCCGAGGGGAGGCTGAGCCTTGGTTTGCAGGGCTGGGGAAGAGAAAATCCAGGGGGGAAATCAGATAAAGCACATTCCTGGGAGCACATTACTGGAATGACTCCGCACTGCAGCAGTGCCAATGCCCATACTTGACTGAGGGGCTGCAAAATCAATTTGATTTATGGAGCAGAGGCAGCCTGGGGAGGGAGGGTGTTTTCCCACCCCTCATGGAACAGGGACAATGTCTGTGCTGTGTGTGAAGTGCTCTGGCAGAGAAAATGGGAAGTGACAGCAGAGAGATAAGCGCTGAGCTCGGTGCGTGTCCATCACTCCTCAGGTCTTTATCAGGCACCTGGGAGAAGGGATCTGCTGGCTCTTTATCAGCCACCTGGGTACCCAAGTGAAGGGATCTGCTGGCTTTTATCAGGCACCTTCATTATTAGCCTACTCCTAGGGGCAACCATTATTATCTCAAGGAACCACTGAACTATGGCCTGGAGCGGCCTTGAAATCAACACACTCTCCATCCTCCCATTAATCTCAAAATTCCAAGGGATCTGATGGCTCAGGGCTTGCTCTTTATCAGCCTCCTAGGCTCCTGGGTGAAGGGATCTGATGGTTCAGGGCCTGCAGAGGTAGGAAGGACTCAATATTAATGAGGGGGAAACAGCTCAGCCTCAGCCCACAGCACGGGGTTGTCCCTGTTTGTGGGAACCCAGAACATCCCAGGACAGCCCAGACCCCTGCCAGGGGGCTCAGAGACCCTGGCACAGAGCCCAAAACACCTGTGGGTTTGATTGTGACCCATGGAGCAAATTACCAACTTTATATGAGGATCTGCAAGCCACGACAGTTTAAGTAGAATAATAATAGTGAAGTTATCACAGGGTGGAAAAGTAGATTTTGGGGTTTTTGGTGAGGGGGTTCAGCAGGCAAGATGGAGGGATCTGGACATGTCCAGCCTTTCTCCTTCTTCTTCTTGGCCTCCATCTTCTGCTGTGATGGTGGCACTCACAGATTGGTTTAGAGTAGAAGCTCACTGTCTGACATAGGTGATAGGTATTGGAAAGGAATAGTAAACATTGTACATGTAGTTTTTAATATGAAAAGATAACAGCACCCTGAGGGTGGCCAGAGTGTCTCTGTCTGTCCTGCTGGACAGACCTCAGCTGGACAGGAGATAATATTTTATAGATAAGACACAATAAACAACCTTGAGACCAAGAAATGAAGAGCTCTGACTCCTTCTTCAAGTGCTGGGCTGGGAAAAGAGACTTTGAACAATCTCGAGGTCGCAGTGACCCAGAAAGGCCCCGAGAGCTGTTCACCCCACAGCCACCAGTGATGATCAATTTTCACCCCCTCCATCATCCCCAGGTCTCCTCCACCCACCTCCCAACACCAAACTGGTTTTCTCTCTTTTTGCTGGGAACTTGGCAGAGAAAATTTCAGCATGTTGGAATTATGTTCAGCACATATCTCACAGTGGTTTGGGTTGGAAGGAACTTTAAAAACCATTAATTCCAACCCCTGCCATGGGCAGGGACACCTTCCATCATCCCAGGTTGCTCCAAACCCATCCAGCCTGGCCTTGGAAATTTCCAGGGATCCAGGGGCAGCCACAGCTTCTCTGGGCACCCTATTACAATCCTTCATCACCCTCATATTCAGGAATTCCTTCCTAATAACTAATTAAAGATCTCCTTTTTCATTTAACCATCATCACTGTGGATTGGCTTGATTGGTCTCATTTTGCAGAGGAAACTGAGGCACAAAAACCCAGGATGATATTTGTTCTCTGGGAGAGTGACCAGGCCTGAAAATGGGCTGTAATGGCCTGTGGTGATTCTTCAGCTTCATTGGGAGAAATTTCTTTGCCTTCACACCTCAAGCTGGAGGAAGAATTCAGAAGGGTCTGATGTGAAAAGCCCCATTGGGATCCAGCCCTGAGAGCTGAGATTTGGGTCTGTTTGTTTGCTGAGATTTGGGGCTGTATTTTTGCTAAGATTTGGGGCTGTTTATTTGCTAAGATTTGGGACTGTTTGTTTGCTGAGATTTGGGGCTATATTTTTGCTAAGATTTGGGGCTGTTTATTTGCTAAGATTTGGGGCTGTACTTTTCCTGATCCCAAGAGAAATTGGGGTAACACAAGGACTCAGAAACACCACAAACACAAGCTCCCAGCTCCTGTATGCTCTCTGCCTCAGTTTCTCCACCTCCCCTGGGATGAATTCTGTTTTGATCCCCCCATCCCAGCAGAAATCCAAAGGGAATGCTGAGATTTCACCCAAAACCAGGGCTGGCAGGGTCGCTCCAGCAGCCTGGGGGTTCCTCAGCAGTTCAGCCTCAATCTGCTCTGGGCTCAGCTCTCAGCACAGCCCAAGGTGCTGGGATTATCACCCCAAACCCATCCTTTGGGTTGTGCTGCTCTGGCCCCAAATTCCAAGCCCCTGACCAGCACCTGGTGGGGTTTCCTGGCTTGCAGCTTGTTTGCACACATTTCTGAGCCAAGCCCTGAGTCAGGCGTCAGGTATTTGAGAATTTGGTCATTCCTGAGCTCAGTCACCTTCCCAGCACTGGGAGGGACTTGGGCAATCCCCAAAGGTTCCCACCAGCCCTGGCTGTGGTTTTCCCTGTCCCAGACATCCTGGAGTGATGGAGAAGCCTGCAAGGGATGACCCCAACATCTGCCTTGACACCAGAGGGAGATTTTTGGTGCTGTGGCCAAGACAGAGAAACCAGACCCACATCCTTCATGTCCAGCTTGGTAAAAGAGCAGCAGCAGCAGCATCTCCTTTAGGGACAGTCTGATGCTTCTGGGGTGGAAGGCAGGAGGTCCTGGGGCTCCGGGGGTGGGTTTGGGATGGTGTGGGACAGGGACACAAGGTCCTGCACTGAACTCACTGCTCCACAATTACCCCTGTGGAGATAATTCAAGGCTACATCAATGCCCAGATGCAGCCAGCCAAGAGCAGGAGCTTGGACATTTGGAATTGGACTTTTCCTGCAGCCCAGGCACCTCTGGGCTTCAAACAATCCCTCTGAGCTGCAGAATTCCATGGAATGGCACAATCAGGAGCTGGATATGGGCCTGAAATCCAGGAGGGGAGGGATCCAAAACTGAGCCTGATGGAATCCAAAACTGAGCCTGACTGTGGTGGTGTTCACAGGGGTCCCAGGACGAGGCAAGAGATGAGAATCTTGACTCCATGTTTCAGAAGGACGATTTATTATTTTATGATATATATATTAAATTAAAAGAAAATGATAGATTAAAACTATACTAAAGAATAGAAGAAAAGATTTCGTCAGAGGGAAGGGAAGGGGAAGGGGAAGGGGAAGGGGAAGGGAGAAAGGAAAAAGGAAAGGAGAAAGAATGGAATAAAATCTTGTCACTGCTCACAATCTCTGGGTGAGCCTTAAGGTCCCTTCCAGTCCAAACCACTCTATTGTGGGGTAAACTGAGGCACCAGCTTGTGGAGAGCTCCATCCTGGAGGCTCCTGCTCACCTGCCACAGGAGGTGTTCCCTACAGACACCACTGAGGGAGCACAGCATGAGTGTCCCCTGGAATCACTGACAAAAAGCCCTTTGGTCCCTAAATCTACCCCATTATATCCAAACACTGATATCCCACATGGATGAGGGGTGGGGAAGGAGGAACATGCAGAGAGGGGACACCTTGCACCATCCCAGGTTTCTCCAAGCCCTGGCCTTGGGCACTTCCAGGGGCTCTGGAGTTCTCTGCTTTGCTCTGCGTGTCCAGAGCACCTGCAGTAGGTGGGGACACGCCAGGACAGCCCTGTGCCACCTCAGGATGAGAGATCTGAGGATCTCCCTCATCCCTGGGGGAAGCCCAGCAGGTCCCTGCAGCCATAGAGCAGGAGGGCAGCCTGCAGTGAGCGCTGTGTGTCTGGCCAAGCATCCGTCTGTCCGTCCATCCCCTCCAATCCCCAACCCCAGTGACCTGCTGCCTTTGTGCTGCCCAGGGAACACAGCCCTGCTGAGGCAGCACGGAAATGACCCCGAGCATGATCCCCCTGAGCCCTGATCCCCCTGAGCCCCCTGAGCCCTGCTCCACCTCCCAGGATGGGAACATCCCTGATCACCTGATCCACCCCTGATCCCTGATTCCCCTGATCCCTGGCCTGATGCCCTGGCTCTCACTTCCCAGGTTGGGAAACATCCTCCCGATCCCCTGATCCCGTGAGCCCCCTGAGCCCCCTGAGCCCTGCTCCACCTCCCAGGATGGGAAACATCCCCTGATCCTCCTGATCCACCTCCCCTGATCCCCGTGAGCCCCCTGATCCCCCTGAGCCCTGCTCCACTTCCCAGGATGGACAATGTCTCCTGATTCCCCTGATCCCCCTGAGCCCTGCTCCACTTCCCAGGATGGAAAATGTTCCCTGATCCCCCTCCCAGGACAGGCAATGTCTCCTGATCCCCCTGATCCACCTTCCAATAGGGGCAATGTCCCCTGATCCCACTGATCCCCCTGATCCCTTCTCCACCTCCCAGAACAGGCAATGTCCCGTTTTCCCCTGATCCCTCTGATCCCCCTCCCAGGATGGGCAATGATTCCTGAGGCCTGCTCCACCTCCCCTGCTCCACCTCCCAGGATGGGAAACATCCCCTGGTCCCTGCTCCACTTCCCAGGATGGGAAATGTTCCCTGATCCCCCTGATCCCCCTCCCAGGACAGGCAACGTCTCCTGATCCCTCTGATCCCTGCTCCACCTCCCAGGATGGGCAATGTCCCCTGATCCCCCTGATCCCACTGCTCCTCCTGATTCCTTCTCCATCTTCCAGAACAGGCAATGTCCCCATATCCTCTGATCCCTCTGATCCCCCTCCCAGGATGGGCAATGATCCCTGAGGCCTGCTCCACCTCCCCTGATCCCTCTGATCCCCCAATCCTCCTCCACCTCCCGGGATGGACAATGCCCCCTGATCTCACTGATCCCCCTGATCCCTTCTCCACCTCCCAGAACAGGCAATGTCCCCATATCCTCTGATCCCTCTGATCCCCCTCCCAGGGTGGGCAATGATCCCTGAGGCCTGCTCCACCTCCCCTGATCTCCCTGCTCCACCTCCCAGGATGGGAAACATCCCCTGATCCCCCTGATCCCTGCTCCACTTCCCAGGATGGGAAATGTTCCCTGATACCCCTGATCCCCCTCCCAGGACAGGCAATGTCCCCTGATCCCTCTGATTCCCCTCCCAGGATGGGCAATGATCCCTGAGGCCTGCTCCACCTCCCCTGATCCCCCTGATCCCTGCTCCACCTCCCAGGATGGACAATGCCCCCCCAGCAGCCAATGTCCCCAATCCCCCTGCCCAGGCAGGGTTGCAGAAGAAGAAGAAAGATTTGTACAAAAATCACAGAAGAAGATTTGTACAAAAATTACAGAGAAAGGCTTTATCAAATCAGGCCTGCTCTGTTTAATCAGTGGCTGGCCTTGTCAAAGCTGGCATTTTGCAGGTTCCATGTGAGAGCAATCCTGGTGTGAGTAACTCATTAACATAACATTTTCCTGGGTAAAAAAATAACTTGCACCTGGCATAAACTGTTTTTTACACCATTAGATAGAAAAATGAAAAGTATCTCTCACAAACAACTGTCCCTGCACACAGACACAGAGAGTTTGAGTGACCAATAAATATAACAGAATATAAAAGAATAACAACTTATTAATAACCAATAAAGTAATTAACAAGAAAGCTCCTGACCAATTGGAGTCCCATACAAAATCTGTAAAACTGAATAAAAAGGAGTTTTTATGTGGATAAAGAAGGGGCTTTTTCCTCCATGATTTTTTCCACCATGTGATTTATTCCCATGGGACAGGACAGCCCCCAGCACAGGACACTGAGCATCCAAGGAGTGTCTGAGTGCTGGAAAAAAGCTGTTCTGCCCCAAATCCTTCCCAATCTGTCCTAAATCCTGCGGGGCCGAGGTGGAAGGTGAGGATGGAGCAGATAAACCACGAGCAGGATTTTTGTTCCTTCATGTCTGGGGCCACTGCTCCATCTAGTGTTGGAAACGTCCCTCCAGCAGCCGGGAAGGGACAAATCCTGGAAAATAAAAATTTTTGGAGGAGCACTAAGTCCTGGTGACTTTATTCTGTCGCCCTGTTCTTCTGAGCCTTCTGATGTTTACATTCTTGTAATGAAGATTTATTTAATTTAATAATAATTATTAATTTAATTATTAATTTAATTTATTAAACCAATAAATTATTGGTTTACATTCTTTTCTGGAGGAGGAGAAATTTGATGGACATTGTCATTGTTGGTTTGTCCACTTTCATCCTCCAATCCACTGTTACTTTTGGAAATCTATAAATATTGAAATCAGAAATTAAACTTCCCTTCTTTTACCTTGGAAGCTCCAGTATCTGCATAGTTTTATTTCATGTCCTAGAGCGACATTATTCTGTTTGGCTTCTTAGAGTTTTTTGTAGGTTTCTTTTTTGCTTTTGGGGTTGTTTTGGTTTTGGGGTTTTTTTTGTTGTTGGTGGTGGTGGTTTTCTTTTGCCCTTTTTTTTTGTTGTTTGTTGTTTTTGGGGTTTTTTGGGGATGTTTTTGGGGTTTTTTTGATTTTTGGTGGGGTTTGTTTGTTTGTTTGTTTGTTTTGTTTTGTTTTGTTGTTTTGTTTGCTGGTTGGTTTTTTGGTGGTTTTTTGGGGTTTTTTTTATTATCAGGAGGATGTGTCTCTTTCCTCTTGCACATCCCAAAAACTTTGCCAGGTGATCTCCAAAAATGCCATGGAAGGAGCTGGAGAGTCAAATCAAATCTGAGCACTCAAGTGTGGATGCTCACTTCATTCCCAGACCTCAAATGTGACACTTTGAGCCCAAAATGAAGCTTTGGGTTCAGGGGAAATCAGGAAAACCCTCTGGCAAAGGTGACACCAAAAATGCCATCAGCAGGGCTCAGAGTAGAGTTGCTCATTTTGGGAGGGCAGCTGTGCCTCTCTCCAAGGGGTTTGAGCAGCAAAGATGATTTGCAATCTCTCTGTAAACCTTGCACTTATCTCAGACCAGCCTGAGAATTGAGAATTTAGACATTCTCAATTTTTGGGGGTGAAACAGAAGAAATTGGCTCCTTTGTCAAAAATAGCCCAAAATGTCCATTTGTAACTCTCCAAGGGGTTTGAGCAGCAAAGATGATTTGCAGCCTCTCTGTAAACCTTGCACTTATCTCACATCAACCTGGGATCGAGATGTTCTCAATTTTTGGGGGTGAAACAGAGGAAATTGGCTCCTTTTTCAAAAACAGCCCAAAATGTCCATTTGTGACTCAGCTGTGTCTGCCATCCTTGGGTCACCATCCCTGTAAAATCCTGTGGGAAGGGAGGAAAGGAGACCTTTATCCAGCATTTCCAGGTTTTCTCATTTTCAGCCTTTTTTGGAGGGTTTTGATGCTGCTCCTGGGGAAGCAGGGTCAGGTCACACCATGGGGACAACTCAAACTGCAGAGCTGATGTGGGGAACCAAAAATGCCTTCCCCTGTCAGCAGAGTGAGATGGGCTCTGTTAAGGGCAACTGTGTGCACAGCTCTGGTTTGAAATCTCTGGAAAAATGTGATGCTATTGAAGCATTTCTAAAAAATAATAAAAAAAAATAAAACCCAGCCTCCTCCCCCCCAAATAATTATCTGAAACAGTCATGCTCCAAAAATAAAATGGATTTTTTTTTTCCCCTAGCTTGCAAGCAACACTGGTTGCTTCCAAATTGTTTTGATGAAATGTCTGTGATGTTTCTGATGAAATGTCTGAAATTTTCAAGTGAAATTTCACATTTTTAAGTGAAATTTTAAAAATGCTGGAGTGGGAGAGAAGTTTTAGTTGTTTAGGAAGCACCACACATGGATCTGGGTTGATGCCAGAATCGAACCTGCAGGACCTTGACAGAGCCTTCCAGTACTGAAAGGAGGCTTAAAAAAAAGGACTGTGAATTTTTACATAGGCAGGCAGTGACAGTACAACAGGGAATGGTTTTAAACTAAAAATGTGAGATTTAGATGACATATTTGGAATAAATCCTTTCCTGTGAGGGTGCTGAGGCCCTGGCACAGGTGCCCAGAGAAGCTGTGGCTGCCCCCGGATCCCTGGCAGTGCCCAAGGCCAGGCTGGATGGGGTTTGGAGCAACCTGGCATAGTGGAAGATGTCCCTGCCATGGCAGGGGTGGAATAGGATGATTTTTAATGTCTCTTCCAACCCAAACCATTCTGGGATTCTCCTTCATGTGGGAACCCAGCGCATCCCTCTGTCTGTCCTGAGCAGCCCAGACCCCTGCCAGGGGGCTCAGGGACCCTGGCACAGAGCCCAAAACACCTGTGGGTTTGATTATGACCCATGGAGCAAATTACCAACCTTGTATGAAGATCGGCAAGCCACAACAGTTTAAGTAGAATAATAGTGAAGTTATCACAAGGTGGAAAAGTAGATTTTAGGGGTTTTAGTATGGGGGTTCAGGAGGCAAGATGGAGGAATCTGGGCATGTCCAGCCTTTCTCCTTCTTCTTGGCCTCCATCTTCTGCTGTGATGGTGGCACACACAGATTGGTTTAGAGTAGAAGCTCACTGTCTGACATAGGTGATGGGTATTGGGAAGTAATTGTAAATATTGCATACATAGTTTTTAGTATAAAAAGATAACACTGCCCTGAAGGCAGGCTGAGTGCCTTGGGCTGTCTTGCTGAGAGGACCTCGGCAGGGCAGGAGAAAGAATTTCATGGATAAGACACAATAAACAACCTTGAGACTGAGAAATGAAGAGCTCTGACTCCTTCTTCAAGCACAAGGCTGGGAAAAGAGACTTTCTAACACATCTTGGGGTCACTGTGACCAGCTGGAGATCCCGACACCTTCAGAACCCCCAGGTGCCAGGACAGACCCAGGAGTGCAGCTCCTGCCCTTGGTGAGCCCCTGCAGCCACCACAGGAACAAGAAGAGCCCCAAACCCAGGGTCAGACAGGGCAGCAGCAGAGATCCCTCATGTCTGAGGGCTGTGGGGTGGCTCAGGTGGGAAGGGACCCTCAGGGGGTCCCCAGTGCAACCTCTGACCCCAAACACAGGGGATTGGGCCAGACCAAGAGGGGCAAAATCACCCAGGTGGGCCCTGCAGGCTCACTCTGCCCTTTGCTTTATTCCTGATGCCAGTGAGGGAATGAGGATGGAGGAATTGCTGTCACAGGGCAGGTGGTGACCAGCCATGGTGGGGAAGGCATTTTGGGATCCAGGGTTTGATCATCACTTCTCACTCTAGAAATCCCAGAATTCCCAGAATGACCAGGCTGGAAGAGACCTTCAAGGTCATGGAGTCCAACCCAGCCCCAACAGCTCAACTCAACCCTGGCACCCAGTGCCACATCCAGGCTTTGTTAAACACACCCAGGGATGGGGACTCCACCACCTCCCCGGGCAGCCATTCCAGAACTTTATCACTCTTTCTGTGAAAACTTTTTTCCTGATATCCAGCCTGTGGTGGTTCCAGTTGTGGATTTCTCTGGGTCTGGACTGAAGGCACTTGAGACAGTAGTTCATGTTCACACTCAGGTGTTTATTATTTCTTATCAGTAAAACAGTCTCACTGCTGGGAGTTCAGCAGCTTTTCATTAGAAGGCACAAAATGGCAACAATCTCTTGTTCCAAGGTTTTTCAGACTAAACTATCCCATTAAGAGCTGACACCTGGATTATTTTCCCTTTTAACCCAATAACTGATCCCACAGAGCTGCAATGGGCACTTTTCTGCCCAATTACAAAATGCCACCCAAACCCATGGAGAAGGAGGAAGAAGCAGCGTGAAGAAGAAACCCAGGATGACACCCTGTGCCCTCCATCTTGCTGCCATCCACAACACTAAAAATCCCAAAACCTCAATTTCTCACCAAGTGACACACCTACACTGCTCTCTATAATCTATTGCACACTTTTGTGAATTCCAGTCTATCTTGAAGTCTGGGAAACTTTCTCCTTGGATGAGGGTCAGAGTCAGTGCTGCCCTGGGGGTCAGGGCACCCCAGAGCAGACACAGAAATATTCCCAGTGCCCTTCCAAACCTTCCCGGGTTTCCACACCAACCTGTGTTTCCCTTGGTGCAGCTCGAGGCTGTGTGCTCTGGCTGTGTCAGTGCTGCTGCAGACAGAGCCCAGCCCCAGCTGAGCACAGGCCCCTTTCAGGAGCTGTGAGAGTGATGGGGGCAGCCCTGAGTCTCCTTTTCTCCAGGCTGAGCATCCCCATCTCCCTCAGGGGTTCCACACCGGGTTTGTGTTCCCAGCCCCTCTCCAGCCTCGCTGTCCCCTCTGGATGTGCTCAGTGTCCCCAGGTCCTTCCCAAGCTGAGGGGCCAGAGCTGGGCACAGCACTTGAGGTGTGACCCCAGCAGTGCCCAGGGCAGGGTCACAGTGACCTCCCTGCTCCTGCTGGCCACACCATTCCTGATAATAAAATGTTAATAAAATAAATAAACCTCACTGAGCAGCAAAACAGAGCAGCCCAAGGCAAAGGGGCTTGGCCAAGGTGACAGACGGAGCCAGAACCTTCCATCCCCAGAACATTATCACTTTTTCTGTAAAAAACTTTTTCCTGATATCCAGATGATATTTCTCTTGGTGCAGCTCGAGAAAGGGAGGAAAGCTGCAGGAACGGGAGCTGGCGGGGAGCACAAGCCCCTCTGCCCATGTCATGCCCCAGCACCACCAGGGAGTTTAATCAGCTCATACCTTAAAGCCAGGGATGTATCAGGAGGAGCTGAATGCTCTTTTGGCTCCCCCCTGAATACAATTTCCCAGCAAATGGTTCTTTTGAATGGGAGGCTTGCCCAGGACATGAGCTGGCCCAGCCCTGGGGTATTTCTGCTGGAATTACACACTCTGAATGCTCCCAGACAAGAAGTTACCCGGAGAACTCCTTTTGTCCGCCAGCACAATCTGCTGTTTTGTTCCAAGGGGGGCCGAGATAATTGGAGCTACCTTAACGCCCTTCCAGCAGTCATGGGCTTAATTCTGGGCAGAATGCACTCCCTGCAGTCATTGCCATAGAGCAAGGCAGCGATTCAGAGAGAGCCCTTTACACTTCAGCAGTGCCGGGGGGACCACCCAGGAGCGGCGGGACAAAGGCACCGGGCCCTGCAGCTGGGGCAGAGCTGAGCTGGGGGCGTGGGGAGGGACCCTGATGGTCTGGTACCCCCGGGCTGTGATGCAGGAAGGAGCCCCAGAGCATCCCACTCCTGCAGAACGGGAGGTGCTGCTCCACAATCCCCGTGGGGAGGGACCCTGCTGCTCTGGTCCCCCCGGTTTGGGATGCAGGGATGCAGGGTGGAGCATCCCACACGTGCAGAAAAGGATGTTGTGCTCCTCTTCCTTCTCCCCCGTGGGGAGGGACCCTGCTGCTCTGGACCCCGGTCTGGGATGCAGGGCAGAGCATCCACACGTGCATAAAGGGATGTGCTACTCCTCTTCTCCGGTGGGGAGGGATCCTGCTGCTCTGCTGGCCCTGGTTTGGGATGCACAAAGGAGCCCCAGAGCATCCACACGTGCATAAAGGGATGTGCTGTTCCTCAATCCCCATGGGTTGCGACCCTGCTGCTCTGCTCCCCCAGTTTGGGTTGCAGCTGGAACCCCAGAGCATCCCACACGTGCAGAAAGGGAGGTGCTGCTCCTCAATCCCCGTGGGGAGGGACCCTGCTGCTCTGGACCCCAGTTTGGGATGAAGGGATGCAGGGTGGAGCATCCCACACGTGCAGAAAGGGATGCTGTGCTGCTCCTCCTCCCCTATGGGGAGGGACTGTGCTGCTCTGCTCCCCCCAGTTTGGGATGCAGGGATGCAGCTCGGAGCCCCAGAGCATCCCACACGTGCAGAAAGGGATGTTGTGCTGCTCCTCCTCCTCCGTGGGAGGGACTGTGCTGCTCTGGTTTCCCCCTGGCTGGGATGCAGGGATGCAGCTCGGAGCCCCAGAGCATCCCACACGTGCAGAAAGGGATGTTGTGCTGCTCCTCCTCCTGATGCTCTGGTCCCCCCTCAGTTTGGGATGCAGGGATGCAGGTGGGAGCCTCAGAGCATCCCACACGTGCAGAAAGGGATGCTGTGCTGCTCCTCCTCCTCCGTGGGAGGGACTGTGCTGCTCTGCTCCCCCCAGTTTGGGATGCAGGGATGCAGGTGGAACCACAGAGCATCCCACACGTGCAGAAAGAGAGGTTGTGCTGCTCCTCCTCCCCTTTGCTGCTCTGCTCCTCCCTCAGTTTGGGATGCAGGGATGCAGCTGAAACCCCAGAGCATCCCACAGGAGCAGAAAGGGATGTTGTGCTACTCCTCCTCAATCCCCGTGGGGAGGGACCCTGCTGCTCTGGTTCCCCAGTTTGGGATGCAGGGATGCAGGAAGGAGCCCCAGAGCATCCTAAACGTGCACAAAGGGATGTATTCACTCCTCCTCCCCCCGTGCTGCTCTGATCCCCCAGTTTGGGATGCAGGAAGGAGCCCCAGAGCATCCCCCATGTGCAGAAAGGGATGTTGTCGCAGACATATTTTATGAGAAATCTTTTTTGCTAAAATTTTTCTCCTGAGAAGCTGAGAAGCCTCAGAAAATAAATGTAAACAATAATTGTCTGATTGCTTGGAATGTGGTTTGGAGGTTGCTGACCAACAGGTGCATCTTTGATTGGTTCCATGTGAATTGTTTTTAATTAATGACTAATCCCAGTCCAGCTGTGTCTGACTCTCTGGTCAGTCACAGGTTTTTATTATTCATTCCTTTCTAGCCTTCTGATGTCTCCTTTCTCTTTCTTTAGTGTAGTTTTAGTATATAATTTTCTTTTAATACAATATAATATCATAAAATAACAAATCAGCCTTCTGAAACATGGAGTCAAATTCTCATCTCTCACCTCCTCCTGGGGACCCACAACAACACCACAACAACTAATAACCACACCCCTGTGTCACAGACATCTTTTATGAAAAAACCCTTTCCTTAGGATTTTTTCTCCTGAGAAGCTGAGAGGCCTCAGGAACAAAATGTAAACATTGATTATCTGCTGCTGTGGAATGCAACAGGTGCATCTGGGATTGGTCTCATGTGGTTGTTTTTAATTAATGACCAATCACAGTCAGCTGGCTCAGACTCTCTGGTGAGTCACAAGATTTTATTATCATTCTTTTCCTTCCTTAGCCAGCCTTCTGATGAAATCCTTTCTTCTGTTCTTTTAGTATAGTTTTAACATAACATATAACATATAATATAACATATAACATATAACATATAACATATAACATATAATATCAGCCTTCTGAAACATGGATTCAAGATTCTCATCCTGGGACCCCTGTGCACACCACAGGGGTTGTTGTACTGCTCCACCTCTCCCGTGGGGTATTGGAACCCAGGAAATTCCTCTGGCTGCCCTGGAGGGCTCGAGCCCCTGCCCAGGGGGCTCAGAGACCGTGGCACAGAGCCCAAGACCCCCTGTGCCTTTGATTGAGCCCTTGGAAAAAACAATTACCAACCTTGTATGAAGAATTACAAGCCATGACAGTTTAAGTAGAATGTTAGTGAATTTATCACAGGGTAAAAAATAGATTTTTGAGGATTTTAGAATGGGGGCTTGGGGTCCCATGATGGAGGA
Source organism: Zonotrichia leucophrys gambelii (assembly GCF_028769735.1). Lineage (NCBI taxonomy): Eukaryota > Metazoa > Chordata > Aves > Passeriformes > Passerellidae > Zonotrichia > Zonotrichia leucophrys. Next base: position 2,733,341 of record NC_088171.1, read on the forward strand.
ATTTGGGCGTGTCTTGTCCTTTTTCCTTCTTCTTGGCCTCCATCTTCTGGGTGATATTGGCACTTTTAGATTGGTTTAGAGTAGAAGCTCACTGTCTAACATATGGGTATTGGGAAGTAATTGTAAATATTGTACACGTAGTTTTTAGTATAAAAAGCTAACAACACCCCAAGGTGGTCAGTGTGCCTCTGTCTGACCTGCCAGACAGACCTCGGTGGGTCAGAGAAAGACTTTTATAGATAAGAAAAAATAAACAACCCTGAGAACAAGAATAGAAGAGTTCTGGCTCCTCCTTCATCCCACTTGTGCACCAAGGGATGTTGTGGTCGCTGTGGGCTTGAGCAAAGGCTGGGGAACAGAGAAATTTGATTTTAGGGGTGCACAGAGGCAGCCAACCCCCTCTTTGCCACCTCTTCCCCACTGCTGGGCTTGTGCATCAGCTGCAGAGGCGTTTGCCAGCTCAGGCATGCAAACCTGTGCATGTAAATCCATAGAAATATATGGCAAGGGGGGGAAAAAATCAATCCTTTTTTTACAGCCATTATCTGGTTTCTACTCACATGGAATGGGACTGGGCAGTCTCCCCTTCTCCCAGCCTCTTGTCTCCAGGAGTGGGTCATGCTCAGACAGCAGCTCCCTGACCCCACAAAGAGCAGCTGTCCTGAAATATCAATTGATTCTGGCAGAAACGAACCTGGAGAAGGGCTGAGCCACTTCCCTGAGTGACTTCCCTGAGTGACATCCCTGAGCCATGTCCCCTGAGCCAAATACCAAATCAAACATCATCCATCCCCCTCCAGGAGGAAATTCAGAGACTTTCCCATGGGATAAATCCTCCCTGTGAGGCTGTAACTCATGGAAAACAAAAAGAGCAGAAAAAGACCACGTTTGATGCTGGTTGGAGAAGAGTGGTCAAAACATTCCCATTTGACTTTTTGTTCTTAACTGCCCATTTTTTTTTCCTTCTTCCTCTTGAGCCTCATCCCCTGGGTGATATCCCTGAGCCCCATCCTTGAGCCATGTCCTCTGAGCCAAATACCAAATCAAATATCATCATTCCCCCTCCAGGAGGAAATACAGAGACTTTCCAATGGGATAAATCCTCCCTGTGAGGCTGTAACTCATGGAAAACAAAAAGAGCAGGAAAAGACCACACTTGATGCTATTTCTTACTGGAGAAGAGTGGTCAGAACATTCCAATTTGACTTTTTTTTTTCTTAACTGCCCATTTGTTTTCCTTTTTGCCCCCAAATTTTCCATGGTTTCCTACTTGATCTCAAGCCAGCTGGGACCAGGATGTGCCCTCTGGCATTGCAAAGAGCTGCCAGGTGTTCTTTGACCCCCAAATTTAAATTTTATCCAGAGAGTTTTGTTTTTGCTTTCATACCAGTTGGAAAGGGAATACAAGAAAGAAGGAGAAGGAGGAGGAGGAGGAGGAGGAGGAGAAGGAGAAGGAGAAGGAGAAGGAGAAGGAGAAGGAGAAGGAGAAGGAGAAGGAGAAGGAGAAGGAAATGAAACTACAAAAAGGTTCTCAGAGAAGAGCAAGTCCTGCTTTTGTCCTGCTCTAATGCAAAGAGCAGCTGGGGCTGGACCAAGGACTTAAAAAAATATTTATGATCTCCTTAAAATGAGGAGAGCAGCCAAAATCATCCCAGCACTGCTCGCAGTTCCCTGCAAACAAGATTGGATCTCAAAGCTGGATTTGGGATCTTTGTGGGGTACCAGCAGAAAATTGAGAATGATGGTTGCTGGTTTAGGAAATGTTCTGGAAAGCTCCAAGGACCTCTTGGAGCAGCTGCTCAGGGGTTTCCAGCCAAGGAAAGTCACTGCTGTAGTTTGTTCCCTGGAAAATGAGGATTTGGGCCCAGACTCCTCCCAGGAGGTTGAACTGGATCAGTGTGAGCTGGAGCAGGAGCCAGAGGGGTGGAGAAGCTTCCAGGGTGACTCAGACTCGGGAATTCATGGATCAACAGCTGCTCCTGTGTGGCCAGAGGGGACTTTCCCTCACCAGAATTCTGCACCCAAGGAGAAAGCCCTTTAATGGAACCATAGGCTGGAATTGAGAACTTTACAGCTGAAGAAATTCCAGGTGGCACATCCCAAACCAACATCTTCCACTCTGCTGAAGCCACCAAACAGGAGGAGAAGACCAAACCCCAGGGAGCTCATTGTGCCCCTGCCCTGGGCACTGCTGGGGTCACACCTCGAGTGCTGTGCCCAGCTCTGGCCCCTCAGCTTGGGAAGGACCTGGGGACACTGAGCACATCCAGAGGGGACAGCGAGGCTGGAGAGGGGCTGGGAACACAAACCCGGTGTGGAGGGGGCTCACAACTGGTCTGTGGGTCAGGAACAGTGAGCTGAAGAGGAGAAGTGATAAGAGTTGCCTTTACCCCTGAAAGGAGCTCCACTGTCACTGTGATATCTTCTGAAAAAATCCCTTTGCCAGGATTTCTTCTCCTGGGAAGCTGAGAAGCCTCAGAAAAGAATGAAAACAAAATTATCTGATTGCTTCTCCCTGTTTTGCTGCTTTAGAATATGGACTGCACATACCAACAGGTGCATGTTTGATTGGTTTCATGTGAATTGTTTTTACTCAATGACCAATCACCATCAGCTGTGTTGGACTCTGAGGAGTCAGGAGTTTATATTATTCATTCTTGTTAAGCCTTCTGTCTGTATCCTTCTCTTTCTTTAGTATAGTTTTAGCATAATTTCATTAATATAAATTATAATTATATAATTATATAATATATATAATATATAATATAATATAATATAATATAATATAATATATAATATAATATAATATATTATAATTATATTAATATTAATATATATAATATAATATATTTTATATATATTATATTTATAATATATTTATATTATTATATATATATATATTATTATAATATTAATATTATATATATATATTATATATTATATATTATAGTATTATTAATTAAAATTATATAGTATATATTAATTATATACTATATTAATAATATAATATAATATAATATATATAATATAATATAATATAATATAATATAATATAATATAATATAATATAATATAATATAATTATAATATAATATAATATAATATAATATAATATAGCTGCTCCTCTTGTTCACAAGTGGAATGCATTGTGGAAGATTGTTTACCTGAATTGATAATTGGATATTGATAATTGATAATTGGATTCTGGTGTGTTTTAATTCACTGACCAATTGAATCCAGGTGAGTTTGTTGGGACTGTCACTGACAGTCACGGGATTCTGGGCAGTTGGAGTGCAGTTGTGTGCTTGGCAGATTTAGTTTAGATGTAGTGTAATATAATATAGAATAATTTAGTATAATAAAGTAATTACTTAGCATTCTGATAAGATGGAGTCCTCCTCATCATTCCTTCCAAATGTCAGGCAAAAATATCACTGATAAGTTTAGGTTGGATATCAGGAAAAAGTTTTTGACAGAAAGAGTGATAAAGTTCTGGAATGGCTGCCCGGGGAGGTGGTGGAGTCCCCATCCCTGGGTGTGTTTAACAAAGCCTGGATGTGGCACTGGGTGCCAGGGTTGAGTTGAGCTGTTGGGGCTGGGTTGGACTCGATGGCCTTGAAGGTCTCTTCCAACCTGGTCATTCTGGGAATTCTGTGAAGAAAACCTGTTCCCACTTGAGCTTCACCTACAGGCTTCACCCATTCCAAAGCCACGTCCCCACCACACTTGTGCCATGCCCACAATCCACCTGGAAATGGTGTTTTCCTTACCTGGTTGTAATTAACTCCAGAAATCTGTGCCTTCAGATCCTGGGTGCTGGCTGCCAGTGATTAGGAGAGCTGCTCTCCAGTCCAGGGCCTCAAATGTCAATTTTCCCCCCATTTTCCCATGTCTGCCTCTCACACAGTGATGGGAAGAGGTGCTTGGTCCCCTCCAGCCTCTCCGTCCCAGCACTTCACCCCCATGGTGAGCTCATATCCATCCCTGCAGAATAAAACAGGGAACCAACCTCTATTTTATTGTCACATCCATTTTATTTAGTGACCAGCACATGCCTGGCCAGTGGATCAGGGAATTGTGGGGCTGCTTTTTGGCAGCTCTGGAATCAATGACAGCATTTTCTGCTGTGTGCCCAGCTCCCACCAGGGTGAGTTCATGATTAAAAATCTGATTCATTATGTTGCTTTTGTAGCTGCATCACGGGCACAGGCTTAAATGTTAATTGCAATCTATTTCTTGAGGGTAAATCAGCTGTTTCCCTAGAGATGAGTGTGGCACAAGCCCTGAAAATGTAAAGGAAATGGGTGTTTTTCCAAGGGATGCAGAAACCCAGGGGACAGATTTTAGGTTTTACACTGAATCCCTGTTCCATGGGGTTTATATACAAACCTACATGTGGGTTTACAGCTGTTTCTTGCCTCAGAAGCTGAGGCTGAATCTGTGCAGCCACTCTTGCATTGATCCTGATTTATGTTTATGGACACTGTGTGATTTTATCCCTCCTTCATTTACCCACATCCATTAACCCTTCCACACCTGACTGCCTGTTAGAGACCAACAGACAGAAACAGCTTCATGGCTGGATTTTCCCTCATTCTGTTCCTTAATTCACCATTAAAACTTCATTATTATTGTGATGGGAAAAGGCTCAGTTATTCATTATCACTGTCCCAAAGGCCAGGCAGATCCCCTGGACAAACACGGGGCAGATTCAAGCACCAGGGCTAAATCTCATAGGGTGATGCAGAATGGAACAGAAATTATTTCCAGCTGATCCATAATCCTCCATCAGAAAAACAACATTTATCTGTCTTTGACTGACAAGAACACAATTTGATCAGCTGCAGGTACAGGATGCCTCCCTACATGACACCTGCTAAATATGATCTTTAAAAGGTCTGTTCCAACTCAAACTATTCTAGGATTTTTGCAATATCTGTGGCCAATCCTAATTTCTCATGCTGGGAGGGAATTTTTGGCATGCATTGGAAGGCAGCAGGCTGGAGTTTTGGGTGGGAGGAAAAAGGATTTCAACCATGAGGTTGTCCCTTGGCCAGTCCTTGCTGATAGATCAAGTCCTTCCCCTCTGCCCTGTGGATTTGGGCAAGGAGATATCCTGGAGGTGATTCCTGAACTACAGAGACCTCCCAAAGTCCTCATTTGTGATGTTTGTAGGTGCCACATGGAGCTATTGATAAGTTTTATGGCCAGCTGCTGTCCTTGAGGGCTTTCTCCTCCTGGGAATTCTGATGGGTCTGGCAGATTCCACCCTCCCGTGCAGCGAATGGGAGGATGCTCAGGCTCTCCTGCACCACACAAGCCATGAATCCTGGTTATTTCACACCAGAATTTGCCTTTGACTTTAGCAGATTTGCCCCTGCTCGCTGCAGGGCTGCACTAAATGTTCTTTAAAGACTCTTCTGTCCCAAACGACTCAATTTTTCTATGATTCAAAGGGAATGAAATTGTCAGGGGATTGCTTAAATGAGATTAAATGACCCTGTCCTGTTTTGAGTTAGACATTCACCACTTTTTGGCCTCCACACCTTTCTTCTACCCCCAAACCCTCTTCCATTTGATGGTTTGCATAATTTGAATCACTAGCACATAATCCATTAATAATGGATAATAATCCAAGTGATCCATTAATTCTGCAAGGAAAACTTCATGGTTTACATGGAGGCCTGGATTTCTGCAAGTTCTGAATTAAAAGAAAGCTGCATACACAAATGTTGTAAAACTGAAGGTATAAATAGTAACACCTATAGATTAATCAGCTCTTCCATGTCCCTTCCCCAGTCCAGCTCCTCTTGCCTTGCAAACCAACCCTTCCATGCTGGAATTCCTCCCTCCTGCAACCTCATCCTTCCACAAAACTCACAACAAAGCCCTTCAAGGAGACATTTTTCCATTATTCAAAGGGAATGAACTTGTCAGGGGATGGCTCAAAATGAGATTAAATTACCTTGTCCTGCTGTGAGTTAGACATTCACCACTTTTGGACCTCCACACCTTTCTCCTACCCCCAAACCCTCCTCCATTTGATGGTTTGCATAAGTTATTATAATCATAAGTTATTACAATCATTAGCACATAATTCATAAATAGCACATAATCCATTAATAATGGATAATAATCCAAGTGATCCATTAATTCTGCAAGGAAAACATGATTTACATGGATGCATGGGTTTCTGAAACTTTTGTATTAAGAAGAAAGCTGAATACACAAATATTGTAAAACTGAAGGTATAAACAGCAACATCTACAGATTAATCAGCTCCTCCATGTCCCTTCTCCAGTCCAGCTCCTCTTGCCTTGCAAACCAACCCTTCCATGCTGGAATTCCTCCCTCCTGCATCCTCATCCTTCCACAAAACCCACGCTCCCTGAACAAAGCCATGCAAGGTGACATTTTCCCAGCCTGGAAGCAGCAGCTGGACCCCAACCACCACAGTCTGGGAGGTTTTTTTCCCCTCTCCATCAGGCAGGTGTCCAGTGTGGGCTGTGACCTGACATTGATGTTATAATTATGCTGTTCCCATCCCTCCCCTCCCAGAGGAACAATTCCGGCATTCTTGCCGGCGGTCAGAGTTCACCCAGGGCCAGGGACAGCTGTGACATTGATTGGCAGCTCCCAGGGCAGCCACCTTGTCAGGTTTGGGCTTATCAATTAGTGCCTGCACGGCTTAATGAGGTTTTGATGATGGAGGGCGGGTGAGGTTTCGTTCCCAGCCAGGCAAACACCGTGGCAGAAACTTTGCTCCCTCTGTGATGTTCCCTTCCACAGCAATGACTTCATAGGGAAAGGAGGAGCCTTTCTCCTTTTTTTCCCAAGGAATCCTGGCTGGAAAAGTGTCCTGAGTGACAGGATGCACCATTTAGAGTTTCTGAGGTGGCAGCTTTGCTGGGCTTTCAGAGCACTCTGCTGATGAAGGGCAAATATTTCAGCTGAGCTTTAAAAAATCCAGATTTTCTGTCAGGGGGCATTAAAAGCAGGAGGATTCATGCCACAAGAAATCCTCTACAGCAGCGTGGTGCCCTGGGGATGGTCAGACAGCTTTCCCTGATGGAGCTCTGGGAAATGGGATCTCCAAATGGGATTTTTAATGCTCCCACCTTTGGGTTTAATGCTCCCACCTTTGGGTTTGAATCCTCCCACCTTTGGGTTTAATGCTCCCACCTTTTGGTTTTAATCCTCCCAGCTTTTGGGTTTAATGCTCCCACCTTTTGTTTTAGTGCTCCCACATTTGGGTTTAATGCTCCCACCTTTGGGTTTTAATGCTCCCACCTCCAGGGATGGAATGGGGAATATGTAAAATCCCTTCCAACCCATTCTGTGATTCTGTGATAGCACAAAAATCAATTTTTCCTGTCCAAGCCACCTTGCCCGAGTACCAAAAGGCACCACCAAGGCTGCCCAAACATCACCCTCATGCCTTGTGCAGGCTGACCTAGAAGAGAGATTGGACAGAGCTAAAGAATAAAGCAGGGATTTATTCAAAACCTCCATGGATGCACCTTGGGCAGCACCAGAGCCCAGCCAGGGCTGCACCCAAGATGAACCAAAATGGCCCCAAAATGCACGAGCGCTCCCGGGCTCTCTCCCTGGGATCAGTTCTGCTCCATTTGCACCTTGCAGTTCATTGTCCCATTCCAGCTTTAGCCCAGGCAGTCCCACCCTGCTTGTTTTTCTCTCTCCAGCCCACGGGGTTTGTGCTCCTGGGCTGAGATTTGGATCATTTGTCCTTTATAGTAAAATCAGGACCCCCAATGAAGGAATGATTGGCATCTGACTCCTAGGCTCTGGAATGCTGAACACTCACTTTATAAAAACTATATTATATTACATTACAAGTGTATTAAAGAGAGATATTACACCATCATATATCATACTTATTCCTAAGAATACTACAGAATACTACAGAATACTAAAGAAAACTCGTGACTGTCTCCTGACACCTTTGTGTGATTGTTTAAGGAAACAAAACAATCTTCAGTAGAATCTAATTATCAAATTCCTTCAGGTAAATAATCTTCTAACACATTCAACATGCTCACAAGCACAAGAGTAGTACATGAGATAAGAATTGCTTTAATTATTCTTTTTAATTATTCTTTTCTCTACTTTTCTTATAGCTTCTCTCTTTTCAGAGGGCACATGAATACCACAGTCCTTGGTGCCCAGCTGGAGCAGGAATTGTTTTGTCTCCCTGCTCTGTGCACAGAGCTCACCATGCCCTGATGTGAAGCTCAGACCCACACACTAAAGCAGCACAGAATCTGAAAATATAAAAGTTGAAGCCTGAGGCATCCCAGCTCCCTCCTGAGGTGCCAGCACCAGCAGTGCTGATGTCAAACATCTCCTCACTGCCAGGTCACCCTGCACGCCACAGAGCCACAAAGAGCAGCAGATTCCAAGTGAAGGAGGATAAAAAATGAGGCAGAGAGAGCTGAGGCAATTTTCCCACCATCCCTGGAGGTGGTGTCAGGAGCACAGAGCTGATCTGCTCCCTCTGCTCTCAAAGGTTCTCCAGCTGAGTGGGTCCTTCTGCCACTTAAGCCAGCTCTGGGAGGAGAAACCACAGCAAAATAAAAGCTCTGCCTGTGAATATTCTTGATTTTCCTGCCTCTCCATGCAGCTGTGAAGAGCTTTTCTTGCTTTTCTCCTCTTTCCACCTTCCTTTCTCTTGCAGGATGGTGAAACACGAGCAGCAACATTAGATCTGTCATCTCTCCAACAGCCCAAGCCCATCTAGAGGTGACCCCAGGAGCACAGATCCCAGGAATCGTGGCTATTTGTGGTAGGCAACACAGCAAATTGCTGGAGGGGGGTGGAGGGTGCTGTAATTTCTCAGCTCCTGTGCGTAATTGCAATTCTCACCTCGAGGTGAGAGACTCAGAGGTGAGAAATCCTCAACCTGACAGCAGCCTGGAGCTCCAGGGCAGCAGAAAACAGAGCAGGGATTGGCTTTGGTGTCCTTCAGCCTCTTTCACCCTTTTGGGATGGGTCTCCACCAATTGCTTTACACACCAGGGATTAGTTGTATCGCTGCTCAGGCTTCCCACAAATATCCAAATATTTCACAAATCCTCACCTACATCACAACCAGGCAGCAGAAATTACTGTGATGGTCCCCATGTCTTCGCCTATCATTTGGGGTCTCCACCCCAAATTACTTTCATAACCACGGGGGTTTATGTGGACATCGCTGCCACCTTCTCAGGGGTCTCCACCATCCCAATATCTCCACCACCCCAATATCCCAAATATTCTCACCAAGAAATCCTCAACCTGACAGCAGCCAGGAGCTCCAGAGCAGCAGAAAATGGAGCAGTGATGGGCTTTGGTGTCCTTCAGCCCCTTCCACTTTTTTGGGGTCAGTGTCCACCCCAAAATTACTTTTCCATCACCACGACTCCAGGCAGCAAAAACAGAGCAGTGATGTCCTGTCTTCACCTTCACTTTTGGGTCAGTGTCACCCAAAATTTTCTCCACCAGGACTAATGTCAGCTTTGCTGCTCAGGGGTCTCCACCACCCCTTTATCCCAAACAACCTCACCAAGAAATCCTCAACCTGACAGAAGCCAGAACTCCAGGGAAAATGGAGCAGTGATGGGTCCCCATGTCCTTCACCCCCTTCCATCCTTTTGGGATGGGTCTCCACCCCAAAATTAATTTTCCATCACCACCAGAAGAGATTTCATGGTTGGAGATTGCTGCCATCTCCTCAGGGGTCTCCACCATCCCAATATCCCAAATATTCTCTCCAAGAAATCCTCAAACTGACAGCAACCAGGAGCTCCAGGGCAGCAGAAAATGGAGCAGTGATGGGTCCTGGTGTCCTTCAGCCCCTTCCACCCTTTTGGGATGGGTTTCCACCCCAAAATTACTTTTCCATCACCACCAGCAGGGATTTAATGCTCGGACATCACTGCCACCTGCTCAGGGGTCTCCACCACCCCAATATCCCAAATATTCTCACCAAGAATCTTCTCAATAAAGGCAGCTTACCCACCAAAGATTATTTTGGGGGACCCTGAAGCAAGAGCAGATCCAGCCTGTGGTGATTTTCCCTGGGGGAAGATGCAGAAGGAAAAGCACAGCTTGGGAAGAGCTCTGAGACTCCAGGTGATATTTTTATAACCTCAGAAACCTCCTTGCACAAACACTTATTTTTTCTTTTTTATTTTTTTAAATCCAAAAGGGCAGCGAGAACAGGGTGTAGCTCAGCTGCAGATTTGTCATCAGAGGCTCCCAGCAGGGAGGAAAACTCTCCAGCTCCAAAGGGGCCTTCCAGGAAAATCCAAGGGGTTTTTCTGGAACCCTGGGAGCACCCAGAAAAATCAGCTGAGCTGCCCTGAGAATGAGCAGATCTGCCCTGTTTTGTCCTTCTCCCAAAAAGAAAAAAAAAATTTTTTTTTTTCTTAGGATGGAGGAAGCAAAGGGCACTTCTGAAGAAGAAACTGAGGCCTCTTTTCCTTCCACGAATGCTGTGAGTCACAGGGCAAAGGGTTCCAGCTAGGAATGAATCAGAGGGATGAGACCTCGAGCTCAGCGTCCACTGAGGACGAGAATAATGAAATCAGAGGATGAGGATAATGAAATCAGATCTCCCTGGTGATGGCTCATGGGTGATAATGTGAAATAACCTCCCCTGAGCTGCTCTGCAGCTGGATTCTCACCCCAGTGGGGTTGAGCATCTTCTCCCCTGAGTGAGCTGAAAGGAGGAGCTGCTCTGGGTTAAAAATAAAGCAAAAGGAAAAAGGAAAAAAAAGGAAAAGAAAAGGAGAGGAGGGTTATTTTTAACTCAGAGCAGCCCTGATCTGGTTCACTGCCCGGGCATGGAGACAGGGCTGTGAAACAAGGGCTGTGAAACAAGGGCTCTGCTCAGCTGCGCCCAGCAGGGATTTGGGGATGTGTGACCGTGTTCACAGGGGTCTGAGGATGAGGATCTGACTCCATGTTTCACAAGGCTGATTTATTATTTTATGATATATGTTACATTAAAACTATACTAAAAGAATAGAAGAAAGGATCTAATCAGAAGGCTGGCTAAGAATAGAAAAAGAAAGAATGATAACAAAGGTTTGTGGCTCGAACAGTGAGTCTGAGCCAGCTGTGATTGGCCATTAATTAGAAACAACCACATGAGACCAATCCCAGATGCACCTGTTGCATTCCACAGCAGCAGAAAATCAATGTTTGCATTTTGTTCCTGAGGCCTCCCAGCTTCTCAGGAGGAAAAATCCTAAGGAAAGGATTTTCATGAAAGATGTCTGTGACACCCCTGGGATGGAATCCCCTTGAGGGACCTGGCAGACACGGAACAAATCAAAGCCATCCTGTTCCTTGCATGATTGAGAGGAGGAACTGTGGTGTTTGTGAGGGCCCCCAGGATGAGGTGAGAGATGAGGATCTGACTCCATGTTTCACAAGGCTGATTTATTATTTTATTATATATATTACATTAAAACTATACTAAAAGAATAGAAGAAAGGATTTCATCAGAAGGCTGGCTAAGAATAGAAAGCAAAGAATGAATAACAAAGGTTTGTGGCTTGGGCTCTGTGTCCGAGCCAGCTGGCTGTGATTGGCCATTAATTAGAAACAACCACATGAGACCAATCCCAGATGCACCTGTTGCATTCCACAGCAGCAGATAATCAATGTTTACATTTTGTTCCTGAGGCCTCCCAGCTTCTCCAGAGGAAAAATCCTAAGGAAAGGATTTCTATTTGGGATTTTGCTGCTGATTTGGAAGCAGCTTCCTCCTGTCACAGACACACAGAGCCTCCCAGCTCAGCTCCTGCCCCAGGGCTCACCCAAAATATCCAGCAAGGACAGAGGCAGCTCCTCCCCAGGAGCCCTAAGCAAGTGCAAAATCTCCTTTTTCTCCTTAAATCTCACTGGGTATTTTTGGTTCAACTCTTACAGCAGGTCCTGGGGGCTGCTGTGTCCCAAACAGGTCCCAAATCCAGGGATAACCAGGGACATCTGTGATGCCAATGGGAGATGTCCATGCCTGGGCATTGAGGTGGGCACCAATCTGTGCCCTGGAACAGCTCTCCTCTACCTGAACCCCCATTTCAGCCAGCTCAAAAACAGGATTAATTTGATTTTTCAGTGTGTCCTTGCTGTCACTTTCTCAGCCCATTGGTGCTGCTGGTGCTGAGTGACCCTCTGGGGAGATTTAATGCAATTTAGGGGCTTTTTTCAGCAAAATAATAATACAAATTTAAACCTGTTGTGCCTGGGGGTGGTGCCTCCCTGGAAGAAGCCCAGGGATGATTTTGCCTCCCGCCCAGGCTCCCTCCTGGCACCTCTCAGCCCTGTTGCTGCCATTTCTCTTGAGTGTAACCCAATTTTTTAAGGAAAAGAAGATTTTGGGCTCACTCCCATCTGCCTGTCTGCCTTCTGTGTAATTCTGGGTGATTTCAGCCCTGTTGGGCAGGGGATGGAGGTCTTTGAGGCACTCATTTCCTATGAGCATCAGGGGGAAATCTGCAAATAAGCAGTTTTGGTGGCTTCCTGCTTCTCATTAACAAAGGATTTAGTATTTAGCCTGGGACAGCACACTGCCTCGATTTATCTCAAAGTTAACCCAAAACAGAAAGGAGATAAACCTAAATTTATTGTGCACAGTTGTTTTTACAGCAACTTCTTGAGCTTTGGAACCATGTGAATCATTCCCTTTCCATGTGGAGTTAAGATTCTGCTGTGCTGACCTGTTCCCTCTGTGCTGTGTAAGGTAAAATGAATCACTATTAGTTTAAATAACAAAAATTAACTGCTTAGGTTAAAAAAAAATAAAAGGAATTTTCCTTGTTTGGGGAAACTGAGGCACAGAGAGGCTGGAGCAGCAGCCAGGGTGGGAGAGCTCAGAGAGGATCATTGGGTGATTTGGGAATGGGGCAGGGAATGGTGTGAGGAAAGTGGGAATGGTGTAGGGAATGGGGCAGGGAATGATGTAGGGAAAGGGGGACAGGGGGAATGCTGTAGGGAAAAGGGAATGGGACAGGGAATGGAGAATGGTGCAGGGAAAAGGGAAATGGTGCACGGAAAGGAGGAATGGGGCAGCAAAAGGGGAATGATGAGGGATGCAGGGAACAAGGAAAAAACGGTGAAGGGAAGTGGGAACAGCACAGGAAAAGGAGAAAGGTGCAGGGAAAGGGGGAATGATGAAGAGATGAGAGGAACGGTGCAGGGAAGAGGGAAGGAATGGGGCAGAGATGAAGGAACTGTGCAAGCAAAGGGGGAATGGTGCAGGGAATGGGGGAATGGTGTCGGGAAAGGGGAATGATACAGGGAATGGGGTAACGATGCAGGGAAGGGGGAACAGTGCAGGGAAGAGGGAAGGAATGGTGCAGAGAAGGTGGAGGAATGGTGCAGGGAAAGGGGAACGGGGCAGGGAAAGGAAGGGTACAGGGAAGTAAGAACAGAGCAGGGAAAGGGGAGGAATGCTGCAGAGAAGGTGAAGGAGCGCTGCGGGGAAAGGGGAACAGGGAAAGAAGGGTGAAGGGAAGAGGGAACAGCGCAGGGAAAGGAGAACGGGGCGCGGAAAGGGGAGGGCACAGTGCAGAGGAAGGGGAGCCGTGCAGGGAGGGCAGGCACGGTCCCGACTAACCCCATCCCATTGATCCGATCCCATCCCATCCCATTCCCGCATTCCCGCGGGATCCCGGCCCCGCTCCCGCTCCGCTCACGAGCTGCAGAGTGGGTGTGGCCATCCCGCAGGCCACGCCCCCGCGCCTTCCAGGAGTGGATACTCCCGCTATAGCCGCGCCCACTCGCTCCAGGCCACGCCCCCGGTGCAACTGATCTGTCACTCTCGTCGTGGCTACGCCCACTGCGTCTCTATGCCACGCCCCCCGCGCATCCCGGCCCTGCGGCAGCCCGGCTTGGCCACGCCCCCCGCGCGCAGGCCACGCCCCCCGCTCCCTCCTCGCCTCCCCGTGGTGCCTCGCGCGGGGCGGGCACTGACGTGGCCGCATCGCGCCGCCATCTTGTGCTCCAGGGCGGATCGCGGCCGGGGCGAGCGGGCTCCGAGCGGGACCCTCCGAGCGCAGCCAGACCCACGGCCCGCGCCTCCCGACGACGCCGGTGGGTTTGCCGACACCTCCTTCTTCCCTCTTTTCGAGCCTCTTTTCCCCACTCCGGCCCGTCGCGCTGCGCCCCCGCCCGCATCCCGCGGCCTTGGCGCTAAGGCGAGGCGGGCGCTGAGGCAGCGGGGCCGGGCTGTTCTTTCCTCTTTTTTCCTTCTCATTCCTTTTAATTCCTTCTCACTCCACCTCATCCTTACTCATTCCTTTTCCCCCACAGACCCTCCAGGAGCGGCGCTGCCCCATCCGTCCCTTCCTGCACATCTGTGGGGCCGGGGGGGGGGGGGGTCGGGCCTTTCGCTTCCCTCCCGTGGGTGGGATGGGGTGGGAAGGGCCGGGATCCGGGATAGGCAGGGCTGGGAAAGGGGAATCGCTCCAGCTCGGCAGCAGCTGCACAAGGCCCCTCTCCGCTCCCTCTAGCGATGGGATCCGACGGGATGGGTTTGTCCTCCCTTCCCCAAACTCGCTCATTCCGGCCCCTGCCCCGCCCGAGCAAGGAGCGGCGTTTCCTCCTTGTGCTCTCCCCCTAAAACCCTCAGTGGGGCGGGGAAAAGCAGCCTCGGATGGAGCTGCTGGGGCAGAGGTTGATTCTCTGTAAGCCCTCGGCTGCTGACTTGGTGCTTTTTTTGCCGGGCAGAGGAGTTGAGCTTTATCGTGGAGCAAACAATTCTTGTTTGCCGTGCATCGCCTTGCGTTCCGTGGTGTGGGAGATCAGCTTTCCTTGGCCCGGCAGCTCCCGGTGGGAGGATAAGGATATTATATTCTGCCTGAAAATACTCCATCGTGCCTCTGTGCGAGGCGAACGTGATACTTCGGGGCTGATAAAGTGATGGAGTGATAGCACAGCGAGGCCAAAACTCAGCCTGGCCATAGAAACTGCCCCAAATGTTGTTGTGGTGTTGGTTTTGACATTGACCTTGTGGCTCTGCCGCTCCGCTCCTGCCAAAGCAAATTCCGCAGGTTGATTACAGTCCCGGCCAGAGGTCTGCTGTTGAAATTGTGGCTTTGTCAATAACGAAAATTCCGAGTATTTGTTTAATACTTTGAGCTCTGTCTTGCACCCCTTGGCAGGGTATTCCATTAACCTGATTTTCCAGGAGGAGAAACTCGAGGCAAAGTGGATTTTTCCAAGGTCATTCAGCAATCTTTCTTGCTATTTTTGCTGCTGATTTAGAGCGCTTCTGGGGGGAAAAAAAAGGAAGTGTGGCTCAAGTGGAGGATTGCTGGTTTGCTTTAATTCATGGGGTTTATAATGGAATAAAACAGGAGTATGGATAAAGGGGTTCTCTGAAAGGAAAGTTTTGGGGGTTGGTTTGATGCCACTGATTTTTCTCTGCTACAAACACGTCTGCAGTGCTGCTGGGCTGCTTTCCCTGTTGGAATAATTGCTTTGGGTGAAAGGGTGAGGAAACTCACCTCGATTGAACCTCTGCAACTCCGCAGCTTTGCCAAGTCCCTTGGTGCTTCCTGCACCGACGGAACATCAGGAATTCAAATGGCTCAGAAGCAGAGCCGCCCTCCCCTCAGAAGAGCTCTGCGTTTGTGATGGAAATCCTGTTAAAAGTCAAAGCCCTGGGTGTAAATGGGCTGAGGAGGAGCTCGCAGGGCGCTCTCCGAGCGTTTCCTCGGTTGTGAAATAGCTGGAATGTGGAAGGGCCTGGCAGGAGCCGAGTTCCGTGTGAGTGTTAGTCACGCTGCCCGAGTGGGGGGAGCACCAGGCACGGCTTTGCGAGCTGTGTGGGAGTCGGGGCTGCGTTCTGCTCCTGGGAATTCACCAAACTCTGCACGAGGTTTGTACAGATAATTATCAGCTGAGCCATTGATGACTGAATCGGTGGAAGGAGGAGAAACTCCAAACGCAGGATTGCAGCTGAAATGGCAGTTGTTAAATGAAATTTCAACAACCACCTTTACACATCCCAGAGGCTTTTCTTTCTGTGCTTTATAAAGATGGGCTTTCAAGCGAGATTTCAGCAGCCTTCCCAAGCATCCAGCTTGCTTTCCAGTGGATAAATTTAGTGAACGTGAGCTAACTTTATCTGAAAAGAAATAGTTCTGATTCTTTTTTTAGCAATCTCTTGGAAGTTCTGCTCCTGGAATGCTACAGAGCTTGTGCTATTCCCTTTCTTTCTTTAACTGATGAGTAAAGAAGTTCAGAATCAGCTTCCTACTAGAGCAGCTGTTTTTTCTGTGTAATTCAGCATTTTTTCCTTTCCGATTTTATTCCTTATTTTGAACGCACGCAGACGTCGGAGGGGCTGTGCTGGAGCTTTGCTGATGTTTCAGTTCTCATCAAACCCTCGTGTCTGACAGCTCTTCTTCACCCCCTGCTCCTCTGCCTCTGCTTTGACATTTCCCCCAAACCAAAGCCAATTTCATTGCTGGATGGAGCTCTCCCGTGAGCTCTTGCCATTTCTGCTAGCAGTGTAAATGTTGATTTAATGCCCAGTTCCCAGGAATGAATAACAGGATATTTGGCTTAAAATTGGAGATTTTGAGCTCAGGAACAATTCAGCCTCAAAACTAAAAAAAACCACCCACCCCAACTGTGCCCTGCTTATCTTAAAGAAAAGAAATTCTCTGTACCCACCAGTTCTCACACCAGTGTACCCAGTGCTGAACTGGTGAGCAGAAAGCAGAAACCCCAAGGCCATTCTTGGGGTTCACAACTTCATTTTTGGCACCACAATATTTCCTGGTGGGGAGAGCATGGATGCAGCTCCCTCTGTGCTTTTCACCTGTCAGCCTGTCCTTTTTCAGATCTTTTATTTGGCTTTTATTCATGAGGTTTATAGTGGAATAAAATAGGAACACAGCCTTGTGGATAAAGGGGTTCTCTGCAAGGAAAGTTTTTGGGGTTGGTTTTAGGCACTGATTTTGTGTGTTGGGCTGCTCTCCCTGTTGGAATAATTGCTTTGGGTGAAAGGGTGAGGGAACTCACTCACCTGTGTCCCCTCTGGCTTGGTTTGTGTGCTCTCAAGTGCATAAATCTGTAAATAATTGGAAGTTTTGTTGTGAAACAGCAGCAGTTCGCTTTCCCTGCTTGAGGGTGAGAATAAGGAGTAATTCTGATTTGGGGTTTGAGTATCAAGTCAAGCAGCCCACTCTGATACTGGAACTTTTTATTCTGGGTGTTTTAGGAGTGAGTTTTGCTCATGTCTGAGAAAATGCATGACCCCAAAGGGAACTTTCCCCATTTTATCCTTGTTTTGAAATGTAATGAAATGTAATTTCACTTGTAAGTGAAATTATTTTCTGTTTTCTGCCCCTCCAAGCCCGGTGCTCCCAGGAGGATGTGGGAAATGTCCTGTGTGGGGAGGGTGTGTACACAGGGGGGTGTTCAACCTCCTTGGGTTACCCAAAGCTGCTGGAAAAGGAACTTTCCTCTCACCTGGAGTCTTGTCCTCCATCTGCCTTGCACAACCACAGTGCTTTTGGACTCTTTTTAGTTTGCAAGCCTTTGGTGGCCAAGTCCAGCAGTTCTGTGTGTTTAACTTGGATTTCACTGCTTTTCCCCTCAAATAACCAGTTGTGATCCTTCAGGACCTTTTCCATACCAAGCACCCCCAGTGTGAACTGGGCAAAACGGTGCCAGTGGTCAGTGTGGATCTCCACAATTAACACTCCTCTGGTTCTAATTATTAAAATTCTCAAGGAGCTAGGACTGATATTAATGAGGAGCTGTGGGAAGATGTTGTTGCCACAGCCAGAGCTGTTTGTGCAGGATCGTGAATCACCAGGTGAGCAAAGGGCCAGCCTGGGAATCCATCCCATCCCTCCTCGTGCTGATATGGCCCAAAGAGCTCAAATCAAAATTATCTCAGCTCCATTTCAGTCCTAAGGCCCCAAAGTGGAAGGGTTTGAGTGGATTTCATCTCTCAGCTTAGCAGATGTGCAAGGGCAGTAAACAATTTCTAAAAATAGTTGAATAGAACTGTACTGGGATAGTGTTGGGCCACCCTGGCTATATATAAAGAGGTGTTTCCAAAATTTGCTGTAACAGAACACTTGAATCTGTAAAGAAATGGTTTCAAGTTGAAGAGAACACATCAGTGCTGTTCCCTGCTGAGTGGGGGTGTGAAACTCTGGGGCTGTGCATTAATCCTGAATTTTAGCAGTGTTCTATTCTCGTTGGATCTCTTCTCACATTCTCCTTTAAATCACATTTTATATCGTTAATAACAAGCTGTCGGGTTAGATTTGCACTTTAAATTATTTGCCAGTTGTTCTTGAATGTTACACCACTAACAGCTGTTGGAGTTGCATGGGTTTTTTAAAAAATGCATTCTCACCTCTTATTTGCACATTGCTTTGCTGATTTCATGTGTGAATATTTTGCTTCTCTTGATAATTTAATTTAAAACATTCTAGAATGCTATAAATGAGAAAGAATGATCCAGTCCAAGTAGTGACAACTGGCTGAATTTCAAATCAATATTTCTGCTAAATAACAAATTGATCCATTTTTATTCCCTGTAACTGATAGAACCTGTATGTTAATACCTGGTTAGGAATTATGGATTTGGGGCTTTTTTAATTGGTTTAGACATGGAGCTGACAAGCAGAGATGGAATTTTGGTAGTGAATCCATTGCTTTTATAAACAGGCCAGTTTTACTTGCCAAGGTGCAGGAAGGAGATTTTTGTTAAACCTGCAGCTTTTGGGTGTTTAATATTTAACATTGAAGCTGTGTAGCTCAGTGTGCTATTGGTGTTTATCTCTC
Organism: Zonotrichia leucophrys gambelii; assembly: GCF_028769735.1. Lineage (NCBI taxonomy): Eukaryota > Metazoa > Chordata > Aves > Passeriformes > Passerellidae > Zonotrichia > Zonotrichia leucophrys. The sequence continues at coordinate 2,752,166 of NC_088171.1, forward strand.
CTTAAAAATGGCATTTAAACAGAATAGGGACAGCAAATGCCCTCTGTCCTGTCCCAGCTGCTGGCCAGGGCAGGAACAGAGACTTGAACTTGCCTTGATTTTATCAGCACCATAAAATCCTGCAATGGTTTGGGTTGGAGAGGACCTTGGAGCTCTGCTGCTTCCACTCCCTGCAGTGTTGGTGGCTGCTGGGATTTTCACATTGCCAAAACCACGGGCCCAGCCAGCTGGATTTTAACACTTGCAGAGTTTGGAGCTTTATTTATTCACTGTGGGAGCCTCGTGTGGTAAGTGCTGTGTGTAGAAGTGAAATAAATTGAATTTTATGCTGCAGTACAGTTTGCAATAATGCATGTGGTATCCTCTCATTTTGGCTCTGGTGTGTTTAAAGAAATGGCGTAAATTTAAATGAAACAATTCCTGTCTTAGGGAAGTTTAATGTCTAACTTTTCCAGAGGTTTTTGGGAATTTTAAGGGTTTTTTTTGCTTTTTGGTCATACACACATGGAGATGTTCACCAGGCTCACCCAAGGAGTTTGCAGGTCAAGCAGCACATTGGACATCTCATGATACCAGCCTGAATGAAATTACTTTAATGCATTTAAATATAAAATTCTGCAGCATGATGAATTGTTTAGTGCTCTTTGGCCTTGAGTTATTCCTCAGAGCTCTTTTTCTTTTTAACCACCTCCAATTCATAAAAGCAGATTCTGCTTTTCCTCATGGGCCATATCACTTTAACAAGCCCGGGCTGCTGCTATTGCAGACTCTCATTCATTTTTAACTCCTCTCTGCTAAAGGCTGCCTGGAAAGGCTGCCTGTTCTCCTCATGGCTCCTCTCAGTTATCACTTACAGCTGAAAACGCTTTTGTTTCATGAAATGAAACTGCAACTTCCCCATTGAAACGCGCTGCTGTGCTCGGCCCAACCTGCCCGACGGGTTTAGCGCTGCTCAGGGGAGGGACAGACAGACGGACACTGCAGTGCTGAGGGAAAATCCTCGCTGCTGTTCGTTCAGATCGCTCCCTTTCATACTCAAATGTTCCCGCTCAGCCTGATGGATCTCTCTTTTGAAGATGTGCTCGAGCACTACAAGCAGCTCACAAATCGGAGTCTTTTATGTTTTCAGGAGTTTTATCCAACTTGTGCTCCTAAAAGGGTCGGTGAAGCAATTACTGACAGCATTCAGGAGCAACTTAAATTCAGTAAGGAATACAGGTATTGGTGAGACAAGGGCTGATAATGCCTGGAAGATAACAGGTTTTTTTGCTTGATAAATAAGAAAATTGAAGGCTTTTCAAGCCGTGCACTTTCTGATGGTGGGAATTGAAGGCACAGGGAGCAGTCCCGTGATCCCTCAGCTGAGCTGAATTAACCCAGGCAGTTCCTGAGGCTCTGCAGGGAGAGGAGGGAGCAGCACAAACCCTGAGTGTGAGTTCCTTCCTGTGGGAAAAGCAGGAATTTCTGCTCAGGGCCCCAGCCCCATCCAACAAAACCCTGATGGGAACCAAAACAATTTCTTTTACAGATGGATTTCTCCTGATTTTTTTCTTCTTTTAGACAGCAAGGATTCAGCTACTTTTTAGTCAACTTGTAAACATGCTTTTCTTGCAGGAGTGGGCTGTAAACTATACTGTGCTGCCTGTAAAAATAAATGTGACTTTTTGTAATGCCACCTACCCTGAAGTACCAAATAAAGTTACAGACTCGGTTTGGATAGCAGGGATGGGGAACAGAACAAGAGGGGAGCTGGAAACCAAGTGCTGAAATAGATCTTAACTTCTTAATCTTCACAAAAAGTAAAAATATAGAGGATGGTGGTGTAAAAGCAGCTTCAATGGCAAAGGGAATGACCTGGAAATTGGTGCCAGGAAAACCAGGATCTATTGCAGTGACCTTAGACGGTCACTGTGGTGAGAGAAGGACGAGAATCTTGTTTCTTGATCAGAAGGCTTGATTTATTGATATAAGATCTATAATACATTATAACTATACTAAAAAGAATAAAGAGAGAGCTTGCAGAGGCTGCTATGCTAAGAATAGAATAGAAAAGAATGAATAACAAAGTTCTGTGTTCAGGGAATCTCCCCTGAGCTGCTCCTGTGATTGGCCCTTGATGGTACACATGGAAAGGGGGCCAATCACAGGAACCCCTGCCACATTTTCACAGCAGCTGATAACAATTTGTTTACATTCTTTTTCTGGGGCTCTGCTTCCCAGAAGAGGGACAAATCCCAAAGAAAGGATTTCTATGAAGAAATGTCTGTGACACAGGATCTGACAGGATTCACTGCTGGTAGCGCCAAGTACCAGCAGCTCCTTCAGCAGCCTGGGCTTCTCCAGTGTGTGCAGAGCTCTCCTGGATGGAAATGACAGGATTTTATAGGACTTTGCTCTTTTTTACTAATTACTGTGATCAGTCCAAGCATCTGATGTAACCCGTTGTCCTGGTTTAGGGCAAATTTGTTAAAGAATCTGCAAAGGAGGCCCCTCCAGAAAGCAAAACCCACACGGCCCCTCCCCACAACCGGTTCGGGAAAAAATTCCTCGGAGAGAGGTGGAAAGAACCTGTTTGTTTGACAGACACAGCACCCCCAGCACACAAAATGAACAATACCCGATGACACCGCTCTGAGAAAGATGGCAAAATCAGAAAGTCTCTGTCGGGGGTGGTTGCTCTGTTCTCAGTCCCTCCGGCGCTGGGGCAGCCGCTGCAGCCGAACCTTCGGTGTTCCCGGGTCCCAGTGCGGAGCAGGTTCAGATGGTCACAGGAACAGGAGAGGAGAAACAATGTGGGCTGTTAGCTAGAGCTAGCTAATAAGCAGAGGCCAAAGCAGAGCAGAAGCAAAAGCAGCAAGCTGAAGCTGGAAATGAAAAACAGGCTCATGTACCACTTGTCTCTGTGTCCCTGATAAGAGAAACCCAAACAAAACTTCCACTCTTCAGAGCCGGTCTGAAAGGCACAGAACAGATGAATGGGGATATAGAAGCATCATAACGTCACCCCAGGACACTGTTATGCTTTTAAACGTGTGCAAAGCAAAGAAAGGCATTCACTGTGCAGCATTCTGAGGTTCCCTGGCTGTGAGAGCCCTTGCAGGCAGTTTGTGTGAGCTCTGCTCAAAGGTCACAGTCCAGGCCTGGCTGCTGCTTTCCAGATGAAGCAGGAGATAGAGGTGGCATGAGCAGCCAGACAAAGGGAAGCTTTGCAGCCTCCCTGCCCTGCAGCACACTGGGATGGGAGATTTCCTGCTGTGGAGAAACCAGGATTGCAGCAAAACTGTTTTCTCTGCTTCCTAATGAACCTTCCTGTTTATACAGCCTTCATCTATTCCAGTGGGGGTGGGATATCCACGGTGCTGTTGCAGAAATACAAAAGGAAATGGTGGAATAATAGAAGTTTGAAACCTCCCCTTTGGTTTTAATCCCCAGTCTGGTTTGTAGAGGAGTTGAGTTTTAAAGCTTCAGTCATACAAAATCAACAGATCTGTGACTCAGTGTGGGGATTGACGGCCTGGAGTGGACTCTGAACTTCCCTGTGCAGCTGGGATTGGTGAATGGGACAGAGTTGAACTTTTGGGTTAAAAATTGTGTCCAGCAAAGCTCCTGAAGTGACAGAGCTGCTGAGCCTCTCCCAGTGCAGGGGGGCAGCCAGGCCTCAGACTGGGCACAGTGGGGAAAGGAAAAAGCTTTGGTGCTGTGCTTGTCAGTCCAAATCCTGCTGTAGTGTTCTTACATAGGTATTCTGTAAAGATAAATAGATAGATGTTGTGTAAAGATCAATAAATAGATGTTGTGTAAAATAAATAAAAATATATTCTGTAAAGATAAAATATATATTCTATAAGGATAAATTAATAGATATTCTGTAAAGATAAATAGAATAGATATTCTGTAGAGATAAATAAATAGGTATTCTGTAAAGATAAATAGAATAGATATTCTATAAGGATAAATTAATAGATATTCTGTAAAGATAAATAAATAGATATTCTGTAAAGATAAATAAATAGATATTCTGTAAAGATAAATAGATATTCTATAAGGATCAATAAATAAATTGATCAATAAATTCTGTAAAGATCAATAGAATAGATATTCTGTAAAGATAAATAGAATAGATATTCTGTAAGGATAAATATAATAGATATTCTGTAAAGATAAATAGATATTCTGTAAAGATCAATAGAATAGATATTCTATAAGGATAAATAAATAGGTATTCTGTATAGATATTCTGTTCTCTTTCTAGGGAGAGTTCTGCTTCATCATGAAATACAGAACATTTCCAGAGATGACTCAAACTACACGTTATGCTTTAAATGTGGTTCGGTTTACAGGAAACTCACGCTTTGAATGGTGCATCTGGTCTGAAACTTGAATTTTCAGTTGGGCTCTATCTTTTCTTACCCTGCCACCTGAGAGCTGCTGTGGCAGCCTCAGGGAGGTGTGAGCTGTCCCTGTGCAGGGCTGAGCCCAGGGCACAGCCATGGGTGGGAATTGCTGGGGTTCAGCCCTGCTGGGACCTTGCAGGAGTGGCTTTGGAAAGGGGGTTTGGGCTGGGTGAGGTGCCAAGGGCTCAGCTGTCCCTGTGCTGTTCTAACGGCCTGGAAAGGCTCTGGGTGGCCTTGGGGCAGCCCATGCTCCAAAGCACGAAAGGAGTCTTCAGGTTTTTCAGTTCTTCAGGGTTGTTTATTAATTCTTATCTACAATATTTTCTCCTGGCCCGACAGAGGTCCCCAGCCATGAGCACACTGACTGCCCTCGGGGCAGTTGCTTATTTTTATACCAAAAACTGTTGCAATCTTCGCTGCAGTGTTGTTCTTGCCTCTCTGCTGGGGCTCTTCTCCATTCTCTGCAGCACAGTCCTTCCTGTCTTCTCAGGGGCTCCTCTTGGGCTCTTGACCCACCTCTATTTATTTCAGTTACCTTCATGAGCTACAGCTGCTGCCCAACTAAGGACCCTGCAGCTGCAGCTCGTTTGGAGCAACTCAGACCCACACAGGTCTTACAATACAACATATATTCAGGCCCCCACAAAAAACTACGTGTAAGATATTTACCTTTTCTCCCCAATACCTTTCACACCCTTATAATACAAGTGCAACATCCAGTAAGTAACCAATTTCACAAAATGCCACCATCACCATCAGAAGATGGGTCACAAGAAGAAGAAGAAGGACCAGAGGACATGCCCTGAATTCCTCCATCTTGTCTCCTAAATCCCCCCCTGATACCGATATTCCAAAAGCTGTGTTTCACTCTATAATTAATCTATCCCTTCACCACTTATCCCCATGTGACCCTCCCATCCTCACACAGGTGCTGTGTCCTGTGCAGGATCAAGGTCTAGGCACCAAACACTTCTGGCAACGTTCCAGGGCTTCTGAGCCCCTCAAGGGTTGTCTTGGCGACTCTGGACATCAGGAGTGATGTGCTGAGTTCCCTCACACAGGGAGGTGTGTGAGCCTTCAGTGCAGAGCAGCTCCTGCTGGTGTGAATCACCTCAAGCACAGGCAGGAGAGCCAAGTGCTCACCTCTGAACTGCTCCTTTCATGTGGCTCTTAATTCTCCATCGTTAACGTGATTAAATGTGGGTTTGTTTCCTACAGAAGCTCTCCCTCCGCTGTTAATTGTTGTAATCTTCACTGCAGTGTTCTCTCCTCTCTGCTGGGGCTCTTCTCCATTCTCTGCAGCACAGCCCTTCCTGTCTTCTCAGGGGCTCCTCCTGGCTCTTACCCCCCCTATTTATTTGTTACCTAGAGACTCTGGCAGGACCCTGCAGCTAGCTCGTTTGGAGCAACTCAGACCCACACAGGTCTTCCACCATATACACCCAATTTCCTTTCCTAGAGGCCACTCCACACCCATTCACTGCCCACTCTTCTTTTAGAACATACATTATATCATATCTAACAATACTGACAATTCAACCAGTCCCAGCTCCCCAAGGCTGCCACAGCTCTCGGCTGTCCAGGGGATTCCATACCTTCTTTCAATGTTTGGTTGTGTGTTCTTCCTCACACGGGGCACCAGTTGTTGTAATCTTCACTGCAGTGTTCTCACCTCTCTGCTGGGACTGTTCTCCATTCTCTGCAGCACAGTCCTTTCTCTCCTCTCAGGGGCTCCTCCTGGGCTCTTGACCCACCCCTATTTATTTGTTACCTTCACGAGCTACAGCTGCTGCCCAGCCAAGGACCCTGCAGCTGCAGCTCGTTTGGAGCAACTCAGACCCACACAGGTCTTACAATACAACATATATTCAGGCCCCCACATTTCCCCCCTTTTCTTTTAGCAGTTACACAATGACAATACACACACAGTCCCAGCTCTCAGGCTGCCACAGATCTCAGCTGTCTTTAACACACAAATCCCTGGATGTTCCAAGGCTCTTTTCCTTAAAGGCCATATTCTTACAGCTTTCTGCTGTTACAGCTCCTTCATTCAAAGGCCATGTTATGTTCTGAAGTCCCAGCTCTCAGCTGTCCTATCTTCTATAGTTAATGAGAGTAACTGCTCTGTGTTTGTGTGCTCTTCACAGACCATTTCCTCGGGATGGAGAGGAAGGAAACTCTTCTGAGTAGGAGAAAATCCAAGCTGTATTCAGAGTTTCCTTCCCAAAAGAATCACCAGCTATTGCTGTGCTAAGCAGAAATGTGTTATCTGCAGGTCAATTGGGAAAAGTTTGTTTAATGGTGACAATTTTCTGCAGATCAATTATCCCATAACAGTGGGGGAGCAAAGTACCTGAAGTGGTCAGCTGGGTGAATTTTGCAAGCAAAAGTTTGAGAACAACAATTAATGCTGAAATCTCTGAAAGAATATTTGAAGCACTTCAAGCTGAGTCATTTCATGAGCACTGAGGTTCATTTTTGTGTTGCTTCAATACAGGAAAAATGTTCAGTGGTGCCTGGAGTGTCTAGAAATGATTCATCTTATCTTTTACTTTGGGGTTTCTTTTGTGGTTTTATGTTGTTATTCTCACAACTGTTGGTAACTCATGAGTGATGCTCTGATCTTTGTTTCCTCCAGACTTCACTGGCCAGTGAGAACACATCTGAACCATGGGAAATATTTTTGCTAACCTCTTCAAAGGCCTTTTTGGCAAAAAAGAAATGCGGATCCTCATGGTTGGCCTGGATGCTGCAGGAAAAACAACTATTCTATACAAACTTAAACTTGGTGAAATAGTAACTACTATTCCTACTATAGGTAAGAGTTTTGTGTTTCTCTGACTCATGGCTTGGAGATTTGGGTCTCAGCTGATTGAAGGACTTGGCTGTTAAACTTGTTAAAGGTGTGGTGTGAAGGTGGCACAGCCAAATATTCTGTCATGAGGGGAGGTTGGGGAGTTTTGTTTGTTTGGTTGCAGGGGGAGTTTGTTTCTTTGGGGTTTAGTTTTTGGTTGTTTTGGGGTTTAGTTTTTTGGTTCCTTTGGGGTTTATTTTTTGGTTGCTTTGGGGTTTGCTTTTTGCTTTCTTTGGGGTTTGCTTTTTGCTTTCTTTGGGGTTTATTTTTCAGTTTTTTCGCGTTTATTTTTTTTGTTCCTTTGGCGTTTATTTTTTTGATTCCTTTGGAGTTTATTTTTTTGTTGCATTGGGGTTTGCTTTTTGGTTGCTTTGGCGTTTAATTTTTGGTTGCTTTGGGGTTTAGTTTTTTGGTTCCTTTGGAGTTTATTTTTTTGGTTGTTTTGGGGTTTAGTTTTTTGGTTCCTTTGGGGTTTAGTTTTTTGGTTGTTTTGGGGTTTATTTTTTTGGTTGCATTGGGGTTTAGTTTTTTTGGTTCCTTCGGGGTTTTTTTTTAGTTGGGGTTGGTTTTTTGTTTAGGGTTTTGTTGTTTGGGGAGTTTGTTTCTTTGGGGGTTTTTTTGGTTTTTTGGGGTTGGGTTTTTTGCTTGTTTATTGGGGTTGCTTGTTTGGGATTTTTTTTTTTTGTTTGTTGGGGTTTTTTTAAGGCAACACAGTTTGTTTTTTGTAGCTGCTCATGTAGCAATTCGATTTATCCATTGGGGTGATTTTGGGAGCAGCACAAGCTGGTTTTGCTTTGAAAGCTTCAATCAGGATTCTGCTGCTTTAAAGTCACTCCAATTTCAAGTGAACTTTTTTAAATGTTCACAATCAGAGAGTGTGCCCTGCTAATCAGCTGTATTTAAGTGAGATTTGTGGCACAATCTCTTTTTTAGGTTTCAATGTGGAAACAGTAGAATACAAGAACATCAGCTTCACAGTGTGGGACGTGGGCGGTCAGGACAAGATCAGGCCCCTGTGGCGCCACTACTTCCAGAACACACAAGGTGAGTGAGCCCCCTCCTCATCCCCAGCTCTCCTGGGGCTAGCACAGCTTTTGGGCTGTCTTCACTCAGTTCATTTTGCAAGTTTCTTGGAGGAGAATGGAAATATTTGTTATTCTAAAAGGTGTGTTTGTGTGCTGCTCGCTGCAGGTTCAGAGAGGGATGGGAAGGATTCCACAAACCAGTCTTCCTTGTCCTTCTGACTCAGGAGTTTGCTGTTTCTTCTGTCAGCATCACAGCTCTGCCCTCATTTCAAAGCAGAGTCTGTGCTTAAAGCTCTGCAGCCCCATGAACTGGGAGTTTGTCACTTGTGTCACTCCTGGGCCTTTTTGTGTGTGTCTGACTCCTGTCACAGCATCTCAGGGGCTGCTGCTCCCTGGAAAATGCCAAGAGGCTTTGTAGAAAAAATACCCAAGCTGCAAAAACAAACGCAAACCAACACCAGTTTTCACCAAGAACAGGCTCTCTCACAGACATGAGAGTTCAAGTTTGTTTATTTTTGCTTATTTCTAGGTCTGATTTTTGTGGTTGACAGCAATGACAGAGAACGTGTGAACGAGGCCAGAGAAGAGCTTATGAGAATGTTGGCAGAAGATGAGCTCAGAGATGCTGTTTTATTAGTGTTTGCTAACAAACAGGTATGCACAAAAAAGGTGTCTGTCTGTCTGTCTGAACCCTTGAGAACTTCCACCATCCTTGTGAGTGCCAGATCTTGACCTTGGTTTTCATATTTTCAGTGTAATGATAAATAACTCAGAGTAAATGGCCATTTGGGTATGTTGAAGGGAGAAAAAATGGATTAAATTCTCATTTGAAAGGATCATCCTTCTAAATAGACTTGGCCAAGAGAATCACATTGGGAGATTTTACAAACTGGGACTTGTAATTATATATGTGTTCATTTGCAGCAACACATATATAATATGTTAGAATTCGAGGTGGGTTTTACAAAGTTTTAGTTCCTACAAGGCCTTGGATGAACAGTCAGGTGTCAGCAGTCATTTGCCTTCCAGGAGTTTTTGAGAATCCTAAAGTCCTTCTCACCCAATTTTCATTATGCTTCAATCATTTTGAAATGTGGACTTGGAATTGTGAGCAGTGGCAGCACTGTGGGAATGGCTGGATAACACTCAAATATTCCATAATATTGATTTAGATTGGGTTCTAAACCTTTGAGGTTTTTTGTCAATATTGGGGAAATAGCTTGAATATCACAGTAATCCAGTGGGGTTTTCTGGAACAGAAATTCTGAGAGCTCTTTAAAGCTGGTGATGGAGACAAGGACCTGACTCCATGTTTGAGAAAGCTGATTTATTATTTTATGATATATGTTACATTAAAACTATACTAAAAGAATAGAAGAAAGGATTTTATCAGAAGGCTGGCTAAGAATAGAAAAAGAAGGAATGATAACAAAGGTTTGTGGCTCAGCTCTCTGTCTGAGCCAGCTGACTGTGATTGGCCATTAATTACAAACATCCAAGATGGGCCAATCCCAGATGCACCTGTTGCATTCCACACAGCAGATAATCAATGTTCACATTTTGTTCCTGAGGCTTCTCAGCTTCTCAGGAGATAAAAATCCTAAGGAAAGGATTTCTCATAAAAGATGTCTGCGACAGGGAATGACTGTTGTTGCTTCCCTCATATTCAAATATTCCATAATGTTGATTTAGATTGGGTTCTAAACCTTTGAGGCTTTTGTCAGTGTTGGGGAAATAGCTTGAATATCACAGTAATCCAGTGGGGTTTTCTGAAAGAGAAGTTTTGAGAGCTCTTTAATGACTTTAAAGCTGGTGATGGAGGAGTGGGGAATTGTGGCCGTGCTCACAGGGGTCTGAGGATGAGGGAAGGGAAGAGACGAGGATCTGACTCCATGTTTCAGAAGGCTGATTTATTATTTTATCATATATATTACATTAAAACTATACTAAAAGAATAGAAGAAAGGTTTTCATCAGAAGGCTGGCTAAGAATAGAATAGCAAGAATGATAACAAAGGTTTGTGGCTCAGCTCTCTGTCTGAGCAGCTGACTGTGATTGGCCATTAATTAGAGACAACCAACATGGGCCAATCCCAGATGCACCTGTTGCATTCCACAGCAGCAGATAATCAATGTTTACATTTTGTTCCTGAGGCCTCTCAGGAGATAAAAACCCTAAGGAAAGGATTTTCCATAAGAGAAGTGTGCCAGGGAATGACTCCCAGTTGTTGCTTCCCCCAGGACCTGCCGAACGCCATGAATGCAGCAGAAATCACAGACAAACTGGGACTGCATTCCCTCCGTCACAGGAACTGGTACATCCAGGCCACCTGTGCCACCAGCGGAGACGGGCTCTATGAAGGACTGGACTGGTTGTCCAATCAGCTCAGAAACCAGAAATGAAACCATAAACCTTCCTCTTCCCTCTTTTTCCACCCTCCCTCTTATCTCCTCCTACTCGCCCTTCGCTTTACTCTAATGTGGCAAACTGTGCTACTTTGTGGTATTGAGTGCCGGAAGCTGTTTTCATTTCTTTTTTGTCACAGTATATATTGCATCATGCTGTAAATGTGGCAAATACAAGCCTGAAAACAGTTAGGTTTCTTATTTAATGTAAATAGTTTTTGTTTCCAATGAGGCAGTTTCTGGTACTCCTATGCAATATTACTCAGCTTTTTTATTGTAAAGAATCGAGTCACTGTTTAGTACCTGGAAGGGAATTCAGTGGGTTAATAACTAAGGGTTGCCAGTGGTCCTTGTGCAGTAGAGCTGGATTCCATCTTGGTTGGGTTGTGAGATCTGTGAGATCCATTTTGGTGGTTGGTTTTTAACCTGAATTCTGTATTTTTTTAAATAGACAAGGAAAAGTAAAAACACTTAAAAACACACAAACGTTTGACATCGCTTCTGCTGCTCCAGCTCTAACGTGGTGACTCTTGATTCTTTTGAGAGGGTGAAGCAATGACTGACACCCAATTAGCTTCATCTGCTTAATGAACAGATCATAATTAGTAGATCTCTGGCTCTTTCTGTAGCTCGTAGTCTGTGCTCATCTCCGTTCACAACCGTTCAAAGATTTGCTGGGCCTGGTTTAGATGAGCTTTGCAGACTCATGCTAAACATCTGACTTTTGGTTCAGGTGAGATTTCTCGTTTCCATTGAACTTGAATCATTTCCAGAAGTCGACATTTTTAGCCTGTCATATTTGTCAAAAAGTGTTTTGTACTTTTCTTGTGCTTAAACCACTCCAGAAGGCAAAACCTTTCCACAGGAAGCACAGCCTGTCCTAGTCCTAAGCTCTATAGGCAGAAAGTACTGTACTTAACGTAAGAATTGCCATGAAAAACACCAAACATCTATGTATAGTGTCTAGGGAAAAAATAAAAACCAACAAAAAGCATGAGAGTTTGGAGAGTCATTCCACTCTACAAGTATTCAATCCCATTTTGGAACAATCTCATATCTGTATATGTGTGAAAACCCTTGGCATCCCTCATACTGCAAGGTTCAGATTTGCCATCAGAAAAATAAAAAAAAGACCTCTTTACTTTTCTTTTGTATTTTGATAAACACTGAAGAAGCTGGAGCTGTTAAACTTTAACTCGAGGAACTATCAGAACTGGTTTATTTAGTGTTGTGGAAACCTTTATTGCTTTCAATACACAACTAGTAATCAACTGTTTTGTATACTTGTTTTCAGTTTTCATTTCGACAAACAAGCACTGTAATTAAAGCTATTAGAATAAAAATCTCTTAACTATTTCATGTTTTTTATGCCTTGCTGTTCATTCGATCATCTTGGCAGAATCATAATTAAATACTTGTTGAATAAAAAGTTTCATGAAACTTGCACTGGTATCGTGTTGGTTTGTATCATCTTTCTGCAGAGGATCCATGTCCGGTTATCTCGGCTGTTTGAGGGGCCTGGAAAGGCCCGAGGTGGCCTTGGGGCAGCCCGCGTATCGAAGGACGAGAAGAGGCTTCAGTTCTTCTTTCTGTTTTTATGTTTATTAATTGTTTATCTAAAAGATTTTCTTTCAGCCGAACAGAGCTCTGCTCAGCAGCCAGCCATGAGCACACTGTCTGCCCTCCGGGGCAGTCACCTATCTTTATACCCATTGTTACGTGTACAATATTTATCATTTTTCCCCAATACCATTTATTCTTATTACTCGGTGCACTCTCAGTAATAACCAATCCAAAAGTGCCACCATGGCCAAAGAAGATGGAGGAGTAGAAGAAGAAGAAGAAGGACAGGACACACCCCAATTCCTCCATCTTACTCCTCTAAACCCCCCTGTACAGAAATCCTAAACCCTGTGTCTCACTCTCTAATTAACCAATCCCTTCACCATTCACCCCGGTGAAACCCTCCTGTCCTCATACAGGTGTCGTCTCCCGTGTAGGGTCAAAGTCCAGCCACCAGACACTTCTGGAACATTCCAGGACTCCCGAGCCCCCCAAGGTGGTCTCGGTGGCTCAGCACCTCAGGACTGAGATCCTGAGATCCGACAGATCCATGAAAATTTGCATGAAACTTTGAGGAAATCTGTGTTTTCCAAGAATGAATCATTGCTGGTTGGAAGCCTGCAGAGGGGGGCGTAAGTGGCCCAGAGTTCAGAGTCCGGCTAGCTGAGGGCGAAAGGCCGACGCCCCTCTGCAATTCCTGGCCAGCTCCCTTCGGTGTCTGAGGGCCTCGGGCTGTGCTGGCTGCGGACTGGCTCACACCGCTGGGATTGGGGAGGAACGGAGCTGACCATTTCCCGGGGGTTAAACATGGGTTTATTGAAGGTGTTGCGGAGTCCAAACGCGGGGAAACCAACCGGGAAAAAGTTTCTCCATAGGGGGTGAAACAGGATTATAAAGGAGGGGTGCAGAGGGGGGCATATGTGGCCCGAAGTTTAGAGTCCGGCTAGCTGAGGGCGAAAGGCCGACGCCCCTCTGCAATTCCTGGCCAGCTCCCTTCGGCGTCTGAGGGCCTCGGGCTGTGCTGGCTGCGGACTGGCTCACACCGCTGGTATAGGGGAGGAACGGAGCTGACCATTTCCCGGGGGTTAAACATCGGTTTATTGAAGGTGTTGCGGGATCCAAACACCGGGAAACCAACCGGGAAAAAGTTTTTTCAATAGGGGGTGAAACAGGATTATAAAGGAGGGGGGTGGGTACAGGCGGAACCAATCGGGAAAGGTGAGGGGATGAACTTCACAGAACTGACACTCCATGGAGACCAATAATCAAAAGGTAAAGGAGGTGTCCTGGGACCCCAGCCAGCCACCATCTCCAGAGAGGAGAAGGTTCTCGAAACCTGGGAGGAGAAAGGGGGTGATTGACTGGACCCAGGGAGGAAACAACTTTCACTTATAAGGGAAACCAGGGGAGGAGCAATTACATATCGGCAACTATGAATAGCGGTTACTATGGCAACTTAGCTGACAGGCTAGCAGTGGCGGGAAAAACTGGGGGAACGAAACCATTTTACACATAATAGGGGAGAACAATACATAAATTGGGGGAATAACACAAGAAACTTAACAACACACTACAACAGAAGCCTGCAGGTGAAATGGTGGCTGGGGTTTGTTGGATCCTGCTGGAGTCACTTTGATGCCTCTGGGGCAGCACAGCTTGAGTTTCTTGGGTTGTTCCTCCTGCTGGTCCCAGTTAATTACAGATCTGTGAATGAGCAGTTTTGTGAGGGGAAAAAAGGCATTCCACCTTGCTAAGTGCTTTGTTTTGCATTTTCCATTTCTGCAGTTGTCTGGATTTGGGACAGAGCTCCTCCTCCTCTGGGTGATCCTGCTGCCTTCCCTGGCAGCTCAGCTCAGGCTGCTGCCAGCTCCTGGCTGCTCTCCTGCTGCAGCAGCTGCAGATCCCCCCTTGCACTGGAAAGGTGGAGGATCAAAGGTCTGTCCTGCAGGTCAGAGAGCAAATTCCCTCTGGGGAAACCTGGGACAGGAGTACAGGGTAAATAGCACTGGGCAAACTGGGATCACAAACCTCCTGCAAGTCAGGAATCCACCTTGGAATTTCAGGCTGTGAATCAGGATATTTGCATCCCTAATAGAGCAGGACAGCTCTTTATTCCTGTTCTGGGAGGGAATTGAACTTGAAGGGCCAGCTGGGTTAGGATGCTGCTGCTCTGCATGCAGGATTTGCTGTGGAAAACGGGGAATGTGGTGATGTTATTGGAGCTGTGGGTGCTGTGCTCTGCCCTTTGCTCTGTCCCAGGCTCTCAGGCTGCAGTTTGGGCCACCCAGCAGCTGGGCAGGAGGTGGCTCAAGCCCAGGGCAAAGGATCCTGCAGTGCCCCAGGGACTTGGCAGCAGCTGGGCAGGGAGGTTTTGGGGTGAGGGATGGGGCTGGGCTCCTTTACCCTCTGCCCCCTCAGTTTTGGCTTCCCCTGTTTCTCAAATGATCTTGGTTTGAGTGTGAGACAGGAACAGGGAGAGAGGAGAAAGCCCAGGAGAGCAGAACTGAGCTGGGCCAGCAGTGCCAGCTCCCTCTGGGCACACCCACCCCCTGTCCCTGTGCTGAGGGGCTGTGGGTGCCCATCACCCTGCCAGCCATCCATCCAGAGCTTGGCACTGAAGGTGGGGTGTGGGAGCCCATGGAGGAGCAGCACTCTGGGCTTTGTGGGGTTTTTCTCTGCTTGCTGTGCTGTTCCACAGTGGGATGTTCCCAGGGGGCTCCAGCCAGTTTGGATGCCATGGAGGTGACCCCAAGCTCAGCCTGGTGAGCACCAGCAGGGGCACAGCTCCTGCCCAGGGAGTGCCCAGCTGTGCCCTGGGGATCCCTGGCATGGCTCAGGAGCTGCCCTGGTGCCAAGGAGCTGCCAGCCCCAAAGATCACATTGGGGTGGGGTGGGGATCACACAGGCTGTGACAGCTCTGCAGCATCTCCCAGTGCTGGGACAGAAGGGCTTTGTGAGCTCCTGAGCACGGTGCCACTGGGCTTTTGTCCACCAAGGCACACAAACCCTCCCTGTCTGCAGTTGCATCATTAATTACACAAATGAGGCCCTTGTGCTTGGCAGCTGCTCTGGAGCTGCTCGGGACAGCCCCTCTCCATTTGGATCAATATTTCCATTTATTGGTGTGAAATTCCCCTTTCAGTGTGCCAAGAACATCAATAATCACGTGCTGAGGGTTGGGAAGGGAGTTTGCTGCTCCCTGGGGTTTGTGGCCAGGGCAGAGCCTATGGAGGCACCTGGTCCCATCCACTTTGTCCCTGTAAATTGAGGAATTATTTATTATTTATTATTATTTAGGTGTCCAGGGCCAGGTTGGGACAGGGGAAGGTGTCCCTAGACAGGAGCTAGATGGGCTTTAAACTCCCACCCATGCAGCTGATGAACTTAGGGAATCTTTAAAGAAAACTCTTCAGCCACTGCACGGGCAGAGAAAGAAGACAAAACCCCATCATAATAACAATAATTATAATAATAATCTCTTCAGAAGTCTCTATCCATAAACACGAGGTATCCACAGCATTTTCAGCCCTCACCCACAGCATCCTCAATCCTGCCTGGATTTCAGGAGTGAGGAGAAGGGCGCTGAAGGGGCTGCAGGCACCGCAGCCTTAATGCCCTTTGCCACCCCGGCACCCGCGGGGCTGCAGCCTTTTTCATTTAATCACTTCAAAAATAGAAATCTCTGCACGATGTCCCTGAAACAGCGCCAGGCTCGCTCTCAGCCCTCCGAGTCGGTGTCGTGGCGCTGCCGGGCCCCGCGGGCCGGGGGGGAGCGGGAGCGGGACCGGCTCCTCTTCCTGCCCTTCCTCCGCGGGGACGGGTGGCGGCCGCGGCCGTCCCGGCTCCGGCTCCGGCTCCGACTGCGCCGCCGGGCGGGGCTCCGGCTCCGGCTCCGGTCGCTGCTGCTCGAGGATTCCGTGCCGGATTCCGTGCGCTGCCGCCGCCGGCCGTGCTGCGGCGATTTCCTGCGGTGGTGCCTGCGGGGACAGCAGTGACAGAGGAGACCCCAATAAGGTGATTCTGGGGGTGAAAAAGGGATTTTGGAAAGCCAGGAGGTGCCAATGACACATCCTGATGCCAGCCTCTACCTCTTATCCCGATCCGGGGAAGAATCAGAGGATGATGGTGCAGCATCCTTCTTGGAATGCTTCTCCTTGTCCTTCTTCTTTTCCTTCTTGTGTTTCTTCTTTTTCTTGTTCTTTTTCTCCTTCTTCTTCTCCTTTTTGGATTTTTTGCTGCTCTCAGGTCTGCAGGATGGATCAAGCAATGAGAATCCCTGCACTGTGCATCCCTCTGGCTCCAAAAGCTCATCCCCATCCCTTTTTCCAGGCACATCCCACCACATCCCTGCCCACAGAGGCTTTTGGGGATGATTCAGAGAGATGCAAAACAAGCCCAGTGCCAAAGAGAGCCATGGAAACATTTTGTAAAATATTTCCCATAAAAGCCAGGAATTTCTGGTGGTTTCCCACCAGAGTGGGAAAAATCCTCACCGTTTCTCCTCCACCTTCTCCTCCTTTTCCTGCTTCTTCTTGGAGACAGATGTGTCTGGGCTGCTGGAGACTCTCTGGTGCTGGGGTTGGAGAGGGGGAAAAATACAGAGTGAATCCACGAGCCCAGAGCTTGTAATTACAAGACAAAAGGTTTTTATCCCTTTAAAAATTAAACTTAGAAAAAAATGTAAATTAAATTCAGGGAAAAATGAGAATAACCTTAACAGCTGCTTCCAAATTAAAGCCCCACAAATGATCTCTGTGCCAACAGGACACAGGAAACTCCTGCAGGTCTGTGCTACAATACCCAGATGGTTTTTAGATGAAATATTCCAGGTGAGGGGCACTGCTTTTTGCCTTTTCCCATCCATTTTTGACCCTTCCAAGGACAGCGTGACCGGCACCGTACCGTGAAGACCGAGAGCCCCATCTTGGCTGCCTCTCTGTCCTCCTTGGAGAGCATCACCCTGCCAGCACTGCCACTGCAGAGAGACCACAGAAAAAGGCATAAAAACACTAAAATCAAACAAAATGTTCAGAAATTGGTGTGGGATCCTTCGCTGTCCTCACCTGGAGCTGCCCAACCCCACCACCCGATCCACGTCCTTCTCGTCCCGCTCGCTGCCGTCCCTCTTGCACACCTCAGCCAGGTCCTGTGGGGAGAGGGGACAGTGTCCTGTGTGTGTCCCCAAAACCAGAGCCAGGGGACACTGAGGGGATGTGTGGTGTTACCTCTTTGCTGAGGCCTGTGGGCTGCCTCTTCAAGCTCTTGTAGCCCCTGTAAGAACAAGAATGGGTGATTTGTGTGTGGGGACACGCACCTGCTGGTTTTGGGGTTTCTGTGGGGTGGGGACTCACAGTGCTGCCATCATGGCCTCCTGCTCGGCCAGGCGGACTGCAGCCAGCTCCTCCTCCCGGGATAACGCGGGCCCCGTGTCCTTCTTGCCCTTGGCATACCAGGTCAGGTCCTTGCCCTTCTGCCACCGCCCCACCGGCGCCATCAGGGAGTTCCCTGTGGGGAACAGCGACCCTCCCTCAACATCACAGCACCCCAAAACCACACAGGGGACAGGGAGGGTGGGACTGGAGCAGGATCAGCCCTTACCCAGGTAATTCTCACGCTGTTTGTCTGTCTTGACATCCTCCCAGCTGAACTGGTCCTGGCCCCCCCGGACCCCGCCCCGGGAGGAGCCGAACATGGTGGGGCCGCACCCTGCAGGGGATTCGGGGCGTTCTGGAGACCTGCAGCGAGATCAGCGCCGGGGTTACCCACTGCAGATCCTCCAGCAGCTCTGGGGGGGCTCCTGAAGGCGCAGGGAAGCAAATTTGGCTGCCCAGGAGTGAGTGGAGTAACCAAAGGCTTTTGTGGGGGTGTTAGAGGGGGATTTATAACCCGGAGGTGGGAGGGGGTGCACAGCTTAGGGAGGGTCCCAGCCTGGGGGGAGGTTGCTGGGCGAAGAGGGGGGCTTAGGGCAGCCCCAAGGGGGTTCATGGACTTGGGGACGTTCAGGGCCTCAAGGAGGGATTAGGGCCAGCAGCGGGGCAGTCACAGCTTGGGGGTTTCAGGCTCTAGGAAGGGGCTGCAGAGCAAGGAGGGTTCCCAGCCTGTGGGGGAGAGTTCAGGACGAGAAGTGGGAAGGCTCTGGGTCTGCGAGGAGGTTGCAGGGTTGATGGAGGGGTTAAAAGCCCGCATAGGGGTTCTGGGCTCCCAGGGGGAGGGTTCATAGAGGGTCTAGGAGGGGTTCACAGCGTGGATGGGATGAGCTGGAAGAAGGGATCATGGCCTGAGGACGGGCTGGGCGGGGAGGTTGCACTGCCCGAGAAGAGGCTGCACGGCCCGGGGTGGGACATTACCTGGGGGAGACTTTCAGGGTCTGGGAAGGGCCGGGGAAGCTGCAGGGCCTGAGGTGGGAGTCTGCCCGTGCCCGAGGCGTGTAAAAGCAGCTCGGGGCGGTTCCCTGCAGTCCGAGCCCCTCCGGGTTGGGGAGGACGAGGACCGAGCGGGCCGGACCTGCGCGGTCACCCAGAGCCCCAAAATCCCAAAATCCCGAAGCCGCCCCCGCTCCCCTCACGCACCTCCGGCCGCCGAGCGCGCCCGCCCCGCCGCTACCACCGCGGGCACGGCCGGGGGGGGGGCGGACGGGCGGTACCACCGGGCCGCCCAGCGCGGGGGGAGCCCCGCAGAGCCGCACCAACACACACGGCTGGACTTGTACAGTTTTATTTATACATTTATTTATACATTTATTTATACATTTAAACACTTCTGCTTTCAGCGCTTCACTTCTTCCAGAACTTCTTGTAGGTGTCCAGGTCGATGCCCTCGAAGGTTTCTTCCTCTTTGGCCTTAGGCTTGCTGGGGAATTGCCGGCGCAGACGAGCCTTGCGCTCGGCTTCGGGCAGCGTGTTGCTGTCCAGGGGCATCTGGGGACACGGGGGACACGGGATGAGACCGCGGGGACACAGTGTGACACCCCAAGGACACGGCATGACACCCCTGGGACACGGTGTGAAATCCCTGGGACATGGTGTGACACCCCCAGGACACAGGGTGAGTTCCTAGGGACAAGTTGTGAAGTCTTGGGACAAGGCATGAGACACCTGGCACACAGTGTGACACCCTCAGGACACAGGATGAGATCCCAGGAACATGGTGTGAGATTCCCCAGGGACATGGTGCGAGCTCCCAGGACATGGGGGCATGGTGTCATGGAGCTTTGGGACAAGGCATGACACCCCTGGGACATGGTGTGACACCCCCAGGACACAGGATGAGATCCCAGGGACACAGTGTGAGCTTCCAGGACATGGTGTGGAGCTTTGGGACAAGGCACGAGACTTGTGGGACATGGTGTGACATCCCTGGGACATGGTGTGACACCCCCAGGACACAGGGTGAGCTCCCAGGACATGGTGTGAAGCCCTGAGACCTGGCATGAGACCCCTGGGACATGGTGTGACATTCCCCAGGGACAGGCATGAGTTCTTAGGACATGGGGTGAGATCCCAGGACATGGTGTGAAGCCTTGGGACAAGGCATAAGACCTCTGGGACATGGTGTGAGATTCTCCTGGGACACGGTGTGACACCCCCAGGACATGGTGTGACACCCCCAGCACACAGGGTGCAACCCCATGGACACGCTGTGACCTCCCAGGCCCCAGGACAGGCTGTGAACCCCCTGAGCCCCCTGGGGACACACCACAAGCCCTTGTGACACCCCTGCTCCCAGCCTGTCACTGTCCCCGTACCATGAGGATCCTCTTGGGCTCTCCGTAGCGCAGGCGCACGGTGGAGCCGTCGGTGCTGACGAGCAGCATTGGGTACAGGCGGCCATAGCGCTGCCGCTGCAGGTGCCCGATGGCCGCGCGGTTGGAATTGCTGCGGGTGCAGGCACAGAGCGGCAGCCGGGACGGGGCCAGGAGGCGCAGGGCACTGCGGGGGAAACGCTGGTGTCACCGTGAGGGTGACGAGAGCTCACACCCGGTGTCACCGTGAGGGTGACAGGCTGGTGTCACTGTGAGGGTGACAGGCCAGTGGAACCCTGAGGGTGACGGGAGTTCCGGCCGGTGTCACTGTGAGGGTGATGGGAGCTCACACCCGGTGTCACCGTGAGGGTGACAGGCCGGTATCACTGTGAGGGTGACAGGCTGGTGTCACCGTGAGGGTGACGAGAGCTCACACCCGGTGTCACCGTGTGGGTGACAGGCCAGTGTAACCCTGAGGGTGACAGGAGTTCCGGCCGGTGTCACTGTGAGGGTGACAGGAGTTCACACCGGGTGTCACCGTGAGGGTGACAGGAGCTCACATGCGGTGTCACCGTGAAGGTGACAGGAGCCAGGTGTCACTGTGAGGGTGACGGAGCTCCAGCCGGTGTCACCGTGAGGGTGACAGGAGCTGCGGCAGGTGTCACCATGAGCTCACACCAGGTGTCAGCGTGAGGGTGACAGGAGCTCACACTGGGAGTCACCATGAGGGTAACGGGAGCACTGGCAGGTGTCACCGTGAGGGTGACGGGAGCTCTGGACAATCTCACTGTGACAGGAGCTCTGCCAGGTGTCACCGTGAGGGTAACAGGAGCTCACATCGGGTGTCACCGTGAGGGTGACGGGTGCTCCATCGGGCCCTTCCCGGCGGGAGAGCCGCCGCTGCCCCACGAGCACCCCGTGCTCACCTCAGCGCACCGCAGGCCGCCATCGCAGCCCGGCTGTGAGGGACGGGCCCGGCACACGGAGCAGGGGACACAGGACACTGTGGGGACAAGGAAAGGTGCTGGAGTGGCTGTGGGGTGACACCGCCGTGTCGCCATCGCTGTGAAGCTTCCACATCCTCCCCTCAGCGCGGGGCAGCCCTATGACAGCTTCGGCCATGGTGTGGCTCCCCCCGCTCCCGCAATGGTTCAGCCCCACGTCTCCCCCGCCCTCGCCATGGGTCAGCCCAACCACGTCCCCCTGCCCAGCCATGCGTCAGTTCCATCACAGTTCCCCCCTCTCCCCGTCATGGTTCAGACCATCACGGTTCAATCCCATCATGCCTCCCCCCCACAACCCTCCCGCCTCTCTCCAACCCCACTATGGCTCCCGCCACCGCACCGTGCTTCGGCCCAAAACCGCCCCCTCTCCGCCCCGCCGTGGTTCATCCAACGTTGCTCTTTCCGTTCTCCCCTAACTCCCCCCTCCATCACAGCCCTGCCGGTGCTCCCCCCTCCCCACCACCATGGTTCAGCCCCTCGCTCACCCCCCCTCCCGGCCCTCCGCGTGGTCCGTCCCGCCGGCCCGCACTCACGTGACGGCGCGCTCTCCCCTCCCCCGGGCCCCGCCCCCTTGGTGACGTCAGGCACGCGGCGGTGGCGGCGGGCGCGCGCGGGGGCTGCCGGGAGCGCCCCCCCCCATCCCCTCATGATCCTCGGGCGGATGCGCGGGGCGGGGATCGCCCGGGCGGGTGAGCGGGGATGGGGCCGGGGCTCGCATCCTCACGGGCACCGCGGGCTGAGGGGCACAGCCGGCCACAGGGGCCGTGGACAGAGGGGGTCCAGCCAGCCCGAGCAGCTCCGTTACTCACAGGAGTCCTGGGCTGAGTGGCCTCGGGGCGTTCAGCCCCTCACGGAGGGCTTGGCTTGAGGAGTCCTGGCCGGGGTTCTCAGCCCCGCATAAGGACGCTTAGCTAAGGGGGCCCAACCTGCGCTGGGTGCCGAGCTCCTCACGGGGTTCCTCTGCTGAGGGGTCCCGGACTGCTCAGCCGCTCTTGGGGGCCTGCATTGAGCAGTCCTGGCTGGCCTTGGGAGCTCTGCATTGAGGAGCCCTGGCTGGTCTTGGGATGCTCAGGTGCTCAGCCCCTCCTGAGGAGTCTTGGCTGGCCTTGGGGACCCTGCACTGAGGAGTCCTGGCTGGCCTTGGGGTGCTCAGCCCTTCTTGGGGACCCTGCATTGTGGAGCCCTGGCTGGCCTTGGGGTGCTCAGCCCTTCTTGGGGACCCTGCATTGTGGAGCCCTGGCTGGTCTTGGGGTGCTCAGCCCCTTTTGGGGACCCTGCATTGAGGGGTCCTGGCTGGCCTTGGGGTGCTCAGCCCCTTTTGGGGACCCTGCATTGAGGGGTCCTGGCTGGCCTTGGGGTGCTCAGCCCCTCACAAAGGCCTTGGGCTGAGGGGTCCCAGCTGGCCCCAGGCTGCTGAGTGCCCCATGGGGGTGCTGGGACACTGAGGTACCGACCTGGGGGTGCTGATCCCCCCACGCAGCCCTGGGGAGGCTGAGCTCCCCCTGCTCTGCCCTGTGTTATCCGTGTGGGATGGCTGAGGGGGTGGCACCGGTCACAGCTCCACACGGGGCTGTCCCCACGCTGGCTGTGTGCCCTTGCCAACATCCACAGCGAGTCCCCATGGCTGAGCTGCTCCAGGGTGTCCCTGGTTGGATAAACCAGACAGGGATGTGGGGGTTTTTGGGTTAGAGGGCTTTAGGGATAAGCATTCCTCAGGTATCCTAAAACAAACACGTGTGGGGAAGGTAAAACCACACCAGTGTGAGCTTTACTTCTAAAGGTTTTCCCAGCTGGGTAAACTGGTTTTATCCTCCTGGTGGGCTCTGCTTTACAGGAGGACATGGGAATAATGGGCTTGGAGCTCCCTGATTGCTGCAGCGACCTCGAGCAAGTGCAGCATCACCACTCCCTGCAAGCCAGGCTGCAGCCAGTGGAGAGCTCATTAGTGCTTTGTAGGTAATTATTTCCAGGAAAAAAGGTGGCTGAGCTGCAGCTCTGCACTGCTGTGGGATGCTCTGCTCCTCACAGAATCACAGGGTGGGAGAAGTTGGAGGGTTGGAACCTCCCTGCAGATAATTCCTGTCTGTGACAGCAGGAGCTCTCTCCCTTCTTGGAAGCTGTCCCAAATCTGTGGGGGTGGCACCTTTATAACAAACCTGCTAAAAATAGGGGCTGGGATTACAATCCTAATCCAGGAGACCTTTCTCAAGGCTCCAGGGAAACCGTGCTTTAATCTTCTTTTCTTCTTCATAAGGTGGCTTTGCCTTCCCTGTAAAGCCTCTCTGCTAATCAGTTTTAATTTGTTTAACTCTTGTGATGTCTGTCCTTTGCTCCCCTGGTGAGGTAAAATCCAGGGTGAATTTAGCAGCACAAGCAGACCAGGAGCCATTCCTTGCCTTGGGGACACCCTCCTGTCACCACCTCTGCAGCCCAGAGGGGTTTGTGTGGCTCAGGAGATAATTAATATTGTTAATTAGTTGGGCTGTTCTTTTGCTGATCAACTCTGCAGTGCTTTTGGTGGGTTAGACTGGATCCCGACCCATTTTTAGGAAACTCTCTGTGCTGGATATTTGCAGATTGGCTGCGCTGAAAATGCCAAAATCTGACAAAAGGGGGGAATAAAAAATTAAGCTTGTCCCAAAAATAAATACATTTTGTGACATTCCTGCTGCAGCCAGCTTGGAAATGTGATGCACCATTCCTGAAGCCAAACAGGAGAGAGAAAAAAGCCCCATATCCACCAGAACTGGGGGTTTGGGGGTTTCTTGTTGCTTTGGCTGTGCTGTTTGGGGAGCAGGGAATGAGGGCAGGGACATCCTGGGAGTTGTGGCTGCTCCATCCCAGGCCAGCCTGGGACAGTGGGAGGTGTCCCTGCCATGGCAGGGCTGGCACTGGATGAGCTTTGAGGTCCTTTCCAACCCCAACCATTCTGGAATTCTGTGAAATTCCCAGTTTGCCAGTGGGATTCCATGGCAGTGGAAATGCTTTTTGTTCCCTCTCAGTTTCCTTTGCAGATCTGCAGCAAGAGAAGGGATCCACAAGGGAGGCAGGAGGAAACACCTGCAAGTGTTCAGGTTTATTTTTAGCTGTTCTGAAAGCAGTGAGACGTGGTCACAACCCAGGTGTCTTTTCTCTTAGTTGGGAGTATTTTGGGATGGAAAAGGGGGTGAGGTGGAGGAGGGGGTCCCAGTGTGGGAGTGGTTTGAGAGAAGGAGGTTTCCTGTCGTGGAGCTGCTCCAAAGGAAGAGCAATGTTCCTGCAGCAGCAAAGTGCCTGAAGTGCTCCAGGCTGGATGGAGCTTGGAGCAGCCTGGCAATTCCTGGTGGGAATTCTCCTTGCCCACGGCAGGGCTGTGGAATAGATGCTCTGGAAGGTTCCAACACAAACCATTCCAGACAAAACCCCTGTGCCTGCAGGGCCAGGAGCAGCTTTGCTGTTCCCACAACCCCATCCCAGCCAGGGCTGGCACCCCTCACCTCCTGGGGGTGCTGCTGCAGCTTTGGCAGCCAGGAGAGCCGAGTGGAGGAGGAAGCAGGGGGAGATTAAAGCTCAGCAGGGTTGTTCTCATTGGCCACCTTCAAATGGCAGCTGGTTAATGAAGGCTTTAGGAGCTCACAAATAGCCCAGCTCTGGCCCCAGTGTGCTGTGCTGCTGCCTCTGCCTTCCTTGGCTGGAAAGGAGCACAAGGGAAAGGTAAGGATGGGTTGGAGCCTCTCCCAGCCCCCTTCCCTGTTTGTCTGGGTTCAATGGATGATTGGAAGTGATTTGGGCAGCTTTACATTTCTGCTGGTGTTTGTTAGGGGCAGGTGAAATTCTGAGGGAGATGAGGGGAAATCTCTTTTCCTTCTGACTGGGATTTGTGGAAGGGAATCTGGAAATCCATGACACCCCAATGTCACTTGTGTGATGGAGCAGCGTTGTTTGGGGCAGATGTTGTGAAGGCTGAAGGGGATGAATTTGTGTCCGTGAATTTCCAAGGAATGCTGAGGGCTCACCTGATGGATGATGTGGGACAGAGAGAAGAAAACACTTTGTGTAACTGCTCTGCAAGCACTGGGTGGCATTTCCCTGGTGCTTTCTTTTGGTATTGACCATTTAGTCAAAACCTGTGTTGTTTGGAAATTACAGAACTTTAAGGACCTGGGGAATGGTAGGAAAGCCCCCAAAGGACTTGGTAGAGTCTGTTTTTGGGGTGATGGAGCCCAACCCGGCTCTGTGGTGATGGGATTGGTCCTTCCACGATTTCATCTCTGAGGCTGCAGCACTCAGAGGGCACTGAGCAAAAACAAAAAAAGACGAATAAAGGAATTTCCTTATGGATGACAATCGCCCGTGGGTGTTTCACTGCCCACCTCCTGATGCTCTGTGCGTTAAACCCGCCTGGGATGAGCTGCGCTCAGCCGAGGCTCCTCGGGAGCAGAGAAAAGTTGTGTAATTCACTCTCCGTGCCGTGCTGCCCCAGGGAGGAGGAGCAGCAGGGATTTAGGGCTGCGAACGCGGGGTCAGCGAGAGGGAGCCCGGCGGGATTAGCCCGCGGCCGCTCTGGTGAGACAGCACCGAGCTTAAGGCTGCTTGAAAAGTGATGTGTAAGGTCAGCGTGACATTGCTGTGAGCGCATTTAAAACGGAAAGGCTTTATCTGCTTCTTGGCTGCTGCCTCCCCGGGCCACACCCAGCCCGGAGGCTGAGGAAATGATTTTATTGCTTGCTGAAACTGAAATGGGAAGAACTTGTTTGATTTGTTCCGCTCTCACCATCGCTTCTGGTTTGGAAGCTGCTGATGGATGAGGGGTCCCTGTGGTACCCCCACACTTTTAAACAGCATTTCTTCTTTTGCACATGTGGATAATTTACCTTTATTCTCTCCAGAGACACGGGAATGTGAAAACTCCTCTCGTTTTTCCCTCTCGTTTTCCCTCTCGTTTTCCCTCTCGTTTTTCCTCTCGTTTTTCCTCTCGTTTTTCCTCTCGTTTTTCCTCTCGTTTTTCCTCTCGTTTTTCCTCTCGTTTTTCCTCTCGTTTTTCCTCTCGTTTTTCCTCTCGTTTTTCCTCTCGTTTTTCCTCTCGTTTTTCCTCTCGTTTTTCCTCTCCTTTTTCCTCTCCTTTTTCCTCTCCTTTTTCCTCTCCTTTTTCCTCTCCTTTCTCCTCTCCTTTCTCCTCTCCTTTCTCCTCCTCTCCTTTTTCCTCTCCTTTCTCCTCCTCTCCTTTTTCCTCTCCTTTTCCCTCCCTCTCCTTTTTCCCCCTCTCCTTTTCCCTTTTCCTCTCCTGTGGCCCCAGGCTGCATTTTTTTCACCTATACCAGGAACTGATCTCTGGATCTCTTTCTTTCTTGCCATGAAACACCTGCAGATGGAGTTGGTGCTTCAGGAAATGTGGGAATAAATCCCTGAGCCCGTTCATGGCAGTGATTGCACCTGAGCTCAGATGCTGTTACAAGGGTTTGGTGATAGAAAGTTTTACCTGCAAATTCTCTCCCTGTGAGAGGGAAGGGACTGGGGTTGTACCTCTGTGCCATGATTCCAGATGCCACCAGGCACAAACAGGATTTTGTTCCTTTTAGAGAGAGTTTTCCTTAGGATTTTGGTCCCAGTGAGACCCAGCTGTGATGGAAAACATCTGGCTTGAATCATCCCAGTTTAGTGGCAGCTAAATCCCAGTTTCCTCCTTCTTTGGGTTACATCCTATGAGTTTAACCTCAGTCTCTTGAGAAATGTTTCTGCACTCTCAGTGCTTTTTATCAGCTCTGAGCTTGTGATTTTGCATCATTTCATCTTTCCCTGCATAACTTTGTACCCAAGGGTAAAAGATTGGTGCTGTTTTGAGGGGCTGAGCACTCCTGGGAATCCACAGCTGCATTTCCATGGCTGTTTCTGACCAGAGCCATTTCTCTGTCTGTCCCCAGTCATGCAGGGACCAAGGCCAGTGGTTCTGAGTGGCCCATCAGGTGCAGGGAAAAGCACTTTGTTAAAGAAGCTGCTCAAGGATTATGAGAACATCTTCGGCTTCAGCGTCTCCCGTGAGTATCCAGGGCTGGCCCAGCTCTGAGCCTGCCTCTATTTATACCTAAATTATGGTTTGGCTGTGTCCCAGTCTGCCTGTGGGATCAGATTTAAAAAACCTGGGGATGTTTCAATAATTCAGGGCACCTTTTACTCCTGGTATTAAATGGTGAGGCCAAGCTTTGTCTGGAGTAGCACCTTGCCAGGTTTAGTGACTCCCCACATCTCTAAACTTAGAGAGTAAGCAAGGTTCTTCTGAGTGATTCTTGATGTGAAAATAACAAAATCCCCCCACATTTCTGCTTCAAAAGCCAGAATTTTTGTGATTTTTTTCCATGGAGCTTTGTAAGGTGTTTTTAGGTCCTTTTCCAAAATGTGTTTTAATGTCCCAACACTGTGTGTACTGCAAGTAAAACCTGTGCTTTGAGGTCTGCATTCACTCCACCATGAAAGAACAAAATATTGGATGTTTAAAAATCTAATGCTATGGGAGGAGAAAAAAAACTTAAAATTATCCATTTTGTGTGTGTTATCCTATGCTCTGAATTCAACTGCATCTCTCAGCTCACTCCAAACTAAACTTTTTCTCCCAAATTGTGTCTTGGTAGAGTTTTTTTTTCCCTAGGGAACCATGTGCTACTTAGACCTTGGGATTTCTTTGATCCTACAGCACCTGTGGGTGATGTACAGAATTTACAAGGCTATTTTTAATTTTTTTGGGTTTTTTTTTCCTGCAGATACCACAAGGCAGCCAAGACCTGGAGAAGTGAATGGCAAAGGTGAGCCTGTTGCAGTCAGGTCTGTCTCATTGGACTCTCCAAATAATTCAGGTTTTCAGTTGGGTCTGTCTCATTGGACTCTCCAAATAATTCAGGTTTTCAGTTGGGTCTGTCTCATTGGACTCTCCAAATAATTCAGGTTTTCAGTTGGGTCTCTCTCATTGGACTCTCCAAATAATTCAGGTTTTCAGTTGGGTCTGTCTCATTGGACTCTCCAAATAATTCAGATTTTCAGTTGGGTCTGTCTCACTGGACTCTCCAAATAATTCAGATTTTCAGTTGGGTCTCTCTCATTGGACTCTCCAAATAATTCAGATTTTCAGTTGGGTCTGTTTCATTGGACTCTCCAAATAATTCAGGTTTTCAGTCTCATTGGACTCTCCAAATAATTCAGGTTTTCAGTTGGGTCTGTTTCATTGGACTCTCCAAATAATTCAGGTTTTCAGTTGGGTCTCTCTCATTGGACTCTCCAAATAATTCAAATTTTCAGTTGGGTCTCCCTCATTGGACTCTCCAAATAATTCAGGTTTTCAGGTCTGGGTTCTCATTTTAGGTGCTGTGTTCTGAACTTGGGTGATTTGATTTTCCAAAGTTCCAGGTGGTTCTGAGGAGGTTTCTCCAATGGTCACTGCTTTGGGAAGTGCAGCTGCTCAATGAGATGGTTTTAGCTGTTAATTAATTGCTTGTGCCCAGCTGTTTTCTCATGTATTTGCATTTTTAAGAAACAACCAAATGAGGTTTGTTCTTCATTTCTAATGGCAGTTTTCCCTCTCTAATGACAAGAAGGAATTTCAACAGAAGACAGATAAATATTTCTTTTTAGTTAGTTTGGTTTTGATGTTCCCTTTTATCTCCCTCGCTCATCCCATTCTGGTCTTTAATTAGAAATCCTTTAAATGAAAGGCCTCACCATTCCTGCTCTAATGTGT
This sequence comes from Zonotrichia leucophrys gambelii, assembly GCF_028769735.1. Lineage (NCBI taxonomy): Eukaryota > Metazoa > Chordata > Aves > Passeriformes > Passerellidae > Zonotrichia > Zonotrichia leucophrys. The sequence goes on from NC_088171.1 coordinate 2,780,857, forward strand.
CCCACACCTGGAGGCAAGGGAGGAGAAGTTCCCACTGCACCAGGAATGGGAAAGGATGTGAAAAATGGGGTAGAGCAGCATTTTTGGCCACACAGAAAACTCCAGAAAGTTTTGAGCGGGTGTTTGGACAACTGGTGTGGAAGTAGAAAGTGAATCCTTATCTAAAAGAGATTTTTTAGTGTCTTCTCCCCCAAAAACCCATGGGTATCATTTTGACCATGGAGTTTACCTTCAGAATGTTAATTTCTCTCCGTTTTTCCTTCTCCAGATTATCACTTTGTGAGCAGAGAGGAAATGCAGAAGGAGATTGATGCTGGGGAATTTATCGAGCACGCCGAGTTCTCCGGGAACATGTACGGGACAAGGTGGGTCAGGTGTCCCTGCCTGTGCCCCAGGGGCTTGGACATCCTTCCCAATCCAAACTAGTCTGGGATGTTGGAAAATAAATCCAGAATCTCTCCAAGCCCCTGAGGATGTTCCTGCTCAGATGTGAGAGAAATGGAGAGTTGAAGAAGAGTTGAGAAGTTCTCACCAATCCTTTCTGCTCCCTAAGTCAGCAGTGAATTATAATAAATGATGAAAAAGCTTGAGGCAATTCCCCATGCTGGGGAAGAGAAATTGTCTTTGCAGCATAAAAGCCATCACTTGAAAAACTAAATGGAGAATTAAATGCATTTTGTGACCCAGATGTGTGATGGTGTTCACAGGGGTCTGAGGATGAGGGAGAGATGAGGATCTGACTCCATGTTTCAGAAGGCTGATTTATTATTTTATGATATATATTACATTAAAACTATACTAAAAGAATAGAAGAAAGGTTTCATCAGAAGGCTGGCTAAGAATAGAAAAGGAAGGAATGATAACAAAGGTTTGTGGCTCAGACAGAGTCCCAGCCAGCTGACTGTGATTGGCCATTAATTAAAAACAACCACATGAGACCAATCACAGATGCACCTGTTGCATTCCACAGCAGCAGATAATCAATGTTTACATTTTGTTCCTGAGGCCTCTCAGCTTCTCAGGAGAAAAACTCATAAGGAGAGGATTTTTCATAGAATGTGTCTGTGACACAGATGGAGCATCCAGGTCCATCCAGCATCCTTCAGCAGTCAGTGGATCTCTGCAGAAGGGACTTCTGTGGTTTTGCTCTTTGGTGAAGATTATTTCCATGTTTGTCACAGAATCCCAGGATGGTTTGGGTTGGAAGGGACCTTTAAGATCATTGAGTTCCAACCTCCTGCCATGAGCAGGGAACTTCTCTGCAGGTGGTGAAGCTGTGCCAGGCAGGAGTTTATGCACATCCCACCCATCCCTGGGATGGTCCCACTGATCCATGCCCACAGCTTCCAGCATGGCTTTGCCAGCCTCCAGCAGGACACAGCAGCTCCCTGCCCCACCCAGAGCAGTGACACTTGGAGCAGAGCAGGCTCTGTCCCCTCCTGCCACAGTTTGGGGAGCCCTGTGAGGTTTCCCCAATGCTGGAGGGGACACCCCAACCCCCTGTGTCAATGTCATATTTTATCAAAAATCCTTTGCCAGGATTTTCCTCCTGAGAAGTTGAGAAACTTCAGAAATTAAATGTAAGCAATAATTATCTGATTGCTTGGAATGTGGTTTGGAGGTTGCTCACCAACAGGTGCATCTTTGATTGGTTCCATGGGAATTGTTTTTAATTAATGACCAATCCCAGTCCAGCTGTGTCAGGCTCTCTGAATCTGTCACAGGTTTTTATTATCATTCCTTTCTAGCCTTCTGATGTCTCTCTTTTAGTGTAGTTTTAGTATATCATTTCTTTCAATATTATATCATATAATAAAATAATAAATCAGCCTTCTGAAACATGGAGTCAGAATTCTCATCTCTCACCTCCTCCTGGAGACCCACAACAATTAATAACCACACCCCTGTGTCATGGACATCTTTTATGGAAAATCCTTTTGCTAGGATTTTTCTCCTGAGAAGCTGAGAGGCCTCAGAAATGAAATGTAACCAATGATGATCTGCTGCTGTGGAATGCAACAGGTGCATCTGTGATTGGTCTCATGTGGTTGTTTTTAATTAATGGCCAATCACAGTCAGCTGGCTCGGACTCTGGTCAGTCACAAGAGTCCATTTCTATTCCTTGGTAGCCTTCTGATCAAATCCTTTCTTCTATTCTTTTAGTATAGTTTTAATATAATATATATCATAAAATAATAAATCAGCCTCTGAAACATGGAGTCAGATCCTCATCCCTTCCCTCCTCCTGGGACCCCTGTGAGCACCCCCTCACCCTGGGCTCTCTGACCCTTCCCTGTGTGCTGTGTCCCCAGTAAAGGAGCTGTGCAGGCCGTGCAGGCCCAGAACCAGATCTGTGTCCTGGACATCGACATCCAGGGCGTGAAGAACATCAAGAGGACGGAGCTGAACCCCATCTACATCTCGGTGCAGCCGCCCTCCATTGAGATCCT